>NC_071514.1:61895405-62520405 GCF_027887155.1 Malaclemys terrapin pileata | reverse complement strand
TTCCTCCGAGCCAGCCTACACTCATGTGCTAGAACTCTCTACAAAGATCTAGAAGTGGCGCGAGCCGAGGGACATACTGGCCGCCACTTCCTGCAGCTCCCATTGGCCTGGAACAATGAACCGTGGCCAGTGGGAGCCGCGATTGGCCAAATCTGCGGACGCGGCAGGTAAACAAACCGGCCTGCCAAGGGCTTTCCCTACACAAGCGGCGTCCCAAGTTTGGGAAACACTGATCTAGTATATTACTGCTGCTCATGCTGGTAAGTGGATCCTGTTATCTCCATATAGGATGTTAAAAGGAGTTGCAATGAGCCTCTGAAGCAGAAGACCCAGGACAAAAAGGGGACGCTCTGGGAACTGCCAAGCTTCAGAAGAAAGCTTAGGTCTACATATTGTTATTTCAGTTACTAGTAAAGCCAAATCTCAGGAAGGGAGTAAGTATGGAGGATGATATAGTATCGGGTGTATAATGTTTGCAGCAGGATGAGAACTTCACCTGCTTTCAAGATTACATGATGTAGCAGGGCTTTAAGTAGATCATTATGGATGGTGGTGACTTCTGAAACACTGCTTTCAATTAGCTGCAACTTTATCCAAGCACTGTAGATGTGCTGCTTCCCAAAGTAAAATGAGATGGTCATTTATTACAGAGTCTAGGAACAGACAGATTGGCAGTGGAATATATGGCTGGATAATGTGGTATTTCTGCTGACAAATCACTATCATTCCTTTCACTCTCCCTGACACCCTGACACACACATATCTAACAGCTGAGACAAAAGCTTGCAGAGAATAACCTCTTTAATGAATTTAGACTCTTTCTGTTTTGTGAATTGTTCACAAGATTCCTATGATGTCCTGCACATTATGATGGTCTGTAGATTGTGCAAACAGTATTCAATAGTGTGATTTGATGTATTCATTTTGAATCCATCCCATGTAGTCTCCCTGCATATCTATATGTCTATATATGTCTATATCTTTATTTTGTCATTACAAGTGTTCTATGATTCTCTTTATGAGATGAGGAAAAGGACCTGGATGCAGACTATATATAAAATTATACCTGTTTAACTCAACATATAATTCATGTGCCAAGCAAGGCACTCTAAAACTAATGGCCACTCTTGAAAATTTGGGCCTGTGTTTGAGTATGCTGCCCTCTGTTGACTGGTTGCAACTTATGGCGTACACAATGGTCTTTCCATAAGTAACCACTATTATTAGATACTTTTAACTCACATGGCAATAGGGGAGGCAGTGGGGGTGGCTTTTTGTTTTCTTTTGGAGCTGAAGGACTGAGAGTTCTCTTACCAGATCTGTAAGTGCTGCGGCTTCTGGTGCAATGGTAGCCACTCCAAAGTTAACGTTTAACCAGGGCCCCATTAGAAGGTTGCTTTGAACTTGAAAAGAAATTCTCCCGCTTTCCAATTTCAGATTTGTTGAGTTAAATCCTGTTTACAACTAGAATAAATGGAGTATTTGTTTACAATAGTGTCTACAATGAGTTAGGCATTGTGCAAATGCAGAAGACATGTAAATGCTAAAAAAGACAAAACCGGCAGGGAGAAATACTTTGGTGATAAGAGCATTAAGCCTATAGAGTTGGACACTGGCTTATGCACTAAGAATTTTTCAGGGGAAGGATATTAATATGTATAAAATTGCCACTGTAGGAAAATTAGCACATATCTCTATCGCTGAGTGGATGGAGAAAAGAAAAGTCCAATGGCCAATTCTACAACAGTTTGTGATCCACAAATCTTTACAGCAACCAAAGCAAAAATGGTGAGGTGAAGTACACCATGAGGACTTCCCTATACCTATACAACCAATGCTTGTAGACAGTGCATTTTCCCTATGGTTATTTCTATGATTTAATATCCATACTCCCACAGTAGCTTTGAAGTGATTTCTAGTCATTCTTTCCTAGGCTAGTAATTCTCTCTCCTTTAATTTAAAACCCCCACAATTCCCTCCTGCCCCCAACCCATTTATCTACATTTAAAAAAGAGAGAGAGAGAGTAAAGCAAATCATCTTTGGAAATTTCAAAGACAAAATACAGAGTAACAGCCGTGTTAGTCTGTATCCGCAAAAAGAAGAACAGGAGTACTTGTGGCACCTTAGAGACTAACAAATTTATTAGAGCATAAGCTTTCGTGGACTACAGCCCACTTCTTCGGATGCATATAGAATGGAACATATAATGAGGAGATATATATACACACATACAGAGAGCATAATTATGCTCTCTGTATGTGTGTATATATATCTCCTCATTATATGTTCCATTCTATATGCATCCGAAGAAGTGGGCTGTAGTCCACGAAAGCTTATGCTCTAATAAATTTGTTAGTCTCTAAGGTGCCACAAGTACTCCTGTTCTTCTTTTTTTAAAGACAAAATACTTTGTTTCAAAACCAGTTACACTTCCTAAGTTACAGAGGGTCCTGTGGCACCTTTAAGACTAACAGAAGTATTGGAGCAAAATACTTCTGTTAGTCTTAAAGGTGCCACAGGACCCTCTGTTGCTTTTTACAGATTCAGACTAACACGGCTACCCCTCTGATACTTCCTAAGTTGCAATGTGACTTATCACATTGTTTAAAACCTCAAGCACTTAAAAGTATGAAAATTAATAGTTCAACAAGTAATTAATCTTACACTGACCACTCAATATACTTGATTCTTTTCTTATCAAGCACAGTACAAAGAAATGAGTCCATCATAACCTTAACTATGACCCTAACTAAACATTACTCTTCTGTCACTGAAACATTCTGAAATAGCAACGTAATACATCTACACATTGTAAAATCCATAAATAAGATTTTACCACAAATTGACAACACTATGCAAGTTCCTGTTAAATTCCATAGAGAACGTTCTTCTCTAGTAACAATTATTTACTAAAAATGCTATTTAATGTTTAAATGTGAAATATCAGTTCCCCTGTAAGACATTTAGGAGCTAAAAATAACCTTAACTCTGACCCATGTTTATTTGTTTTTATGCAATTAACTTCTTTAGACTTAAGAACAATGTTTGGTGTTGGTTGGCTGGTTTTTTGAAAGTTAATTATAGAAATCCTTTGGGGTCACCCTTGAAATATAGTTCAGATTCAAAACCCTTTCCCAAAATTGCTCTGATCCATGATTTGGGTCAGACCCATCTCTGATTATAAGTATTTATTTTAAAAAAAATGCATTGCTCCATTGTTTACAAATGAGAAAAATCACCACTGTCTATGTAAAACCCACAATGTGTTGAGCTCTGTTGCTGCTAAGCTAGCCATTACAGGAAGAACATGTTAAATAATCAACCTCATTCCTAGACTCTTTCCTGCCACGTCAGAGACAATTAAAAGTGCTGGTGCAGGAGTCTACATGTACACACACAAATAAATAACCCAAACTAGTCATTTAAACAGACCATGTTCTACACTGGCTCTTCTCTGAAAAGTCCCTGTAATGTAAGTGAGAATTCTGCTTAGAAAACCTCTGTTTTCCTTATTTCAAGTTGAAAAGGATGGTGAAGTGAAAAGAACTGGACCTGGTTTTGTAGAGAGATGGGGAACATTAATTTTAATCAACTCTCAACATAGGTACTTGGTCCACTCCCACTCCTTGCAATTTAATAAACATAGTTGGGGGTCAACGAGTGTGATAATGAGCTCTGGTTGTTAAATCAGGGACTCAGGAAAGGGGTTGTGATGCTTTATTAGTGTTTGTAAGTGCTTTGAGATTATTGGATGAAAGTTATTATAGAAATGCAGAGTGTGTTTTGGCAGTCAGGGAAAATGACTTCCCTGGGAAAATAAAACCTGCATTATATAAACAACCTGAATAAACACCTATGTGGTCTTTGAATAAAAACACCATATTTTAAAATAACTTATGAATTTTGCTAATTAAAAGCATCATAATGCATTCCAGTAAGACCAATTTATACACCCAGAGGGAAGGTACTGTTCCTATTCCTCAGTGACCATCATCTTTTATGTCACTTTTCTTTCAGAAGCTTGGAAGAATTAAAACCAGAAAGATTATACATAGTGTAACTGAAAACAAAGAGCATATTCAGACGACGTCTGAACAGGGGCGGCTCTAGCTTTTTTGCCGCCCCAAGCACAGCAGGCAGGCTGCCTTCAGCGGCATACCTGTGGGGGGGTCCCTGGTCCCGCGGATTCGGCGGCATGCCTGCGGGAGGTCCGCCGGTCCCGCAGCTTCAGCGTACCCGCCGTCGAATTGCCGCCGAAGCCGCGGGACCGGCGGACCTCCCGCAGGCATGCCACCAGAGGCAGCCTGACTGCCGCCCTCGCAGGACCGGCAGGGCGCGCCCTGCGGTTTGCTGCCCCAGGCATGCGTTTGGAGCGCTGGTGCCTGGAGCCGCTGCTGTGTCTGAAGTTATCAATAAAACTCACTTAAAAAGTGAAATGCTGCAAAAGGGGAGGGAAGGGCGGTGCTTAGAGAAGAATGCTTTTTGTCCAGTAAGTAGTCTGGTCTGGCATCCAAGATGGACAAGATTATAACATGATATTGTAATGAGTGAAGCAGGACCATTTCCTATCCTCATTGTCACAAGGCTGGATTCATGTTGACTGTTTTACATTCCCATTTGCAATCTCTTTCTCCAAAGTGTGAAAATTGTAATGCCTTTCGTAGATATGGATGATGGTACTTAACTGCACTATTTTGATCTTTTCAGTGTGCTGTAATTTGATTCACTAGCTACTTCTATTCTCCTCTGTTTTTCACAACCTTTGGGTCAAATCCTCGCTATACACACTCCTGTGTTTCTGTCTTCTATTTGATACATTATCTAGGCCAGATGATTTTTCTGAATGTGGGTTTCTGAAGATTTTCCATAGGTTTCTGGGCTATCATTGGGGGTGGGAGGGAGTGGTAGCTTCTAATGACATTTTCAGGAAATTAAAGTGGAAGGATTGTCTAGTGGTTAGGGCACTAGTCTGGGACTTAGGAGACCTGGGTTTAATCCCCTGTTTCACCACAGACTTCTTGTGTGACCAGTTAGCTTCTCTTCCTCCCTTCCCTCATCTGTAAAATGTGATAATAGTACTTCCCTGTTTCAGTGGGGTGCTGTGAGGATAAATACATATCAGCACTCAGACATCACGGTGACGGGGGCCATATTAGTACCTAATATAGATAGGTACTAGAAGAACCGCTTTCAGCTCTCCAAGCCCCAGATATTTGACAGAGTCTCAAAATCAGAGAGAAACATTATTCATGCAGGAAACTTAAAATGCTGTGAGATTCCTTCCTTCAGTATAAATAATCTTTCTCTGACCTCAGTTTCACAATTCTTTATTTTTGATGTAAACAACTTTCAACATTGAAAGGGAGGGGACACCACATTTTTGTGGGATGTATAGATAACTTTTAACTAAAATGAGTGATTTGAGGGCCACATGAGAGAGATGTTTTCAAGTGTAATTTTGTGGATGGGAGGGTGTTTCCCTATGATACATTAGGTTTATAGGAGAAGTAAACAGTTCATTTGTAGAAGTCTTGAAAGTGTTCTGTCCAGATGGTATTATTTTGGATTGCTGGGTCTAGTTTCAGAGGGGTAGCCGTGTTAGTCTGGATCTGTAAAAAGTGACAAAGAGTCCTGTGGCACTTTATAGACTAACAGACGTATTGGAGCATAAGCTTTCATGGGTGAATACCCACTTCGTCGGATGCATGTAGTGGAAATTTCCAGAGGCAGGTATAAATATGCAGGCAAGCATATGGGTCTAGTTGTTTTCTTTGGGTTGAAATTCTTTCAAGATATGCACGAAGGCATTGATTTCTAGTGCAGCTTCAGTTTGTGTCAATTATTTCACGTTGACTTTTATTGGCACACAGGTCTGCAGTTCCATGTGTGTTCCTGTAAGAGCAGCATAGTGCTATGGTATGCATTGCATAGGTTAGCTTCAAGTATAGAGCTAATCAGACTTTTTTTGCTGAAATGTTCTTTCATTGGAAAATGCCAATTCATCAAAGCCAAAATTATTTACAGCAAAGGGTTGATTTTTTTGATGAATTTCTCATTTTGAAAGGGTTTTTTTTAATTTAAATTGTCAAAACATCCCAATTTGACATTTTCAAAATTAAAAAATTAAGTTTTTCAAATCAAAATGACTTTTTGTTTAGAAATTTAACTTACTTTATAATAAACAATTGAAATGAAACATCTGATACAATCTGATATTTTTCAATTTTTTATTAATTAAAATTTGAGATTTTGTCCCGATTCAGGATGTGAAAGTTTCAAATTCTTGAAAATTCTCACTGGATGGGAAAACTGTTTCATGAATCTTACCTTACTATCCTGGAAACTACAGAACACTATACTTATCTACATGCCTCCAGCTTCCATCCAGACCACATCACAGCTCTAAGATACAACCGCATTTGCTCCGATCCCTCAGACAGAGACAAACATCTACAGAATCTCTATCAAGCATTCTTAAAACTGCAGTACCCACCTGGTGAAGTGAAGAAACAGATTGACAGAGCCAGAAGGACTCCATAAAGTCACCTACTACAAGACAGGCCCAACAAAGAAAGTAAATGAACACCACTAGCCGTCACTTACAGCCCACAACTAAAACCTCTCCAGTGCATCATCAAGGATCTACAACCTATCCTGAAGGACAATCCCTCACTCTCACAGACCTTGGGAGACAGGCCAGTCCTCGCCTACAGACAGCCCCCCAGCCTGAAACAAATACTTACCAGCAACTACACACCACACAACAAAAACACCAACCCAGAAACTAAACCCTGCTACAAACCCCGGTGCCAACTCTGTCCACATATCTATTTAAGGGACACCATCATAGGACCTAACTACATCAGCCACACCATCCAGGGCTCGTTCACCTCTACATCTACCAATGTGATATGTGCCATCATGTGCCAGCAATGCCCCTCTGCCATGTACATTGGCCAAACCGGACAGTCTCTACGCAAAAGAATAAATGGACACAGATCTGACATCAGGAATCATAACATTCAAAAACCAGTAGGAGAACACTTCAATATCTCTGGTCACTCCAACGTGAAACTGCAGAACTGGAATTAATTTGCAAACTGGATACCATCAGATTAGGCCTGAATAAAGACTGGGAATGGTTGGGTCATTAGAAAACCTAAACTTAATTTCCCCATTACTAATTTCTCCTTACTGTTACTCACACCTTCTTGTGAACTGTCTGTAATGGGCCACTCTCTACTTCAAACGTTATTTTTCCTCACTTAGTATCCTGCTGTTAATTGAGTTATCTCATTAGACTGACCTCACACTTGATAAAGCAACCCCCATCCTTTCATGTATTTATACCTGCTCCTGTATTTTTCACTTCATGAATCTGATGAAGTGGGCTCTAGTCCACGAAAGCTTATGCCCAAATAAATTTGTTAGTCTCCAAGGTGCCACAAGGACGCCTCGTTGTTTTTGCTGATACAGACTAACACGGCTACCACTCTGAAACCTGGGGAAATGTTGTTTGTTTCCAAAAGTACGAAGTGAACTGAGGAGTCTGCTCCTCTTTCTAGTCTCACTATCGTGTAATTAGATGCTGTAATATTACAATAAGGTCAGTCACAGGCAGTGCTCATGTTAAGCTATCTTGGAAATACAACGGGCTTTCAGTGGCTGGCCATCAAAACACCAGGGGCCAGTTCCAAAATATACAATCTGCTGCACGAGTTCTAGCTATCCATGAAACGCATACAATTCCTTCTTGCAATATAGGAGACATCTCCTCTATGTAGCACACAGCATTTCAGCATCTCAGCTAACATTTGGCGGCAGAAAGATTTAACAGTGAGTGTTTAGAGTCTAGCCTTCAGTATTTCCTTGTAGCTATGAAATCAGCGTGCACAGAGCTGCCTGAAACACTGCTGGGTGATGTACAGTAAACTAATACTGACTCCAGCTGGTATCACAAGCATGTCTGTATTGAGAGTTGCTTCATTGGAAAGGAATAAAAAGAATCAAGTATCAGGGGGTAGCCGTGTTAGTCTGTATCTACAAAAACAACAAGGAGTCTGGTAGCACCTTAAAGACTAAGATTTATTTGGGCATAAGCTTTCGTGGGTAAAAACCTCACTTCTTTAGATGCATAGAGTGAAAGTTACAGAGTGTGTAACTTTCACTCTATGCATCTGAAGAAGTGAGGTTTTTACCCACGAAAGCTTATGCCCAAATAAATCTGTTAGTCTTTAAGGTGCCACCAGACTCCTTGTTGTTTTAATAAAAAGAATGTAACCCTCAGAAATATTGTAGACTCTGTACAAACAGTTTAAACCTACTGATAAACTTTATAATGCCAAACCATTGCTGTATCTTTAAAATGATAAACCTGCAATGTATGTAAACACCTTCACAAGCCTGCATGGACCATTTCAGCACATACCCACCAGTACCATAGCATGATCTAGCCCAGCAGTTCTCAAACTGTGGATCAGGACCCCAAAGTGGGTCACGACCCCATTTTAATGGTGGCTTAGACTTCGGTCCCACCTCTTGGGGCTGTGTAGTAATTTTTGTTGTTAGAAGGGGATCGTGGTGCAATGAAGTTTGAGAACCCCTGACTAACCCATACTCTTAATACAAAGCCAATGGGAAGTGACTATGCAGAGCTGCCCTACTCCAGGGGGAGCACCAGCTGGCACGGTGTTAGCTTGCTGGTTGTCTGTCCACCTCTCTAAGAGACGCAGCATACTCGTCCTCTCCTCCCCACCACAACCCCCGTGCTGGCTTGTTCCTGGCCATGGCTGTACTCTTCACCCCTCCCCACTGTTCCCCGTGCACTTTCTGACAGCTTTCTACTTGGAGAGGTGGGGAGCAACTTGGTAGCAGCTCCCAAGCCCTGAGTGCAGGGGCTGCCTTTCTGGCTATCCCTCATGCAGGCAGGGGAGTGGCATTTCCAAACCTAAGCATTTTAAACTCAGGAGTCAGAGCCCCATCAAATCATGATTGTCTTTAAAAAAGCTTGAGTCCTTTAAGAATCAAGACATTTTGGGTGTCCTTTTGTGAGGGTTCACATTTTCAAGCTTTACTCTGCACCCAGGAGGGCTAGAAATGGAATTTTTTGAAATGCAAGCTGAGATTCTTGCATACTCATATGACTCCAGGAACTGAGGCTTTAAGAGAAAAACATCAAATATTGTGAGTCTCACGATAAACTCACAAGAGTCAGCAATGCTGGAGGAACTCAATCCCTACCTGGCCACAATCTCGCTTTTTTCTGTAAGTACAGTGGCCATTTGTTCCCCTTCCATTTGCTGTCAGTCATGAGATCCCAAGTTGAAGCAAGAAGCATCAAACCCCATGAGTTCCGCCCCTTACACAGGTGGGTTCCATTCATCTCAAACCATGTTGCCACAGCATAGGGGGCAGCAACCTGGCCTATCTTCCTCAGCAAGGGTGCATAACGAGTCAGCTCATAATTAAAAGAGCCTAGCAGCCTTTATTTATGGCACAGCTTTACAGCTGCAAGTCCAAGCACATATTTTTAGCTCTCTCAAAGAACTGGGCTTTGATTTGCTTTGTAACCTGAGAGACTGATGTGACTCCAAATGTGTCGGACAGTTCGTTATCCTGCCTCCTTTTGTTCTGACCAGTTGAGTTTACTGGTTGTGCTTAAAGCAGCATTTTTTGGATAGAATCTTAACGTAGCATAAAGGGACTTGCTTATAGCACCTGTTACTAAACTGCTTGCACACTGGGCTGAAAAACCTTGTAATCCTTCTTTAATTGTCAGCAAGTCCTATTACAGGGGGACTGTCAGTGTTTGTTTCCGCTGCCAAGGGATTTTTCAACACAACCTTTCTGTCCTTTCCAGTCCCGGATGAGCATTGAGCTGTGCTTAAATTCTCCTTGCTGGTAACTCTTGGAGTACTATGTGCAAAGATATAGACTATTTGTCACTGACCACATTAAATATTTGTATTTGTGCCATTGGCTGTGACCAAACCAATGAGGCTTTTTCCTCTTTAAAAGTTTGAACAGAGATGGTCCTTATACTAGGCTTGATTCTGATCAGCATCAGAACTGCCCACTGATATAAAGTCAGCAGCTTTGATGGCATCGGGTTTACTGTACCACTCACTTCACCTTTGCAAAAGCCTGTATTTACCTACATGACAGCTTTTCACTTTGGGTGGAAAGTCACCAGCATGCACATGCTCTAAACAGACTATGGGCAGGGAGCTTAGTGGGAGCTGTGGACTATCCCTGGCAAGCTGTGAGAAGGGAACAGGGCAGCTCAGTGTGGCTGTCATTACCCCAGCAAACTGCCTTCCTCAGGAGTTGGGGCTGCTGGATATATGTGGCCATGGGCACAGTAAGCCCAGTTGTCTTCAGTTCCAGACAAGTCTGCTTGGAGCAGGAGCTGAAACGTGGCGGCGTTATGCCACCTTTACACCTCCCTTTATTCTGGAGCAGGCCCCTGGCACAAGCTAGAGCAGCCTTAAGGGTAGCTAGAGTGCAGCAATGCCCTGGCTATGCCCCTTTTCTGCTGGTCATGCCACTCAGGAAAGTCACCCTACATCAGGAATCTAACAAGGTGGTTAGATCATAGAATATCAGGGTTGGAAGGGACCTCAGGAGGTCATCTAGTCCAACCCCCTGCTCAAAGCAGGACCAATTCCCAACTAAATCATCCCAGCCAGGGCTTTGTCAAGCCTGACCTTAAAAACCTCTAAGGAAGGAGATTCCACCACCTCCCTAGGTAACCCATTCCAGTGCTTCACCACCCTCCTAGTGAAAAAGTTTTTCCTATTATCCAACCTAAACCTCCCCAACTGCAACTTGAGACCATTACTCCTTGTTCTGTCATCAGGTATGACTGAGAACAGTCTAGATCTATCCTCTTTGGAACCCCCTTTCAGGTAGTTGAAAGCAGCTATCAAATCCCCCCTCATTCTTCTCTTCTGCAGACTAAACAATCCCAGTTCCCTCAGCCTCTCCTCATAAGTCATGTGTTCCAGCCCCCTAATCATTTTTGTTGCCCTCTGCTGGGCTTTTCCAATTTTTCCATATCCTTCTTGTAGTGTGGGGCCCAAAACTGGACACAATACTCCAGATGAGGCCTCACCAATGTCGAATAGAGGGGAATGATCACGTCCCTCGATCTGCTGGCAATGCCCCTACTTATACAGCCCAAAAATGTTTCAGCTTCAAGCTGCTCTGGTAGTATACAGAGGTCATAGAGCAATGCAGAATTGTGCCCAGTGACTTTCTTCCAGCCTGTCTCTAAACTCCCGTCTCTGATAAGACTATGAAGAGCTGGCATAAAGTCAATTTCTCCATGTGCCTCTCGTTAGCTATGGTTCCACTGTCCTGGAAGCTTCCACAGTTCCCCGCTGATGGGGGAACTGAATCTGGAGATACAACAGAATCCCAGATAATGGATGAGGACCGAACTGTGTTGCTACTACAAAACACTATCCTCTTTGTTTTTAAAGAAGTAACATGTATAAGCAGTAGTTAATTGTCTCTAGATACAGCTATTTAATGCCTTGGCTCATGAAACATTATAATAATACCCAAGTTCCAAATGCGCCTGCTTATTTTTCAAAAATCAGGTTTAAATGTTTTTTTGTTGTCAGGTTTTCAAGTGGCTTGTATGTTTTTAATTTGTTTTCCTACTACAAATAATAAAACCAAACAATGAATGACACCAAGGTAAGGTTTATGAAGTAGATATTCCTGATGTAGCTGTTTGTCACAGTTAGCTTTTAAAAAAAGCTAAACAGCTTTAATGGGATTTTCTTACTGATTTTCACACTTTTTAAAAAAAAGACCGTTTTTATTTTTCATGGACAATAGAATTTAACCTGTTAATTGTCAGGATTATTAGCTTTAATGAAGTTACAGAAGTTTGCCGTGTATTGATATTTTGCACTTCTTCAATGTCTTGTTTCTGAAGATACCCAGTTTACTTTCATCCACATATCAATAAATTAAACCCACTTCACAGAGTGGACTGAGGCAAGTATTATGATTATTATTATTCCCATTTTATAGATGTGGAAACCGAGGCAATAAGAGGTTAAGTGACTTGTTCAAGACCACAGAAGGATAATGACAGAGTTAGGGCTAAAATTTGATGTCCTGTATAGGAATGACTCAACCATGCTTCCTTTTCAAAATAGTCTGTTTTCCTACCATACCACAGGGTCTATGAAATGACCATTAGAAACAATGTAAAACACAGCAGGCGTACTAGGAAAGAAATAAGTTTGAGATTACCCCAGTCTACAATGTAAGGCTGAGACCTGATAAATCACTACCCCAGTCTGCAAAGGACCTAGCAAGGACTTTGAACAAGCCAAGTCAGCCCTGCTCTCAAATCCATGCACAGCATAGCAATACATTGTCCTCACAGTGCTGCTGCTCTTGCCTCCCTCCCCTTATGTGGTGTGTGAGGATATGTCTCTTTAAGGACTGTACCCACCTTAGCTGAATGGAATAGATATTAGGCAGGGCCGTGAGCAGTTCTCAGACAGACAGCTAACCAGGAACACCAGCCTCTGAGTTGCTGAGCTGAATCTATAATAAATGATGTAGCCTGATCTTCTTAAAGTCCTGACTGAGTCTCCTATGCAGAATCCACAAGCACTACTGGAGTTAGGTAGAGATGCCTGTGCCCTGCATTTGGATTCCAAATCCATGCCCTAAAATCTCCTCTGAATATGTTAATTTATATAAAAATGACTTTTAAACTGAAATATCTAGTAGCCCCAAAATATATTTGGGCCTGAAATGTGTATATAGTAAGTCCTTAATGTAGGCTCATTGTTCGGCTATTTTAGAAAAATATAGCTACTAAAGGAGAGTATTGAGGTCTTATAACTCATCTAATAACAATGGATCCTCACTGTATTCAACAATTTCACTGAGTACCAATGATAAGAATTCCAGTTATGCAGGAGAGTATTGTCCGTAGCACTGGTGCATTGGGTCAATGCATTCGCCTTTTATCTCTGGACACCTGGCTTCAAGTGGCACTTAGGTCACAAACAAAATTGAGTAATAGACTAAGTAAATTACTCATGGGAGCTACAGTTCACAGACCTAATCAGGGCATTGTACTGATAATTGACTGGAAAGTAAAAACCCAAACTGGATGCATCTCATATGGCAAAATTCCACTCTGTTTCTGCAATAGAAATTGCTTTACAACAAGAATAAAAGACAAAATAAGTAAGTTTGGTGGTCCCTAGTGGACAATTGTCCTTATCACAAAGCGAGCACAAATGGTAGTGTCTCCTCATAAGTGGTCCAAAACAGAAATAGCAAAGGTGTTGAAGTCACAATGGAGAAGTGTAAGGACGTTTGACCAGCCCCAGCCTTAGCCCTGGAGTGTTGATCCCAAATGTACATATAACCAAAAAAAAAAAAAATGCTACTTACCTCCCACTAGGTCTTGTTACAATCCTGATTCCCATTCAAAGGGTGATCATTAGCATTTCAAATAGAGGAAACTCCATAGTAAAGCAATGCCCAGAGAGGGGAGGAAGAATGCCTGCTGCCTTTCCCACCAGCAAGGATCCAACAGCTTTGGCCTCCCTTTACTCCCAAAAGTGGAGAAGGGATCCTGCCCTATTTCAACTGGGGCTATCAATAGAGACAGAGAAAAAAAAGAAGGAAATAAACCCACCCAAACATGCCCACCAGGATCAAGGGAGGCTGTGAGTATACTGCCAGCTAGGACTCACTCTGTGCTATTTGTAAAAGGTGTCAGTGCTTAGATAAAAGCCTTGGAAAAACCCTAAATAGGGGATCCGTCTGCCAAAATGTCTCAATTTGCTTTAGGATCCTTAGTTGCGACTGATAGGCACGATATAAAAGCATTCTAAACCCAGAGTGAGCCGGGTCCTCCCTTGATGTAAATCAGCTTTTCTCCACTAAAATCAGCAGACCCACACTGAATGACACCAGCTGAGGACTGGTCTCTTTATCTACTCTAAGACACATTGACATGAGTAAGTGGCAAAACTCAGATTATGGAACTGAGGAATCCTGATTCCCAGTTGTCCTACTCTAGCCACCAGACTACACTGCTTCATGTACAGTAATAGAATCACAGATCGTAGGACTGGAAGGGACTTCAAGAGGTCATCTTTTTTTGGGACCGGCTCTGTTCAATATCTTCATCAACGACTTAGATATTGGCATAGAAAGTACGCTTATTAAGTTTGCGGATGATACCAAACTGGGAGGGATTGCAACTACTTTGGAGGACAGGGTCATAATTCAAAATGATCTGGACAAATTGGAGAAATGGTCTGAGTTAAACAGGATGAAGTTTAACAAAGACAAATGCAAAGTGCTCCACTTAGGAAGGAAAAATCAATTTCACACATACAGAATGGGAAAAGACTGTCTAGGAAGGAGTACGGCAGAAAGGGATCTAGGGGTTATAGTGGACCACAAGCTAAATATGAGTCAACAGTGTGATGCTGTTGCAAAAAAAAGCAAACATGATTCTGGGATGCATTAACAGGTGTGTTGTGAGCAAGACACGAGAAGTCATTCTTCCGCTCTACTCTGCTCTGGTTAGGCCTCAGCTGGAGTATTGTGTCCAGTTCTGGGCGCCGCATTTTAAAAAAGATGTGGAGAAACTGGAAAGGGTCCAAAGAAGAGCAACAAGAATGATTAAAGGTCTTGAGAACATGACCTATGAAGGAAGGCTGAAAGAATTGGGTTTGTTTAGTTTGGAAAAGAGAAGACTGAAAGGGGACATGATAGCAGTTTTCAGGTATATAAAAGGGTGTCATAAGGAGGAGGGAGAGAACTTGTTCACCTTAGCCTCTAAGGATAGAACCAGAAACAATGGGTTTAAACTGCAGCAAGGGAGGTCTAGATTGGACATTAGGAAAAAGTTCCTAACTGTCAGGGTGGTTAAACACTGGAACAAATTGCCTAGGGAGATTGTGGAATCTCCGTCTCTGGAGATATTTAAGAGTAGGTTAGATAAATGTCTATTAGGGATGGTCTAGGCAGTATTTGGTCCTGCCATGCGGGCAGGGGACTGGACTCGATGACCTCTCGAGGTCCCTTCCAGTCCTATAATCTATGAATCTATGAATCTAGTCCAGTCCCCTGCACTCTTGGCAGGACTAAGTATTATCTAGACCAGTGGTTCTCAAAGCTGGTCTGCGCTTGTTCAGGGAAAGCCCCTGGCAGCCCAGGCCGCTTTGTTTCCCTGCCGCGTTCGCAGGTTCAGCCAATCGCTGGCCAGCTCCCACTGGCCGCAGTTCGCCGCTCCAGGCCAATGAGGGCTGCAGAAAGTGGCACGGGCCGAGGGATGGGCTGGCCACCCTTCCCGCAGCCCCCATTGGCCTGGAGCGGCGAACCGCGGCCAGTGGGAGCCACGATCGGCCGAACCTGCGGACACAGCAGGTAAACAAACTGGCCGGCCCGCCAGGGGCTTTCCTTAAACAAGCGGCGGACCGGCTTTGAGAACCACTGATCTAGACCATCTCTGACAAGTGTTTGTCTAACCTGTTCTTTAAACTCTCCAATGACAGAGATTCCACAACCTCCCTAGGCAATTTATTTCAGTGCTTAACTACCCTGACAGTTAGGAAATTTTTCCTAATGTCCAACCTAAACTGCCCATGCTGCAATTTAAGCCCATTGCTTCTTGTCCTAACCCCAGAACAATTTACCTCTCTCCTCCTTGTAACAACCTTTTATGTACTTGAAACGGTTATCATGTCCCCTCTCAATCTTTTCTTCTCCAGACTAAACAAACCCAATTTTTCAATCTTCCTTCATAGGTCATGTTTTCTAGACCTTTAATCATTTTTGTTGTGCTTCTCTGGACTTTCTCCAGTTTATCCACATCTTTCCTGAAATATGGCACCCAGAACTGGACACAGTACTCCAGTTGAGGCCTAATCAGTGTGGAGTAGAGCAGAAGAATTACTTCTTCCTTGAGTGATTGTTCATGTCCATTCCAAGCAGGTGTGTGCGCGCCACGTGCACGCCAGTCGAAAGATTTTACTATAGCAGCGTCCGTAGGGTCAGCTCCGGTGCCCCCTGGAGTGGCGCCCTCATGGCGCTATATATAGTGGCCAGCCGACCCCCCACCCCCTCAGTTCCTTCTTACCGCCGGTGACGGCTAGCTGGAACTTCGCTTGCTCTTCAGCAATCATGGCAGTGTTCTGTAGTTGTTGTAAATAGTTAGTTTGTTGTTTAGTGTTAGCTAGTTAGATTAGTTGGGGGGTTTTTTCCCCAATTTTTCGTCGCCCCACTGGGGCATGCCTGGGTCCCCAGGGTTCAAACTCTGCCGGGACTGCGGGAAATTTATGCCGAAGAGTGACCCGCACTCTTCGTGCTTAAGGTGCCTCGGAGAGACCCATCAAAGGGAGGGGTGCACCATCTGCAGGGCTTTTCGCCCCAGGACTCTCAAAGATAGAGAGCAGAGACTTAAAGTCCTCCTAATGGAGGCGGCACTGCGGCCTTCCGAGCGGCACCCAGCATTTCATCCTCGGTGTGCAGTGCCCCGGCACCGGAGATAAATCATGAGGCCAAGGCCCCGAAACCCCGGCACCGGAGAGAGTCAGCGCATAAGAAACCATCTTCTACAAGACGCCGCTCTCCATCGCCAGTGCCGGTTAAAAAGAACAGGCCGCTGAGGGAACAATCTCCCCACAGGGACTCTAAAGGTCTGGAGCCATCCATGAGTGTTACAGGACAACTCGCGCCGCAGACCCATTCGGCCATCCCGTTGACTCCCGCCCCGGAGAGGGCAAGGTCGAGTCCGGAAAGGCATAGATCCCTGGACACGATGGAGGAGGTGCGCCTCCCATCGACGCTGGAGGCGTTAGAGGCCGCATCTTGAGCCTCCCGGTGCCGGTGTCGCCGCACCGGTGCAGAGAACCTCCGGCTACCGCTCGACCCCATTACCACTCTAGGGGCAAACCGGCGATGCGCTCACCGCGTTCTCCACGCCGCGCCACGTTAGCGGCACCAGTTCAAGCACCCCCTCCGGCGACAGTGGGTACCGCGCCCCCTATGTCCTCATATTCAGAGACTTCTGACTCAGACGCGGACTCGTACCACTCTAACAGATCGAGGAGCAGGCGATCGTCCTCGCGTACGAGTACTCACCCGTACCCACCGCAGGGGCATCAGCAGCAGCAGTGGCAACCGCCCCCACAGTGGCTGTTCTGGATGCCGTGGGCTTACCATCAGTCAGTGGGTCAGGCGTACGGGCCCCGCTCACGAACCGCTTCTGTTTCCTCAATGTCTGCGGCCCCGCCACTAATGCCACCACCACCGGCACCGCCATCTGACAGGATGTGCCACAAGGGGACACGGCACCCCCTGGTCAAACAATGGCACCGACGGGGACTTTGCTCCCAACAGCACAGGCACCATCCAGCACTCCTCATCATTCAGTGGCGACCCCGGTACCGGCCGCGGTGCTGCATCTTGAGCCCGCACCGGCTGTGCAGCCTGAGTACCGTGTGCCGCAGGCCCTCACAGAGGGAGACGTGGTAGATGAAGGGCCCCAGCATGGGACGTCTTCCTCTTCATCTCCGGGAACTGTAGCGGGAACTTCAGTGGCACCGGCCCTAGAGGACAATAGGATCCTCCAACAGCTCCTTACTCGAGCGGCCCAGAGCCTCTCGATACAGACTGAGCAGATCGAGGTGGACACAGATCCCGTGATTGACATCCTGGCCCCGTCAGGTCCATCTAGGGTAGCCCTACCTCTCATAAAGACCATTACGGACACAACCCGCACCTTGTGGCAAACTCCAGCCTCATTGGCCCCTACGGCCAAAAGGACTGAGAGGCGATATTTTGTTCCAGCCAAGGGGTATGAACATCTTTATATACACCCCCCACCGGACTCCCTAGTGGTAGATGCGGCCAACCAGAGGGAACGCCAGGGTTTCTAGGGGGCTACTCCTAAAAATAGAGAGGCTAAGAAGTTGGACCTGTTCGGGCGCAAGGTATATTCAATGGGGGGCTGCAGTTGCGCATTGCCAATCAGCAAGCCATAGTGAGCCAGTATGGACACAACACGTGCTCGGCTTTGTCTAGGTTCACGGACCTCCTCCCACAGGACTCACAAACCGAGTTTTCGGCCCTGGTTGAAAAGGGAAGATTGATTACCTGTGCTTCCCTCCAAGCGGCCTTGGACGCGGCTGATTCAGTCTCACGCACGTTGGCGATTGATGTGGTCATGAGGCACGGGGCCTGGCTTCAAGTTTCCGGCCTCCCTCACGAGGTCCAACAAACGATCCAGGACCGGCCCTTTGAAGGGCCCACACTCTTCTCAGAAAAGACTGATAAGAGGCTACATAGCCTAAAGGATTCGTGGACCACCCTCCACTCCTTAGGCCTACACACCCCTGTTACCCAGCGTAGGCAGTTCAAGCCGCCGCAGGCCCCTCGACCGTATCAGCCTCAAAATCGAGGGGATTCCTCACGCAGAAGGCCGAGAATGGGCAGGAGGAGGCAACAACAGCAGCCCTTCGGACACTCATCTGCCCAACCAAGGCCTACACAGGGGCCTAGACCACCATTTTGGTCGAGGTCGACCTCCCAGTCAGAACCCTGGATATGTCCAACCTTACCTTTTCGTCACGCCTGTCCCCCTTCTATCGTGCGTGGGCCCAGATCACATCAGATGCTTGGGTGCTGCGCACGGTAGAGGAGGGATATTCTATCCAGTTCTCCTCCCTCCCGCCCCACCAGCCCCCCTCCCCGTCCCTCTTCAGGGACCCCTCTCACGAGCAACTTCTACTTCAAGAAGTTCAGCCCCTCCTCACTTCAGGGGCAGTGGAGGAGGTTCTGCAGGAGCTACGGGGCAAGGGCTCCTACTCTCGATATTTCCTAATTCCGAAAGTGAAAGGGGGCCTCAGACCTATTCTGGACTTGCGGCGTCTCAACAAGTTTGTGCGGAAACTCAAGTTCCGCATGGTCTCCCTGTCCTCCATCATTCCTTCCATGGATCCAGGAAACTGGTATGCCACCCTCGACTTAAAGGACGCATACTTTCATATCGCGATAATCCCTCAGCACAGGCGTTACCTCAGGTTTCTCGTGGGCAACTGTTCATCTTCAGTTTACGGTTCTGCCCTTTGGTCTGTCAGCAGCCCCAAGGGTCTTCACGAAGTGCATGGCAGTCGTGGCAGCCTTCCTGCGCAGACACGGGATCCAGGTATTTCCCTACCTGGACAATTGGCTCATCAAGGGCAGGACCAAGGCACTAGTGGAGGCTCAGGTGGTCTTCATCAGGCAGACCTTCCGCTCACTCGGCCTCCTACTCAACGAGGCCAAGTCTCCAAGTCAAAAAATCAAATTCATAGGAGCAGTTCTGGACTCAACACAAGCCAGGGCAGATCTCCCAGAGGCCATATTCCGAACTATATCCAACATCATTCTCGGCCTCCAAAGTTACCCTACCACCACAATAAGAAGCTGCCTCAAATTACTAGGACACATGGCATGGTGAAACATGCCAGGCTCAGACTGCGCCCACTCCAATCTTGGTTGGCACAGGTTTATCGGCTAGTCTGGGACTCCCTAGAATCAGTGGTGACGTTACCTCCGCCGGTGTTGGACTCCCTTCAATGGTGGCTAGACCCGCGGGTGGTCTGTGCGGGAGTTCATTTCCTGGACCCCGAACCCTCCCTGTCCCTGGTACCGGACGCATCGGATCAGGGATGGGGTGCACATCTGGGCCACCTCAGAACACAAGGTCTTTGGTCGCGGGAGGATCTGTCACTGCACATCAATGTCAGGGAATTGCGAGCGGTACGCCTCGCATGCATAGCATTCAAGTCCCAGCTGGCAGGCAGGTGTGTTTCTGTCCTCACAGACAATACTCCAACGATGTTTTATATCAACAAACAGGGTGGTGCTCGCTCCTTTCCCCTTTGCCAGGAGGCCCTCGCATTATGGGACTTTTGCGTACAGAACGTAATTCACCTGACAGCATCCTACCTCCCGGGCACGCACAATGCGCTCATGGACGCCCTCAGCCACGAGTGGTCTATCCACTGGGATATAGTTCTCTCAATTTTCCGACTCTGGGGTCATCCCCAGGTGGACTTGTTTGCCTCCAACGAGAACAGGAAGTGTCGTCAATTCTGCTCCCTCATGGGACGCAGTCAGGGGTCCCTATCAGATGCTTTTCTCCTCTCCTGGGCGGACGGGCTTTTTTACGCCTTTCCCCCGATTCCCTTGATTCACAGGGTAATCCTCAAGGCCCGCAGAGATCACGCTCGACTCATCCTGATAGCGCCTGCGTGGCCGCGCCAGCACTGGTACACGCCTCTCCTACACATGTCTACGAGGGTTCCACTCAGGTTGCCCCTACTACTGGACTTGATCACGCAGGATCGCGGTCGCCTCCTTCACCCAAACCTGGAGTCGTTCCACCTTACAGCTTGGATGCTCCATGGCTAAACCAGTGGAGTTACGATGCTCTCATCAGGTCAGACAGGTCCTGTTGGGCAGCAGGAAGCCCTCAACAAGGACCACGTACTTAGCCAAGTGGAAGCGCTTCTCCCTCTGGGCTACACAACAGGGTCAGGCCCCCTTGCTCACCCCGGTCCCTCTCATATTGGACTATTTGCTACATCTGAGACATCTGGGACTAACTCTCTCATCGGTTCGAGTACACCTTGCTGCAATCTCCGCGTTCCACCCTGGAGACGGGGGGACCTCAGTGTTGCGAACCCACTCGTTGGACGATTCCTTAAGGGCCTTGACAGATTGTTCCTGCACATCCGTCAACCTGTCCCTGCTTGGGACCTCAATTTGGTCCTGTCTGTCCTCACGGGGCCCCCATTCGAGCCGCTGGCTTCATGCTCGCTGTTATACCTCTCATATAAGGTCGCATTCTTGGTGGCTATCACATCAGCCCGGAGAGTATCGGAACTCAGAGCTCTAACATCTGAACCTCCATACACCGTCTTCCACAAGGACAAGGTCCAACTCAGGCCGCATCCAGCGTTCCTGCCTAAGGTGGTTTCCACATTTCACATAGGTCAAGACATTTTTCTCCCTGTGTTTTATCCCAAACCGCACTCCTCGGCTAAGGAGCGTAGGCTGGATTCTCTGGACGTTTGCAGGGCTCTCGCGTTCTATATCAAAAGGACGAGATCCTTCAGGAAGTCGACCCAACTTTTTGTCGCCGTGGCTGACAGTAGGAAAAGGCTCCCGGTCACGTCACAGCGGATCTCGGCTTGGATCAGAACCTGCATCCAGGAGTGCTACAGTCGGGCCAATATACCAGCCCCGCCTATCATGGCCCACTCCACAAGAGCGCAGGCCTCTTCAGCCACGCTCCTGGCCCACGTCCCGACGCAGGAAATTTGTAGAGCGGCCATCTGGTCCTCAATCCACACCTTTACGGTGCACTACGCCATCACGCACCAAGCCAGAGAGGATGCTGCATTTGGCCGCGCAGTCCTCCAGTCTGCAGTGACCTCCGACCCCACCACCTAGACTCGGGCTTGTGAGTCACCTGCTTGGAATGGACATGAACAATCACTTGAAGAAGAAGAAACGGTTACTCACCTTCTTGTAACGGTTGTTCTTCGAGATGTGTTGTTCATGTCCATTCCAATACCCACCCTCCTACCCCTCTGTCGGAGTATCGGCAAGAAGGAACTGAGGGGGTGAGGGGTCGGCTGGCCCCTATATACAGCACCATGAGGGCGCCACTCCAGGGGGCGCCGGAGCCGACCCTACAGACGCTGCTATAGTAAAATCTTCCGGCTGGCATGCACGCAGTGCGCACACACCTGCTTGGAATGGACATGAACAACACATCTCGAAGAACAACCGTTACAAGAAGGTGAATAACCGTTTCTTCTTGTGTCTTGCTTAAAACACTCCTGCTAATACATCCCAGAAATGATGTTTGCTTTTTTTTTGCAACATTTACACTGTTGACTCATATTTAGCTTGTGATCCACTGTAACCTCCAGATCTGTTTCTGCAGTATTCCTTTCTAGGCAGTCATTTCCCATTTTTTATGTGTGCAACTGACTGTTCCTTCCTAAATGGAGTACTTTGCATTTGTCCTTATTGAATTTCATCATATTTACTTCAGACTATTTCTCCAGTTTGTTCATATCATTTTGAATTTTAATCCTATCCTCCAAAGCCCTGCAACCTCTCCCAGCTTGGTATCGTCTGCAAACTTTATAAGTGTACTCTGTATGTCATTATCTAAATCATTGATGAAGATATTGAACAGAATCAGAAGTTCTTTGCATTTGTATAGCAAGCTCTGACATCCCACATAAAAATTCATCACCATAAAAATTGGAAGGATTTTATTAGAAATCTCTAGTTATTGCAATAAAACTTTGCTAGTCATGCCCATATTAAGAGATAGCTAAAGTCACTGAAATTGAGTATTGCTTTAGTAACTTTAGCCAAATTACATTATGATTTTTCCTATGGGACTGAGTTGTACCAGAAATCTACAGTGTTGCCTTGGTAATTCCTATATTAACACTTTATTGCACTGAATCTTGAGAGATGCTGAGCACTTGGATCCGGCATTCACTTCAGGGGGAGCAGCAGGTGTTTGGACACTTCTTACGTTACCATTTGTGACTTGTATGAAGAAATGAATTGAGATTATGTGATTGTGTGAGAATGTTTGAGTAGAGTATAAAATGAACAGAAGGGATATAGCGATTGAGTGGAATGTATCTTCTTAGTCCGTTTCAAGCTAGCGCCCATTATTTCAGAAAAAAACAGGCTTACTGGGTTCTACACAGTATTATCTTACTTATCTAACATGTTTGGGAGACATAAAAAATAATCAAACTCCAGATAATCAGAAACGTGACTTATATGGGGGACACAACTGGGAGTTAGATAAAAGCGAGTTGTGGTTGGCTACATGAATTTGTATTAATGTTTTTCTACTTGAACAAAGTAAAAGAGAAGAATTTGCCTCATTTTTGGTGGTATATTTCTCCAGAATTTGCCTGTCCGTGAACACAATCTTTTTAAAAACAAAAATGCAGTGAAGCTTCAGGATTTGGCATTGCCATGGCAACACCCTAGATTCCCCATAAAATACAACGGTGCAGCTAGTAAGAATAGCAGTGATCTTCTGGGTTGTCACTATGGAATCCTAGGGTTTTGTTAGCTTGGTGCTATTTTGAAAAATAGTAAATTGAGTGTTGAGAACGTAGATCTCCAAATCTGACTTCAGGAGTAACATAGGAACTAATAACAAAAACACAAGGCACTTAGGATTTAGACCCACAACACCAGTCAGCATTTCAATTCTCTGTTGCAGTGAATCTTTGAATTAAAAAAAAAAAAAAATCAATTTTAAGCATAGCATGCCACCAGAGGGCACTTTTATAGTCCCATGGATACAACAGATACATAGAACGGTTCACGGATTAATCACAAATTTTATCTGAAAACTGTAGTGTTCAAAACAAAGTGATTCTCTGGATTTGCACCAATGTCCAGGCAGAAAGAGAACTTAATTAAAATTGGACCCATTTTGCTTTTTCAAGTCAGAAACAAGGGTCTCCCACTCTTGATTTTTCTAACACACTATTAAAAGACTATTCAACATGTCATGTTAGAATAACAGAAAGGAATTTCAAGCATTAAAAGAGTTTTGACAGTGCACCAAGTTTCTCCCTGAGTTCAGTCCTGTGGTATCCCACTTCTGCTAGGCTGGACTTGCTGGGCCAAATATACCCCAGACAAATAGGTGAAAGTCGACTAATGTCAGTGGAGTAGCACTAGTTGATGTCAGTGGTGAACTTGTCCCCTTATAAATTCATTATCGTAATACTTGCACATTTAAAGTGCTTTTCACCTGAGGATCTTAAAATACTTTAAAAATTAAGAATGGTCCTGAACTGGAGTTCTGGATCCAAACTTCCAAAGCTTGTGGGTCCTTGAATCCAAATCCAACTTGAAGGCTTCAACCCAACCAGAACCATAAATCTAATTTCTTCTCCAGGCCCAGAAGCAGCTGTGAAGGTCCCAGCCCCTCCCAAGCTGCCTCACTGGAGCCCCACCCACTATTGTCTTCATGAAGAGGTCACAAAGGCCTCCACTGTCCTCCTGGAGTCTTCAAGAGAATGCTGGCTGACTTCCCCTGCCACTGCCTGCTCAGCCCTAACATCCCCTCTGACCTTCCTTCGCCCTCCCTGGTGCCTTTTCCCCTATTGTGACCCTTGGCCCTCCCTCGTCTACTTTATGTTCCCTCTCCTCTTATAGCAGAACCTCCTCCTCTTTGGCTCGTTCTTCACTTCCTTCTTGTCTCCTCTTTCTCTCTTGCTTTGCTCCCCATCTCCCACATTCAGGGTCACAACACAGAGCACTCCACAGAACCTCACCCCAACTTTTCTCAGTAGCTGGGCCATCACTCTCTCACCCATCAGCTGTTGAGCAGCAGTGGGAGTCCCGTCTGTTCTGCATCTAGGTAAAAGACAAGCTATTCTGGCTGGGACTGGTCAGCCCAAGGAGTGGGGAAGGAAACGTCCTGTCTGGACTCACTGCTGAACCGGCCCCTGGAACTGTCCTATTTACCCAGCCCTGCCACCAAACCAGGTGCTGATGCCTCTGGGCCTGTAACAGTGGAAGAAAGAAAACTAGAAAGAACAAAACCAAAGGCAGACAGAGTAAGTTGTATCTTCTATTTCACAACGATAAAAGAGTTCCCGGTTACCCACCCTTAATGGTGGTTCCTGATCATGGTTGGTGTGTATGTATGTGTAAGTGTGTGTCTGTGTGCGCTATTCCCCGCCCCTCCCCTGCTCCAACTCGTCACTTCAAATCTTCTGCTGCTTGTAAGTTAAGAAAGAAATTCAAAGTGAAGGGTCATGAGATGGAAAATCAATTCCTTTGCCTAGGAATATTGAAACTGCAGGCTCCAGTACCTCACGGCTGTTATGCCTTGGAACCCTTAAACAACTCTTTGAGAATCTTCTCCCCCAAGTAGGTCATGAAAGAAATGATGAAAAAGAACCGGCGTGAGTGCAAGGAAGGCTGTAAAGCTGCTGGGTGTCATAGTGATAGTCGGAATATGAACGAGAGACTGCTAGGCAACTCTCTGACACCACATTCTACAGGCCATTACCCTCTGATCCCACTGAGGGTTACCAAAAGAAACGACACCATCTGCTCAAGAAACTCCCTGAAGAAGCACAAGAACAAATCTACACAGACACACCCTTAGAGCCCCGATCAGGGATATTTTATCTGTTACCCAAAATCCATAAACCTGGGAATCCTAGACGCTCCATCATCTCAGACATTGGCACCCTGACAGCAGGATTGTCTGGCTATGTAGACTCTCTCCTTAGGCTCTACGCTACCAGCACTCCCATCTATCTTCGAGACATAACTGACTTCCTGAGGAAACTACAATCCATTGGTGGTCGTCCATAAAACACCATTCTAGCCACTATGGATGTAGAAGCTCTCTACACCAACATTCCACACAAAGATGGACTACAAGCCATCAGGAACAGTATCCCCGATAAGTCATGGCAAACCTGGGGGCTGAACTTTGTGACTTTGTCCTCACCCACAACTATTTCAGATTTGGGGACCTTCAAGTCAGCAGCACTGCTATGGGTACCCGCATGACCCCACAGTGTGCTAACATTTTTATGGCTGACTTAGAACAACACTTCCTCAGCTCTTGTCCCCTAACGCCCCTACTCTGCTTGCACTACATTGATGACATTGTTCCTAGAGAAGGGCAGCAAAGGGGTGACAGGATTGTGATGATAAATAGTTGGCAAGGGAATGGTGCTATAAAGAGGCCTTTGGGATGTATGGCCACTGGGAGGCTTTCGGGGACAGAAAACTGTTCTCATGGGATGGACTTCACCTAAGTAGGGAAGGAAATAGACTTCTGGGAGGGAGGCTGGCACATCTCATCAAAAGAGCTTTAAACTAGGAATTTGGGGGAGACGGTTGGGAGATGTCCAGTTAATCTCCACACCAGATTATAACATTGAGAGGGAGGACGATGAGATAAGAACGGATATAGCCAGGGTGAAGACATTGGACATAAGGAGGAGTGGGAGGATGGATAATAGACTAATAGGTCATACTGGCGGTACGATGTCTGTATCAAATTGGACAATGAATGTGAGAGAGGCCAAACGGCATAAATTAAGATGTTTATACACCAATGCGAGAAGCCTAGGTAACAAAATAGAGGAATTGGAGCTCCTGGTCCGAGAAATGAAACCAGATATCGTAGGAATAACCAAAATGTGGTGGAACGGTAGTCATGACTGGAGTACAGGTATGGAAGGGTATGTGCTGTTTAGGAAAGACCGGATCAAAGGTAAAGGTGGGGGAGTAGCATTGTATGTCAATAATGAGGTAAACTGTAAAGAAATAATAAGTGATGGAATGGATAAGACGGAGTCTGTCTGGGCAATACTCACACTGGGTAAAAGAACTACTAGAGCCTCCCCTGGGATAGTGCTTGGGGTGTGCTATAGACTACCGGGATCTAGCCTGGATATGGACAGAGAACTCTTTAATGTTTTTAGGGAAGTAAATACTAATAGGAACTGTGTAATCATGGGAGACTTTAACTTCCCGGATATAGATTGGGGAACAAATGCTAGTAACAATAATAGGGCTCAGATTTTCCTAGACGTGATAGCTGATGAATTCCTTCATCAAGTAGTTACTGAACCGACGAGGGGGGATGCCATTTTAGATTTGGTTTTGGTGAGTAGTGAGGACCTCGTTGAGGAAATGGTTGTAGGGGACAACCTTGGCTAGAGTGATCATGAGCTAATTCGGTTTAAACTAAATGGAAGGATTAACAGAATTAAATCGGAGACTAAGGTTTACGATTTCAAAAGGGCTAACTTTAATAAATTAAGGAAACTAGTTAGGAAAGTGGATTGGACTAACATATTTATGGATCTAAAGGTGGAAGGCATCTGGGATTATTTCAAGTTGAAGTTGCAGGAGCTGTCGGAGACCTGTATCCCGAGAAAGGGAAAACGGTTCGTGGGCAGGAGATTTAGACCGAGCTGGATGAGCAAGCATCTCAGAGGGGTGATTAAGAAAAAACAGAAAGCCTACAAGGAGTGGAAGATGGGAGGGATCAGCAAAGAAACCTACCTTATTGAGGTCAGAGCATGTAGAGATGGAGTGAGAAAGGCCAAAAGCCGTGTAGAGTTGGACCTTGCGAGGGGAATTAAAACCAATAGTAAGAGGTTTTATAGCCATATAAATAGGAAGAAAACAAAGAAAGAAGAAGTGGGACTGCTTAAGACTGTAGATGGAGTGGAGATTAAGGATAATCTAGGCATGGCACAATGTCTAAACGAATATTTTGCATTGGTTTTTAATGAGGCTAATGAAGGGCTTAGGAATAGTGGCAGCATGACGGATGGGAATAAAGGACGGGGGGTTGACATTACCGTATCCGAGGTAGAAGCCAAACTCAAACAGCTTAATGGGACTAAATCGGGCGGACCGGATGATCTTCATCTGAGAATATTAAAGGAACTGGCGCGAGAAATTGCAAGCCCGTTAGCGATAATTTTTAATGAGTCGGTAAACTCGGGGGTGGTACTGTTTGAGTGGAGAATAGCTAATGTGGTTCCTATTTTCAAGAAGGGGAAAAAAAGTGACCCGGGTAACTACAGGCCTGTTCGTTTAACATCTGTAATATGCAAGGTCTTGGAAAAAATTTTGAAGGAGAAAGTAGTTAAGGACCTTGAGGACAATGCCAATTGGGACAAATTACAACACGGTTTTACGAAAGGTAGATCGTGCCAAACCAACCTGATCTCTTTCTTTGAGAAAGTAACAGATTTTTTAGATAAAGGAAATGCGGTGGATCTAATATACCTCGATTTCAGCAAAGCGTTTGGTACCGCATGAGGAATTATTGGTTAAATTGGAGAAGATGGGGATCGATATGAAAATCCAGAGGTGGATAAAGAACTGGTTAAAGGGGAGACTGCAGCAGGTCGTACTGAAAGGTGAACTGTCAGGTTGGAGGGAGGTTACCAGTGGAGTTCCTCAAGGTTCGGTTTTGAGTCCGATTTTATTTAATCTATTTATTACTGACCTCGGAACCGAATGTAGGAGTGTGCTGATAAAGTTTGCGGATGACACAAAGTTGGGAGATATTGCCAATTCGGAGAAGGATTGGGATATCCTGCAGGGAGATTTGGATGACCTTGTAAACTGGAGTAATAGTAATAGGATGAAATTTAATAGTGAGAAGTGTAAGGTTATGCATTTAGGGATGACTAACAAGAATTTTAGTTATAAGCTGGGGATGCATCGGTTGGAAGTAATGGAAGAGGAGAAGGATCTAGGAGTCATGGTTGATCGCAGGATGACTATGAGTTGGCAATGTGACATGGCCGTGAAAAAAGCTAATGCGGTCTTGGGATGCATTAGGTGAGGTATTTCTAGTAGGGATAAGGAGGTGCTAGTTCCGTTATACAAGGCACTGGTGAGACCTCATTTGGAGTACTGTGTGCAGTTCTGGTCTCCCATGTTTAAAAAGAATGAATTCAAACTGGAACGGGTACAGAGAAGGGCCACTAGGATGATCCGAGGAATGGAAAACCTGTCGTATGAAAGGAGACTCGAGGAGCTTGGTTTGTTTACCTTAACCAAAAGAAGACTGAGGGGGAATATGATTGCTCTCTTTAAATATATCAGAGGGATAAATACCAGAGAGGAAGAGGAATTATTTCAGCTCAGTACTAACGTGGACATGAGAACAAATGGATATAAACTGGCCGTCGGGAAGTTTAGGCTTGAAATTAGACGAACGTTTCTAACCATCAGAGGGGTGAAGTTCTGGAACAGCCTTCTGAGAGAAACAGTGGGGGCGAAAGACCTCTCTGGCTTTAAGATTAAGCTTGATAAGTTTATGGAGGGGATGGTTTGATGGGATAACGTGATTTTAGTCAATAGGTCAATAACGTGCCATCGCTGGTAATTAGTAACAATGGTCAATGATGGGATATTAAAAGTTACTACAGAGAACTTTTTCTGGAGGGTCTGGCTGGAGAATCTTGCCCGCATGCTCGGGGTTCAGCTGATCACCATATTTGGGGTCGGGAAGGAATTTTCCTCCAGGGTAGATTGGCAGAGGCCCTGGAGGTTTTTCGCCTTCCTCCGCAGCATGGGGCAGGGGTCGCTTGCTGGGCAGGGGTTGCTTGCTGGAGGATTCTCTGTGACTTGAAGTCTTTAAATCATGATTTGGGGACTTCAACAGCTGAGTCAAGGGAGAGAATTATTCCAGGAGTGGGTGGGTCAGCTTTTGTGGCCTGCATCATGCGGGAGGTCAGACTAGATGATCATAATGGTCCCTTCTGACCTTAGAGTCTATGAGTCTATGAGTCTACATCTTCATCATCTGACTCATGGGAAAGAGGACCTTGAGGAATTCCACCAGGATTTCAACAATTTCCACCCCACCATCAACCTCAGCCTGGACCAGTCCATACAAGAGATCCACTTCCTGGAACCTACAGTACAAATAAGCGATGGTCACATAAACACCACCTTATACAGGAAACCTACTGACCACTATACTTACCTACATGCTTCCAGCTTTCATCCAGACCACATCACATGATCCATTGTCTACAGCCAAGCTCTAAGATACAATTGCATTTGCTCCAATCTCTCAGACAGAGACAAACACCTATAGGATCTTTATCAAGCGTTCTTAAAACTACAATACCTACCTGGTGAAGTGAAGAAACAGATTGACAGAGCCAGAAGGGTACCCAGAAGTCAGTTACTACAGGACAGGCCTAACAAAGAAAGTAAGAGAACGCCACTAGCCATCACCTTCAGCCCCCAACTAAAACCTCTCCAGCACATCATCAAGGATCTACAACCTATCCTGAAGGACAATCCCTCACTCTCACAGACTTTGGGAGACAAGCCAGTCCTCGCTTACAGACAGCCCCCCAACTTGAAGCAAATACTCACCAGCAACTACACACCACACAACAAAAACACTAGCCCAAGAACCAATCCCTGCAACAAACCCCATTGCCAACTCTGAACGCATATGTATTCAAGGGACATCATCATAGGACCTAACCACATCAGCCACACCATCAGGGGCTCGTTCACCTGCACATCTACCAATGTAATATATGCCATTGTAGTAAGATGAAGCCCTGAAACACAAACCCTTGTATCAGAGGCCCGGTATGAGGCCTGAGGCCTGAACTAAAATAATGGTCAAGACTTTGCTAACAAAAAGCAAAGTTAAGCTGTGAGCCAGAGGCAGGCCATGCTCACAGAAGCTGGCAAGGAAAGGGCTGATGCTGCTCCGAATCAACATGTACAATGTGAGAGGCGGCAACTTACTGTGTAGAAGGGTTGTACCTTACAACGTAGGGGGGTTGCACCTCAATATGTCAGGAGTGATGTGTAATTTGTTTGTACCTGTGTATAAGAATGCATCCCTGGGGCAGTGTCTTTGTCTGGCCTAGGGGGCAGTGGAGAGTCCCGCCACTGACTGAGCCAGTCCATTGTCAGGGAGCACATATGTACTAGCAGACATCTGATCAGGGGAGCTAGAGATTGTGTTTCGTTTGAGAATAAACCTGGCCGGTTGCCTTCGTACCTTATCAGAGTCTGTGGTCATTGGGGTTCTCTAAGGGTCTGCTGTGCTAGCGATCTGCAGAGCCAGGGCAGCACACAGAGGGAACACACGCACGCAGCCGACTGATATCAACATTGAACAGAGCAGAGCACCACACCAGTGGCCGTCTGACAACAACCATCATGTGCCAGCAGTGCCCCTCTGCTATGCACATTGGCCAAACCAGACAGTCTCTATGCAAAAGAATAAATGGACACAAATCAGACGTCAAGAATTATAACATTCAAAAACCAGTTGGAGAACACTTCAATCTCCCTGGACACTCAGTAACAGACTTAAAATTGGCAATTCTTCATCAAAAAAAATTCAAAAAACAGACTCCCACAAGAAACTGCAGAACTGGAATTAATTTGCAAACTGGACACCATCAAATTAGGCTTGAATAAAGACTGGGAGTGGATGGATCACTACAAAAAGTAATTTTCCCTGTGTTGATATTCACCCCGTCTTGACAACTGTTTGAAATGGGCCACCCTGATTAGATTGGCTTCATTACCACTACAAAAGTGATTTTTCCTCCCTTGGAATTCTACTGTTGAGAATAGCCCACTTCCACCTTAATTGAATTGTCTTGTTAGCACTGACCCCCAACTTGGTAAGGCAACTCCCATCTTTTCATGTACTGTGTATTTATACCTGCCTACTGTATTTTCCACTCCATGCATCTGATGAAGTGGGTTTTAGCCCACGAAAGCTTATGCCCAAATAAAATTGTTAGTCTCTAAGGTGCCACAAGTATTCCTCGTTGTTTTTATAGTGATGTAGTGTTCTTTGTTCTATTATTTAGATTATTGTTCACAGTGTTCCTACATTTTTACATTATAACAATATTAAACTTATCTTCTCTGGGTGCTTGTTCAGCTGCATCGCCTCATCACCTGGGGAGGGTTAATGACTAGGCAGGATGAGGTAGGGAGTGCGCGTTTCACCCTCTCCATGGGTGGTCAGGAACAAAGCAGTCCTTTATATTTACAGGTAGCTCAATCTATTTAGGGCAGTTGTTTTACATCTCTGGCATCTGACAATATAAAGGCTTCTTGCCCACAGAATCTTTACTACCAGCGCAACTTAAGTGAACAGAAAATAGTGTTCAGCAAGGGCCTGAAAGTCCATTCAACTCAATGTGTGTCTTTCCATTAGCTTCAAAGGACTTTGGATCAGGCATCACAATCTCAGTCTCAGCCCTGCGGCTGGAAGTTAAAGCCAGGCAAATTCAAATGAGAAAGAAGGCACATATTTTAACAGTGAGGAGGATTAACCATTGGAACAAACTACCAAGGGAAGTGGTGGATTCTCCATCTCTTGATATCTTCAGAACAAGACTGAATGCCTTTCTGGAAGGTATTCTTTAGCCAAACACAAGATATTGGGCTCAATACAGGGGTAACTGGATGAAGTTCTATGGCTTGTGTTATACAGGAGATCAGATTAAAGGATCTAATGCTCCCTTCTGGCCTTAAAACCTATGAATCCTCCAGTTTAGCCCTCTGCCCATGATGGATTATTGCCTACCCTGCACATACTTATGCTTTGTGTGATCAAGTCCAAGGTTACTGGCTTCCACCACTCCCCATGGGAGGATAATACTATGTTTCATAATCCATCTCACGGTCAGGAAACTTTTCCTCTTTTTAACTTCATTCCACTGGTCATGCCTAACTATACCCCATTTATTACCCTAAATAAATCCTCTATGTCCTTGGGGTTTATAGCCTTCAAATATTTGGGGATTATCATGCCTCCCTTAATCAGTGTTTAGTCAATGTATATTTAGCCCTTTTAATCTTTTTTCATAAATCCATATCCCCTCAGCCTTTTTGCTGTTCTGCAAATTTTGTTTCAGAGCATTTTGGGAACGTTTTCATACCCCAGCTTACATAGGACTTGAATGGTGCTTAGTTCTTTTGCAGAACCTCTGCACGGGAGTGGATGTCACCCCGTCTCACTATCTCCATTTTGCAAATGGGGAAACAAAGGCACAGAGAGGTGAAGTGACTTGTCCAACGTCACATAGCAGATCATTGGCAGAACCTGGGTGTGTCGACTCCTCATCCCATCCCTTGCCACTGTACCCTGCTGCCATTAGATATCTGTCTCTTTTAGATGGACTTTCATACTGTTCTCATCACTGTGGTATCTGAGACGCTGCTTTGTTCATGTTAAGAATTATTTCATGGTGAATCTAAAACAGACACAAATAACTACATAGAATTTGCACTGTTGTATCTGAGGGTAAAATTCAGCACACAGTTATTGATTGTCCCCCTCCCCCCCACATTCATACAGTAAGCTGTGGAATAGAAGTCAGTCAGGCTATTCAGAGATTAAGCAGTCCTAGTATCCTGGTTTATAATTAATTCATAAAGATACTAACTATTTTCACTCCTCTTTCCTTCTGGTCTACTATTCACTCTCCAAACACTTTCCGGAATGGATCTCACGAAGCTGCTATAGCCAAATGCTTTTGGTTCACACACTGGTCTCCTGGTACTGAATCACTAGCAGCTGGAGAGAGGCAGCGGTCTTCTCATCATGTCAGTGTTGGCTTAAAAGTCTTCCTATTGCTGGGTCTTTAAAAGGCATATCTGTTCTAGGGCCACCAGCAAAATCATGTCTAGGGGCTGATCCAAAGCCCAACTGACATATTTCCATTGACTACAAAGGGCTTTGGGTATGAGGTGTAAGTCTGCACTTGCAAGGTTTGCTGCAATCTCCAGCAGAGACCTTCAGAGCAGTGCAGAGGATTTAGCTACACATCATCCATTAAAGGTAAGTGTGGCTAACAGTCTGTAATGTTCTGAAAATCTCAGCCCTCAAAACTGGGATTACGTCGCCTTCACAACGCTGGAGTAGGCCGTGGCAGCTTCCCAGGAATCCGAGGACATCACCAAATGTGCGTGTGCTTGTGGATAATTTGTAACCACACTATTATCCCTCATCTTTACTCATGTTTGTGTCTTTCTGGGGAGACACATGGGAATTAATTGCATTTTCTGTTAATCAGCAATAAAACCTGCCTTTGTTCAGATTTGCCCTAACCTTGCAATTCAGCTATAGGGCATCTCAGGTTCACATTTTACAAGTCCATGGGGAGTATTTGGTTTCTGCAAGCCCACATCGTGCATCCCTGTTATAAATATTTCCAGTGTCCGAAGCGAATGACATTTCACTGGAATAGGTCCCGTTTGGATAAGCAGTTTGAGTGAATTTGTTTGACTAAATCTGTTATTTCAGTACCACTAATATTAGCCTTTTAAAATATACTAATTCCTCAAAATTCTCTTCTTCCATTAGCCCTATCAAGGTAGACCTGAAAAATTAAGGGCCAGCTCCTTACACTGGTGTAAATCCTACTTATACCAGCTGAGGATCTGGGCCTAAGTATATGACACTAGCCCAATTGGGACATCTCCACTGTCCAGAGACTTTGCCTTTCCTAGCCATAAGGTATCTTACGTATTCCAACTCCATGGTCTACTTAACTTGGGCCTCCATCCATCCAACTACCAGTGAAGTGAGTGGCAAAATCCCATTGGTTTCTACTAGACATATGATTGGACCCTTGGATTGAAAGCTTCTTGGGAGAGAGAGGCAGGATTATGTCTTCCATTATGCTTTATATGGCTCTGAGGGTTGAAACTGAGCTTTGCCGATACAAGAGCAGGTTAACGTAATAGGAGTCGAGGGTTTATCAAACTGCTTTGACTTGCACTGCAGGACTGGTCCAGCACATAGCAGCGCCCGGTTCAGCAAGAGGGCAAAAAGGTGGCTTAGAGCAGCATTTCTCAAATGCGGCAATCATGGCTGCATGTGGCCACCAGGGGCTTTTCTTGTGGCCACAGCTTCCAGGGAGGTGATGGGAGGGGCGAGCAGAGCAGTGGCCCCTCCCCAGGGGCTACCAGCAGGGATTGGGCCCTGCCCTCCTCTGGAGCCACAAATGCTGGTGGAGTCTGCAAAAAAAACCCTGCATAAATACATTACGATTATTTGGACATGTATATGTGCATATTTATTTGTTTTTCTTAAAGTCTATTAAGTGTTTTAGGAAAAATTGTCAGAGCGGCTGGCTGCAAGAGTTGGTGGTCACACTCTGTGGCCCCCCCACAAAATTTTGTTGTGAGAACCCCTGGCTTAGAGCCATCTTTGCAACCCCACCCTCTTTGTTACCTCACATGCTTCTCAGCCACAGATGAGCAGTTGGGTCTGCCAAAGCATTTCAAAACTGATTGGTGGTAATCCTTCTGTTGCTCCTATTCTGGACTTCTCTTGAGAAGTTAATGTCGATGGTGCTGGAAACCACTGTGACCTTTTCGGATGCTAACATCCATTAATGACCCAGATGAAATCACCAAATTCATTTCCACTTGTGATCTGTGGCAAAATTGACGTCAGGATTCCTGAGTACAAAGTTGAACCCACTGTGCCATCCAAACTGTATTTGCTGTTAAGAATACTTGTTTGTTATATTTATTGGCTGCTAGGAATCTTGGGAACTTGAATTTGGAACTGGACTATCCAAACTGTTCTTTAGACAAGGTTAAAAAATGCCCTGTAATGAAACTTGTAGTGAAAGGGGGACATTTGAAAGCACCGATTAATTTCCTTACTGCTTAACATTATTATCATGAAGTCTGCTTGTAGCATTGCTGTCACTGTCAACATTTTCATTATAACCATATTTTGTAGAAGTTAAGTGTGTAATTCCATCAGGCTGAACCACATGTTATACAAGTTTGCAGCATGCATGAAATATCTTTGCCCCATCACTGTCTGAATTTCATTTAAGCTGCTTTAAGCTTAGTTGCCAATGAATGTATTTTGCCTGCCATCATCTAGAGTCAAGCGTACTGCTGTTTGTGCTGATTACATACAGTTAGATGGGGAAGAAATAGCCAAAGCGAAGCTATTCAGTTAAAGATGGATACAGGATGTTGATGAGGTTAAGAGTCTTGAGGCATTTGCTATTTTCCTTTTTAAAAACACTGTTATAGTTGAACAGCAACCACCAGGGAGGCCATAGCCTAGCATTTAGTGTCCAATCCCAGTTCCATTAAAGTCAGAGGCAAAATTCCTATTGACTCTGGTAATGCCAGGATTTGGTTCTATGGACCCTATCCTGCACCACTGAAGTCAATGGGAGTGTTGCCACTGACTTCAATTGGTGCAGGACTGGGGCAGCAAAACTAGCTGGAAGATCTGAATGGCTGAGTCAAAGCTGAGCAAACTTAACAAACTTATAATTATTGTTATAAACTGAGACAATATTTTCATAAATGTTGCAAAGTTTGAAGGGCAAGTTACCATGGTTACTGTTCTATTTACAGCACTCTTCTTTTCTTTGCTGTGCAACAACCAATAGGAAAGCAGGGCTTCATTCTGAACATTCTACTACATCTGTATGGAGTCACATTTTAGAACACTGTGGATCACTTTCCTGGCCCACTTTTCCAAGTTGCAGCAACAAGTTTCTAGGACTGCAGTTAAGGAATATTTCTTTACATTGCCATTTTGAGCAAGCCTAGGTATGTATGTATAGTGAATAGTTTTAATGCTTAATTATAGCTTTATAATATTTATTTTATACTAGTTCAGATAAATTGTGAATTAAAAACTTGCTTGGAACAGTCTCATGAGGACACATTAACCCATTTGCCATATTTCCTGAAAATTAACTGAAATCTAGATAGCAAATTAACTACCTAGAAGTAAGTGCATTTAGGACAATTCTTTGCTGGCAACACAGCTTTCAAACACGCTTGAACCTGCTAGACCAGATTAATCCCTAGAGTAGCTCCATTAAGCAGGGATAAATTTGGCCTCTGATCTCTTCAATTCTGACTTACACATATTTGTTTGGAAATCATTGTGCCTGCTCAAAAAATGGTCAAACCAATTCCCTTCCCAAGGTGCTAGATGAACATTGGTGTAGATGGGCAGTAAAGTGCCTGTGTAATCTGATAAAGAAATTTCTTACAATTTAAATATTTAATAAGTACCTTCCACATAGAGAACCCATGCCGTAAAAAAATAAACATTTGCTTAATAGTGTTATGACACCATATAATGGAAGGCTTTACTGAATACAACCTCTCATAATAAGTATGCACAAGGGAGTAAAATTACTGTTGCCTGGTACCTTAACTCTGAATTTTGGATTTTTTTTTGTTTGTTTAGGGTGTCAGTCAGACCCTGGACACTACTTTGCTGAATAATAGTTACCTTATTTTATCATGCTATTTCACATTAAAGGCCAGATTTACATCATTGTGTGTATTTAAAAATGACATTTGCCATCATGGCTTCACAAATTCGTTCATGTTGCTCCCTGGGACTGAAATAACTTTAGACTTCTTGTCTTCCATGAAGTCCCTCTTTTTAAAATCTGCTTCTTTAGTAAAGCCTTCCAACATTGATCTCTGTGCCATCACTGCCCAATGACTATATTCTGTTTGAGTTATGTGCTGCATCTGTCTGAATTAGACTGACTGCAAGTTCCTCAAGACAGAGATTGTTCCTGTCTTTTATTTATGCAGTTAGAGAGGAATATGGTCTTTTGGTTAAGCAAAGGACTGGAAACTAAAAGTTCTCTACCTAGCCTTCTTACTTTGGAAAAGTGATCTTGGAAAAGTCACTTAATCTCTGCTTGCCTCAGTTTCCCAACTAGATTCTGGCTGCTTTAACCACTGTGTCCTATTTGTGGCAGAATTGATGTTTCCTGTCTCGGATAAGGGGCATGTAAATACTACAGCTACAGACATATGAGAAATATACATAGACAGGGCATGTAAACGCTTGTCATTTTAGACACCAGATTCCTTAAGTTTCTCAAGTACCTGGAATTCCAATCTGTTCTGGCATCTGACAGGCCTGGAGTATATTCTGCTCACATTGACAGATGATATATTAGGCAGTACTCCCCCAAATTCTTGGCCATCCATACGAGCATCTTGGAGCATTGGCCTACCAGTTTGTTTTAGTACCACATGTGATCACTTCTTCGAGAGAGAGAGATGTCCCTGTGGGTGCTCCACTCCAGGTGTTGGTGCTTCCCTGCACCTTCGCTCGGAGATTTTTTGTAGCAGTACTCGTACTAGCCACGCATGCGCAGAGGCTGCCCCTCCCCCCCCAGTGAGTCTAGGATAATAGTACACATGCGTGGCCAATCTCCTCAGTTCCTTCTCTACCGTCCCCGGCCTGAGACGGAGCTCAGCAGACTCGTTAGGAAATCCCTCACTCTAGTTACAATTACCTATTCTAGTAGTTAGTTTGTTGTCAGTTCTTGTTAGTGTAGTTCACTAGTTCTTTTATCTGTTAAAAAAAAAAAAAATTCTCTCAGCCGCAGCCGCTTCTACCATGCCTGGCTCCACAGGCTTTAAGCGCTGCTCTACGTGTAAGGACGCTATCACACTCTCTGATGGCCACTCTCAATGTATAAAGTGCTTGGGGGAAACACACATTCCCCAAAAATGTGCCCACTGTACCAAACTCAGTTCCAGGGCATGGAAGGACAGGGAGCTTAAACTGAAACTGCTCCTCCTGCAAAAGTCTATCGGGTCAGTTTCAGACCCAGGCGCTGACTCCGGCTCTACTGCCCGCCACAGCCCCCCTGCTTCAAAAAAACTGAAGAAATCTACAAAAAAGGGGCAGCCCTCTCCAACAAAAAGAAGAACAGGAGTACTTGTGGCACCTTAGAGACTAACAAATTTATTAGAGCATAAGCTTTCGTGGACTACAGCCCACTTCTTCGGATGCAGTGGGCTGTAGTCCACGAAAGCTTATGCTCTAATAAATTTGTTAGTCTCTAAGGTGCCACAAGTACTCCTGTTCTTCTTTTTGCGGATACAGACTAACACGGCTGTTACTCTGAAACTCTCCAACAAAGAAGTTGGTGAGTTCCTCAGGCAGGTCAACAGTTTCCCTGCCTGTGTTTCCTCGCCTCAGCACTTTTGAAGAGCCGGGCTCCTCAGGCACCGCACGAAAGCCGCCTCAGGCTGCGGCGGCGGCACAAAGCTCCGGTGCCGAGGCTTCAGGCTTTCAGTTGCCTGCCTCGTTTATGGCACCGTTCGGCACCGCGACGGATGCGGTGCCGACATTTCCCGCCCTGCCTGACCCTCTGCAGGTTGATGTTGCCCCCCCCCCGGCATCTACCACGGCACGGGCAACCACAGCACAGGCTGACAGGGAGATCAAAGGCAAAACTCCTGCTCAGAGGAATGTTCCCTCACGGCAACCTCCTCCTCCACAGTTTTCACCTCACGCAGGAGCCTAACCTTTATAATTTACTCAGACAGCAGATCTATTGGTATCACCTATTCTGCAGTCTCCCCTGATAAATGCCTGTTTTTCTCCAATGCCTGAGTCAGGATCAGAACAACCTTCCTCCACTGAGGAGGAAACTGATCCACAGGCAGTTTTTTCTCCATATCAAGACTCCCAGACCCCAATCAACAGAGGTTACAAAAAAACTACCTCAGCCTGTTCTCAGGATCCTGCCCCATGGGGAGTGAACCCCTGGATGGCACCACCTATGCCCTACCCACCACCATGGCAATGTTGGGCACCATGGGCATCGTACCCTCGAGAACACGTGCGCTACGGCACTTTGACCAGGCGCAACACCGGTTTAGCACCGCCTCATGACGGACCTGCCAGTGACATAAGATACCAGGCAGCACCGTCACACTTCCAGGAGCAACTGAGTCCTGCTCCTATTCCAGCAGAGCCCGACGTAATGCCTGAGGAAGCCTTACGTCCCCTTCCTCCAACACCATCGGATGACTATGCAAAATTCCAAGATCTCTTTAAAAGAGCTGCCAGTGACTTGAGAATTATCTTAGAGGAAGTCACTGAACAACGGCATGAGCTAACAGACATCTTGCAGCCCTCTTCTTCCTCTAGAATGGCATTACCAATCAACGTAGCCCTTTTAGAACCCGCTAAATCCATCTGGCAGACTCCAGCCACAAGCCTACCTACCTGTAAACAAGAGGACAGGAAGTACTTCATCCCTTCAAAGGGCTCTGAATTCCTTTTTACCCATCCGGCGTCAAACTCATTGGTAGTGGATTCAGCGAACCAGAGGGCCAAACAACAGTACGCCCGCTCCACTCCAGCCAACAAGGACAGTAAACGCCTGGATCTCTTTGGCCGTAAAGTATATGCATCCTCGACGCTACAATTTCGCATAGCTAATTATACTGCTGTCCTTGCAAAATATGACCACAAAAACTATAATAAATTCATGGATTTTATTGATCACATCCCAGAGCAGAAGAAACAACAATTCACAGCTCTGGTTTCCGAGGGACAAACCATATCACATACCGCTCTCCAAGCGGCCCTCAATGTAGCTAACACTGCAGCAAGGTCGACCGCCACAGCAGTGGTCATGCGACGGGGTTCATGGCTCTCCTCCTCCTTCTTTCCTCGAGAGGTCCAGAGCACCATTGAAGATCTTCCCTTTGACGGGGGAAAAACTTTTTGCCTCCACCACAAACGACGTGCTTCATTCGATGAAGGACGCAAGGGCAACCCTCCGGTCCCTAGGCCTCCAGCCACCTGCGACCAGAAGATGACAATATAGATATCAACCTTATCAACACCCATGCTACCCCGCATTTACACAACACTCCTATAGACCACAGGAACAACAACAGCAACAACAATGCCGAAGACCAAGATTCCAGTGTCGTCGTCCTAACTCTATAGGGGCGCCGCAACCCCCTCCAACTAATAGGCAGATTTGAAGCATTGGTCGAGGGTTTAGAAAACAGCGTTCCCACTTCAGCCGGCACACCTATCTTTGGACACCGCCTACGACCATTCTCTCATCACTGGCAGAAAATTACATCCGACAAATGGGTCATAGAGGTAGTTACAATTGGATACGCCATCCCCTTCCCCTCCCTCCCTCCCACCCACCCACCCTCCCCGTCCCTCTTCAGGGACCCATCTCACGAGCAACTACTCTTCCAAGAAGTGCAGCATCTCCTTCAACTGGGAGCAGTAGAAACTGTGCCAGAACGACACAGAGGGAAGGGTTTTACTCCCATTATTTCTTAACAGACAAGAAAAATGGGGGATGGCGACCAATCCTCGACCTCAGGCGGCTCAACAAATTTGTCAAAAAGCAAAAGTTCAAGATGGTCACTCTCACCACCATAATCCCAGCGCTGTAGCAGGGCGACTGGTTTTCAGCCCTTGACCTACAGGACGCCTATTTTCATGTGACTATACACCCGTCCCACAGACGATTCCTACGCTTTACTCTCGGCTCCACACATTTCCAATACAGGGTTCTCCCTTTCGGACTGTCCACGGCCCCCCGTGTTTTTTCCAAGATCCCGGCCGTAGTTACGGCCTACCTCAGAAAACAAGGGGTCGTAATATTTCCTTACCTAGACGATTGCCTCCTCAAAGCTTCAACGTTCGACGAAGCTCTCCGATCCATACGACTTACCATCAATTGTTTCCTATCTTTAGGCCTGCAAGTAAACAAAAACAAATCCACATTATACCCCACCCAACATCTGGAGTTCATAGGGGCATACCTCGATTTGCGGACGGGGTTGGCATCTCTCCCACCAGACCGCTTCAACTCTATAAGCCGACTGGCCACAAGGATTCGCAACATCCCCAGGTGACTGTCCGGGACTGCCTACAAATACTAAGTCACATGGCCTCGTGCACCTCTGTCATCCAAAATGCATGCCTATACATGAGGTGCTTCCAAGCGTGGTTGGCCACGGTGTACAGACCGAATGTGCACCCTCTAAACAAGACTCTCTCCATACCTGTCCGAGTCAAAGATTCTCTACAGTGGTGGACAATTCACTCCAACCTCTGCTCTGGAGTCCCCTTTCTTCAGCAGGCTCCATCCCTCATACTGACGACCGATGCATCTCTGACAGGCTGGGGTGCACACATGTCTCACCACACAGCCCAGGGACTTTGGTCTTCAACTGAGACCTCTCTCCATATAAATGTCCTAGAACTTGGAGCCATTCACAATGCGTGCTGTCAATTCCTGCCACTAATCAAGAATCAACACGTATGCATAATGACAGACAATATTGCATGCATGTTCTATGTGAACAGGCAGGGAGGAGCTCGATCCCAGTCGCTGTGCACAGAGGCTATGAAACTCTGGAACTGGTGCATTGCGAACAACATCCGGGTATCAGCGGCCTATCTTCCCGGAGTGATGAATACCACAGCGGACGAACTAAGCAGACGTTTCCCTTGGGATCACGAATGGGAAATAAACGAGCACACCATTAACAATGTATTCCGCATTTGGGGCTACCCAGCAATAGACCTCTTTGCAACTGCAAAAAACAAGAAATGTCCCAATTTTTGCTCCAGAGCAGGGCTAGGCAAACATTCCCTGGGAGACGCATTCATGATCCCATGGCACCAAAACTTACTCTATGCGTTTCCCCCGATACCGGTTCTCAACAGGGTCCTGATAAAAATACGAACAGATGGGGCCAAGGTGATCCTAATTGCCCCATCATGGCCCAGACAGCCCTGGTTTCCGTTTCTCACCAAAATGTCGATTCGACCACCAATCCCCTTGCTTCTCATTCCGAACCTCCTATCACAACAACACGACCGTTTTCTCCACCCCAACCTATCCATGCTTCACCTCAAAGCATGGTTCCTACATGGTTCTCCCAAAGCGAACTAGATTGCTCTGAACAAGTTCAAAGAGTGCTCCTACATAGCAGAACACAATCTACTCGCACCACCTATCTACGTAAGTGGAAACGATTCACACACTGGTGTTCAGCTAAACAACTTAGTCCCACATCAGCATCTCTTCCGCTCATACTTGACTACCTATTGGACCTTAAGCAATCCGGCCTTTCTTTCAGCTCCATCAGGGACCATTTAGCTGCTATTACAACTTTTCATGACAAAATTGATGATACTTCTGTATTTGCTCATCCTATCACCAAGCGCTTCCTCAAGGGACTCCAAACCCTATACCCAGACATTAAACCACCCACCACCCCGTGGGACCTTCATCTAGTTCTATCTTGCCTAACTCAACAACCATTTGAACCCCTAGCCACATGCTCCCTTTTACACCTCTCGATGAAAACAGCATTTTTAGTGGCAATTACCTCCGCCAGATGGGCAGGAGAAATAGCAGCTCTTATGGCAGACCCACCATATACGCTATTTTTCAAAGACAAGGTTACCCTCAGGTTACACCCCAATTTTCTTCCTAAGGTACACTCGTCATTCCACATTAATGAGCCGATACACTTACCGACCTTTTCCCCAAAGCCACATGCGAACTCGTTCGAAGCCTCAATGCATACACTAGACGTACACAGGGCCTTGTCCTTCTATTTGGATAGAACCAAACCTTTTACAAATTCTTCCAGACTTTTTGTCTCCATCGCGGAGTGCTCCAAAGGTACACCTATTTCTACCCAGAGACTTTTGAACTGGATTTCTCAGTGCATCCGGTTGTGCTATCAGATGAAGAAAGTTACACCTCCAGACGGCATCAGAACACACTCCACTAGATCTATGGCTGCCTCTGTAGCATTCTTATGCAAAGTTTCCCTGGCTGATATCTGTAAAGCAGCCACCTGGTCCTCTGAGCACACATTTGTTAAACACTATGGCCTTACTCAAGGCCCTCTATCTGATACACATTTGGGCAGGGCTGTACTATCTACGGCATTCCTATCAGATCCTTAAGATACACGGCTTTTAAGTCACCTGGAGTGGAGCACCCACAGGGACATCTCTCGAAGAAGAAGAGGAGGTTACTCACCCTGTGCAGTAACTGACGTTCTTCAAGATGAGTGTCCCTGTGGGTGCTCCACTACCCACCCTCCTCCCCTCTACTTCGGAGTTGGGGTAGCCTCCGTTGTAGAGAAGGAACTGAGGAGATTGGCCACGCATGCGTACTATTATCCTAGACTCACTACGGGGTGGGGCAGCCTCTGTGCATGCGTGGCCAGTACGAGTACTGCTACGAAAAATCTCCAAGTGAAGGCGCAGGGACGCACCAACACCTGGAGTGGAGCACCCACAGGGACACTCATCTCGAAGAACGTCAGTTACTGCACAGGGTGAGTAACCTCCTCTTGGCTAACTAAAGCAGTCTCCACTGGTATTTGGGATCTCTCCTTTGCCACGCTTTTCATCAAAAGCCTACTCAGAGTTCCAGGCAGTTGAAATGGAATTTGTTGTCTTCTTGTGAGCATTTGCCCCTGATGGCTAACTCCTCTCATCCTGTTAACCAGTAAGATAGACTTGCATTTGATATAATGATCATGTCCAAGAATAAGCCAAACACTGCTTGTCTGCTCCAGACTTCTATGTATTGGATCTATCAAGAGAGATGCTGATCTGATCTCACCTCTGTACTCTGGCCCTTGTTTTAGGCCCTCAGTCTCTGGAGGCTCCATTAGTAGATGGGTCCCTGGGAGACTGCTTGCATTTACACAGGCCAACATTCCTAAGGGGAGAGGTGGTTTTCCTTAGAGGACACCGTAGTCCTTTGTTTACAGGGGAAGTTTGAACATTTTCTTTCCTGGGAGACCAAGAGTTCTTATTTCTTGTAAGGCTGTATAATATTTTTACGTGATCATGAGGATGCCAAGCCCTTCTAGGATGTGGATTGCTTAAATCATTCTCCTTCTGTAATGGCTCTGTCTTCTGGGATTTAATCAGTATGCCATCTAGGTCCAGTATCTCTCTGATGCCCCTAATTTTTAAACCTACATAAACTTTAGGAGCTTTGTGAACTAGAATGGAATAAATGATAAACTGAAAGGGACACTAGTCTTATAAGAACTCTGGGTACTTTAACAGTTTTGGGAAATGATAGGTAGACATCCTTCAGAGCCAATCTTGCCAGCTCATCAAATCATTCTTCTTTAGCAGCCTTGCTGTATCCTGGAGAGCAGATTTATTCCTACTATCATCCATATCTGTGGGGATGGTTCCTTGTTAGGGTGACCAGATATCCCGATTTTATAGGGACAGTCCTGATTTTTTGGTCTTTTTCTTATATAGGCTCCTATTACCCCCCATCCCCTGTCCCGATTTTTCACATTTGCTGACTAGTCACCCTATTCCTTGTGCTGAGGGGGCCTCAGCCCACATTTAGGAGCTCTCTATGACCAATTTTAGAGCACTCTTCAGTCCTTGGGACACTGAAAAGTCCATAGATTTCTCTGCCACCAAAGTCACAAGCCTCATGTCAGCTTCTATAGCTGAGGTTCCAGCTCTTCAGTATGTTTGAAGTTCAGGCAATCTCCAAGAAAGGAAGGTCTTAACTTGCCACCCTTAACCCTACACATAAATACATGTTGTCAGCTGATGTTCCTCAGTGCAACAAAAGAACTGGAGGAGTGTCATAATGGGGTGGCAGAGGGTGTCATGGTCATGACAAAGACTGTACAAGATGATACACACGTAGGTGTAATGGTGAATGTTCTTATGTCTTAAGCTGCTGTTCCAAAAAATTAGAAAATGAAGTGTAATATAGAACTTAATCTTGCATTCCTTGCTCATCTAAATTCCCATTGATTTCAATGGGAGTTTTGAGCATGTGAGGGATGCAGAGTTGGGCCCAAAGAAGTAGCAGTCCTGATTTAAAATCTCAATTAGCTCTTATTAGTAGCACTTATATCCTCTTTGCTACCTCTAGAGGGTAGAACAATCATGAATCTTTACTCAATGGTATGGTGAGTTTACACAGAGCTATTTCAGTCCTCTACAACAGCGCTTCTCAAAGTGGTCCGCGAGCCATCGGCTGCTGGTCCGCGGCGAGTTTCCTCATAAGAGCGTCGAATAGGATAATAATATGGCACCGGTCCCTGGCACATTGGGGGAAAAAATTGCCAGTCCCCCACATCAGATAGCTCGAGAAGCACTGCTTTAGAAGCCTTAAAGTTTCCTTTTTCAGAACTGCACAGAAATTGTCAGTCTGTGCAGCTGTCCAACAGTCCTGAGCCTGGCAATACAGCAATTTAGTAGTGCTTTGCCAGATTCATCCCACTCCAGACATATTCCTAGCAGTCTGATGGAAGTCTCAGGGCTACTTTGGTAGCAATTGTGCAGGACAAAGCCCCCATTGTTGCGGATGTCTCTGCTTTCAACCATGGGAATCCACTACACCAGGAACTCCTGACTGATAAAGGTTAGGACAGTTGTGCTCCTTTTCTCATAATGCAGGTGTTGCATGGCACATTTTGCAATTGATTTTGAGGACAATTGTTCCTTCGTCACTTTTGGCATCACTAAGCAGCCCAGTATCTATTGCTGTTTTCAGTCATTGTGTGTAACTTCAGCCAGGTGCACTGCCATTTGAACTAGTAGAGCCATAGATAAGCATGGCTGTTTACATAACAAATAAAGATGAAGTGCCTGCCCCAAATCTAAGAACAGGAGGAGCTGGCAGCATCAGGAGGGCTTGTGGAATGAGCAGGAGAGCAAACGCTGATCATGTGATTGTTTGGAAGAGTAGTGCTCTTTAGGTCACTTTATATTTAAGAATATACAGATGTTAGCTATAAAGAAAACAGGTGTATTTTTTAAGTAACCCTGATAATGGTTTCTGAAAAGATTTCCTATAAACTACTTAGATTTCAATGACTGTAAACAGTTCTTCCCCATACTATAGAAAAAATAGTCTGTTGTTGCGCCTCACTTGCTAATTCAACATTACAGTGCATTTTTTGGCACTACTGCAGTTCACTGAGCTGAACTTCCTGGTACTGGATATACAGCATGTGCATTAAGAAGGATACAGCATCTGCAAAGACTGAGAATATACAGTCCTTATTCACTTTACTGTGCTTCTCCCAAAAGCATTTTAGAGACTGCACAGAAATGTATTAATGAAATGTTTAGCACTAGAAGGGTCCTGGATATTAGCTGGTCTGCTTTTATTGAAAGTTCTACTCAAACAATGTGGGATTAATACATCGTATACACACTCTTATATGATACAGCTAATCGCCTGATCATGGGTTTCAAGAGGTAGCTTAGATAAAGTGCTCTCTATAATATAATGATATCAACAGAACTTGTTTATAACTTAGAACTCTGCCAGGTGCAAAGTCTGAGTTTGATTTTTTACAACTGGCAAAGCAAAGGCATGTCTACTCTGTCTTGCCCTTTGATTACTCAACTGATCTGAACTGTTGAAAGTAGCACTGAGATTCCTCAGCCACGTGCTGCAGAACTTTCTTTTTCTATCATGCAGAATGTCTTTTAAAAACATCAACCTGCATAACAGAAAAATAATACACACAAACGCAGGCAGGTAACTTTTCAAAAATCTAACATTTCTTACACAGGCCAAAATTCAAGTGAGTGTAGAAAGCACACAAGAGGCCTGCTGTGCCAGGATAGTACAGATGTTAGAGGGGGCAAAATTTGGTCCAACAGTTGGAATTTATGCAACATTTCTGCTCACAATGCATGAGCCAGAATGTAATCTAGCTCACTTTTTCAGAGATGTGTTGGCTCTGTAGGAGTGAAAACTCATTTTTGTGGCTCACATAAGTAGCTATGACTCTGAAAACTTAAAAAGAACAGGAGTACTTGTGGCACCTTAGAGACTAACAAATTTATTAGAGCATAAGCTTTCGTGGACTACAGCCCACTTCTTCGGATGCATATGGCTGTAGTCCACGAAAGCTTATGCTCTAATAAATTTGTTAGTCTCTAAGGTGCCACAAGTACTCCTGTTCTTTTTGCGGATACAGACTAACACAGCTGCTACTCTGAAATCTGAAAACTTAAGAGATCTGCTCCCTGTGTGTAAAAATGGTGCCACCTTTACAGTAATGGCTTCATACCAGAACTATGCCTTAAATGCTTGGAGCCCCCGGTACCGACCTAGGTGTCGTTCTTCCTTTCCCATGTTAATATTTTATTTTTAAAACTAGATTACAGCTGCCAAAAGCCCTATCTAAGCATGATAGTCCCTTTAAGCAAAAATATTTTCATGTTGTTCTGCCAAAAAAACTATCAACTTTAATGTATAATGCTTAGCTGAAACATTACCCACCTTGGAGTCTACATGACTTGCACCCTACAGATACATACGGAGCTAAACAGAGGAGTGAGAGTAGAATAGACCCAGGGAGAAGCATAGGGATATGGTGATGGCAACTTTAGAAAGGCATAGGGGCCATAGGAAGTTGCTTAAAAGGAGAGTGAACTTCAAGAAGTTTGTATGAAGTGCCAGCTTTTGCTGCTCTAGTGCAGGAATTAGACAACAAAACTCGCCACTCTGAAATTACAGGGTCATTAACGCTCTAGAACTGAACCCAAAATTGGGAGCGGCTGATTGGCTTCAACTTTATGGACTGCCAGCTCAGCCAATCAGGCTTCACAGTGGAGGCAGAAATACCTACACAGTTAAGGCTGAGACAGCTTTTTGCTTTTCCCCTTCACAATGCTGACCATCTAAGGCTTCAGGGTGGAGTGGAGAGAGACCCCTGATGGATCCCTGGTGTGGGATGGAAGGAGTGGAAGAAGCCTTTTGCCTAGCCTGTCCACAGCATGTCAATCCAGCTAGAAATGAGGGAAGATGAAGAAGAATATTGTTACAATCTAACACGGGGTGGCCAAGTTCAGAAGTTAATATGCAGCTCCTTGTATAGGCACTGACTCTGGGTCTGGAGTACAGGTGCCAACTTTCCAATGTGCCAGGGGGTGCTCACTGCTCAACCCCTGACTCTGCCCCCCTCCCCTGAGCCTGCTATGCCCTTGCTCCTCCCTCTCTGAGCCTCCTGCACGCCACAAAACAGCGGGGCTGCCGGTGGGTGGGAGGTGCTGGGAGCGGAGGAGCTGATAGGGGGCTGCTGACATATTACTATGGCTCTTTGGCAATGTACATTGATAAATTCTGGCTCCTTCTCAGGCTCAGGTTGGCCACCCCTGATCTAACAGATTAGGGATAAGGAACATGTTTATGAATACAGATACAGTGAAGGCTGGAAACAGATAAGGAGATTGTTTAGCCATTTTGCCTCCCAGGTTGAACACATGCACACCTACGTGGCCCATTTAGGTGTGCAAACTCTCTCATGCACATGCGCGAGTCGGGTTATTTGTGTATATATGTAATGTGTGTGTGTATTTGTGGAACCCCGGTTTACATGAAGGATTTTCACACCCCTAGTCGAGCATGCAAATTTAGGAGCAGAGAACTAATGCAGGGGATGCCCCAGGCCTCTCCTGATCCACTGATTTTGAAGCCAGTCCCCTTTTTATCATGAAGGAGAGAAGTCCACACTCCCACTAGGGAATGATGGCAGGGAAATCCACAAGGAGAATGGTAGTTTCTGCTCCCTTAAGTGGCTACTTCCCATATGGGGCACAGTTTGATCTTAATTTATTTAAGCAACAATGACCAACACAGAGAGCATTTCCTGGCTGTTAATAGGCTAGCATACTCAATCCTTGGCCCCTTAACACAGACCATCATTAATGGCGAGGAAATGCTTGACCCACAGCTCATTCTTGCTGTTATAAAACTGTGAAAATATTAAAAATGCAAAGAAACATCAAACCAGTTCTTTCTTTTATGCATTTACAAGTGAAACTACCCGTTGCCATGGATAGAGGGTTCTGTTTACAGCACTGGCCTTTTCCTAGCTGTTCAGCTCCGGTGCAGTCACCAGTCGAAAGCAGGCCTTCATTCTCAGCATTCCATTAGGTTTATAATGAGCGGTGCACAGATGGAGAACATTTTCATTGCCTGAGCATACTTGCCCTAAAGTCACAAAAATATTTCAAACAAGAGAGAATCTTCATTAATTTTAGTGGAACTTCCCCTCCTAAAGTCCTTAATAAACAGGCCGGTTAGTCTATGATGCCTCCATGCAAATTATAATTAAAATACTAAGGGTGTCCAGGGATTGCTGTGCAATAAAAATTGTATATTTTACTTGAGAACTTAGCACCATCTGGCAAGCCAGGTCTGTTTTATTGCTGTCATAAAGCCTAGATGAAAGGTTCCATGATTCTGATAGCTTAATACAAATGTGTTTTATGGCACATTGTTTACTTTTCATTGTTCTCCTGTAGGCATGTCATGCCACCTGAGATGTGCAAAGTGTGTATTCATTCTGCAGAAACATAGACAGCCAAATCTTCAGGTGGTGTAAATTGGCATAGCTACGTTGATTTCATTGGAGCGACACAAATTTATACCAGTTGAGGATTTAGCCCATAAATCTTACGATGTCCAAATTATGTTGTGCTTGCTGCTGGTAGTTATGTGTGTGTGAAGGACTGTCCTGTGGTTCCAGAAGAAGAGAGAATCTGTTGATGTGAAGAATGACAGTAGTCTGCAGTATTCACTCATCCAGTGGTTGTTTTATTTTCTCTTTGCAGGACTGGTTTGTTCCTAGAAGACAAACTGATGCATGCTCATGTTTGGGAAGTTACTCCAAACAGCTCTATCTGTAGAAGACTGGGATATTAAGAGGATACTTTCAAGTAATTTTTTCTATTTTCTTTCATTTTGCCACACCCTCCTTAAACTTTTGTTGTAGCTTTGTGCACCTTCATTTGGCAAACTCCTCCCTCCCCATCACCTCGGACACTTTATTTTGAAAGATGTTGAAAGTAACACAGGCTGTCTTTGTGTAGTCATAACTGTTGTATTTCCACAAGGTACACAATAAGGCAAGGGACTTAAATTGATGGGAAAAAATCTTCCCTTCTTCATATCCTAGGTATTTTTTTGGATCCAGAGTTTTAATGTGGTCCTAATCTTCTCTATAATGAGTTACAGTCACAGAACCTCTGTTCTCCTTTACCTTACTGCCTACTTCCCTTCCTGCAGGAGTTATGTAACTTTTTTAAAAGTATAAAACAAATCCTCTCTGGTGATCCCCTGGGTCTAAGATAGCAATAAACTTCGCAGCAAATTCAGTTGGAACTGATGTCTTCCTACCATCAGGGAGTCTGATTGTGTAAACTCGGAGTTCCAACTGGTTTTGAACGTATTCTATCAACTTCTCTATAACAATATTGCTCTTGAACCAGAGGTTGAATCAAGCTAAGCTTTCCCTTTCTGTTATTTTTATCCTTTGGTACTGCCTGCATCTACTTAACCTATTTTTCTGCTTCCTGGACTCAGCCATTAAGGCTATCCAGGCCTGCAAGGAAAGATGAAAAATTCCCTACACAAGAAACCTCTGACATTTGAAGTCTCTCATTTCTTGGGAGCAATTCCAGGTGATCTACAAGACCAGGGGATCTACAGCAATTCATCTTTTTTCTGGTGCAAGGCTTAAGGTGTCCAAAGCAGCAGGAGCAATGGGACATAATGGCATCAAAGCGGTAACTGTGAGCTACAATGCAAATGAGTTCAATTTCTGAGGCTTGTGTCTAAGGATCTTTCACACACATACTCTCCTACAGTAGGATCATGTAACACCAAATATAAACCTCAAATAATCAGTTCTTGTCCCTGTTTAATCTATGAAATGCTACTATATAGGAGCATGTTGTAAATTACAGATTTTTTGAATGTCACCAAATACTTTTCTGAATAAAACAATATGGATTACAACTGCTAATTCAAAATAAGAGGAGAGAGCAATATGGCATCCTTGGTCTGTAGACTTCCTATCTAATATTATTCTGATTTACTCTGTTTAACTGAGATTATTTATGTTATATCATTTCTATGGTAATTTCTCTTTATACAAGCTCCCATTACAACAATATCTGTATCAGAGGGGTAGCTGTGTTAGTCTGAATCTGTAAAAAGCAACAGAGGGTCCTGTGGCACCTTTGAGATTAACAGAAGTATTGGGAGCATAAGCTTTCGTGGGTAAGAACCTCACTTCTTCAGATGCAAGTTAAGTAAAGTTACTTGCATCTGAAGAAGTGAAGTTCTTACCCACGAAAGCTTATGCTCCCAATACTTCTGTTAGTCTCAAAGGTGCCACAGGACCCTCTGTTGTTTTTAACAATATCTGTGTAACTGGCTGGTGCATTAACTAATTTTGTGGCAAAATCTCCTTATAAATAAAGTAGGAAGGGTCACACGCCATGAGGCTATGGAAACAAATAAAAAATAAAATGTCCTTCATATAGTTTTTTAAAATGACAAATCCCACTATGTATGTGGAAGAAAAATGGTTTCAAGAATGCTGCAGTTCACCTTGATTCTCAGCTATGCTACTGCTGAGACTGGCTCTCTTATTCCATGCTGCCGGTCTAGTAAGTCACTATTTGTATCATAAGTGCCAATTCCATGGGTTTTTTAAGCACTTGTGGAAACACTTGCAGGCATTTAAAAACAGATGATTTTCCATTCCATTAGTTGTTCTACTCTGGCATTACCTCTTTGGGAATGACCACTGCTGGCAGGGATGCATATGAAAATAAGGATTATAATGGACAAATGTGCTGTCCTTAAGCCCTGTGGAAGAGTGAGTCTGTAAAAATAGTGTACCAGTTTTAAGACACCTTTTTGAGCTATGTTTCAAAAATGGCTTTCCCTTTTAAGAATTTACCAAGTACAAAGACCATAATGCAGACTAATCTTGTTTTAAATTTACACAAGAAAAGTGAAAGGTTGAAATATTGCACTGTACAATGTAGTAACTCCCTGTGTGACATTGGGGACATCTGTGATGCAAAAAAAAAAAAACCAACAGTCTACTGACTCAGGCTCTTTGAGCTCGTGCTATGGAACTAAAAATTGCAGTGTAGATGTTCGGGTTTGGGCAAGAGCCCAGGCTTGGAGACTCATTGCCACAGGGATGGGTTTTTTTGTGTGTTTTGGGTTTTTTTCCAGCATTGATATACTCAATGTCACACAGTCCTAGGGAGTCACTACATTGCAAAGTGGGGGGTTGTGAATGGTTTTCTTTTTGTTTTTTAAATAATTGAAGGTAAGATACCTCTAAGAATCTCAGTTATAACATTGGTACCCTGAAGGATTCATTGCAAAGATTAAAGGAAAAAAACCCTTCAAATAAAATTGGGCCAATTTAAGTAAGGATCATCCCGAAATAATCTCTAGTGAGTAGATTAGTGAGTTTGGCCTCCCATACCTTGGAAACAAGTTCTACAACATAGACTGAAACAGGATCTCCTGCTACAGGGCAAATCTAAACCATGACCTTGGCTATACTTGCAGATGTTCAGCGCTGTGAGTTAAACCTGACTTCGTGCAGCTGAGTAGGTAAAGCGCTGCAGTCTGTCCACACTGACAGCTGCCCAGCGCACTGTCGTGGCCACATTTGCGGCAACTGCAGTGCTATTGGGAGCGGTGCATTATGGGCAGCTATCCCACAGAGCACCTTTTCCCATTCTGGCGCCGTGGATTGTGGGAAGGGGGCGTGGGTGCGGGGGATTCTGGGTCCTGTCCCAATGCCCCGTGATGCATCGCTTCGCATCCCAGAAATCCCTTTGTTTCCGTACACCTTTGGCGCCATCTTTCAACGGTTTCTGTGCAGCGCGATCTGTCTGCGGGAAATGGAGTCCGAACTGCTGAGGCGTATGCTGACGAGTCTCGCCAGCACGTCACGTTTGGCTGTCGAATTATTCCTTAAGATCCAAAGTGACAGTGAGAGCGAGGGTGAGGATTCCGACGATGCTATCGAGACGCGTAACGCGTACAACACGAAATTGCTTGTGGCATTCATGGACATGCTTAGCACCGTGGAACGCTGCTTTTGGGTTCGGGAAACAAGCACCGAGTGGTGGGATCACATCGTCATGGAAGTCTGGGATGATGAGCAGTGGCTGCAGAACTTTCGGATGAGAAAAGCCACTTTCATGGGACTGTGTGAGGAGCTTGAGCCCACCCTGCGGCGCAAGGACACGAGATTGAGAGCTGCCCTGCCAGTGGAGAAGCGGGTGGCTATTGCAATCTGGAAGCTGGCAACTCCAGACAGCTACCGGTCAGTCGCAAACCAGTTTGAAGTGGGAAAGTCGACCGTTGGAATCGTGTTGATGCAAGTTTGCAAGGCCATTAATCGCATCCTACTCAGAAGAACCATGACTCTGGGTAACGTGCAGGAAATAGTGGATGGCTTTGCACAAATGGAGTTCCATAACTGTGGAGGGGCGATAGATGGGATGCACATTCCTATTCTGGCACCACCCTACCTAGGATCCGAGTACGTTAATCGGAAGGGGTATTTCTCTATGGTTCTCCAGGCGCTTGTGGATCACCGGGGGCGTTTCATTGACATTAAAAACAACAAGGAGTCTGGTGGCACCTTAAAGACTAACATTTATTTGGGCATAAGCTTTCGTGAGTAAAAACCTCACTTCTTCGGATGCATCCAAATAAATCCTTGTTTTTGTAGATACAGACTAACACGGCTACCCCCTGATACTTGACATCATTGACATTAACACAGGCTGGCATGGAAAGGTTCATGACGCAGGCATCTTTCGGAACACTTGGCTGTTCAGGAAGATGCAGGCCAGGACTTTTTTCCCAGAGCGGAAGATCACGGTAGGGGAAGTTGAAATGCCCATTGTGATCCTTGGAGATCCCGCTTACCCGTTAATGCCGTTAATGCTCATGAAACCCTACACAGGGAGCCTTGACAGCAGCAAGGAACGGTTCAACTACAGGCTGAGCCGGTGCTGAATGACTGTGGAGTGTGCCTTTGGGCGTTTAAAGGCCCGCTAGCGATCTCTGTACGGGAAGCTGGACTTGGCCGAAAGCAGCATCCCCGCGGTTATATCCGCGTGCTGTGCCCTCCATAATATTTGTGAAGGGAGGGGTGAAAGCTTCACTCAGGCATGGACCTCCGAGGTTCAACACCTGGAGGCTGAATTTGCACAGCCAGAGAGCAGGGCTATTACAGGGTCCCAGCGCGGGGCTGCAAGGATTAGGGATGCCTTGAGGGAGCAATTTGAGGCTGAAAACCAGCAGTGATATCTGGTGCCCTGCACGGGAGTGAAGTGCAGTAGTTCCAATCTTTAGGAATCAGTGTCTGCTTAGCAGACAAGCAGACTTGCAGTGCCTGTTTATTTCCCGGGCTAAGGAGTCTTTTACTTTATGCAATAATAAAGAATGTTTTCAAAGCCAAAGAATCCATTTATTGAAAAGAAAAAAAATTATTTATTGAAAAGAAAAAAGGGGGTGAAGTGGGGAACAGTACAATCACAGATTCGTGTATGTCCTGTCTGGTGTGCTGTGCAGTGAGTGCTGCACTTCAGGGCAGCTATACTGCATGGTGATGGGGGTTGAGTGCAGAGGGTAAGGGTCATGGTCTTCAGGGTTGGGTGGTGAAGATACTGGTGTTGGAGGCAGCGGGTGGCGTGAAGAACACGGAAGTAGGGGAAAGTGGGTTGGAGGTGACAGTGGGGCATAACAGAAAGAGTTTTGGGACAAGAGCTGTGGGGGGGGTGGCGTTTGCGTTTTTGGTACTGCTCCTCTTTCTGCATGGCTACCAGCTCCTGGATAGCATCTGCTTGGCGCTCCAGGATGCTGATGAGCCTATCAGTGCTTTGCTGCCGGTGCGCGGTGCTTTGCCGCCGGAGCGCTGCGTTTTCCTGGCGGATCCTGCTTTCTCTCTCCCTCCAGTCCTGTGCCTTCTCGTTCTCTTTAATAGATTGCCGCATCACTTCTTGCAGCCGTCTTCTTTGCTTTTTCGCGGTCTCTTCCTGAGTCTTTGCAGTCTCTGAGCAGGCGATCAGAGGGACGGCTGAGGTCTCAAGGTTAATGCAGCTGTATAGGCAAAATGTAACATTTAACAGAGGCAGCATTGTTTATACCAGACAGAGTAATGATTCCCCCTGCACTTAAGGAGTAGAAAACACACAGGGTCTACACAATAGCATAATTTTCCCGTCCAAAACAGAGCACACATATCCCACGGGAGCCTCAAAATGGTGAGTAATGGGGACTGATTGTTTCAGGGCTGCACTGTCCTCTGGGTTTCTGTGCCTTGGGGAGAGCCAACAGCTTCAGGGGGCACCTACACTGAACACTGTCCCAACATTTTCCACAGGGTGCTGAGGGTGACCTGGGAAGCAAGGGAGGGTCTTCTACTGCAATGCGGCTTCCGCCCTGGCCCATATGCAGCTTGCCTGTGTGCAGCAATGGTCCCCCTGCCCCTTGCGGCACAGTGGCGCGGACACGTTAGCCTGGCTGGGACAAGGACCACGGTGGCTCTCCCGATAAACCTGCGCAAGCGCATTGCACACGTTCTGGATGAGACATTCGAAGAGATTACCAAGGCTGATTACCGCGATGTGATAAACCACATCAATGCACTATTCCGCATCTAGGTATGCATGCCTAACCCTCCTCTCCCAAAGAGCCCGCACCGAAAAAATTCCTTCCTGAAAAAAAAAACCGCTTACCGGGAACCTGCTCTTCTGTTTGTCCTCCACCAAGTACCATCCGCTGCGACTGGTTACCACCCTCCTGGCTCGAGAAGAGCTCCTGGCTGCATGGCTCCAGGGATTCCGGGGTGTCTCCATCCGGCCCACCATGATCATTCCCATTTTTCTCCTCCTCCTCTCCCCCCCACACCGGCTTTGAAGTGTCCATGGTGGTGCTCGGAGTGGAGGTGGGGTTAACCCCAAGTATCGCATCCAGCTCCTTGTAGAATCTGCAGGTCGTGGGGGGAGCACCCGAGCGGCCGTTTGCGTCGCGGGCTTTGCGGTAGGCACTCCGCAGCTCCTTGACTTTAATCCTGCACTGCAGGGCGTCCCGGTCATGGCCCCTTTCCATCATGTCCTTTGATACCTTCCCGAAGGTATCGTAATTCCTACGGCTGGAGCACAGCTGGGACTGGACAGCTTCCTCCCCCCAAACACTGATGAGGTCCAGCAACTCGCCATTGCTCCATTCTGGGGCTCGCTTGGCACGTGGAGGCACGGTCACCTGGAAAGATTTGCTGATAGCACTCCACACCACGCTGGGCTGAGCAAACAGGAAGGGGATTTTTAAAATTCCTGGGGAATGTAAAGGGTCGGTCACATGGTTGGTTACCTGAGGCAAGGGCAGTAGAGTCTGAAGTGATGACCAGAGTGGCTAGAACAGGCATTGTGGGATACTGTTGAATAATTCTGGAAGCCATTCACAGCGCATTGGGTGGCCACACTGGCGCCGCAGCGCTGCAGTGGCAGCGCTGCACTCGCTATTCCTCTTGGAGAGGTGGAGTACATGCAGCGCTGCAACCAAGGAGATACAGCGCTGCAAATGCCTTGCCAGTGTGGATGGGGAGTGAGTTACAGCGCTGGGGGCAGCTTTACAGCGCTGCAACTCGCAAGTGTAGCCAAGGCCCATAATTCTTTGTAAATGCCTAGTGTAAGGCCCAGGTGGCTACCTTGCGAAAGTGTTTTGGAGGCTGCCTTGTTTCAGGTCAAGTGCAGCTTGACATGGCTTTCCAGCTTCAGGCCAGCTAGGTAACAGCAATATGAATTGCAATAAGGTGGATGTTAACAAAGTTGTACAGTGAATAGATATGAAATAAAATGTAGAAGACACTTCCCAAGGGCTTTAGTCTGCTCTAAGTAAAACCGAAGGACCTTTAAACATCAAGCATATGGAGAAAGGCCTCATTAGGAAGGGCATGCAGGAAAAAAAATGCTAGGGTATTAGGTTCATTAAAGAGTAACTCCAACTTGGGAGGGAATTTACGATGAATCCATAGGACAACTGTGTCATTGTAAAGAGGGTAGAAGGTAGATCAGTCACTAGGCCTGAAACTAACTCTGTGAGCTGAAGTCACTACCATCAGGAAAACGACCTTCCAAGATAGAAACTTAAGCTTACAGGAAACTAATGGTTTAACAGGAGCTTTTATCAACTTCAGGCCACAGGAATATCTCTTGACACAAAGCTTTTTAGTAGGAAACTTCAAAAGCATCCAGCCCCACATGAACCTGACATAGTGGTCTATCTTACACTAATCCATGATAGGTCAAAATGGTTTCAAATGTACTTGGGTGGAGTTACTCTTTACGTTTTAGTCTCAGACAGGTGAAATAGACAGTCAAGGAGGTTTTGTGCAGGTCAGGTAAAGGGGCCTGCTTGGAGCTGCTTGCATCATGCCTTAGTCCCTTTCCACTTGGACTTGTAAGGCCTTCTAAACTTGAAGCCCAGCCAAATGGTGCTCAGCAGTCTTGTGTCCAAGTGACCAGGACCCAGGGGGGCAAACGGTTCTGCCTTTGATATAGAGGTCCTGCCAGGCTGGCTAAGTGCATTGGACCATTTCAATAACCTCTTGTCTTTTGTTGAAAGATAGCGTATAGTCCTTTGGCTTCTGGTGCTGAGGTCCTCTGTAGAAGGGGACTGAAAGCCTTTGAAGCCACTCAGCATGAAAGCATTATCATGAAGTAGAGCTTCACTTCCCTCCCTTGAAAGGAGGATTCAAATGAGTCAAAGAGCCAACATTTTGGCACAGCCCTCAGACTGGATGGTCACAGTGTGGCATTTCGGTGGTGAGGCCATCCTGCAGGGCTAACATCCTGCAGGTGCTGGAGCACCAAAACAAAGCACCTTGCAAGTACCAAGGCACTGAAAACATTGAGGCACAAAAGGGTGGTGAGCACTAACAGCTCATCTGTGACAAAGCTCTAAAGAGGTCTCTACAGAGACTAGGAAAAATCAAGTATCAAAGCAGGTTCCAACATGCAAGAAATTGCTCAAGGCAACAGCCTCAAATATTAGTACAATGGTACTCATCCTGCAGGAAGCTCCTTTGCTAATTGCAAACAAGAAGGAACTGACTGGGCTATCAGGAAGAGGGCATTTATACTTGACGGGGCGGTGAGTAATGACCAGGAGGAATCCTGCCTCGCATTCACCCCTGCTACTGTATCCCTTAAGGGTCAAAAACTTAAAAGCTAGTGGAGCTTCACCTATCTTACAATAAAGAACTAAGATCTAGAAATGAGAATTCAGAACAGATAGACCTAAAGATACTGACTTCTCAAAGCTATTTAGGTACCTAAATCCCATTAATTTCAGTGGGATTTAGATACTTAAATACTTTTGAGAATCTCAGCCATTAGAGAATAAGCAATTTTTGAGTGATCCAAATATGGGGCATCTGAAAAATTGAGCTGGCAACACCCCCCACTTTCACACACCCTGCTTTCTGTTTATTTGATACAGTACCTCAAATATGGTCATACAGATTTTTGTTCATATTTTCCAAAAGAACTTAGTGGCTCAGTCTCTGCACAAACAAGCAAATGCAGCCCAAAGTCCACCCTCTTAAGATTGAAGGAGACCGATCTTATCCGAAAGTCAGTGGGAGCTTTGATACTCATTTCAAGCAGGATTGGGCCCCTGAGAAAGCAGACTTTCTGAAATAAAGGTTCTGGCAGTTTAATTTAAGCTGTGCCATTAGCAATAATTGGATTTTTAATATTCTTACTCAAATAATAAAAAAATGAATTGTGTGCTCAATACATTGCATTCAATATAATATTCATGATTAAATACTGAAAATAAATAAGTGCAGTGAAGTTGCAACGTCTACTTTTGACTTCCTCTCTGCTAAAATTTCATTCATGTTTTCATCTCCCCTCATCCTGTCTATTGCAACTCTTTTCTCAGTGGTTCCCCCAATCCCAGCTTTCCAGACTCCACCATGTGTAGAATGCTTCTCATATGTACAAAGCACTCCCATCCTGAGACACCTCAACTGGATCCACTTTCATTTCAGAATCCCAGTTAAAAATCACTCCCATAATTTTTAAATCCCTCAGTAAACTTGCCTAAGGCTGCCATCCAGATGTTAATCTCTCTACTCTCTTCCCAGCTTTTTCTGCTCATTTGGTATCTGCCTCCTCTCTGCCCACAGCACAGTCTTCGCACTGGTGGTATGAGAACCGTCTCCTCTGCAGTTCCTGCATCCTGGAGTGGCATTCCTGCAGCTTGCATTCATTCTTCATCTATTTTCAGATATCTGGAGAAATCTTTCCTCACTTTTATATACCTCGTAAAGGTGTTGTCCAGAGAAGAAAAAGGTTGTGCCTTCTTTTGTTAGTTTATAAAGGGTTAAAGACATTAAAATGTTGGTGTAAGGGGGTGGACTCACCCCTGCAGCGCCTCCTGCTGGTCTCTCAGGGAATTAGCTCTATTTCCAGCCTCTGCAGGCCAGTGATCAGCCTTGTCACTGGCCCCTGTGTCCCTTCCTGGACCATGGTGCCCCTTTCTCTGGGTGCTACCCCCTGGCAGTACCCACACATTCTGGGTCTCTCCTCCCAGGGGAATCCCCACCCACTAACCCCACCTCACCTCAGTGTAAGGTTACTGCCAGTCACCATCTAGCCCCACTCCCTGGAGCAGACTGCAGTATCAGCCACTCATCACAGGCAAGGTTGGGTTTGGACCTGCTGCCTTTGCCTACCCCTGGGCTGCCCTCTGCACCCCCAGTACCCGTTGGCCCAATCCTAGGCCACAGCCTAGGGCTTTCCAGGCTGAAATTCCCCAGCTCCTCTGCCTTTCCCCAGCCCTGCTCCACTCAGGTACCCTGTCTCAAGCTCCCTGCAGCCAGGTCTTTTTTTTTTTTTCTTTCTTTCTTTCTTTCTTTCTTTTTCTTTTTCTCTTCTCTCTCTGAATGCAGAGAGTGTCTCCTTGCTCCTCGCTCAAGCCTTTATAGGGCCAGCTGAGCTCTGATTGGGGCATGGCCCAGCTGCAGCTGCTTCCCCCAATCAGCCCAGGTCTTTCCTTCCACAGCCCTAGCCCTCTGCAGGGCTGGCTTTAACCCTTCTCAGGCAGGAGCGGGTGACCACCCCGCTACAGTTGGTTTCAATTTTTTTTCTCCCTGTACAAAAGAACCATTTTGATCTCTCTGATTTTATTGGAGAACAAACGGAAACAAGAAAACTGGTGGGAGTATGATGCAGGGCCGCCCAGACAGGGGGGTGGGGGTGGGGAGCAAGTGGGGCAATTTGCCCCAGGCTCCGCGAGCCCTGGCCGAGGATCCCTTTCCTGGCTAGAGGTGCCTTTTTAATTTTTACTTACCTGGCGGCGGTCCGGGTCTTCGGCGGCGGGTCCTTCAGTGCTGCCGAAGATGCAGAGCGAGTGAAGGACCCGCCGCTGCCTCAGAGTGCCGCCCGGTAAGTATGTCCGATCCCCCGCTTTGCCCCAAGCCCCCTGAATCCTCTGGGTGGCCCTGGTATGATGCTACAAGAGACTGAAACTGGAACAATTGAAGGCAGAAATTTTTAGTCAGGTTGTTTCTCCCAACACCTATTTAACTCAAGCTCCGAACAAACACTTAGTATAAAAACTCTATTTGTGAAAGATTCAACGTCCTCCACACGTGCACTTTGTCAGCTGATGGCTAAGAAAATTCCCATTCCAGCTATCTGGTCCTCTCCTCCAGCAAAAACAGGGGCAACAAGTCGTCATAATTCTGATATTCCTAAAATACTAACAGGAGGAGAAAAGCTGGTGCTAATCCTTCAGTTGCCTTCATGCAGTCAGACCTCAGTGCCCATACAGAGCCTCACTGACTTCAGTGGGATTCCATGTAGGTGCAAGGGCCTGCCTGCACAGATCTCCCTCCACGAGCAGGGCCTTTATTTGAAAGAGAAAAATAACCCATGCCTTCCGGGCCTTTTTTTCTATTCATCACAAAATTAAATAAAAAGATCACAAACATATTTTCTCCAAATTAATCTTTCAGTTTTCTCTCCTTCTGCAATTAGCCTGACTTGTTTTAACTTATTCATCATCCAGTAGCTCTTCTCTGCCATGTCCAGCAGAATCAATTAAGGCTTTGGGGCTAAAACTACACGATGATGGCCTACAAAAATAAGGCCCCGATTCTGCTATCTGCTCCATCCAGGCAGACCATTCCTCTCCCCCTTTTTGACTTCAGTAGGCTCCCCTGTGCAGATCAGATTGTGGGATCAGGTCCTAACATTGTATTGAACACTGACATTCTAAATACCTACTTTAAAATAAGTAAAATCTATGCTTAATGTCTGAGAGATTAAACTAATACAACAGATGTCCGTTTAGTGGAGCTCATAATACAACCTATGTTTGTTCTTCCTCAGCCCTGTTTTTGCAATCTGGGGTTAATCAGGAGGCTAAGTGAAAAACAGAGAGAGTGTGTGTCATTTGTGGAGAAAAGGTAACAATGAATGAGTGGCATGGAATGAATGGAGAGAGAATAAGTGAATGAAGGGATTGGTGGAGATGAAGTTGTTCTTAGGCCTGGTCCCCACTAATCCCCCACTTCGGACTAAGGTACGCAAATTCAGCTATGTTAATAACGTAGCTGAATTCCAAGTACCTTAGTCCGAACTTACCGCGGGTCCAGACGCGGCAGGGAGGCTCCCCCGTCGATGCCGCGTACTCCTCTCGCCGAGCTGGAGTACCGGCGTCGATGGCGAGCACTTCCGGGATCGATTTATTGCGTCTAAACCAGATGCGATAAATCGATCCCAGAACATCGATTGCCTGCCGCCGGACCCTCCGGTAAGTGTAGACGTACCCTTATGATTATTCCAGAGGGTGGGGATAGAGTAAGAGGTGGAGGAAATAGGACTAGGAGAGACTGCACTTGTAGGTTTTACATTTATGCTTGGGTAGTCATTTGTTTTGTACACAGAAAAAATTAGACTGACCATCAATTTGGGGAGGTGTTGCATAGCCAGGCAAAAAGTGGATGTGTTCAGGATGGATGAATAACTTGCATGTTTAGTCCCTCTGCTTTTGTCACATTGTGTCACTGATTTATTTTCACTTAAACGTGGTTGCTTGTGCTTATTATTTATATTATAGTAGTGCCTAGAGAACCCAGTCGAGATCAGGACCCCATTGGGCTAGGCAGCGTACATACAAAAGGTAAGAGACAGACAGTCCCTGTTCCATGGTTCCATCCCTTGCCACTAAATAGATAGGACAGTGAAAGTAATATCGTCTTTTTACAGATAGAGAACTGAGGAACAGAGAAAACAAGGTCCAATCCAAAGCCCATTGAAGTCAATCAGATCAGGCCCCTGTTGACTTCCCCAAGGTCACACAAAAAGTCTGGACATTGAAATATACAGATAAAGACAGTTGCTTCTACTGATTAAAGAACAGATCTTAGCTTGCAACCCTGGTTCAGTATGTGACCTTGGACAAGTCACTTAACCTCTCTGGTAAAATGGAGATTTTAATACTACCCTTACAGAGCAGTTATGAAGATTATCAACTAATATACAAACACTTTGAGAGTCTCTGAATGAAGTTATTAATACATAGTGCTTATCTAGTTATTATTAGACTGGCAGGTTGAGGCATTTGGGCAGGGCCATGTGTGTCATGTTGATAGGAGGGATCCATTTCCAGTGCTGGCAGTCTGGCATCTTTCACTAACAATAAATTCACTTTAAACAGGACAACTCCTAATATATCTAATTTGTTAGATACTTTTCAAATTTACCTTCTCTTTTACACTTGGAGAAAGCTACTCCTATCACAACGAAACACAGCTGATTAATCAGAGTTGTATAGACAAGATGAACCATTCCTTCCATTCCTTTTTTACTTTGCATATATATCATTGTAACTCTTGACTTCACAATTTACTGTTAGCAGCAAAACTGGATGAGGAAAATATCATTTCACTTTTCAAAGATGGCAAACAACAACTGGGTCATCACCTAGCAGTTTAAATGTAAACATACCATTTTTAGCAAAAGAGACTGATTTTTATTGGAAAATTAAAGTGGATCAACTCTGTGTGGGGAAAAACAAATCCCAGCTAAGGAGATAAAAGTGTCTTATCTTGACTTTCTTTGGAAGTCATGTGAAAGATGTGTTATAATTGTGGCTTTGGAGAAATGGTCAAAAATATACTTGAAATCATATAAACCAAATCTTTAAATTGTCAGCAATGTTTAGCCATAATTGATCCACCATATAGCAATATTAATGGATATTAATCCATTAATATTGCTTCATAAAGCTCTTTAAAAATATATTGCCATAAATGGACATCATCAACTTGAAATAACCGTTCCCTGAAAATTTTGTACTTACAGGGTTTTTTTTACAATTAACGCCTAATATTATTACAACTGAAGGAAGTTAGCAGACAAATATTTCTCTAATTTTTTACTTTTATTTATTCCATCAATAGCTATTAGCCAAGATGGTCAGGGATGCAACCCCATGCTCTGGGTGTCCCTAGCCTCTGACTGCCAGATGCTGGAACTGGATGACAGGGGATGGATCACTTGATAACTGCCCTGTTCTGTTCATTCTCTCTGAAGCATCTGGCAGTGGCCACTGTCAGAAGACAGGATACTGGGCTACATGGACAATTGGTGTGACCCAATATGGCCATTCTTATGTTCATATGTTTCACAGCACAGTATGGCTAATTGCATTTTCTCTCTCTTGTGATGGCTGACATCATTCTCGTGAAGCACATGCACATGCTTCCCTGGGCCCTGCAAGAGGGTTTTCACCAGTAAAAGCAAAGCTTCTGTTATTTCGCTTTTTAGGGCAGAAAAGGTGTCTCCTCTTCCCCCGGTGTCTGCACAAACCCAGGGCACAATAAGAGCTTAGTGCAGAAGCCTCCTTCTTTGCTCCCCAAACACCTGTATGGGTCACAGGAGTACCAGATTCTTGGCAGGGGGCTAAGAGAATTCTCCTTCATTCCCCAGACCCACCTGCAAGACAGGGAGCAGCAGAGATCTGGTAGACCATTCAGGGAAACATCTTTATCACACCATGAACCCCAGAATGAGACTGTGACACACCTGCCAGAGGCAGGAAGAGGTGTTGCAAATCTGTGCCCCCCCCGGAAGCACCCACAAGCAAGTGAAAGAAAAAGCACCTGGCTGGGTGATTGGCATCCTGCAGTGAGGTCCAGGGAGAAGCCAAGAGACAAGAGCTAGTTAGGGAGGAAGAAGCAGAGCTGCAAAAGGCCAGGAGCAGCTGGCCTGAGACAGGAAGGCCACTTCCCACCCACTCAGGCTCTGCCTATATTAAGGAAATATGTACTGATGTAATTACATTGATATAGTTACACCAGTGCAAACCTCTTAAAAGGGCTTACACTGGTGCACCTTAATCCAGTAACACAACTAACTAAACAGCAACAGGGTAGGTCCTGCTTTTCCTGGTGCAGAGCATGTGCATTAGCGGTTTGTGCTGGCATAACTACCTTGATGTAATTACACCAGTGTAAATTCCCTCAATATAGACATGGCTACATACAGGATACAGCTCTCTCTTGCAGGATAAGGAGAGAACAGCAGGCTTACACAAGGCAGCAGGTGGCTGGAAGGGATTTGTGAAGCAATTTGGATCCTTTGCAGAAGTTGGGCCAGGTAAGCAGCATCATCTCCTGCTCCTATTTCAGCTTCCGCTGTGGGAGCCAACACAAGCCAGGCCTGGAAGGCAATGGGGATCCTACTGCAGGCACCAGACAGGAATGGGGGCCAGAAGGTCAGTGGTAAACTCTGCCCCTCAATGAGAACATGGGATCGTTGTTCCTGGTCTAGATTACTCTGTGGAATAATTCTCTTCTTCTAGATGGAGAAGCTGGGGCTAAGAGTGTAGTTGTCATCTTCATCCCCTGCTCTGTCTGCAGAAACAAGATATTGGGCTAGGAATACAAGAGGAAGTGGGGATCTGTCCCAGGCTCTTCTACAGAAGCCTGGGTCAGGCTGCCTATACAGCTTGGACTGGCTTTTACCTTTAGCTGTCTCCCTTCCTATGCACATTCCTACTCCTCAGTTTGTGAGGATCCTTTATACAGTGAGTGAGAAAAACAATTTTAAATATAATTTCAGAGAGTCTCAGGGGCAGGTCACCTCACCAGAATGAAGTTACTTCCTTTGACACTGACTAATTTCAAGTTGACAGTGTCCCTTTAAGAGCTGGTATTATTTTGTATTATGGTAGTGCTGAGAGGCCTCAGTTGGAACAAGAACCCTGTCGTCCTACACAGACACACAGTAAGAGACATTCCTGGCCCTAAAGCACCAACAATCCAAGCTCCTGATCCTGACAACTGATCCAGGAGGATGAACTCCTGAGCCCCACTGATTTCAGTGATGATGTGTATGGGCATAAGGGCCTGCAAGAGGGAAATTTTATTGATCAACTTGCAAGATAGGAGCCTAAGTCAAAACAAGTTGCAGTAAGTGAGTATAAAAAACAAAGGGAAGGCATGAAGGAGGAAAGACAAGGATAGCAGCAATAGGAAGAAACGGTTACTCACCACCTCGTAACTGTTGTTCTTCGAGATGTGTTGTTCATGTCCATTCCAAGCAGGTGTGTGCGCACCACGTGCACGCCCGCCGAAATATTTTCCCATAGCAACGTCCGTAGGGTTGGCTCCGGCGCCCCCTGGAGTGGCGCCTTTATGGCGCTGTGTATAGGGGCTGGCCGACTCCCCACCACCTCAGTTCCTTCTTGCCGATACTCCGACAGAGGGGTAGGAGGGTGGGTATTGGAATGGACATGAACAACACATCTCGAAGAACAACAGTTACGAGAAGGTGAGTAACCGTTTCTTCTTCTTCGAGTGATTGTTCATGTGCATTCCAAGCAGGTGACTCACAAGCCCAAGTCTAGGTGGTGGGGTCGGAGGTCACTGCAGACTGGAGGACTGCTCGGCCAAATGCAGCATCCTCCCTAGCGTGGTGCGTAATGGTGTAGTGAGCTGTAAAGGTGTGGATCGAGGACCAGGTGGCCGCTCTACAAATTTCCTGTGTTGGGATGTGGGCCAGGAACGCAGCCGAAGAAGCCTGCGCTCTTGTGGAGTGGGCTGTGATAGGCGGGGCTGGTACATTGGCCTGACTGTAGCACTCCTGGATGCAGGTTCTGATCCAAGCCGAGATCCTCTGTGATGCGACCGGGAGCCCCTTCCTACTGTCAGCCACAGCTACGAAAAGTTGGGTCGACTTCCTGAAGGGTCTCGTCCTTTGTATATAAAAGGTGAGAGCCCTGCGAACATCCAGAGAATGCAGCCTGCGCTCCTTAGCCGAGGAGTGCGGTTTTGGATAAAACACAGGGAGAAAAATGTCTTGACCCATGTGAAACGGGGAAACCACCTTAGGTAGGAACGCAGGCTGCGGCCTGAGTTGGACCTTGTCCTTGTGGAAGACGGTGTATGGAGGCTCAGATGTCAGGGCTCTGAGTTCCGATACCCTCAGTGCTGATGTGATAGCCATCAAGAACGCGACCTTATATGAGAAGTATAACAGCGCGCATGAAGCCAGCGGCTCGAACGGGGCCCCCATGAGGACAGACAGGACCAAATTGAGGTCCCAAGCAGGGACAGATTGACGGATATGCGGGAACAATCTGTCAAGACCCTTAAGGAACCGTCCAACAAGTGGGTTTGCAAACACTGAGGTCCCCCCCTCTCCAGGGTGGAATGCAGAGATTGCAGCAAGGTGGACTTGAATCGATGAGAGAGTTAGTCCCAGGTGTCTCAGATGTAGCAAATAGTCCAAGATGAGAGGGATCGGGGCGAGCAAGAGGCCCTGACCATGCTGTGTAACCCAGAGGGAGAAGCGCTTCCACTTGGCCAAATATGTAGACCTTGTCGACGGCTTCCTGCTGCCCAACAGGACCTGTCTGACCTGATGGGAGCATTGTAACTCCAGTGGGTTTAGCCATGGAGCATCCAAGCTGTGAGGTGGAGCGACTCCAGGTTCGGGTGAAGGAGGCGACCGCGATCCTGCGTGATCAAGTCCGGTAGTAGGGGCAACCTGAGCGGAACCTTCGTAGACATGTGTAGGAGAGACGCATACCAATGCTGGCGTGGCCACGCAGGAGCTATGAGGATGAGTCGAGCATGGTCTCTGCGGGCCTTGAGGATCACCTTATGAATCAAGGGAATCGGGGGGAAGGCATAAAGAAGCCCATCTGCCCAAAAGAGGAGAAACGCGTCTGATAGGGATCCCTGACAGCGTCCCATGAGGGAGCAGAATTGACGACACTTCCTGTTCTCGTTGGAAGCAAACAAGTCCACCCGGGGATGACCCCAGAGTTGGAAAATTGAGAGAACTACATCCCAGCTGATAGACCACTCGTGACCCTGGAACAAGCGGCTGAGAGTGTCCGCAAGCGCGTTGTGCGTGCCGGGGAGGTAGGATGCTATCAGGTGAATTACGTTCTGTACGCAAAAGTCCCATAATGCTTGGGCCTCCTGGCAAAGGGGAGAGGAGCGAGCACCACCCTGTTTGTTGATATAAAACATCGTTGGAGTATTGTCTGTGAGGACAGAAACGCACTTGCCCGCGAGCTGGGACTTGAATGCAATGCATGCGAGGCGTACCGCTCGCAATTCCCTGACATTGATGTGCGATGAAAGATCCTCACCTGACCAAAGACCTTGGGTCCAGAGGTGGCCCAGATGTGCACCCCATCCCCGATCCGACGCGTCTGTTACCAGGGTCAGGGAGGGCTCTGGTTCGAGGAAAGGGACCCCCGCGCAGACCACCCGTGGGTCGAGCCACCATTGAAGGGAGTCCAACACCAGACGAGGTAACATCACCACTGAGTGTAGGGAGTCCCTGACTGGCCGATAAACCCCTGCCAACCAAGATTGGAGAGGGCGCAGTCTGAGCCTGGCGTGTCTGACGACATAGGTACATGCTGCCATGTGCCCTAGTAATTTGAGGCAGCTTCTTACTGTGGTGGTAGGGTAACTTTGGAGGCCGAGAATGATGTTGGACAAAGTTCGGAATCTGGTCTCTGGGAGATATGCTCTGGCTTGTGTCGAGTCCAGAAGTGCTCCTATGAATTCGATTCGTTTTGTTGGAGAAAGAGTGGACTTGGCCTCGTTGAGTAAGAGGCCGAGGGAGCTGAAGGTGTGCCTGATGAAGACCACCTGAGCCTCCACGAGTGCCTTGGTCCTGCCCTTGATAAGCCACTTGTCCAGGTAAGGGAATACCTGGATTCCTTGCCTGTGGAGGAAGGCTGCCACGACTACCATGCACTTCGTGAAGAACCTTGGGGCTGCTGATAGACCGAAGGGTAGGACCGTGAACTGTAGATGAACGTCGCCGACGAGAAACCTGAGGTAACGCCTGTGGTGAGCGATTATTGCGATATGGAAGTATGCATCCTTTAAGTTGAGGGCGGCATACCAGTCTCCTGGATCCAGGGAAGGAATGATGGAGGACAGGGAGACCATGCGGAACTTGAGCTTCTTGACAAACTTGTTGAGACGCCGCAAGTCCAGAATAGGTCTGAGGCCCCCTTTCACTTTCAGTATTAGGAAATATCGAGAATAGAAGCCCTTGCCCCGTAATTCTGGAGGCACCTCCTCCACTGCCCCTGCTGTAAGGAGGGACTGAACTTCTTGAAGGAGAAATTGCTCGTGAGAGGGGTCCCTGAAGAGGGACGGGGAGGGGGGTTGGTGGGGCGGGAGGGAGGAAAACTGGATAGAATATCCCTCCTCTACCGTGCGAAGCACCCAAGCGTTTGACGTGATCCGGGCCCACGCACGATAGACGGGGGACAGAGGTGATGAAAAGGTACGGTTGGGAGTATCCAGAGATCTGTTCGGTAGGCCGTCCTCGACAGAACCCTCAAAATGGTGGCCTAGGCCCCTGCGGAGGCCTTGGTTGGGCAGAAGACTGTCCGAAGGGCTGCTGTTGTTGCCTCCTCCTGCCGGTCCGCGGTCTCCTGCGCACGGCATCACCTCAATTTTGAGCTTGATATGGACGCGGGGCCTGTGGCGGCCTAAACTGCCTACACTGAGTAACAGGGGTGTGTAGGCCTAAAGAACGGAGGGTGGTCCGCGTGTCCTTTAGGCTATGGAGCCGTTTGTCCATCTTTTCTGAGAAAAGCGTGGGCCCTTCGAAAGGTAAGTCCTGTATAGTCTGTTGGACTTCATGAGGAAGGCCGGAAACTTGAAGCCAGGCTCCGCACCTCATGACGAAACCAGTAGCCAACGTGCGCGAGGCCGAATCGGCTGCGTCCAAGGCTGCCTGAAGGGAAGCTCGAGTAATTAATCTGCCCTCAACAAGGGCCGAGAACTCAGTTCGTGAATCCTGCGGGAGGAGGTCCATAAACCTAGACAAAGCCGAGCACGTGTTGTGTCCATACCGGCTCACTATGGCCTGCTGATTGGCAATACGCAACTGTAGGCCCCCCGTTGAATAGACCTTACGTCCAAAGAGGTCCAACTTTTTAGCTTCTCTATTTTTAGGAGTGGATCCCTGAAAACCTTGTCGCTCCCTCTGGTTGGCCGCAGCCACCACCAGGGAGTCCGGCGGGGGGTGCATGATATTTCCATAGCCCTTGGTTGGGACAAAATACCGCCTCTCAGTCTTTTTGGCTGTAGGGGCCAATGAGGCTGGAGTTTGCCACAACATGCAGGTTTTGTCCGCAATGGTTTTTATGAGGAGTAGGGCCACCCTAGATGGGCCCGACGGGGCCAGGATATCAATTACAGGAGAGCGCATCGCCGGTTTACCCTTAGAGTGATACTGGGGCCCGGTGGCAGCCGGAGGTTGTCTGCACCGGTGCGGCGACGCCGGCACCGGAAGGTTCAAGAGGTCTGAGGCGGCCTTGAACGCCTCAGGCGTCGATGGGAGGCAGACCTCCTCCATAATGTCCGGGGATCTATGGTGTTCCGGACTCGACCTTGCCCTCTCCGGGGCGGGAGTCAACGGGATGGCCGGATGGGTCTGTGGCGCGGGTTGCCCCGAAACAATCGTGGACTGCGCCCGACCTTTAGAGTCCCTGTGGGGAGATTGTTCGGTCCACGGCCTTGTTAGCCGGCACCGGCGAAGGAGAGCGGCGTCATCTCGAAGACGATTTCTTATGCGCTGAATCTCTGCGATGCCGGGGTCTTGGGGCCTTGGCCTCATGACCTATCTCCGGTGCTGGGGCACTGCGCACCGAGGATGAAGTGCTGGGTGCCGGCTCTGAAGGTCCGGGATCTGATTGCGGCTGCTGTGCCGCCTCCATTAGGAGGACTTTAAGTCTCTGCTCTCTATCCTTGAGAGTCCTGGGGCGAAAAGCCCTGCAAATAGGACACCTGTCCCTTTGATGGGTCTCCCCGAGGCACTGCAAGCAGGAAGCATGCAAATCACTTTTTGGCATAAACTTCCCGCAGTCCCGACAGAGTTTAAACCCTGGGGACCGGGCATGCCCCAGTGGGGCGACGAAAAGTTGGGGAAAACCCCCCCAACTGACACCTAACTATCTAACAGTAACACTAACTACTAACTAATAAACTATGTACAAGAACTATAGAACACTGCCACAATTGCTAAAGAGCAAGAGAAGTTCCAGCTAGCCGTCACCGGCGGTAAGAAGGAACTGAGGCGGTGGGGGGTCGGCTGGCCCCTATATACAGCGCCATAAAGGCGCCACTCCAGGGGGCGCCGGAGCCGACCCTACCGACGCTGCTATGGGAAAATCTTCCGGCTGGCGAGCACGCGGCACGCACACACCTGCTTGGAATGCACATGAACAATCACTCGAAGAAGAACATATGGTTACATAGACTAATTAGGTGCACAATTTCCCCATTAAAGATTTTTACTTTTTTTTTTTTTTTTGGTAATCCCAGAAATCCCTGCTGGCTGCTTGCCTAGCCACATTCAGTAAGCAATTTACCACAAGCATCACAGTAGAGGGAGTCTTGAGGAGGGATTTGCAGGAGTACAAGGTAGTGGCCTTATGAGTTAGTTTGGGGAGGGTGTTCCATGAAGACTTGGCAGTGTGGAAGAAAGCACAAAGATGCTTGCAGAAGAAGTGGAGAAACAGGCAATCCAGGATAGCATCATTGGTGGGGAAAATGTGGAGCAGAATGTGAGGGGAGATAGAGACAATAAAATATAAGAGTAGCCAAATAAGAATGGGCTGTGTTGTGAATGTTGTTAAAAGTAAGGATGAGAGCTTTTATTTGACGTATTGAAGAAGGGGGAACCGGTGGAGGGACTCTTATGGGCTTGGCATGGTCAGAACAATGAGTTAGGAAGACTTATATTGGCAGTATTGTTTTGAATGGATCTGAGGTGGACAAGATGGGTTTATATATGTTGAACTGTGGACTTCAGGTTAGCCTAGTCAATTTATTATGATTTGTACTCCTTGTGTAGAAAAAAGTTAAACACTGTAATCACTGGGTATTGTGAAACGGTGACAAAAAAATCCTTGCTGTGTAATTATTTCATAAAAGCATTTGAGATGATTATATACACAATAGCTTTGAATTTACCTCCTTCTAGACATCAGTATTAAAATGTCTTTCTTATAGATTGGCTGTCCATAGATATATTTATAAAATATAAAGGGCCTGTTTTCATTTAGATTTTTCATAAAAGTATAGTATGTTTTAATCTGCATTGCATTTTGAATCGTAAACTATAATTCCCTAAAGAAACAACTCATTTTAAATTAAGATGAGTCTCTATGGCTGGATGGCACTTAACTGTGATATTCCATTTTATTAAACTAGTGATATAGAGTAGCCACTTCCCATTTAACAGGAAAATTCCTGTCCCTTGCCCCATATCTCTCACAAAGTTTTCTATGGGTCTATTTTGCATTTCTTCTGCTTGTGTAGAACAATGAGAGATGGTAACATCTATTGAAATTGTAAAATGTCACCTTTCTGAGCTCTCCCCTTTTCATCTAAGACTTTCAGAAATTAAGTGGGCGTCCCCTCCAGACTTCTTTGCAGGAAGAGGAAAGGCATTTTGGTTCAAGTGCTTAGCTTCTGAGAACAGTGGTTACCTTAAAACAGCTCAAATCCAGAGAAGCTAACATATGTGACGGGATATTTTTTAATACCTGTGCCCTTCTTAATAAGGGATTGAGGGTTGACATTATGAGAAGTTGATTGTCTTTTTATTATGGTGGGTTGTTTTTCCTTTCTTTTGGACCTTGCCTGCTACCCTGATCTCAGTGACTGAGAAATTAGGTAGTAACAGATAGCCATCCAACCACATGAGTGTAAGAAAATTGTGTGTGTTATATTGGGAATCACTGATGGAAGAATGAAGGTGTCAAAAACCTGTGCTAGTGAAAGATTTGGTAGGTGGGACTGGAAGTCATTGAGAAGGGTTATCTTTGGTTTCTGGGGAGCAGAGGTGGGGGAAGGGTGGCAGTAAGGAAGGACTTTCTGTAAGCTATTAAAGTTGGGAACAGATTAAAACACTAAGGACCGATAAAGGGGCTCCCACCTAGAACTCCTTCCTGTGAGCCTGAGTTTAAATTTGTAGACCTTTAGGGTATGCTTTCACCTGAGTAGATAGTCTGATAAATCTGAGAATATTTTTTCTCTAAATTGACATTTGGGGGTAAGTGGGAAGGGTGACAGGAAGAGTTGGAATCTATTTCTGGACAAAGCCAACTGGCAAATAGTTTAACTTTTGTTTTTAAAACTGTATGAAGCACTAAACCTCAAATCTTGAACTCAAGTCCAGCTACAAGAACAAAGTTGGTGTTGAGTAAGAATGGCCATACTGGGTCAGACCAATGGTAAGTCTAGCCCGGTATCCTGTCTTTCAACAGTGGCCATTGCCAGATGCTTCAAAGAGAATAAACAGAACAGGGCAATTATCAAGTGATCCATCCCGTCTTCCAGTCCCAGCTTCTGGCAGTCAGAGGTTAGGGACAACCAGAACATTGGGTTGCATCCTTGACCATCTTAGCCAATAGCCATAAATAGACCTATCCTCCATAAACTTATCTAATTCTTTTTTAAATTCAGTTATATTTTTGGCCCTCACAACATCCCCAGGCATCCACAGGTTGATTATGCATTGTGTGAAGAAGTTCTTCCTCTTGTTTGTTTTAAACCTGCTGCCTATTTTCATTGGGTGACTCCTGGTTCTTGTGTGATGTGAAGGGGTAAGTAACACTCCCCTATTCACCTTCTCCACAGCATTGAAGATTTTATAGACCACTATCATATCCCCCATTAGTCATCTATTTTCTAAGATGAACAGTCCCAGTCTTTTTAATCTCTCCTCATATGGAAGCTGTTCCACACCTCTAATAAATTGTGTTTCCCTTCTCTGTATCTTTTCCAATTCTAATATATCTTTTTTGAGATCGGGCGACCAGAACTGCTTGCACTGTTCAAATGGTGGGCATACCAGGGATTTATATAGTGGCATTATGATATTTTCTGTCTTACTATCTATCACTTTCCTAATGATTCCCAACATTTGGTTAACTTTTTTGATTATTGCTGAGTGGATGTTTTCAGAGAATTATCCACAACTCCAAAATCTGCTTCTTGGGTGATAAGTTAGACCCCATCATTTTATGTGTATCGTTGGGATTAAGTTTTCCAGTGTGCATTCCTTTGCATTTATCAACATTGTATTTCATCTGTGATTTTGTTGCCCAGTCAGCCAGTTTTGTGACATCTCTTTATAACTCTTTGCAATCAGCTTTGGACTTAGCTATTTTGAGTAATTTTGCATCATCTTCAAATTTTGCCACCTCACTGTTCACCTCCTTTTCCAGATCATTTATGAATATGTTGAATAGCACTGGTCCTAGTACAGATCCTCATGGGAACCCCCCTCTTTACCTCTCTCCATGGTGAAAACTAACCATTTATTCCTACCCTTTGTTTCCTATCTTTTAACCAGTCACTGATCCATAAGAGGATCTTCCCTCTTATCCCGTGACTTACTTTGTCATGGTCCTACACCAAGGGCTCTTAAGCAAAGGATTTCTGTAAGTCCACATATACTAAATCAACTAGATCACCCCTGTCCACATGCTTGCTGACTCTCTCAAAGAATTCTAATAAATTAGTGAGGCATGATTTCCCTTTACAAATGTTAACTTGATGCTTCCCCAACGTATCATATTCATCTATATGTCTGATAATTCTGTTATTTACTATAGTTTCAACCAATTTGCCTGGTAGTGAAGGTAGGCTTATTGGCCTGTAATTGCCCTGATCACTTCTGGAGTCTTTTTTAAAAATCATCAATACATTAGCTATCCTCCAGTCATCAGACACAGAAGCTGATTTAAGTGATAAGTTAAAGGCCACAGTTAGTAGTTTTGAAATTTCATATCTGAGTTCCTTCAGAGCTCTTGGATGAATACCATCTGGTCCTGGTAACGTATTACTGTTTAATTTATCAATTTGTTCAAAAACCACCTCTATGGAGACTTCAATCTGGTACAGTTCCTCAAATATGTCACCTAAAAAGAATGGCTCAGGTGGGGAATTTCCCTCACATTCTCTGCAGTGCAGACCAATGCAAAAAATTCATTTAGCTTCTCTGCAACTGCCTTGTCTTCCTGAAGAGCTCTTTTAGCATCTTGATCATCCAGTGGCCCCACTGATTGTTTGGCAGGCTTCCTGTTTCTGATGTACTTAAAGAAGTAGATGTACAGGGCTTGGTTGTGTAAAGTGGGGTGGGGGAAGGTGAGGATCCCTTCGCTCATTCCAAGCTATTTTATGGTTGTTGAACTGCTTCACAGAGGCTAGTACAGCTCAATGGCTAGAGTAGTTTCTGTGGGCCCTCAGGCATCTCCTCTCTGCTCTGCAAGGAAATATATGCATAAAAGCAGTTCTTCTGGCCCCATCCCGGTCCTCACCCCCAGCCCACACACCCGTCCTTCCTCTTGCTACCCCTGCAGAACTGCTGCACAGGACAGGGCTCCATTGGTGGACAACTCACAGTCCCCTAAATCCAAATCATCACTCACAGCAAGCAAACTCCAGTTCTGCTGAGAAGGGGCCCTCCACAGCACAGATTAAGGAGTTGGATTTGCCCCCAAAAGATAGTTTAGATTAACTCATCATTTTATAAATTGGAACAATAAACAATAGGTATTTGAAGTGGAACAGACCACACCCTGCCAGTACAAGATTGATAACTTCCCTACATTAGATTTTCTAGCTCTTTGGGAAACCTAGCTTTAGGTGGTTTATGTGCTTTCCTTAGGATAGACTGTAGAACTGCATCTCGCTTTCCCTCTTTAAGACCACCAAAACAACAAGGAGTCTGGTGGCACCTTAAAGACTAACAGATTTATTTGGGCATAAGCTTTCATGGGTAAAAAACCCACTTCTTCAGATGCATGGAGTGAAAATTACAGATGCAGGCATTATATACTGACACACAAAGAGAATGGAGTTACCTCACAAGTGGAGAACCAGTGTTGACAGCGTTGACTGATCGAATTGGTCCTGTCAACATTGGTTCTCCACTTGTGAGGTAACTCCCTTCTCTTTGTGTGTCAGTATATAATGCCTGCATCTGTGATTTTCACTCCATGCATCTGAAGAAGTGGGTTTTTTACCCACGAAAGTTTATGCCCAAATAAATCGGTTAGTCTTTAAGGTGCCATCAGACTCCTTGTTGTTTTTGTGGATACAGACTAACATGGCTACCCCGATATTTAATACCACCAATTACTCCTAGTCATACCCCCTTTTACCAGCCTCTTATGGATGTTTTAAACACTTGGAAAACACATGGCTATTTTCAGAGTTATGTGGACAATGAACTAACCCATTATTTCGCAGTACCCCAGAGCTGGGCTTGGCAGGAGACTTGGACAATTGCTCAGCAATCTCTCTCTCTCTGGAAGGTAAAGTCAAAACGGGGGAGGTGGTCTCTCTGACAAGGGCTGTGGAGCAGAGGGGTTCCGGGCAGAGGCCTTGGGAGGGAGCCGCGTATCCCCAGGGCAATCCCAGATGAGGTCCTGCCAAGGAGGGCCTTCCGTCGAGTGGCAGGACCCCTGGCACAAGCCACTGGTCTACAGGGCAAGGGGACGCCTTCGCAAAGGCCCTCGGCGGGGTCTCTCCCAAGGCAGGCCCTGGCTGGGAGAAGGGTCCCGGACAGAGGCCAGCAGGCTGGTGGAGGGGCGGGGGCCGCTCCTGCGGGCTCTGCCGGGCAGTAGCTGTTGGGAGGAGAGGGGCCTCTCACCGGCAGGCAGGTCCCTAGCAAAGGGCTCCGCTGAGAGCAGCCACTCCCGGGCAGAGGCCCCGGGAGAAAGCGGGCGGTGCGGCGCCTCCATCCGGATAGAGCCCCTGTAACTCCTCCCCTCCGCTCCAGCCTCCTGTGGCGGCGGCGGCCCGGCGCTGCTCCCCCTCCCCGGCTGGCTGAGCGCCGCTGCCCCCCATGCGGATGTGACATTTCACGGCGCTACCGCGGCCGCCATTTTGAGAGAGACAGAGAGAGGCAGAGAGAAGCCCTGGCGCCTGCTACGCTCCCCATAGAGGCGGCGGCGGCAGCAGCGGCGGAGCAGCAGCAGCGAGCCGGGCGCAGGCAGCAGGGAGGCCTGCAGGCCGGGAGCAGGGCCCCAGCCTCGAGCGAGCGGCCTCCTGGGGAGCCGGGGGCTCGCGGCGCCTCCCCGACTCTCACCGCAGTAGGGACACCCGGCGGGGGAGGGGGAAGCGCCGGGCCCTAACTCCTGATCTCCCGGCCCCCGAGGAAGCCGCCGCCCCCGGCCGGTTCCCTCCTCCCCACCCCCTTCCCCCGACCGGGTGCCGCCGCCGAGATTGGGCGAATAGCGAGCAAATACGTGCGCGTCTCGCTGCCTCCTCCGGCCGCCCGCTCCCTGCCCGCCGGAGCCCAGCCGCAGCCCCCCGAGGCTGGTGCCCAGGCCCCGCCGCTGCCCAGGCCCTGCCGCCCCTCCGCCCCCTGCCCTCCCAACACAGGCCTGCAGCCCCCTACAGGAAAGGCCCAGGCCGCCGCCGCGGAGCCACAGCCCCAGCCCGACATGAACCACCACCAGCAGCAACACCAGAAGCCCGGGGAGCAGCAGCTGAGCGAGCCCGAGGACATGGAGATGGAAGGTAAAGAGCGGCTGGAGCAGGCCCCGCAGGCGGCCCTGGCTCCCCTGAAGGCGCCCGGAGACCCTGGCTCATCCCCCTATTCCCGTAACTTACTGGCCCCCCAGAGCAGCTCCAAACTCTCTGGTTCCCAGGAATCCGCTCCAGGCTTCTTCCCTACGTAACACGCCCCCTTACCCTTCTCCGGTCCCCTCTTCTTCCCCACAACCCACCCGCCCTTACCGGAGCAACCCCAGGGCCGCTGGCAATGGAGCAGTGCTGATGGCCTGGCCTGGGGCCTGGCCTGGGAGAGACCTGGGAATGGGGGCTCCCCTTGGGCGGGGCGGGGTGTTACCTGCACTACTCTAGTGAAGGGGAGAATTGGGGAAAGTTTAGGGTTTGGAAAGTATGGCTGAGAAGGCTCCAGCGTTGTGTGCCTGGGGCTGAGATACACTGGAGGGGTCAGATTTTAGGGTGCGACCCTTAAACGAATATCTTAATTCAGGGAGGAGAGGTTGGGGTTCATGGCTGACGTATGGCTGAGGGTGGGGACCGGGGCCTCTCGAAAAGGGGGTTCATTCTTCTGAGGGCAGGGTTTTCCTGGCTGAAGTGAAGGGTTTGATTTGGTGGGCTGCAGTGACACCCGGGCTGCTCTGGAAATGCGGTTTAATGGTGGGAGGATGATTTTGTTGGATGAGAAGGGATGTTTAGCACTCTCACCCTGTGTGGATGGGAGCGTGTGGCGGTCCAAGGGCCCAGTAAATAGGGGGTGGGGTGGGCTCCCCAATAAAACCTTGGCTGAGTTAGGACTCATCCGGTGCAGATAGTGGGGTTCGCCGTCTGCAGAGGAGGGGCTGGGGATTCGGGTGGAAAGGGGGCTGTGCTCCCGGAGGTGCGTGACCCTAAAGTGGAAGCTTTCCTCCTAGGAGTAGGAGAAGGATTATTTGGGAGGGAGGGCGGGCGGGCTGGTTCAAGGAATTCAGATGTGTATGGGAGGGTAGGCGAGGGAGGGGTTCCTAGTAGCGTTGCCGCTGTGACTCCTGAATGTGCTGCTGGAGCAGGCATGGGGGCGGGTGGTCGGAAGGTTTGTTTTTTTCTCTGTTGATTATTTTCCCAGTAGGTGAGCAATGAACGGTGGGTCATGGGGCCTAGCGATGGATGGTTTTGGCTTGCTTTCTCAGGGTAGACCTTAGTACTGCCTCTCCCAGCTCAGTTTTCCCCCTAGTGGATCCGGCCCCTGTATTTCTGCAGCCGCCTGCCCGCCCCCCTCTTCTATGTTGTTGACTCTGAGAGCCGCGCGGCAGGGTTTTGCCTTGCAGCCCTTCCATTGTATCTGCACACAGCCTGCCACGCGAGATGCTCGCCATTTTTAATTGGGGCACTGATCTGAGGTTTATTTACAGAAAATGCATCAGGACGGGGCCTAGCACGGGGTTCTGTGGCCATGTGTAGCTCTTACGTATTCATAGGACCCTGATCCTGCACAGTCATGCCATTGCTCAGGAGAGTGGTTTGGAGGGGAGGTTACTACATTTCCAGTCTTGCTTTTTACCCCAGACCAATACCCTTCAATGGTCCTGTTTGGGATAAAGTCAGTTGTACTTTTTATTCATCTTGGCATGTTTTTTTAATCTAAGGTATGAATCTTTTAATCTGACATGTTTCTACTGTAGGAAATGTGTAAATACCTTATCAGAAACAAATCATGAATTCCAGCCATAACTACCTCCACTATTGTGTATTGTTTATATTAAAGGATTTGTCTTGCTGATCAAAAATACGAATTCACCTCAGTATTGTTTAACAAGTGTCAATCATTATGAATGAAGGTATTCAAATCAACAAGAACAGTCACCATCAAAGGCCAGTTTAGTTGTGAACTATGCAACAATTGTTTTAGCAAATTTAACATTTTCTACAACCAATCATGGATGGGTACTATGATTAATAAAGCTATTTTACTGAAAGTTGGTCATAGTCACTGCTCACTATATTTAATGATGAGAAGGACATTCCGTGAAACCCTTCTTTTTTAAAACCTAAGACTTTAGTGCACAGTATGATAGATGAAGCACATTATGTGCTATTTCAGTGACTGGCATTGTTTAAAAAGAACCCCAAAACCTGTCCCCAAATTGCCATACATGGATTAGATTTTTTTCATTGTAACCTCAAGAGTGACATACATGAGGTGAATTGGTTTAAAAAAAATACCTGTTCACACCTATTTGTATGTATGCATAAACATAATGTCTTTTCCAGGAGAATGTGCCATAGCCTCCAGCTATCAGCCTTGCTTTCAATATTCATTTCTAGTCCTTTAGAGTATTGACAGTGCTTAATGGTTCTCTGATTTTTATGGGCTTGATCCTGTAATGCACTGAGCACTCTGTGGGGTGCTGAGCACTTTCAAATCCCATTAAAGTCAGTGAACATTAACAGTGTTCAGCACATTGCAGAGTTGAGTTCTATAAGCAGAGAGAACACAACTCTTTACAGGTAAGCCTAAGCCTCTTGGTGATCCCAACAATTTTACAGTAAGCATTCCCACTTAATTGTATGGATGTATCCCAATTCTGAAATCTTAATGCAGCAGTATTCCAGAAATCTATTCAAGCCCTCATAGGCTGATAAAATTCACACTAATGGTTCAGAATGATCATATGGACATACTAATCTGTTTGAGAGTTTGTTTGCACTAATGGAAATCTTAACAGAGTTTAGACTCTACCTTTTTGGAGTGTTTGATTTCTATGAGAAATTAGTTTAGATCATTTAGTCTAGACTCTTGTTCCCTTTCTACTGAAAGACATGTAATTGCTTATATGTGTTCCCTTATTTTACTGTAGAGAACTGTGTTCAACTTTCTAATGTGTGGATGTGTAGATACTTTCTTGAGGAGAGATAAATTGTCTTTGGAAATTGAGAAATTATTTAATAAAGTACAGTTCTCAAATCTGACACACTTTTATGCATGTTAAATGCCATTCTCCACTGAGAGGTCAGATTAGATTTAGGAGGTATGTGAAGAATGTATGATGGAAAACTGAATGCACATCTTGACTTTTGAATTATATGAAGCCTGCTCACTTATTTGCTGTGAAGCTACACTGGACAGTTTCAAATGAGCAGTATTACAAACAAAACTACGTCTCTATGTAAAAGAATAAATGGACACAAATCAGAGATCAAGAATTATAACATTCAAAAACCAGTTGGAGAACACTTCAGTCTCCCTGGCCACTCAATTACAGACCTAAAAGTCATAATATTACAACAACAAAACTTCAAAAACAGACTCCAATGAGAGACTACTGAAATGGAATTTCAGACTGGGAGTAGATGGGCCATTACACAAAGTAAAACTATTTCCCAATGCTTAGTCTCCCCCCACTCCTCCCACAAGTACTCCTGTTCTTTAAACAAAACTATTGAATCAGTGGAATTAAGTTCTGCCAGTTTGAATGTGACACTTTGTGGATACCTGTCTCTGTTTCTTTCCTTCTTTTGCTTTTGTGATCCAGTTGACTCTGTTCTCTTCCTTGAACATCTTGTAGGCCATAAAGTGTAAATATCAGAACCGGTAGACATTCAGGAAGATCAGATTGTAAAAAGAAATAATAAGAAAAGACTATTTTACATTTTAGATAGGAAGGAGGTGTAATTTAGTCAGCAAGTATAGAAGTGGCAGCAACAGGCCTTGATGAGTAAGTGTTTATGGGGCCATATGGTATGCAATCTAACCTATTTGTCATATTAAACAGAATAATGTAGTATACTTCTACCCCGATATAACGCTGTCCTCGGGAGCCAAAAAATCTTACTGCGTTATATCGAACTTGCTTTGATCTGCCGGAGTGCGCAGCCCCGCCGCCCCGGAGCATTGCTTTACTGCGTTATATTAGAATTCGTGTTATATCGGGTCGCGTTATATCGGGGTAGCGGTGTATTATGAGTTGGCTTCATTATACAGGTTCTTGATGCATATGGTGGTTGACTTTTTTAGCCCAATTTATTGTGATGCAATACAGTTCCTTGGTGAGTTATACATTTTAAATATAGGAATTGTATGGAAAGGTAAAAAATAATGCAGTTCAGTAAATGTTGACCTTTTCTGTGTACCTATTGTAAGGACAGCAAATAGTGTTTGTGTAGTATATGCAGCTTGGCTTGTCATTTAAAAAAAACTGTGCTTTTCAGTTGCAAGTCTCATTTGGAGTGCTGTACTAAATTCTAGGAAAGTTTTGTAAAATCATATAACAAAGGAAAATCTGGGGTCCTGATGTAACGCCTATATAACTTGCTTCCAAGGTAAATTATATTAAGATCTATGCATACACAAAGCACTTGGTGCTTATATTTAATCCATACAGTGCTTTCACCACTTCCCTAAAGAGACTATTTCACAGCCTAATTGATCTAGAACAGGGGTAGGCAACCTATGGCACGTGTGCCAAAGGCGTCAGGCGAGCTGATTTTCAATGGCACTCACACTGCCCGGTTCCTGGCCACCAGTCTGGGGGGCTCTGCATTTTAATTTAATTTTAAATGAAGCTGCTTAAACATTTTAAAAACCTTATTTACTTTACATACAACAATAGTTTAGTTATATATTATAGACTTGTAGAAAGAGACCTTCTAAAAACATTAAAATGTATTACTGGCACACAAAACCTTAAATTAGAGTGAATAAATGAAGACTCGGCATACCACTTCTGAAGAGTTGCCGACCCCTGATCTAGAAGGTGTTCCTGATGTAGTTTACATTTCCTTTTATTAATTTCTGCCCATTACCCCTAGTTATACCCTTGCATGTCATAGAAAGTAAATTTCTCTCTTTGGTGTTAACACCCTTTATACAATTGTAGATTATGGTACCCTCCTTAATCCTGTTTAGTCCATTCCAATTGACCATTTTTAATTTTTCCTAATATGTCAATTTCTCTAACTCTCTGGTAATTTTTTGTTGCTTTTCTCTGAACTTTTTCATATTTATCTGTTTTGAAGTGCCCAAAACTGAATCTAGTATTCCATGTGAGTTCACACCAGAGTCATTAAGGAAGAGCAGGGAGGGAAAAACGTACTGTGAAAAATTGCATCTGCATATGAAACCTAATGTTGGACTTTTTGCAGTATTATACCAGCAAACTAGACATGAACTTGCAATGGGAACTATCATACATTGATTTCTGCAGTATTTTTTAGCAGGTTTCTTTTATAAACTGTATTTCTTATGATTTTTCTCATGGTTTAGCTTGCTTTTTTCGAAGTTATATCACTTTTTTTTTTTACATATCTTTCTAACGTTTACCTCCCTTTAACTTTTTTGACCTCATGAGTGTTATAAATACCTCACAATTTAATATCTACATAGATACTTAATGTAGTGTTCATTCCACAGAAAATATACTTTGTGAAATACAGATTATAATGAAAATGTCATGGATTTTTTTTTTTTTTTTGACTGTGTGGTGGGCCTTGTCTCTGTTGAAGCCCAAGAATAATTTCTTTTGGAATCCCACATAATGCCATTATTTTTATGGATGGAGAGGAATGGATGGAACTGTTTTGGAGGCTCGTCAGCTCTGCCCTTGAATTGACTCTTAAATTAATTAAAGATTCCCCTCTTTTTCTGTCCTCTCCCCCACTATCTCTCGTACTACTCCCAGCTTGGTAGTGATAAACTCAGGTTATAAACTTGATCTACTTCTCTGAGTTTATGGACATTAAATTTAGCTTTTGAACATGGGTATCTTACATATCAAAGTGCTGGTCTCTCTCACCCCCTCTCCCCCGGCCCCTTTTGACATTTTTCTCTGAGATGGGGGATGGTTGAATGAGATGGGATATAAATGATGGAAGGGAGCAGTCTATAAAGTGAAATTAGTCTGGAGGCTTAATTGCAGTGCATCCGGTAAAGAACACAGCTTAGTCCATTGTTTCCCTCAACAGCAATGTTTAGGGCCCTTCTGGAGGCAATGTAGTTGGCCCCGGGAAAGGAGTATGTGTGCTATATCACTCTTAGATGACCACTTCATGCCAGCTGAGGGAAGTATATCCAAAGTCTTCTCCCAGAGGATGGATATATGACCTCAGCGTCTGGGCAGTAAAATGGGATAGAGCTGGATTCAGGAATCCTCCAGGGAAGGAAAAAGAGAAAAACTAAGACATTGTGGGATGAGAAATAAAATGTGCAAAATCTGGGGAGGCAGGTGGAAGACTAAGAGAAGTGAACAGCTTAATTTTAAAGGGTGAAGGAGGACATTTTCAAAAACTCAGATTTACCTTTTCCATCCCCTCTTACCAGTTAAGTGTGTGTGGATGCACCATATCCAGAATAGGAGTAAAATCTACTCCCTATCATTACTAGGGAACTATCCTAACATAACTGAAATCATCTGTGTAAAAGCACTGTAACCTTGTAAATATTTGAACAGAGATAGTCTTTTGAGTCTGGCTTCACTAAATCAGTTTCATAGCTACAGAAAACTTATCACAAAGTTAATCTATGTAGTGCATCCAAACTGCAGCAGTTAAACCAGTTTAGCCAGAAGTCAGTACATGTTGCATGGCATCATAGGATATTTGTAAGTGATTTGGGGTGTGTATGAGGGAAATACAGGGTTTAGAGCTTGTGACTTATCCATATTTCCTTAAATGTTTGTTACATCAGTTTTGTGGTTGCCCATTTTTAATCATTCTTTACTTTTAAGTATTGTATTCTGCATATGGATGAAGAAAATGCTGATAACTTTAAAACTCCTTTGGGTTAGAATTATTGTTACCTAATTCTGTTTAGTTGAGTATTATTATTTACATATTTGTGTAGTGCTGAAAATGTACTTGATGATTTGCAGGATGCAAAATTAATAACCCGTAGAAAACTTGTTTCTTTCAAAAATATTTGTTTTTTTCAATGTTTCAATCTGCACTAGACCTCCATTATCCTGTTACTAATAAACTTCTATAGTGAGGTGGGTTTGTTTTCCCGGAAGGTGGTTTGGAAGAGAGCAGGGGCAGGGCATGTTGATCAGTATGTCAAGCTATTAAATAGGTATGCTTGCTTTTAAAACTTTTTTGCTGATTACTTATGTGGCTTTATGTATTGGTGAAATTGTTTCAGTAGTTCGAATGTGTTACTAGTAGCCGGTGTATCAATAAGTAAATGTATAAAGTAGTTTCGCAAGTTGGAGTTATTGCAACACAATATACAGCTGTCGGTACATTGTTGTAATAGGCTGAGATTAAACCCTTAAGTATTGCATCTAAATTCCTTTATATTAACTAATTCACAAAGAAAACAAGCAATGCAACTTCAGAAGCTTTGAGGAAATTGACTGTTTCGAATGAGTTGCAAGCTTAAGGAAGAACGTTGACCATGAAGAGACTCTGTGCCATTTTTCTATTTGAAATTGCCTTACCTATTTAGAAAGCTGTTTTGGTGAACTGGAAAAAGTTCAGCTTCAAAAGAAGTAACAAACTTTAGGACTCTGTAAACACATTGCAAAAGAATATTGAGGCCTGGAAAGGCTGTATGATCAAAGTAATTGGAGAAACTGTGTCTGCAAAGGTGTTGGTTGTTTTTCAGAATATAAAAGCACTTTTAAAAATGGTCTTAATATCAAATTTCTTTTAAAGGCTGTTTTATAGGTTCTATACATAAACATAAACATATGTATGCTATGGCTGTAGATTGTACAAAACAAAATGTAAATGTTTGGGACCACCTACACACAAACTATTTCAAAACAAAACCAATTCAAGGCTAATTAGAATATATAAGTAAATATTCTTACATTTTTATATTGGATCTGTATGTACTTGGTGTAGCACAGGGGTCTCAAACTCAAATGACCATGAGGACTAGTGCATTGGCCCGAGGGTCACATCACTGACACCCCCCCTTTGCTGCCCCTGGCCCTGCCCCCCGCTTCATTCCTTCCATGAGCCCTCTCCCCTGCCCCATCTCTTCTCCACCTCCTCCTCCAAGCAGTTTTAATAAAATATATACACTTAGTAAAGCCTCCCCCTCCCCCCTGCACTGGGTTGCACCACCACTCCACCCCTGCTCTGCCTCTTCCAGGGTTGGTAGGTTTGTAGAAATGTTGGTGGTGCCCAGAACCTGCCCCCCTCCAACTCCTCCCCCACCTGTCTAAGGCTCTGGGAGGGAGTTTGGGTGCTGGGTGCAGGCTGGGGTAGGGGGTGGGGGTACAGGCTCTGGGATGGAGTTTGGGGATAGGAAGGGGTGCAGGGGTGGGGGCTGTGGGGCTGGGGATGAGGGGTTTGGGGCATTGGAGAGGCTCGGGGCATTGGAGAGGCTCAGGACTAGGGCAGAAGGGCAGGGGAAGGGCAGCGTGCCCTGGCCCTAGTGGAAGGGGGCACTAGGACCCTGCGGCAGCAGGTGATGGCGGAAGCCGGCAGAGTGGAGCAGAGTCAGCATGAGCTGCAGACTCCTGCAGGCGCGGCCAGGGGAGAGACCCAGCCCCAAACATTAGGGAGCAGCGCGGGGAGCTTAGCTGCCACATATAATAACTGGGGGGAAGGGGGTTTGAGGGGAGTTTGGCGGCGACAGAAAGTAACGGGGGGGGGGCGCGCGGGGAGCTTGGCGGGCTGCAGGGAAGAGCTCTGCGGGCCGCTTGTTTGAGACCCCTGGTGTAGCATATCTCAATTTGTGAATTTAATTGACTTTTGAAAGATTCACCTAATAGTTACTCTAGGCATATGTAAATTAGAAATGCAAAGATTATTAAGAGATTATTCCTCACAAGTTTAATCATGGAGAATTAAACAAAAACAAAATCACACTTCATAACCTAACTGTTCTCTGACATGTAAGAAAACAGGGCTTTCAGTGTCTTTGAAAGTCTGAAGTCTTGGACTCTGTCAGACTAAGGGGCAAAATGAGTTCCAGAGTGGAGGGCCCCTCACAGCGTGTTGCCAGCAGCCTCCTGTTTAAACCAGGGGACTGAGTTCAGGCACTTCAGCTGATTCCTGCTACTGGCATAAAGAGAGAAAGAGGCAGTCTTTCAAGTAGCTAGGTCCCAAACTACTTAGGAGTTGTACATCAAAACCAACACATTGAGTTGTGCCCAGAAATAAACTGTAGGCCGTGCACATCACAGTAAAGTGCTCTTTGTGCAATACACCCTTGTGAGTGAGCTGACACATTTTGCATTAGCCAGAGTTTTACATGATCTTTAGAATTACTACAAAAGATATTAACATCCTATAAGAAGCAATCATTTAGTACTTGTTACAATGATAACTAGTTTGTTTCTCTGCACTTTATTTTCTGTGATGAGTTAGTTGTAGGAGGGAGAAATGGGGGGAAGATAAAGGTTGAAAAAGAGCAGGGTTCTTCATGACAAAACTGGATTTTTCTTGAATTAGGGGATCAAATACGCTAATATAGAGTTCTTTCTGCACCAGTACACCATAGGAAACATTAAGGAGAAAAGGAAAATAGACAAGGGCTAATGTAGGAGGTCAGTATAGACGTTTCATTGATAACTCTGATTGCTGTACAGTTACGTTTGATCTCATAATAGTGATTCTGCAAGATGTACCACAAGGATGAATTCTTTAAATGGGTGTATTCTTAAAGATTGGGACATCCCTAATCTCATTTCTATATTTTTGCATGAAGTGCCATGGGTTATCCTGGGAATTAGACAAAATTAGTCATACTGATCCCAGAGAAACTGAATCTAGTGATATAGTACACCACTTTGGTAAATATCTTTGGGAAGGGTATGGGAGGGAGTAGTCAAATCAACACAGATTCACGAAAAGGATATAAAACATTTCTAACCTTTTTGGAGTCTTTTTTAACGATGTTAGACAGTAATGATCTGTGGATATAACTTTGATTTTGGTAAAGATTTTGATAAGGTCCCCTTATGAAAAATGGAAAAAGGAAAATAACAGTGGGTTTTGGGGGAAATCTGAATTTATCTGGCTGAATTTATCTGATACAAAGTTCATTAAAGTTAATGGGAATTGTACACTTGTTTTAAATAGGTTTTGGATCTGGCCCAAGTGTTAGGAAACAAAATCATATTGTGACTGCTCCTTGGATTAAAGAGGGCTTCATGGTGGAGTGCCCCAAAACACAAGTGCTAAGTATATTAATAATTTAGTCAATCTAGCGAGAAGGTGAGTTAAGAGGTGTTGACAGATGTTTACAGAATTATGAAAGGGAAAACTGATTCTTCCCTTTTTAAAAACTGTTCTATAATACAAGATCAATGGGTTATTCTATGAAATTAGTGGAGAGGTTGTTTGTAAAACTCACTGCTTAAAAAAAAGACTGTGGCTGAATTTTAGAAGGACTCGATAATTTTTGACACACAGTAGTATTCATAGTCTGGTCCTGTATCTTATGTCGCACTGTACACCTAGGTTATGGGACACTGACCCCTGCAAACTGTCTTTCCTGGCTGCTCTTTGCTCCAGTACAATTAGGAAAATATCCCTTGGTTTTTTTATATTCTATTGTACCTTAACCCAAAATATTTCATCTTTAATCTGTTGCAGATTTTTGTACCATCGTGCATGATTGTTACAAAAGAAGGGAAGGTTTTGAGATTCTGGTGAACAGTTATTTTGTTAACCTAGGAAGGCATTCTGTTTATAGCAGCATTTGAGGACTTTGGTACTGGGGAAAGGATGTTGCGCTCTTTCCCATTTTTGTTGGGGATAGAGGTGACTTTAAAATCTTGATAACTGGCTGGCCTGCTACAGCCTATGCTAATATCTGGCACTTCATCCAGCAACAATGAAGTAATGAGTTGATATTTTTGCTAAATCGTTAGCAATAAAATAGTTAACAGCATGAGTGTTTATTCTCGGTACACTTCTGAGTTAGCCATACTGTTGGCTTGAAATGTAGTTGAAATTTCAAAAGATAAGTTCAAAGTAGTTTCAGCTACTACACCTGCTTTTCAATTTCCATACCAATTTTTGTAGTTTTGTAAAACACGTTTTCCTTTTTTTAAGTTGTTGCTGTTTGGAAATCTCATATTGCCACTTGTACAAGACAAACAGTGAAACTGGCTATATACAATGTTTTCAAATGCACAAATTATTTTCTTATTGTATAACAGAAATGGCAAGAGGTCCTGACTGAAGTAAAGAAACTAAAATGACGCCCCCCCTCCAATTTCTTTGTTACTGTAATCTTAGTATCGCTTGTAACATTAATATATTTCAGACACAAATACAACTTATATTTCCAACATCTCTTAAAAAACCCATAATAGTGAATGGGCAATTTACACCTCTCAGGTATTAATTCAGGCTGTCTGCAGACTCAGAGAGACATCACAGATTTACATTTGTTTCACATTTTGAAAGCAATCATAAGATCTAGAGGGTTTTTTAATGAAAGCTTAGATTCTGAAGCATAATTGTGCACCAAAAGAAACAATTGTATGGCAATTTAGCTGCTGCATGAGATGCTGTTTATTCATCTGCAAACTGAGATAAGAGTAGTCAGATATTGTGCTTCAAGGTGTAAGCTAACTCCCTTCAGGGATTGGGATGGATTTTTCACTTTTTATTCCATATATTGTGCAAAATATTGTATAATTGGTTAGTGACATTATAAGGTATCTTCATATTTCTGTGAAGCATCAGATAATTATGCTACCACATGTGTTGAACTGGTGTTTTATTCAAAGAATGCATTGGAGCAAAAATATTTGGCTGTTCACAATATTTTGGGGTGGGGGTGTTAGCAGCTAATGGTGCATTTTCCTCACTTTTTATTTATATCTGCTGGGAACAATTGGAATAATGATATTTCATTGTTAGTCTTCTGTTTCTCCTTGCTCAGGCCTCTCCTCTTCCCAGCTTGGTTATTGTTCCTCACTTTCGTGCTTCATTCTGGCTTTCAACTTCTTGGATTTCCATCCTTGGTCCCAAAGACAAACTAGAACAATGCCTGGCTGTCTAAATCAAGGACAAATAGCAAGAATGTATATTCCCAGGCAGGAAGTAACCATAAGCAGATGTTTTAAAAAACATGCTAACTGGGAATTAAAAATGGGCAAGGACAGATAAATAATCTGTACAAAGCCAAAAACTGGAAATATTTGATGCAGAAGCATATTTTAAAAATAAAAAAGTCAACATAGAATATTTGGTAAAATTTGTACATTTTCAAATTTACAGCTTCAATAAGTCCTAAATGTGAAGATATTCCTCTCACCACCACAAATGTTGCCTTTTTTACTTTTGAAAGATTGCTGTCAGATTTGAATGCCTTTTTAAACAAATTGTATATTCTGTTCATGTTTCAACCCATTTTACTCACCCAGACTCTGGAAGTTATTGGGCTTTGGTTTGCAACCCATAAGTTGGTCATGACCTCCTTATTGTTGAAGCTTAGTGGAGAGACATGGGATCAGTTATTGATAGAGACTATGTAGTTAAAAACAACGAAGAGTCCTTGTGGCACCTTACAGACTAACACATTTATTTGGGCATACGTTTTCGTTGGCTAGAACCCACTTCATCAGATGCATGGAGTGGAAAATACAGGTGCAGATATAAATAAATGAAAGGATGGGAGTTGCCTTACCAAGTGTGAGGTCAGTCTAAGGAGACAATTCAATTAATAGCAGGATACCAAGGGAGGAAAAATAACTTTTGAAGTGGTAATGAGAGTGGCCCATTACAGTCAGTTGATCTCAGGATTTTAGAGTGTCAGGGTAGATGAGATGATATCTTTTATTGCACCAACTTCTGTCAGTGAGAAACACAAGCTTTCAAGTTTACACAAAGTTCTTCTTGAGGTCTGGGAAATGTATTCAGAGTGCCACAGCTAAATACAAGGTAGAACAGATTTGTTTAGCATATGTAGTTAACACATATTTCAAAACACCATTCAGGGTAAATTGTTAACTGGTCACTTCACTTTGAATGGTTCCTTAAAGTATGCGTTAACTACCTATGCTGAACAACCTTCTCCACTTTGTATTTAGCTATGACTTTCTGACTGTGGCTTTGTCTACACTGGAACTTCATTGGCAAAACTTTTGTCATTCAGGGGTGTTAAAAAAACACCCCCAAACGACAAAATTTTTACCGACAAAAAGCGCCGGGGTGAACAGCGCTTTGTCGGCAGGAGCGCTCTCCCCCCAACAAAGCTACTGCCACTCGTTCAGGGGAGGGGGAGAAGTGGGGGTTTCTTGGCAGGATAACTGTCTCCTGCGGACAAACAGCAACTACATTGTACACCTTTTTAGCAGCTTGGCTGTAGTGGCACAGCCATGTCATTAAAAGCTGCATGATATAGACAAAGCCTATGTTTCCCAGACCTGAAGAAGAGCTCTGTGTAAGCTTGAAAGCTTGTCTCTCTCACTGATAAAAGTTGGTCCAATAAAAGATATTACTTCACCCCCCTGCTCTCATTGGTAGAGAGACTCAGTGCCTCCCTTAAGAGAGGGCAAAGTTTTGGCATTCCGCTAGAAACCATCTCTTGATCTTGATAGTATCCCAATTTATTGCTCAATGTTGTGACATTCATTGAGGAAGGGGGGAGGAGATTATTTGGAAAGTTATTTTGAAACCGCTATAGAAATAAGTGGAACCTTAAATTTCTAGGAGCCCTTTCAGTCCTGGGTACACTACAGAAATTGGTCTGGCCTCCTTGGTCCCTGATCTTCTCTTGATGGTAGATAATATCCATACTAATTATTTAAGACCTCTCAGTAGCCTTTGGGCAGGTCTAAACTTAAAACGCTGAAGTGGTGCCACTGTAGCACTTCAGTGAAGACGTTGCTATGCTGATGGGAGATTTTTTTCCCCCCATTGACATAGTTAATCCACCTCCAGGAGAGGTGGTAGCTGTGGAGAAACCCACCCATTGACATAGCACTTTCTACAGTATACCATACCTCTCGACATAACACTGTGGCTTAGGTCAATGTACTGCGTCGTTCAGGGGTGTGGATTTTTCACACCCACGAGCGACGCAGTTATGCCAATGTATGTTTATAGTGTTGACCTGGCCTTTGGTACCATGAGGTATTAACATGAATGTAGTCCCTGGCAGGGGTAGACAATCTTGTCTAAGTGGCCCTGTTTTGTTAGTATTATGTATCTTTTTCCTGTAATTAATATATGAACCCATGGCATTTTTGCTAAATATGTGTTACAAACGGAAAGAATAAATAAAATAGACTCTACAGCATCTTAGGAAAGGAGTAGAACTTTGAGTCTTAGGAGGTATGTCTAGCAAAAAAAAAGTGTACTTATGGCCCTGTTGACCTAGTTCCAATAAACAGCTTTAGGGAATGGCCATCTAACAAAATTTCAACTACACGCTGAATCAGAGAAACTGTCCTAACATTAAAAAAATATATAATTGAATGCTGTTTGAATGCACACCATTTCTGTAAAACAAATCCCGAACCAGATCAGCCTCTTGAAATCTTTATTTCCCATTTCAGTTCCTTTTTGCAGAAGGACTCTGCGGTATCCAAATATAGCCTTTTCTTGATTCACCTTTTCTACCCTGAAGACTCACTCACACATATTAAGCATAGGTTCTTCGGTTTGTTTTTATGTAAATATTTTAATCTGGAGTCATTATCCCTAATTTTAATCTAGATATTCCCTTCTTTTCCATCTGGGTGTCTAAGCTACCTTCTTTTTTGATATTCTCAGTCTTCACAGGCATAGTGAGTAAAATCCCAAGGTCACTTTCAAACTTGATTCTGTTGCATGCTAGAACTTTATTCTGTCAGCTAAGCCATGTGGCTAGTTTAATAGATTTTAGTTTAAAAAAAAAGATCCACTGGTTTATGAAATATCTCAGACCACACACAGTATCTAAGAGGCCATTGATGAAACAGGTTAACTTTAAATTACATTCAGCCTTGGCACACTGGAAGATTTATACTTGTGTGAGAAATCTCAACATGTATTTTAAAAGTGGACTTTATGGTGCCTTTTTTTTTTTTTTTTTTTACTGTTAGTATCATGTTCTAAGACCAGATGGTAGAATTGAAAATTGGCTCAGTACTTTCATAAGGTGCAAATAGCAAGTAAGCAGATCATTTAGTTATTGTGGCTTGATCTAAATATTAGCCAGAGATTATTTGACCTAAGAACTATTAATTGTCATTCCTCCTTTTAGCAACCCTAGGAATAGGTATTAATATGTGTCAGCTACATGAATCAGCAAAGCAAAGGACTGGACCACAGCAGAAATATCCATAACTGTATGAAGATATTACTGTTGAGAATAGATACACATTTGTGTCCTTTTTATGTGTCAGTTATAGTTTAATCTTTGTATAAGAAAAGTTTTAAGAGCAAATATAATTATTGAATTAATGTAGGGCTCATTTATACCATAGAGATGCATTTTGTCATGAAAAATTAGCTGCTGCTTAAATATTTTTAAGCTGTTTTTTGGGGGATGCATAAGAAAGCTGTTGATTTTATATCCTATTCATAAATTATGTTTTTGAGGGGGCATGTAAATCCAGTAACTTGTCTCTGTGGCATAGGTTACAGTTTTTAATGCAATATTATAATCAGAAGTTTGAAAATATTTGGTTCCCATTTAAAAACATTCACTTGATTAAAAATTATTTCTAAAATGATGGCTATTAACAAAAGTTATTCTCAGTGGATATTATGTTTATATGGTATTTATATACGTTTTAATCTTTTTTTTGGATGAATGGATTATTTAATCACCCATTGCCTTGTTTTTTTTTAATCTTCTCTTAACCATCACAGTATCATTAACATGCGTTTTGACACACTGGTGAAAAATGCCACCTTTTGCTTGCCCAAGATGTTTTCCTTATTTCTCTTAATGGTGGATCACCATGGCTTGGAATTCTCAGTTTTGTCCTCCTCAGATTGGTTAGTTGTAACTCATACTGCCTTGAATTGAATGTAACCATTGCAAAAAGGCTTAAACCCTTACGGTATATACCTCATTAATAACAAAGTCTGATGTATACAACACATCACATGTGTATTTCATGAACTGCACCGATTCCCCATTTATTTCAGAGCAGAGCTTGAAATCCATATCTTAATCTACAAGTTACTTAAATGAACTAGGACCTAGATACCTCAGAGAGGACTTTACAGTCTGTGATGCCTTGTGCCTGCCTCCTTCCTAAAATGACAGTGCTCCACTCCACAGAAATGATGAAGCTATATAGGCTGAGATTCTGACTAATGAAAATTGGGAAACAGTATTGTTCGCAGTGGGATTTGTCAGTAGAGATCTATTTGAGCCAAACTCGTTTAATGTTCAGATCAAGGTGTAGAACTCATTTTTTTTTTCAATTAAAGCCTTTTACTTAGAATGAATGCGCTTGTTTTTGTTTCTTGGCTTTGTTTTGTTTTTAAAGTGTGTGTTTTTTGAACACTCTAAATTCCTGCTCCTCACTTGGTTTGTCTTTTTCTGACCTCCCCTTTTTGTTCTGGGTTTTTGTACTCTTTAATTTTGTGCAGTATGCCTGTTACTATATTATCTTTACTATACCAAAAAAACCGAATAGAAGTCCAACAAAATCCTCTTGCAAGATTCATTGGTCTGTTTAATATTAAAATGTATTAAGTTTTCATACATTACTTTTGAGCATGTACATCCACTGTATTTTGTAAATGTTGATTGTGGTTGTTCAGGGGGGCATTGCAGAAGGATTCCTTCTAAAGAAGTACATAACTTTAACATTAATACAGTGTAGGCATTGCTATTACATTTAGCAATTGGTGTGTCACTTAATACATGGTACTTAACTCAAACAATCCCTAGGTACAGAGATCCTTACAGAGGAAAATGCTTCAGGATCACACAGTTCCTTTGGACATCAAGTCACTGAATTTTACTTTGCACACATATAGCTGATTCTTTGAAAATGACTTTAAAGTGGACTTTACATTCCAAGTTTGCCTGTATCGTTGCAAAACTCAAAATTCAAATGATCTTTTCCTTGCAATCCAAGGACAAAGATAACTTCAAGATTGCTAACCTTGGAAGCAAAGTTTGTAAAAATTGGATCAGACCCTATATCAGGATTAGTTAACAGATATATCTGTTTATTGTTTTAGCATTGCCTGCTATTTCACTATTACTGGCATAATCTGTGACAAAGCGCTTTTGCTTTTAGTTGGGTTCTCAACTGGAAGAAAATTGTCACAAGGGCAGAAGATAGAAGGGTGAAACACACAAAAATCCTGTGGTTGGGAGTAGCACTAGGTGTGGGAGCCTGAGGCTGATGAGACTGGCTGCAAATACATTCCATACATCTTAGATGCTTCTCAGTAGGAATTTTTTTTTTTTTTTTTGATGTGGGAGGAAAATTAATGTAGTTACATAGATTCTGGTTCTCTGTTAGTTTGAGTATAAAGTGTTAAACATTAGTGTAAGAGGAATTTTCTTTCATTGTTAGCATCCTTTATAATATAGGATTTATAGGTCCAAGACTGTTTAAAACCAGGAATCCTGCCTTTTTGCCTCTTTTTCCTACATGTCTGTTAAGTTTTTAGTCTGTTTATCAAAAGCCTCCTGTGCAGACACTGATGCATATGTATGTGTATTTATTAGTTTTGTCAGGATGTCCAGTCAGATTGCAGAGTGTACTCTATAATATTTCCATATAAAAATGATTAATCAACGTGATTCTGCCTTTCATAAAAGGTATTTAGTATATTGTATTAATTAGGACTTGGTCATTAACTAGGAGTTACAAGAAAGCAATAACTGGCTTCAAAAAGAGCAGTTCCCCTGGATAGCTATATTAATAGATTGTTGAAAGGCCTTGGCATACAATTTATGTAAGAATAAGGCCTGGTTTACACCTCAAACTTAGGTCAACCTAACTAATTTGTTCTGGGCTGTGAAAAATTTCATGCCCTGTGCCACAGTTAGATTTACCAAATCCTCACTTTGGCAGTAGCTAGGTTGACAGAAAAATTCTTCTATTGACCTAGCTGTGCCTAATCAGGTGTGGATTTACTATTGTGATGGGAAAAACCCCTTCTGTCGCTGTAGTGAGCGTTCGTGCTACGTCGATGAAGCTGCGGCATTCAGTTCAGGATTACAAAACCAGTTTATAAGATGACTCAATTCACGATTCCTTTCTTCGTAATCATGTCAGCTGTGCTCTAAATTTGTTGTCAATAATTGGTATAGTTACGCTACCAGGAGTCATTTTCCTTCTGTTATTGGGCCAAGAAAATTTTCCTGTTTATAAAGTCCTAATAGAAGTAAATGTCTTTAACCCAATGTGGAATGTATGGCTCCAGACTAACTGGATGGATGAATAGACCTCTCAATTATACTCCAGAGTCTCAGCCTTCATTTATTTAAAAAAAAAAAAAAAAAGCCTTTAGCTGTTACTGTTGCAAAGAAAACTTTCCAAATGTGAAGCAAATGTAACTGATCCAGAGAAATCTGCCTGAGTTTGGAGAGAGCTGCAGTCCTGAGTTGAAAACAGACCTGTTCACTTCAGTGGGTGCTAACTCCAGTGCCAATGATGACCTTTTAAATGTGAACTATTTCACTGTTCATCAAACCATGGCAGAAAGAAGAGGGGAATACAATATTATGGCGCTCCACACTAGCAGTTTTCAAAGGGCAAAGGGTTAGGCGTTGTCTACACTGAACTTTTGTTGGTAAGGGGTGTGGCTCCGCCCCCCCCCCCAAAACAAACAAACACAAACAAAAACAAAAAACACCAAACAAAAAGCGCTGATATGGACAGCACTTTGCCAGCAGGAGAGTTCTCCTATTGTCAAAGCTACCACCTCTTGTGGGTGGATTTATTTTGTCAGTGGGAGAGCTCTCTCCTGCTGACAAAGCGGCTACACTGCGCACCTTTTAGTGGCATGGATGTAGATTAAGATCTTGGATGGAGACATATATAGCACCATTACCACAGTGTCTGAGTGCCTCACAATCTTTAATGTATTTAACTTCACAACACCCTGTGAGGTGGAGAAAGTACTATTATCCCTTTTGGACATATGATGAGGCACAGAGGCTAAAGTGACTTGCCCCAAGTAACACAGAAAATCAGTGGCAGAGCAGGGAGTTGAGCCTCGGTGTCCCAAATTCCAGATTAGTGATCTAACCATTGGACAGTCCTTCCTGAACATCAAGGTGAGATGATGGGAGGGGTGTATGTGCGTGAGAGAGACAGTGTGTGTATGATTGGATTCATATTCCTGAAGCAGATCTAAGCTTTCAGAAGCTTGAGAAACACTATTTAACAGCGTGGCTGGAGCTGCTCCGGCAGGCTGGGCAGCGTGGCCTCAGCCTGCTCCGGTGGGTCAAACTGGGTGGCACGGCTGCAGCGTGTTCCAGCAGGGTGGGCCGGGCGGCGCGGCTGCAGCGTGCTTTGGCACCCAGGGCAGTGCAGCCACAGTCTGCCAGCCCGGAGCTGCAGCTGCTTCAGAGGCTGGGGGGCAGAGCAAAGTGGCCAGAAGCGGAGAGACTCTGGCCCTGCCTCTTCCCTTCTGGCTCTGCTGGCTGTGCTGCTCTCCTTGCTCCCTCTGTTAGGGGGAGGGGCTGTGTCCCACCTCTCCCTCTCTATACCCATTCATAAGCCGACCCCCGTCTCTGGTGCTTCCCTTTTTTACTAAAAAAAATTTGGCTTATGAACAAATATATACGGTAGTTCTCAAAGTGGTGTTATGTGGATGTGCTAAATATCTTTTGAAACCTGTTTCACTGAGTTTTGAAACCACACCCAGAACTCATTTAGTTTTAAAACTAGTATGTACAAATCTTAATGACATTTTACTTAAATTACACTGCTCTACAGCCAAAATGCTTCTGAAATAAATGTAGTCAAACTTTACTAATTCTGGGTCACTGAGAACGAAAATGGTGCTTAAAATTGTTGATTGGCTCTAGTTTTCAAGATATGCTATTGGGTCAGTATATATGACCCTTGATTTGGGAATGGCGGAGGATAAGTGAGTTATAAAGGGAAGGGATCTCAATTTAAACCAGAAATGACTAAAATACATCTTTGACTGGATCTATGAATAAATCTATGACTGGGTTTGGACAGTACTTGCTTTTTAGGCAAAACAATGAATGATGCAATCTGAAGCTGGTATTGTGTCATACATGATATGATTTGCATAATGTTATTCCTAGAAGTCATGGATGATGCAATCATAAGGAAGCTTACATCACTCTGCTGAACAAATTGCCCTATATCAGCTCTAGAAATCATACGGTGTCGTGCTCTTATTTGTCAGTGTTTGATTTTGCAAAGGGACACATTTCTGTTTAGCCAAAGTGAGCAGAGATGCCTCGTACTTGTGTGAACAGTGCAGATAACTTCTGCTAAGTTTGTGGTGAAGTGACTTTTGCATCACAAAAGCGCAGTATAACCACTATGGTTAAGAAAGCCTATCACCTTTATTTTGGCTGCAAAATTGGAGATCAGGACAAGAGATGGGCCCCACACATACGCTGCAACACTGGTGCAACAAATCTTCGCCAGTGGTTGAACAGGAAAAGGAAATCTATGCCTTTTGCAGTGCCAATGATTTGGAGAGAGCCAACAGATCATACCAACAATTGTTACTTCTGCATGGTGCCTCCAGTTGGGAAAGGTGTGTCAAAGAAGAAAAAGTGGACTGTGCATTATCCAAACATTCCATCAGCTATACGCCCAATACCCCACAGAGAAGGACTGCCGGTTCCTGATGCACCAGAATCATTCTCACTTGAGTCAGACGAGGAAGAGGATGAAATTTCTGGTCCTGAACCATCAATGTCACAGGACCCACATTTTCTCCCATCCTCCTCCTCTGAACCACACCTCATAACACAAGGTGAACTGAATGACTTTGTCTGGGATTTGGAACTACCCAAGAGTAAGGCAGAGCTGTTGGGCTCCAGACTATAGCAGTGGTATCTCCTGGCAAGTGATGTTAGGGTTTCCATGTTCCGTGACCGTCAAAATGATCTTGTCCCATTCTTCTTCACGGAAGGTGATCTTGTAGCCTGCAACAACATCGATGGTGTGATGGCAGCCCTCAACATCGTTCACGATCCAGATGAGTGGAGACTGTTCATTGATTCATCGAAGACGAGTCTTAAAGCTGTTTTACTGCATAATGGCAATGTTTTGCCATCAATTCCAGTTGGTCATGCAGTCCATATGAAGGAAACCTATGACAACATGAAACAACTTTAGAGGTGCATAAACTATGACCAACATTTGTGGCGATTTGAAGGTTGTTGCTCTCTTGCTTGGTCTGCAGACTGGATACACAAAGTACTGCTGTTTTCTCTGCGAATGGGATAGTCGTGCAAGTGATTCCCACTACATCAAGGAAGATTGACCACTCCGACAGTCATTGGAGCCTGGGAGGAAAAGTGTTCAGCATCCACCACTTGTTGAATCAAGGAAGATTTTGTTACCACCCTTACACATCAAGCTGGGTCTGATGAAGAACTTTGTCAAGGCCATTGACAAAACACAAGCAGCTTTCAAGTACCTTCGTGGAAAATTTCCAAAGTTAAGTGAAGCTAAGATAAAGGAGGGTGTCTTTGTTGGTCCTCAGATTCGTGAACTTCTTCGAGATGATGCATTTGCCCATGCACTGCGTGGCAAGGAAAAGACGGCATGGAAAGCCTTCCAGTTAGTGGTAATAAATTTTCTCGGAAACAACAAGGTAGACAACTACAGGTTGTTGGTGGAAAACCTCCTCAAGGCATACAAAAGCCTTGGTTGCAACATGTCACTAAAGATACATTTTTGCACTCTCATCTAGATTTTTTTTCCCACCGAACTGCAGAGCAGTGAGCGACGAGCACGGCGAGCGATTTCACCAGGACATTGCAACAATGGAGAAACGCTATCAGGGCAAATGGAGCCCATCAATGCTTGCAGACTATTGCTGGACAGTGACAAGAGATGCTCCATTTAATGAATACAAGAGACAAGCCAAGAAGCGCTGAGTAGACACTGAATAGGACTAAACTATGTACATAATAGTTTTTTGCCTTTTCTTTCATAATAAATTTGATTTATATTACCTTTTGCTGATTTTTAAAGTGTTACATAAACAGGACAGGTGAAATATCATGTAAAGCAACCATAAACACATGAAAAGACCTAGGTTTACAGCCAATCAGTTGTTTTAATGGTCATATTTGAATTCAGCACATCAAAATACATAATAAATAGCACATTTTATCTCCGAAGCAGACGACTTCTCAAAAATTGTAGACCAGTGTTATTTAATATAAATATTGCTATTACCATTTAAATGCAAACCTTCCCCTGCTTATACTCCTAGCAAACATCCAGGTATTATGCTAATTAATGTTTTGGGGTTACCCGTGTCAACTTGATAGTCCATTTGGCATGGCATAAGAAGGAGACAGATGACTGAATGCTCAAATAGCTGAATCTCTGATTACAAGGAATTCGGCTGGTTCAGAAAATTAAGATGTATGCCGTCCTTCTTTTTAAATTTTAAAACTGGGGGAAATGGTGCAGCTTGATGGGCTTTAGTGGTTTTCAATAATATATTGTCAGCAGCAAGTCAAGATTACTACTAAATAGCTTTCACTGACTCTCTTTGGTTCTTAACTGGGTATGTAATCAAATAAAATATAACAGTAGGGTTGACTTGGAAGGGAGAGCTAGTCACTGCATATCTTGTCACAATTATAGTAGCCTTGCTCCTTCTGGGTGGTATCAGTCTGTTTATCCCTGTATCAGAAGGGTTCGTTCTTCCTCTTAATTACCCTGCTCTTGCTCTAGAACTTTGCCAAACTGGATAATGGCAGTTTGCTCTACCTAGCAATGGTTGTTGGGCAGAGCCTTGCTTTTGCTGTTGCAGAGGTAGGTCAATTATCTAGTAAAGCAGTGAGAACATAAGGAGGGATGTAGTACTGTAAAACACATCACTTAGGGTGTTGTCTGTAGGGTTGGACTAAGTGCCTTGCCTTCAGCAAAGGTATATCATCACATTATCATCTTTGGAATGTTCATAGGCAAGACTTAAGAGTTGTTAAACCTTTCCAATAGCCTTGCTGCTTTTGTAGCTATATCTGAGAAGAAAAGTTAGTGCAAACCTAAATTGCCATGTAGGTCACAAGGCTTTTTTGTATGCCTTTAGATGGTTAGTCCAAGGATGGTATTTCAGCCTCTATCACAATGGTCCCTAAACGGTGGAGTGCAACCCTAAGGAGGGGCACGGAAGAACATTTGGGAGGGATGCATGGCGGAGTCCAGGCCAGCTCCCGCAGGGGGTGGGGTGGGAGCTCCACTTAGCCCCACTCTGCCCCCAGATCAGCTCCAACTGCAGCTCCACTCAACCCCCAGACCACCTCCGGCCCCAGCACAGCTCTGCCCTCATTCCCTCGCCCTCCCGCCCCTCTCCAGCTCCACTCAAGCCTCAGCTCCACCCCCATCCTAGTTCTGCTCCCAGCTCCGCCTTCAGCCCAAGCTTCTCTGCTGAGGAAGCCTTGGCTGTGCAGTAATGGAGGAGGGGTGCAGACAGATTCCATTACTGGTAAGTGGGGAACACAACAGGAAAAGTTGGGGACAACTTCTCTATCATCATTATGTAAGAAAATAATTGGTCAACAATTTTATTTTTCACTTTGGGTTCTTCCAAGGACTGTCAATTTCACGTAATTAGCCACATGAGCCAAGTCAGCACTAGAAGATAAACTATTGAATGATTCTTAGCAGCAGGCTTCTCTGTCTAGTATTGAAAACGGCTTAGGTGCTGGTGTAGAGTGGACAAAACAGTTTTTCATTACCATTTCTGAAAGCATGACTGAGACAAACTATTTCTGCAAATTAAAGTAAAAAATGTTTATATCCACTGTAGAAAAGTTCTGATATGTAGTTGAGCCAGCTAGATAAGTTGGTGTATCTAATAAAACCTTATGTTAAAGAAAAATGCACACAAATTCTATTGTCTTGTGAACAAGACATAAGACTTTTAGTTGCATCTACAGCTTACAAATGATATTAAGATTGTATAAAAATTGGTTAAAATGAATAAGTTGTCAATATATCCAGAGACTGCCTCAGTAAAACTATAAAACCGTGCAAATGACAAATTAAAAAACATCTGTTCAGTGTTCATACCAAAGTGATAAACATTTCATTTATATAAAACATAATTATCAATCATACAATGAGTTAAATCTGTAGAAAGTTGGTAGTAGTTTGGCCAAAGTTTAATTAAAATATTTGTAGGGTAAGGACTTTAATGGTGGCCATTGGTCCACTGAATAATTGTATGAATTTTGATGTTTTATGCGCTTCTACAACAAGGGTGAGGCACATTTTAAATACAAAAAATAACAAGTAATATCTAGCTCTTATATATAGCTTTTCACCCATAGAGTTCAATAAAAGGACACTAGATTTTGCTTGTTCGCAGACCCTCGGTAGCCAGCAAGAAGTTACTATTATCTGGCAGTTTCTAGTAATTGGAAGGCAAAGATGCAGAGCTGTACCTGGGGAGGAATGCTGGGATGTGCTTTCCCTGGCAGCTGCGCTGCAGGGAGGGCAGCAGCTAGGAGCGTGGTTTGCAGTCTATGGAGAGTGAATGTGATGCAAGTAGCCAAAGCAATCACTCAGGTGCTGCTACGAAAGTTTGTGACTCTGGGAAATGTGCAGGCTATAGTGGATGGTTTTGCTGCAATGGGATTCCCTAACTGTGGTGGGGCAATAGACGGAACCCATATCCCTATCTTGGCACCGGAGCACCAAGCCACCGAGTACATAAACCGCAAGGGGTACTTTTCAATGGTGCTGCAAGCACTTGTGGATCACAAGGGACGTTTCACCAACATCAACGCGGGCTGGGCGGGAAGGGTTCATGACGCTCGCGTCTTCAGGAACACTACTCTGTTTAAAGGGCTGCAGCAAGGGACTTACTTTCCGGACCAGAAAATAACCGTTGGGGATGTTGAAATGCCCATAGTTATTCTTGGGGACCCAGCCTACCCCTTAATGCCATGGCTCATGAAGCCGTACACAGGCAGCCTGGACAGGAGTCAGGAGCTGTTTAACTACAGGCTAAGCAAGTGCAGAATGGTGGTAGAATGTGCATTTGGCCGTTTAAAAGGTCGCTGGAGATCATTATTGACTCGCTCTGACCTCAGCCAAAGAAATCTCCCCATTGTTATTTCTGCTTGCTGTGTGCTCCACAATCTCTGTGAAAGTAAGGGGGAGACCTTTATGGCGGGGTGGGAGGCTGAGGCAAATCGCCTGGATGCTGATTACGCGCAGCCAGACACCAGGGCAATTAGAAGATCACACCATGAAGCGCTGTGCATCAGAGAAGCTTTAAAAACCAGTTTCATGGCTGGCCAGGCTACAGTGTGAAATATCTGTTTGTTTCTCCTTCATGAAAACCCGCCCCCTTTATTGACTGATTTTCTGTAAGGAACCCACCCTGCCCCTTCCCCCAGCTTTCTTTCAAACCAAATAAAGTCACTATCATTTAAAAATCATTTATTCTTTATTAATAGATTAGAAAAAGAGGGAGGGAACCCGGGTGGTATTTGGGAGGAGGATTGCTGGGAAGGAAAAAGCCACAAAGAAAAGGTTAAAAAAATGACAGCCTTTTGCTTGGGCTGTCTACTGGGGTGGAATGGGAAGGTGTACGGAGCCTCCCCCCCCGAGTTCTTACACGTCTGGGTGAGGAGGATACGGAACATGGGGAGGGGGGAGGGTGGAACAGGGACTGAAGCGGCAGTCTGTTTTCCAGCAGCCGTTCCTGAACCTCCACCAGACGCCGGAGCAGCCCCAGCGTTGCATCCTTTATCCTCTGGTCTTCCTGCCGCCACCTCTCATCTCGAGCGTCCCTCCTCTCCTCACGTTGGTCCCTCCTCTCCTCACGTTGGTCCCTCCTCTCCTCACGTTCACTGACTTCTTTCCTATACTTTGAAACTGTTTCCTTCCACTCATTCACATGAGCTCTGTCACTGCGGCTGGATTCCATAATTTCCGAAAACATCTCCTCTCGCGTTCTCTTCTTACGACGCCTTATCTGTGATAACCTTCGGGATGGAGGAGGGAGGCTTGAGGAATTTGCAGCTGCTGTAGGGAGGGGAAAAAAGAGAGAATTGTTTTAAAAGCTACATTTTGCAGAACAATGCTTATACTCTTTCACGGTGACCAACACTGTTCACATTACATAGCACATGTGATTTCTGTGCAAGGTCGCATTTTGCCTCTTAATGCTGAGTGCCTGTGGCTTTGCTGCTAGAGATCACAGGTCTGGGCAACAGAATTCAGCTTGCATGCGGCCATGGTAAGCCATTGTTTTACAGCTTCTGCACCCTCCTTTCCCACATACCAAGCATAGCCTGTAGAGTGCTGCAGAAGCCTGGCCAATCTCAGCCAGTTTGGGGGGGGGGGGCAGTGTGGGGGGGCTTGTCTGGGCCCCTTCAGGCAAGTAGAGTGCTGCGGTTTTTCTGTTAACATTCAGCAGCACCAGAAAACAAACTAACCACCCCCCCCCTCGCCATGAATTCTCTGGGATGATCGCTGTACCCCTCCCCCCCACCGCGTGGCTGGTATCAGGGAAGATCCCTGCAGGCACCAAACTAACCCCCCCCCCCCCCGCCGCCGCCGCCCCCCTCCCGCCATGAATTCTCTGGGATGATCACGGTACCCCTCCCCCCACCGCGTGGCTGGTAACAGGGAAGATCCCTGCTAGCCAAACGCGAAAAACTCAGGGCCAATTTCCCATCTGCGCTTGGCTAACTGCAGGGAAGGATTTATTTTCCGCCACAGGCAAACAGCCCAGTAGGAACGGCCACCTCTGTCCCCTTAATTAAGTTCCCGTATTTCAACCAGGTTACCAGGAGTGATATCACTCTCCTGAGGATTACACAACAAGATAAAGAACGGATGTTGCTTGAATGCCAGCAAACACCGGGACCATACGCTGCCAGGCTTTGTCAGGCAATGATACCAGATTACTTGCTGCAAGCATGGCGTGGTCAAGTGTCCTACCATGGAGGAGGGAATAAGGATGCACTGCCCAGAAACCTTCTGGCAAGGCTTTCGGAGTACCTCCAGGAGAGCTTCATGGAGATGTCCCTGGAGGATTTCCGCTCCATCCCCAGATACGTTAACAGACTTTTCCAGTAGCTACAGACTTTTCCAGTAGCTGAACTGACCGCGAATGCAAAGTCAGGCAAAGTAATCATTAAAAACCGTTTGCTTTTAAAACAAGTTTTATATTTTAAAAGGTAAACTCACCTGAGGTCCCTTCCATGGGGTCAGAGTCTTGGGTACTGGCTTGGGAGGGTACTTCAGTCAGGGTGATAAAAAGATCCTGGCTGTTGGGGAGAATGGAGTGCTGTGTGCTCTCTGCAAGCTCATCCTCCTCCTCCTCCTCCTCCTCTACCCCATCGGCAGAATCCTCAGGCGTCGCTGATGAGACTATCCCCGACCCAGAATCCACAAACACAGGTGGGGTAGTGGTGGCAGCCCCCCCTAGAATTGCATGCAGCTCGGCGTAGAAGCGGCATGTCCGCGGCTCTGACCCGGAGCGACCGTTTGCCTCCTTTGTTTTTTGATAGGCTTGTCTGAGCTCCTTGACTTTCACGCGGCACTGATCTGAGTCCCTATTGTGGCCTCTCTCCATCATGCCCTTGGAGATTTTTTCAAAAGTTTTTGCATTTCGTCTTTTAGAACGAAGTTCTGCAAGCACTGAATCCTCTCCCCATACAGCGATCAGATCCAGTACCTCCCTCACGGTCCATGCTGGTGCTCTTTTTCGATTATCAGCCTGCATGGTTACCTGTGCTGATGAGCTATCTGTGGTCACCTGTGCTCTCCACGCTGGGCAAACAGGAAATGGAATTCAAATGTTCGCGGGGCTTTTCCTGTCTACCTGGCCAGTGCATCCGAGTTTAGATTGCTGTCCAGAGCGGTCACAATGATGCACTGTGGGATAGCTCCCGGAGGCCAATACCATCGAATTGCGGCCACACTAACCCTAATTCGAATTGCTAAAATCGATTTTGGCACTACTCCGCTCGTCGGGGTGGAGTACAGAAATCGATTTAAAGGGCCCTTTACATCGAAATAAATAGTGTCGTTGTGTGGACGGTTGCAGGGTTAATTCGAATTAAAGCTGATAAATCCGAATTAAAGTCGTAGTGTAGACCAGGCCTAAATGTGAGAGATGACAAGTGGATACAACACAGGCAGAAAAGCACAAGGTAACAGTGGGATGATTGTGATTAGCGTAATAGGCTACATGCCATAGTCATCACTGCTTATCTGGTCATTGTTGAGTGTTTTGCAGGTATGGCAGAGGTTACAGATAGCAAGTCTGATCCTGCAGAAAGTTATTTGTCATGTGTTTAATGATGATCTCATTTTCCATTTTTTCTTTTACACTGTTAGTCCTTGTCCTAAAGTGCTTATAAGCTACAATCAGTGAAGCAATAATATGCTTTTTTAATTAAATCAAAAAAAGAGAGAGAGAGAAAACAGGGAGAGAAGCCAGGATAGGGAAGGAACAATTAACTAATATTTAGATGAGTTAAATATAGTCAATTCGTCAAGGCCTGATGAAATTCATCCTAGGGTACTTAAGGAACTTGCTGAAACAATCTCTGACCCATTAGCAATTATCTTCAAGATCTCATGGAGATTTAGTGAGGTCCCATAGAAATGGAGAAGGGCAAACTTACTACCAATCTTTAAAAAGGGAAAAAAGCAGGAACCAAGGAATTTATAGATCAGTCAGCCAAACTTTGATACCTGGAAAGACACTGACACAAATTATTAAACAAGCAGCTTGTAAGCACACAGAGGATAATTAGGTGATAAGTAATAGCTGGCATTGGTTTGTTCTTGACAAATCCATCTAATTTCTTTCTTTAACTAGGTAACCTGTAGCGAATGGAGGGAAGTAGTGGATACCTCAACTTTAGTCAGACATTTAATACAATCCTAAATGACACTCTCATAAGCAAATTAGGGAAATATGGTCTACCTGAAATTACTTTAAGGGGTTGCACAACTGGTTGAAAAACAATATGTTCAAAGAGTAGTTATCAATGCTTTGCTGTCAGACTGGGAGGACGTATCAAGTGGGGTTCTGTAGGGGTCTGTTTTAGTTGCGGTACTATTCAGTATTTTTTTAATGACTTGGAGATAATGTAGTGGAGAGCATGCTTATAAAATTCCCAGATGTAGATGTAGGCTGAGAGGGTTCTCAATCACTTTGGAGGACGGGATGAGAATTCAAAAGGACCTTGTTAAATTGGAGGATTGGTCTGAAATCAATAATTAGAAATTTAATAAAGACAAGTACAAAATACTACACTTAGGAAGGAAAAATTAAATACAAAATGAGAAATAGCTCACTAAACAGATTGCAGATTGAATGAGTCAACAATATGCGTCACCAAAAAAGACAAATATCATTCTGTGATGCATTAACAGGAGTGTAGGATGTAAGAAATGAGAAGTTATTGTTTTGCTCTAGTCAAGAATATTGAGGCCTCAGCTGGAGTAGTTTTGAGTACCTCACTTTATGAAAGATGTGGACAAATTGGAGAGTCCAGAGGAAAACAGCAAAAATAAGAGGTTTGGAAAACATCACCCATGAGGAAAGGTTGAAAGAATTGAGTATGTTTTTAGTCCAGGGAAGAGAAGACTTAGGTGGGACATAAGACTTCAAATATGTAAAAGGTTGTCAGTTGTCCTCCATATCCACTGAGGATAGGACAAGAAGAAATCTGCTTAGTTTGATGCAGTGGATATTTAGGTTAAACATTAAGAAAAACTTTCCAACTAAGTACTGGATACCTAGGAAGGTTGTGGAATCCCTGTCACTGCAGGGTTCCTTTACAACAGATTAGACAAACATCTGTCAGAGATGGTGTAGGTATACTTAATCCTGCTTCAGTGAGGAGAGTATGGACCAAATGACCTCTTGAGGCCCCTTCCAGCATACATATCTATGACTGTATGAAATCTATATACAAAGCATTTTTTGATAACATTGTACAAACTAATATATTGACCAGCTGCATTTTTCCTTTATAAATGTCCCCCCTCCGCCCTCCAAGTTTGCTTCACTATGAAAATTCTCTTGGAAAAATAATTACTCATGGAGTTTTTAGTTTCCCTGATAATCATACACTACGTCATTGATAATCATGTGTATCTGATGGAAGAATTACCTAGCTGTGTATCTCTGTAACCAGAAAATGATTCCTTTTTACCACATTCATGACACTTCTTTTTCCTTCATCTGGGAACTGCCTCTTGGCTCGTAATTTTTCTCTGAGCATCTTCACCTGGAATCTAGTCGTCCTCTCTTGTAGCTTTCCTGTTTAGCAGAATATATCAGCCTTCGAATTCTACTGCTTGTCATGGAATCAGAAAGAGCTGTGGAGTCACACAGGAATGAAATAGATGTAAATGAAACAAAAGCAAATTGGCCTCTACATTGATGATAAAAGAAAAAAAAAAAAACACTTTTTATTGTGTGTGCAGACTATGTAGTTTTTTTAAGTCATGGATGTAATCTATTCCAATAATTTTACCCTTATGTCTACATCGAGACACAGATTTACAGCTATCTTGGCACCTGCATGTTCACATACTCCTTTTCTCACCCACCCCATCTTTGTTTCCTTCTTTTATTTTGTACTTCTGTTTTTCTTAATAAATGTCTTAGGAGAATTACATTGTCTCTGAGGTGACCTCTGAAGATTACAAAATTTGTTCCAATATTCCTTTTTCTTTTTTTCATTTTGTTTTGCTACCATTCTCTTGAAGAATAAAATTATAGAACATAATTTTCGTTCAAACAGTGTTGTAGATTTAATTCCCTTTTTCCTGTGTCCCATTGCTTAATTAAGAATTGTGCTTATATTCTAACAGCAAATAGGAACAAGAAATCAACCACTATAAAGAGGGGGATTCTGCCAGTCCAATTCCTGTCTAAGCTTTGTTTTGATCTGCTTTTAGTTGCTTAAAAATCTCTTGCATACTCTTTTGTAAATTGACTGAATTTAGGGCAATGTTTTTTTTCCCTTTAGGAATTGTGTGAATTATTTCTTGCCTTCTGAGGGAGCAAAAGGTCTCTCTCTGCAGCTTTTGTTCTGTTTAGGGGCACATGAATTGACTCAAGTCTGGGGCTCCCAGTTCTGGGTTTCCCATTTGCTTTTGCTTGATCAGGAAGTCAGAGCCTCATTTTAGAGGTTTTTGTAATGGTTTTAGTGGTTACTTTGCAAAGAGTATATTAAACTGTAAAATCTTTCTTAAATTCCATATTTTGGTCATACTCATAACCAGCTCCCATAATGGGTGGTTTTTGGTGGGAGGAGGAGGAGATGGAAAGTAGAACAATGCTTGAAATTACCAGATACTGAATTTAGTGCTCATATGTCCACAAGCATGTGGGATTTTGGCTCAAGTGTGTCCTTATAAATGTCAATCTGGGTTAGCAAATGATAGCTTTAAGCAGTAAAAACAAGCATGTACAAGTGTTATTCTCTAAACACGGTAGCTTTGTAAAATTTCAACAAATATAATGTCCGTGAAATTAAATTTGTCTTCCAAATAAAAAAAAGAATGTATTAAATACCTTAAGTAGCATTACCTGTTGGTTCCTTCAGGCTGCTTAAGAAGGACATAAGAGCAATATGAGTGTTTCTTTTCAAATGGTCCAACAAAATGTAGCCTCTCAGGTAGAAAGTTAGACCTGGATTACATATTTTGCGGATAACCTGCTTGTACACGCTGATACTGAAGAAGGTCAGCCTTTAAAAAACTTATTTCAGTCTCTAGTAATATTTCCTCAGCCTTTCTGTGTTCTTTCCTGCCACACTGCTTCAGGTCTTTGCTGTCTTGGGTTGTTACTGGGTTACTTAACTTTCTTTAGTAGACAGTGTTTACTGAAAGTTTTATTCAGCTGTAAGAACCATTTTTCTAGGTTTAAAAAAAACAACTCCTAAAAAAAAGCAGCTCCTAGGATCCTGCCTAACTGCTATGGAACCTTCAGGTTTCAACTGTCTGTTTAGGACAGTAAACAAGAATTGAGCCCCTCTGTTTCCCATCAGTCTTCGCTCTCCAATTTGAAAAAATAAAAAATAAAATCAAAGCTTTATGGAACTGCTGACACTAGAAAATCTCACGTGCTCCTCTAGTCAAGCTATTCTGTTCAGCATCTGAGGTAGCAAATCTTGGTTTGTCTTCGGGCCTCCCTGCACCCAAAGGCAGGGATGTGGCAGAGTGAAAATGGGCACATCAGGTCTTTACATTCCTGCATGCTTTTGGTACATTCTTGATCTTCTTCCCAATCTGCATGCTGTAGAACAGTGGTTCTCAACCTATTTACCATTGTGGGCCACATCCAATACTACCTTTGTGGCCCTGAGGATGTCACATGGGCCACAGCTCTGGGCTGAATGGGCCGCAGGTTTGAGAACTACTGCTGTATATGATGGGGCTCAGTACAGTTACTACAACAGCCAACCATTTTCCACATTCTCATCTGTGGACATGGGATGTCAACTGAAACCAACAGCAAGTGCTTCCATATTCACTTATACTCTTTACAGCAACACCATGAAGTCTTTCAATGTTAACTTCCATCTTGAGAAGCAACTCCTTCTGACACATCTTGATTTCATAAGGCTCTATAGTTCTGGTCCAGTTAACAACCTCAGTTTGTGGGCTCCCACCACATTCTTTTTACTTTTGAGGTTTCCTCCTCTCTGTAAAAGAAACTGGTTCCAACTCTGATTTTAAATTGTCCATAAATTAGTGTCCATAAATTAACCTGGACACTGTGGTCAATGTCTTCTAAGATTCTTATGCCTGGTGATCTTAGATGTGACATATGTAACAAACAAAACCTGCAAATTACCCATGTTTCTGGCAGGTGCAACTCACCACTACTTTTGAACTAGTAGGAATTTTCTCCTCTGTCGTCATTCTTAAACTGCTATGAATATACTCGTGTCAGGCTGCATGGCTTCAATCCAGATACAATTATTTGCATTACTTTACTGCTGAACAGAGTAAGGAGTTGTCTACACATACAGAGCTGCACTGGCGCAGCTGCACTGATGCAGTTGTGCCGCTATAGTGTTTAGTGAAGATGCTGTCTACACCGACAGGAGAGCTTTGTAGGTACTCTACCTCCCCGAGAGGCAGTAGCTGTGTTGACAAGAGAAGCCCTCCTGTCAACAAACCACTGTCTACATTGGGGATTAAGTCAGTATAACTGCATTGCTCAGGGGCGTGCGACACGGTTATACTGATATAAATCTGTAGTGTAGACCAAGCCTAAGTCTTACTTCCTGGATCACTATTCTGAAAGCTAGCTGTTCCATAAGACTTTCTTGTAACATAATATCCAAAGACAGGTCCAGAAAACTGTGTGTACTAGTTTAATGTTTTGAGATGGTATATTTCAAAAGATCAAATCTTTATATAGTCCATATGCAGATGTATGTCATTGTTACTTGTTTCTGTAGTCGTATTTCAGGCTTTTTTGACCTCTGTCACCAAATGTGATTATTTAGAACCCGGGTTCTCAAACTGGGGGTTGTGACCTCTCAGGGGGTTGCAAGGTTATTGCATGAAGGGTCCTGAGCGGTCGGACTCCACCCCCAAACCACGCTTCGCTTCCAGCATTATTATAATGTTAAATATTAAAACGGTGCTTTTAATTTATAAAGGGGGTCACACTCAGAATCTTGCTGTGTAAAAGGGATCACCAGTACAAAAATTTGAGAACCACTGTTTTAGAAACTGCCAACACTTTTCTTTAATCTATTCCATTTATCCCTCCTCGGTTTAATCATAGGGCTTCTCAGAATGGGCAGCAGTATCTTGTAGTGAGCTCAGTTTATTTAAAAACCTCCCCCTAACTTATTGAATGCTTTTTCTATAAGAATAAGAGATACTACTCTAGGTTAAAATAGCATTCAGAACAAATAAGTAGTTGCTGCTATTCTTATAGGGATGCTCTGTGGTGGCAAATGGGGAGGTGACCACAGAGGGCAATCTCCCTACTAGGACGTGGTCCATACTTTGAAAAAGTTTGAGACCCTCTGTCTTAATATGTTAAAACAGAATTTTAGAAAGAGTTGTAGTGATATAATTTACTTTTTGCTATTCTATTTGTCTATTTTTGCCATTTCTTTTAGCAATCAAAATTGAAAATTAGTTTATTGGTCAGTTTCATTTGAGCTATTGAGTCGGTTTCTTGCCTTTAACTTTTGATTCTTGTACTCTCTGGAACATTTAGGTTCCAAACATTGCCATAGAATGTTTGTTTGAAAACAGTTTGTACTGGAATTTAATAAACAGAGGAACATGAGACTATTTCTGCTTTCCTTCCACTTTGCAAAATCTTTTATGGTAAAGCCTGAATTGTTGGCCAAATTTGTTCTTACATTGTCTCTTTAATGAGAAATTCACAAAGGCATACACATTAACATAAGCACTGCATGAATAAAAGTTACACATTCATAAGTGCATTCCACAATGATGAGATAATAGTTCCATATGAGACAGTTGCATGCATACCAATTTAATGGAACCCAAAATAGGTTTATGGTAATCCAGTATACCTTTCAAGGAGGCTCAGATCCTCCGTTAGTATGATTCTGATTTGATTATTCCATTGGCTTCATAAATAACAATGATAAAATATCTAGCTGTCATAACATCTGTAGATCTCAGTCATTTATAAAAGTATGGTATGATTGCTTCTATTTTACAGATGATGAAACTGAAATGACTTGCCCAAGGTCACCTAGTAGGCCTGTGGCAGACCATGAATAAAACCTAAGTCACTGGAGTTCAATGCCACTGCCTTATCCACTAGGCCATACTGCCTGTGTAACAGAAGCTCTACATGCTTGTCTTCTTAAATTATTTTCTAAAAGTTTAGTGAATTTATTCTTTGTGAAAGGTGCTGCACTGAGAGCCCTGCATACTGAAATCCTCTATTTGCCCACAGAGCAAGTACAGTAGCAGTGCAGGCTGTCTTCCAGCCCCACCCCATAAATTGTCTCAGTCCATATTCATGCTCCCTACGCTTTGAGGGGTGGAAGAGGAAGAAATGGGCTGGCATTAAGTTGACTAGATCAAGTATACGCTAGCCAAGGATCCCCCCATATCAAGGGAAACTTAATTACCCTGCAAAAAGAAGAACAGGAGTACTTGTGGCACCTTAGAGACTAACAAATTTGTTAGTCTCTAAGGTGCCACAAGTACTCCTGTTCTTCTTTTTGCGGATACAGACTAACACGGCTGTTACTCTGAAACCTGTCGTTAATTACCCTGATAGGGGTAGCTTCTTGGCCTGTTTGCACCGCTGTTGTGGAGGTCAAGATCTGGTACGTAATCTTTCGGTCATACATTCCAAATGTGCATTTAGGACCATCTAGTTTCCCATTTTTTATAAAAAGCAAGAATATTTAAATGCAGAATAATGATAATGCAGCATCATGGTGCATTATTTCCATTTCCTGACTTGTATGAATTTAAAATCTCAACCACACCTAATTCGTTTAAGATGGTCTTTTTTGGTTTTGGAGAACTTCCTACTTAACTAGGGAACATAACTGAAGAGAGGATTTAAGTTAATATTTGATAGGAGGAATGAATGAGTTGTGTCCAGTGAGCATCTGAGACTCTAGCCCAGTGGTTCTCAACCTGCGGCCTGTGGGCTGTTTACAGCCCAGTCAGCACAGAGCTGTGGCCCATGTGACATCCTCAGGGCCATACAGATAGTATATGGATGTGGCCCACATAACACATTCTGGGCCGCATATGCAGCCCACAATGGTAAATAGGTTGAGAACCCCTGCTCTAGCCTCTGTATGATGAAGTACATACCATGAATGTTGCACATTGCTTCATTTAACATGTCTGAAAAAGTTATCTTATAAAGTGAAAGGCCTCAGATATAGCTGTATTTTTTTTTTTTTTTTTTTTTTTTTTAATATAAGAGGAATTGTATCCAAATAGAAGTGTTCATTCTTTCAGGGGAGGAAGTCAGTGTGCACCTGGGTCTAGACCCCTGGTAATTTTGGATTCTGCTTCTTTTGAAAAACAAGTTTGGCTCTGTCCAGGGTCCTGAATAGCCTTTGAAGGTAATAGACATGCTTGTGAACTGTGGGAGATTAACTTTAGTGTAAACAAAAGTGTGTTATATGGGCAAGGTTACTCTTACTTAAGACTGTATACCTGACATCCCTAGCCACCAAATGGTTCATGTCTTGAATGTGTTAATTGTTTTCATATGGAAACTGTGTGTTTAGACATTATATATATTCACTGTTAAAAGTATAATAAAAATCAAAACAGATATAAAAAGTAAAGAAAATGCAGGTAGCTGTATCCTTTTGAGATAAGCTTTTCAAGTCCCAAGAATTCTCACATTAAATGTGTAATTGCATAAAGGTGAAACTTATAAACAAATACATAAAAAGAACAGATTTAATATTGATCTTCAGTATTTTGTTTGTCTTTAGATAAATGTTGCAAGCCAGATGTCAGTTGTGATACAACTGATTCTAGAAAACATAAATTGGTGTTCAATCTGTGTAGATCATTTTCATTTTTAACAAATACAATGTCTTGATTACATGTTGGACAGCAAGACTTGTGTGCTACTTAATTATTTCAGTAAAAAAGATTGGTTTTTTTCCCAACAGTTATAGATTATAGATTCCAGTACTTATTCAGTGGCTGACTGCCTCTTATGATACTGGCTTGCAACCAGACTCAAAATGCTTTTGAATGGACAAAAATGAAGAGCTAGTTCAGCAGTATGGCTGCTATACTAGAGTTGTGCTTTTGACAGGTAAAAAAATAATTGGTCAAATATTGGTAAAAATGGTCTAATATTTTAAAGCACTGATTTATTGTAGCAGTAACAACAGTATAGAAAAAGAATAATGGCATTTCTACACTACAGCCCTAAATCAACCTTTGTTAGGTTGACTTACAGCCATTGCAGTAATTACTGCAGTGGCTGTTGTCCACGCTATCCTCCTCCTGTTGTTGGTTCATGTCCTCACCAGGAGCCCTTCCACCAACCGAAGAAGGGCAGCGTGGGAGGCTGAGAGCCAGGACTCTCAGCTCCGCCCAGCTCCCTGTTGGGAGCCTGGCTGCCCCCCCCCGGGCTCTCAGCTCCCAGTTTCCTGCTGGGAACGGGGCAGCCACTGTAGATAAATCTCTGATAATTTTCATATGACTTTACATTGTGCCTCTTCATATAACCTTGTGGTGGGTCTACCCACGTGTGACCTCTGTTTTCATGGGACCTTGTACCAAAGCCTCATTTAGAAACTTTGCATTGCCCTTGGTATAATATTATAGCCCCTAAGGATAGAATAAGATAGAAGAAAAATTTCTTTTTGCTAGCAGTAGAATACACTTACCCCCCCCCCCACTCTTAATCAATTGCCCTGTTGATTGAATGAGGTGTGGATGAGCAAGGCATGAAAGGCAGCACCTTCAGACAGCCTCAACTGTTGGAGAGGGGCTGGGAGCCAGACCCAAGGACAATAAAACGTGTCAAGTGGGCTCATTAAAGACAAGCAGACATACCCACGGCCTCGGGGGTTAGAAGCAAGCACCTTCTTTTGGAAACACCCTCTTTGCAGCATTGGGATAACACTCAGAAGAAAGCAGCACAAAGGACCAATGGACACAGACACAGAGTTTGAATCTGGTATAGATTTGCATAAGAGGAAAGCTGCTATAAAAGTGAGGTGTCTTGCAGAGGACCCCGGGTCTCGTCTTGTCAACATGGGAGCATCGATCCGGATCGGCAGAAGCCCGGCTCCACCCCCTCCCCCATCTAACTCACCTGGCCAGTGCAGTTAAGGGGAGCAACTAATTGGTAACAACAAGACGGAGTGTGTTTGTGTGTGTGTGAGTGTAAGTGTAATATATTATATGCATATAATACAGTGTTAAGGAATACATGTATTACTAATAAATGTGGCGTTTTGCCTTATTCCCCCTGAAAAGATCCTGTGCAGTACTTGAAGTACAACACCACCTGGACTTCTCTGTTCCCTGAGTAGAGAGCCTCCAGGCAGCAGCCTGGCTGGGAGTGGGGAGCCGGGGGCAGCCCAGCTCTAGCTGCCTGGCTTTCGTGTCAATTTCACAGAAATTGACAAGATAGTTAACAACCCACACTGCATCGCCCTAACTACATTGATATAAGTGCTACGCCTCTCATGGAGTTGGAGTTATGTCGGTGTAGTTAACATTAACATCAGCAGGACAAGGCTGTAGTGTGTACACTGACATAATTAAGTCAACATAAGCTGCCTTACGTTGACCTAACTTTTTATGGTAAGCTCTTTGGGGCAGGGAATGTGCGCTTTTATTTGCTTAATGTGCTTTGTAAACCCCAGGTACATTGATGGCCTGTTATACAAACAAAGACATACCTACCTACAGTGTTTGTTCTAGAAGATTCAAGTCAATCAAGAGGTTCAGCTTTAAATAGCTCACTAATGTCCAACAGGTCGCATTAGAATGTAGAGAAGTGAGTGATCAAGACATTTAGTTAGGCTTGCTTACAGATAGCACCATGAAACAATGAAAAAGGTGGGCTGCTGCCTACATCAGGGCATTCTTGCTGGAATATTGGAGAATGGTCAAGTAACAGGCAGTCAGTTGACCAGCTTGCCAAATGTATACTATACTACTGTGTTAATTGGGTTGGGTATTTTGAAATCCATGTTGGTGATTATTCAAGAAACAATGTGGTGACTTTCATTTCCTGCTCCATTTCTAGCAACTAAGTTAACAAACAGCTAGCTGAGCAAGAGAGAAACAGTACTAGAATATTTAACTCCTGTCATTTATGTATATTGAATCATTTGCATTTCTTTGAATTCTTTAAAGCTAGGACTCTGCAGTATTTATTAGGGAGGATGACTTGTTGATTTCATAGTGCTGCATGCTAAGTATGGTAATTGGCAGTGTCTGGCACGTACAAAGAAAAATGGCTGAATAATGATGGGTGTGAGAGCCGCAACACAAATATTTGCTGATACGCTGATGATAAATGCTTGGCCTAGTTTTTAAAATCTCTTTGGTTTGCTGTACTGTTTCTATAACAAGTGAGTTTTGGATGCATTTATGGCTTGTTAGGCCAATACACCCTATCCAGCTCAAGGGAATGCCATGTCATATAGCCTGCTGGCCAGTTAGGAGCAGGTATCAGCGAATCCACCTTGGTTTACTTGCCGTCCGAGGCTAATGAGCTCAGACTGCTTGGATTTGAAATCAGTTTACCTTCTCCTGGATGCTGTTAATATTCAGTGCAACTCATATGGGTTTCCTCACAATGGGTTACCACTCTGCAGGATGCACCTCTATTCCCTTCTATCCCCATGCAAGGATTTTTTAAATGCAGTTTTAAAATTGTAAATTAGCTTGTTAAATAAAAATAATACCCTTCATTGTAAACAGGTAGTTCCTGTCTCCCATGCATCCTACTAAATAACGTTCGTGTTCTGATAAAGATAGATTCGTACAGCTTTAGAATGTGACCTGAGAAATATGCTTCAGCATAAGAGGAGAAATATTAATTCGACCAGTACTCAGCTGAGCTAAATGTATAATCCTAAACTTAATAAACTTATATGAATGTATATCTTAATCATCAGCTTCAGATACAAAGTCTGATATCCCCATTTCTGTTCTGTAGCACGTGTGTGGGTGTCATTGTCTTTTAGAGCCATTCTGTAGCCTTTATCCTGCAATAGATCTGCCCAAAAGAGACTCTTATGCCTGCCTAGTGTCTTACTGAAGTTAGTAGGCCACTCTATAGGCAAAAGGATCTGCTCACTTGGATCTGATTTTAATGGGTGTTTATGTCTGTTTATGTCTGGAGAGAGAGGGTTAATGTCTTCTATGTGAACTCTTTGCATGTGTGAGTGATCCATATGGGAGTGGGGGAGATGTTGTGGAGAGAAAGGAGTGGAAACAGTGTTATGGTAGTGTGTTGGTATATCTCATCAGAAGGCTTGCATTTTTAAAGTCAAACTTCTTATACTTCATGGGACCTTATTTTTGTAGGTGCATAAATTCTCTGTATATGTTCAAACAGCTATATTAGCACAAGTAAGCAATGGTAATGATAGAGTTGGCAAAGGGATAGTTTTAAATATTTGTTAATGAAATGTTCTAAATTTTCATTCTTAAGATCTTAAACATGCTCTTACATGTGCTATAGTACTTGCTTTTCTTTAAAAGGCAATCAATAAGACTGCTTATTCAGACAGTCTTAGAGCAAATTAATGTCTGTTAATTGATTAATCAGTATTACTTCAGTTCTAACTGTATGCAGTTTCAAAGGGCCTAAGAATAGTCATTTAGAAATTGTTAAATATATATGTATTGTGTTTAATAAAACTCTCAGTCTGGACTACTAAGTGTAATGCCATATAGGAAAGTACATATATCTGTTAGGAATTAAATTATAATTTTAAGTCTGTTATGCATTAGTATGACACTTAAGCAATAAGGGTTTGCCTACACAGGGAAATTTACCAGCAGAACTATAATGGTATAATTATAGCTATAACTCCCTTTTGTGGACACACTTATTCAGGAATAAGAATATGGATTAAGAGTGCCTTTTTCTGGTATTGCTTATGTCATTTAGAAATTTTCCCATGTAAACAAGCATTAAGTCACTGATAATTTTTTTTCTTACTAGCTGGAGATACAGATGATCCACCAAGAATTACTCAAAATCCTGTCATCAATGGGAATGTAGCTATGGCCGATGGACACAACAATACAGAAGAAGACATGGAAGATGGTAAGTAAATATGACATGAAAGTATTGTCAGCAGAGCTTGTTGTTTATTTTATATTTGTAGAGTGCCCAGCGCAATGATATCATGATTAGAGCCTCTGGGTGCTGCTCTAGTAAAACTGATTTTTAAAAAATTCTAATACTGATGTTATTTCAGGAAAAGGGTTATTGCTTCCCCATGAAGAAAATAAAACAATATCTAAATATCTATATGGGAATTCCTGTTTTAGAGTAGTCATTCTTCAAGATTGACGATCCCAAAAGCTATCAGCAGAAAAAATAGGCATGTTGTAGATGGCTGTTCATTTTAAATCTTGCCAGAATGTGATATTATGCATGATCTTGAAAATTTATCATGCACCACTTATTATGAGAAATACAGTGCATTAAATTACTTTGCACCATACCTGCAACTGTCCCAGCAGACATTTCCAGTAGAGTGCACATTGTGATCCCCATGTGTGTTGCTAAGTAGTCAAGTAGCAGCTGTAGACAACTTTTATAAGTTTTATACAGTGGTAACGCTTCTTGGAAGTGGACCTCATCCAACCTTTATAACATCAAATGCTCTGTTCATGGGAACTAGTTGGCTAGTGCAAAATGCAACTGTTGGCTTATTTACAAGTATTTCCTGTTGGGTGCCTATTACATCCGTAGTCTGCATTGATTTCTGATTCATCTGAGTGCAGTTCAAGATTTTGTTTTGACATATAAAACCTTTAATGGTTTGGATACTGACCACGTTAAAGAGTTGTGCTCTGTGTGGTGGCAAGGAGAGAGAGCATTTTGGCTGAAACCATAACTGGCTGATAGTTGTGTCAAATGAGTGTTACCAATGGTAGTAAAGGGTTATTTAGTATTGCCTTAGAGAAGATGATAGCAGAGGGGAATAAATATTCTTGATCTTTAGCCGAATAGCACAAAAGGGATTCAAAGAGTTTATATAAAATTATACCTTTCATATGTACATAGCAGAATAAATCAATCAAAAGAGAGTCAGGTTTAAAAGAGGCTAATTGTGACCACAGCTAAGAAGGAAGGCCGATACTCAGATAAACTACTTCCTCTTCAGTTAGAATAGCTTTGACTTTGCGTGAATGCTATAGGAAACAGTTCTGAAGGCAGGGAAGAATAATCTTTTATCTATAAGCATGGACAAATCCGACAAATAAAATACATGCCAGCAGTTTGCACATTAAGGATATTTCCTAATAAAATCTCTTTTTTGGTCATATTTATCAGTCTCCCTCACCTGCATTACATGGTATAATAAAACATGGGCAATACAGCTGATTCTTCTCAAACACCTCAAGTGTAGGGATGTGGATTTCTTCAAGAAGATTTTACTCTTACTTCACACACTTATTAATAGAAAAATAATTGTTGTCCTGGACTTGAAAGGACAGAACAAATGTCTGAGGAAAAACTAGCTTCATGATACAAAAGCTCTATCCTGTTCTCATAAATCAGGGGCATTACATGATATTGACCAAGCAGAGAGGCATTCTTTTACACATTCTAGAATAAGAGCTACACAGAAAATATATGACCCTTCTACCAAAAAGAGTTTTATTTCAGGACTCTGTTGTTTAGGCTTTCTGCAGCATTCTAAAAGACACTGGTGAGATTGAAAATCCCAGGACTGTGTTACACTTTCATTTACTAGATGATTTGTTAATATCAGTTAGCCAAAGAGGTCATTAGTAATGTCTTACAGTAGAACCTCAGAGTTACAAACACTTTGGGAATAGAGGTTATTTGTAACTCTGAAATGTTCAACTCTGAACAAAATGTTATGGTTATTCTTTCAAAAGTGTATAAGTGAACATTGACTTACTACAGCTTTGTAACTGTACTATGCAGGAGAAAAATGCTGCTTTTTAAAATGAAACAAGCACAGAAACAGTTTCCTTACCTTTATAAAAAAAATTTTTAAACTTTCCCATAATTTTTAATAGTTTACGTTTAACACAGTACTGTACTGTATTTGCTTTTTTATTTTTCTGCTACTGCCTGATTGCGTAATTCGGATTCCAAAAGAGGTGTGTGGTTGACTGGTCAGTTCGTAACTGAGGTTCTACTGTAGTTTCTCTGAGGATCGATGGGTTAGCAACAGTTTGATCCAACTCTTACATCCCATTATAGTGAAAGGAAAAGCCTTTCTGTCCAGGGAAAAAGTCATCAGGATGTAGGAATTATTGGAAGAAGTGCAATATAGAAACAGGTACTCTGAGATCACAGATATACTTGGGAATGATAGAGTTTATATGCGGGTGCTGCTGTGAACCAGGTTATGTAACAATACAGTCTTTGTGAATATTTAAAATGTTACACATTCTTATTGTTTGGTAAAACTTTTCTTTATGCACCCCTTGTTCTGTATTTTGAAATATGTATTGTGGGGTGAAGGATATCTTCACATTATTAAATGTTTTAGTTGTCTTATATTTTTGTTTTACAGACACAAGTTGGCGATCAGAAGCAACGTTTCAGTTTACAGTTGAGCGTTTCAGCAGGCTCAGTGAGTCAGTCCTCAGTCCTCCTTGCTTTGTACGGAATTTGCCGTGGAAGATTATGGTGATGCCACGACTGTACCCAGACAGACCACACCAAAAAAGTGTAGGATTCTTTCTTCAGTGCAATGCTGAATCTGATTCCACGTAAGACCCTTTAAATAATTAATATACAAACTTGCAACACAATTAAATAATGCCATATACAAGACCAACATCTGGTAAAATTATTTAATCTAGTTTTTTCTACAGAGGAGGAGAAGTTTACAAGCTTTTCAGTCTCTGAAGATCTTTCTACTTCTCATATACTCTTTGCTTCCCACCTTCAAATCCCCACATCCCAATGCTGATCCTTCATTTAGGCCTACTTGGCCAGAAATCCCTGATGGAACTCATCCATTCTTCTCTTGGACTGCTCAGAGCAATGAGAGGAGCCCTCAGTCAGATGGAGTACACTGCCTCAACAACATTGCCAGCCTGCTGGCCTGGAAAAGGAAGATTTGTCCCAATTTTATGCTAAAATGCTACTAAACATCCCCCAGAATCAATCTGAGCTATAAATCCATCTCTGTGATACAGCAGTTGCTAGGTAAACTAGGCAGGAAAAGCATTTGTTGCTAGTATATTTTAAAACAATGGCTTTCTACCCTTCCACAGTCCCATGGGATTAGAAAGAAACTTTCCATGTTGGCAGGTTATTTCATAATTGTACATTACACAAGTTTCCTTTGTCTTTCTCTGAAACAGCTGGTGCCTCTCACTGTCAGTGGCAGGCTACCAGAATAGAAGGATCACTGGTCTGATTGACTATGGCATTTTTTATATTCATAAATTTTGCCTGTCGGAGTACAACTGTACCTGATAATTCAGACCTTCAGTGCCACCCAAAGTCTGAACAGAAGGAGGGAAGAACCGTGCAAGAAAAGTAAACCTGTCCAGCAAGAAAAGTAATGGCTTCCTGAAGAGGAAACCCAGTCATTTCCAGAGTAGGCGTCATAAATATGTGGTTTTATCCACACCAGCTTTAGCAGTTTGATCACCCACTGTCACGCACAGCAAGCAGTGTCTCACACCCCAAGGGAAGGATCCCTTAGATAATTTGTGGCAAAGCACATTAATAAAAGAAATCTGCATTTGTAAAGACAAGATACTCTCTGTGTTGAGAGAGAGAACGTTCCCCAGCCTTTGGCAGTTGTTGGACAAAATGTTTGATTTGTAAGTAGCAGGCCCACCAGTTTATTGGGGAAACTTTGTAGAGAGCCACACCTCCCCTTATAGAGTTTGAATTTCTGACATAGGCAGAGTGTGTAGGGTAAGGGGGAGGGGAGGCAAGGGTGTGTGAGGGGGAAGAAACGACAGTGAAAGCATTGCCTCTTTGCTGGCTGGTCTCCTGAGACTGCATTGATACATGCTGCTTTGTGGAGGAGCAAGTTTCCTGTCAAGTGCAAGGGGTTCATTCTTACATGATATCACACACCACTTCTGGTTCAATCTGAGTGATGGCAGTTACTCTTCCATGTTGATTTCTTGGTTTTCGTTTTCTCTTGAAGTAGTAGTGTTTTTCATCTCACATACCCTAAGTAGGTACAGTATACCATGGTTGATGTGAATAGTTAGCCACAGTGATTTCTGATAAGAAACTTCAGGAGACAGCGATTTTTCTCTCGGCTATTATTTCTTAGCAATATTAATGAACACTTTCCTAAAAGACTTCTGACCTTGCTTAAGAGAAATCACTGTCATCCTTTAAAAAAAAAAATCGTAGGAGGAATCAGCTAAGACAGCTAAGTTGCTCTCAGAGAGGGACATAATCTAAAAACACATTCCTGAAAAAAGTATGGCCTCTTTAACAACCATAACTTTGTACTGTGTGGCTCTCAAAAACCGGAGATTAATTCTTACAAATGCTCCTGACAGCAGTTAAACAAGCTTTAGAATCTAGTGAGGAACAAAGGTGAAAAGTAGACATCTGTGTGCAAATACGGACTTGGTGTATCAAGTAAAATTTGTAAAAGTGTTTTCTATTATTGAAGAAAACAAAATTGAAATTTGTTTCAAGTGTTATCTTTTAATTTTATAGGTCATGGTCTTGCCATGCACAGGCAGTTCTCAAGATAATAAATTACAAGGACGATGAAAAATCATTCAGTCGTCGTATTAGTCACTTGTTCTTTCATAAGGAGAATGACTGGGGCTTTTCCAACTTTATGGCATGGAGTGTAAGTAACAATATATTTGTTTTATAACAATGGGATGCTACTGGGTTTGGAGGTGAGACCAATACCTGCACTTGATCTTCTAATACTGCCTTAGATACCTTGATTTTTAAATTTCTTCCTAAAGGTGTTGTCTTAGGCCTAGTCTTCACTTACTGGAGGGTCCGGCGGCAGGCAATCGATGTTCTGGGATCGATTTATCGCGTCTGGTTAAGACGTGATAAATCGATCCCGGATCGATCCCGGAAGTGCTCACAGTCGGCGCCGGTACTCCAGCTCGCCGAGAGGAGTACGCGGCGTCGACGGGGGGAGACTTCCGGCCGCGTCTGGACCGCGGTAAGTTCGGACTAAGGTACTTCGAATTCAGCTACGTTATTAACGTAGCTGAATTTGCGTACCTTAGTCCGAAGTCCGGACTAAGTGGGGACCAGGCCTTAGTATCTGAATGATGCTTGTGGTATCAGTAGATTTCATAGTGAAGATACCTTTAAGTGCTAATATATTGCTCCTCATGGTGCAGATTCCTTTTAACTATTTTACCTGGACTTAATGACCCACATAAATATTCCATCATTCCTCCATTGACCCATCTTTACTAATACTTCACTTAATAAAAATCGTTCCACCAACTTTCTTTTAAATGTTGTTGGGCATGATCACTGTCATTTAAGAGCAGCCTAGGTTTTCTTGCTCATTTCTTCCCATGTTCTCTGCATGTGTACAGACATTTTAAATTAATACTACTCTTAATGTTCATCTTAAATTGAGACAGCTTTTTAAGCATTATGGAAGTCTGAGGCCTTAATTTTTCTCTTTTGCCTGGAATAGTTTCCTAAATTAACTGCTTTAAGTCAAAACAAAGCTTTTGATTACTGATCCTATTATCCACAGGAAATTGAAATACTGGTGCAAAAACTATAAAAGCCAGAAACAAGATTTTGCATGGAGACATTTACAGATTATTTCAATACATTGAGCTCAGTGTCCTAGAGATTAATTGGTATCCTTCAATAATTTTTTAGCTTATTGAGTAAAAGAAATGCATAGATGGTTGCTTACTTAAATGTGCAGATTCTGAGCAATATCCAGCCTGGATTTTTCACTACATTCCCCATTGTAGGATTCAGAAGATAGTTTTGCAGCAAATTTCATATTCTTATTTCTGTTTAATAGGAAGTTACTGATCCTGAAAAAGGATTTATAGAGGACGACAAGGTTACTTTTGAAGTCTACGTTCAAGCGGATGCTCCACACGGAGTGGCGTAAGTATCTCTTAAAAAAAAAAAAAACAAAAAAAAAAAAAACACCCTTGAGTAGAAATGCATAGTAAACAAATGTACAGAAAAGTCAACCTTTAGAACATTCATTTGAATTTCAGTTGAACTATCTCATTTTATTAGTAATGTATGGTACTGTTCATGAGAGGATCTCAAAGCACTTTTTCAGAATTAATTGATGAAGCATCTCAAGGGAAATATACCCATGTTTAGAAAGCTGCATAGAGATTTTGTGCCAGTAGCTTCTCCACCTATGTTGCTCAATGCAACCTTCTGTAACTTTACTTAGTGCAAAACACTTTTCAGTATGTGTAAACTAATTTTATTTTTCAGTTTCAAATGACCTACAGTCTTTGCCATTGTGGTCGTGACACTCTTGGTGTTAATGTCACCATCAAGCAGTATGGTTGCCACCATCAGTGGTTCGAACACCTAGTTTTAATCCTGCTTTACTGTTTAAGTTTTAAAATTGCCCTGCCTGACGCTGAGTTCTTATACTACTGGATGCCACTTTTCAGCAAGATGGCTGCTATGAATTGCAAATTTTAATTTAAAAATTGAATTTTAAATACAGATAACTAATGAAATGCTTGTCACTCTGGGAGCCTTCAGAAAATCGTAAAAAAGAAAATTTAACAAAAGAACAGTCCTTTGTTTATAGAAGTATTGGAATCCTAAGCGCATGTGGTGACAGGCAGTTGTGATGTGTAATCTGTTTTATTCAGACAGAATGTAATACTAAGTTGCACATAACGTCTGTTAATAGTGCTGGTTAGCTTAGAATGGAGGTTCTCAAGCTTAATTGCACTGCGACCCCCTACTGACACCAAAAATTACTACACGACCCCAGGGCCTGAGCCCGTCCTAGTCCCGCCACCCTTGGTGGGGGGGCCAAGCCCGAGCCCCACTGCCTTTGATGCGGAGGGGGGTCAAAGCCGAAGCCCAAGGGCTTCAGCCTGAGGCAGGGGGCCTGTAATCTGAGCCCCGCTGCCCAGGGCTAAAGCTCTTGGACTTTGGCCCCAGGCGATGAGGCTCAGGCTTTGGCCCTGGGTCTCAGCAAATCTAAGCCGACCCTCGCGATCCTATTAAAACGGGATTGTGACCCCCTGTGGGGTTGCAACACAAAGTTTGAGAACCACTGGCCTAGAACAAATGTTCTGTAGAAATATATCTGCATTATAGTTAAATTTTTTATATATATAAAATCAAATGTAGTTTTAACCATTAATTGCTTTCCAGGTGGGATTCAAAGAAGCACACGGGATATGTTGGGTTAAAGAACCAGGGAGCAACCTGTTACATGAACAGTTTATTACAGACTTTATTTTTCACAAATCAACTACGAAAGGTAATTAAATAGCATTGTAATTTCATTTCAAATATATAAATAGCAAAAATGATCTATTTCAAAATAGCTTTTGTTTTAAATAGCTTTCCACCCTATTTTTTTCCCCCACACTACCATTTTTTGTTTTCTTCTTTTCAAAAAATCCTCTCCATTCTGTAAAAAAAACTTCAGAGCACAATAGCATAATTTGATCATTATTCTGCTTTTTCAAAGTGGTCTCCAATCTCTCTTTTGGCTCCTTTCTCTGTAACTCAGTGAACAAATGGCTTTGTCGAGTAGCTAGAAAAGGTGGCTACAACATCATAGTAGTTAGTGTACTCCAAACCTGATAAACTGCAGTTTGATTAACTTCTGGTAATAGAAATCCAGTTTTAGTGGACTACATGGCTTTTGCCATGATGTACACCTTGTATCAGGCCGGATCTGAGAACTTGTCTTAATACTTAGGTGTGTTTACATGGGTTTATTGGGTTGGGTTTAAAAAGAAAAAGAAAAGAAAAAGCTAAATATCTTTGTACATGCCAAGGCTTGAGTTAAGGGTCTGTTGCTGCACTGCTTTATTTGTTGGTGATGCCAAAAATTGTTTCAGGAAAAGGAGACTGAAACTTAGCCCTTTGCAGCAGTTAAGGTAAAGGAATACTTTTGAACACTTAATTTTCAATCTGTTCTACACACACACACACTCACTCACACTCTCTCTCTCTCTATATATATATATCAGTTAATGACTTGGCCCTTTAAAACAGTTCATAATAATCTTTTCTATTTTGCTTCACAAGTTACATACACTTATTTTTCAGTGTTGCTTATGTGTTCATTTATTCTTCCTGTTTTTTTTTATTTAGTGCAGTAAAATTATTGGTAGCTACAGCTAGTATCTTCCCTTACATAATGGTGGTACTAAAACAGTATTGACCTGTATTTTGGGAGGTTTAAACATAATTTAATTTTGACTTCAGTGCATTATTTTTTGTTTACATGCTTAATTTTTTTTTTTTGCTTGTCTGCTTGTATATTCTAAAATGTCTTATCAAAAGAAAACTAGCTCTTGCTAGCAAAATATTTGTTCTTATAAATACCTCAAGAAAGCTACATGGAAATGCTATATAGTATGCAATTCTAGTACAGTGAAATAGTGCCTGGGATAACAAAACCTTACTTTAATTTATTCAGCAAGTTTAAAAAAAAAAAAAAAGAAAAAAAGTGTTAAACCCTTGCTAGTCAGAAGAGGACATTTGCATTAAGAAATCCTGACTCAAAATAATTTGGTCTAGGGAAGATCTCCATTGATTTTAGTATATCCTACCACTTTGGGGCATGAGAGATATAGATATAAAAAAAATGTGTGTGTCTATATGTTTCTTCACACTGCCCCTTTTCCCTCTGTCGTTGAGACCTTCTTGCAAATAGTTTAGTAAGTTGTTTATTAGTGGTACCTTAGGTTGGTTAGTTTGGTTATTTAGCCGTAGTTTTCTGGTGGAATGCTTTCACCAGGATTTAAACATTGCCTGTTGTGTGGAGGGGCTATTCTGAATAGTGATCCCCCATGCAGTGTTTATTGTACCTTGGAGAGGGGTACATTAAGGACAGGAGTTCTGTCTGTAAGAACATGACACTAGTGGCAAGGGACTTGAGATACAAGCAGAACCTGACGGAGCAAGCCAGGAGGTCTATGTCTGCACTGGAGACAGTACCGGCTTCTCAGCCTTCATCGGTGCCGTAGCGTGTTGACATTCCTTGGCAGGACTCAGAGACCGCCTGTAGCAGGAAGAGAAGTATAGGGGCTCTTGGCCCGCTACTTATTGGCCACTATCCACAATGGCCTTGGAATCTCTTGGACACTCCTCTTTCCTTTTGGTCCTGATCTTCAACCCACTGTAGAGTAAAATCGCTTAACCAACCTGAAATAATTGAGAATGGTACAGAATTGTATTTCTTCTAGTCTTCTTCCTACCATTGTTGACCAGAAAAAATTCTTAGTCTGGAGACAGCCCATCAATTTCTACAGAATCCAAGTTTTTATTTTCTAAGCAAATTTGTTTTGAGCTTTTATGTACACTGCATGAAAACGAATGTAGTGTTCTGAGCAAGGTGAAATTAACAGAACTTTATTTGCTTTTACTGATGCTGTTCAGAATCCTGTGAACAAAAATGAAATTGTCTCAATAATCCAACTGGAAAAGCAATGAGCATTAGGAAAGGCAAGTACTTGAGTTACTTATGGGGAGTCAGACACTAAAATGGAGCCTGGGGGAAAGCTAATCGAGAAAAGACCTTTTCTTCCCTCTCCTCTCCTCTCCCTCCCTACCCATGCAATCTCCCAACAGCAGTCTAAAATGGCAGAGACCCTATCCCCCTGTACAGCAGCCATGAGGCTGAGAAGGTGTGGCAAGGGACCAAGGCATTTCCTCTCCTCGAGCAGTTAGAGGGGGAAGAACTTTCAGCTTTTGTATTGGCCTGTGGCTGGGAGGTATCTGATTAAATCTGAACCCACCATCATCATCTAAACAAGGCCCAGGGACAGAGCTTCTCACAAGGACTGTGCCCTTGAATCTTACTGATGGAGCCTCTCCACCCCAGTGTTCTATCTCTGCTTCTAGCTAATAGGTTCAGTCCTCCAGCTAGAACATACTAGTTATTTTTTCAAGCTTTGCGCTAATTCTCTTGATCACGACTTAGGGTCTTAGACAAATGTTTGTAATTTCTGCCTAAGTTATTTAGGTTTGTACCTTCCTGATCTCGCTCTGCTTTGACCTCTCCCTTTCCTTGTCATCATCTAATGTATTTTGTTATTCAGTAGTTACTTTGCCTGAGATTTCACAAAAAAGGATGAAGTATTTCCTCCCCCTTTTTGTCATGGTATTTGCTTTTCCTCTGTTAAGCAATGGATTTAAAGTTTCCTTTAATGTTGTCTCACTTGTACAAGTTTTTCTTGTTCCTCTTTGTATGTGTTCTGCATAGTGCCTGATTATGTGCCTCTTCTTTTCAGACTTTGTCCCCACATGTCTTTACTATTCTCTTGCATTCATCCCCAGAGGGGGAACATCTCAGGTTTTAATTTGAGATTTTTATGTTTGCCATATGTATTTAAATGCCTTATTTCTTGATTTTGAGGCAGATTTTTCACAGTTTTGAGTGAACTGGGCATTTCAGTAAGATGGTTTATGAGGGAAGATATATGGGGGGAGGGATAGCTCAGTGGTTTGAGCATTGGCCTGCTAAATCCAGGGTTGTGAGTTCAATCCTTGAGGGGGCCATTTAGGGATCTGGGGCAAAAATCTGTCTGGGGATTGGTCCTGCTTTGAGGTGGGTGTTGGACTAGATGACCTTTCATCTAGTCCCTTCCAACCCTGATATTCTATGATTTCTATATAAATTGTTTATCTGGGTTGGAAATTCAGACTGAACTTTGAGTAATAGGATTTATCCTAAATTACACAAGCAGAGGGGAAAAGCAAGGGAAGCATATAAATTAAATATCGCTTGGATAACATACAATAGAAACATTTATTGTTAGCAGTGGTAGTGTAGCCGTTGGTCTCAGAATATTAGAGAGACAAGGGGGTTGAGGTCCAGCTTCTTTTGATGAAAGAGACAAGCTTTCAAGCTACACAGAGCTGCTCTTCAAGTCAGATTTGTGTAGCTGACGAAGAGCTCCGTATAGCTGGGAGGCTTGTCTTTTTCACCAACAGAAGTTAGTAAAATAAGTTATCTCACCCAACTTTGTGTGTCTCAATAGAAACATTTAGCATTTAACAAAGTATATACTAATGTATTTAGTCAATGGCAGTTTGAGTTTATTTCAAGTTTATCAATCAGCATAATGATTGGATATATAAAAAGGAACTAATTGCTTTGCATAGATGCCTCTGAAAATAGAATGAAATAAATATACAGAGCTTGATTTTTCAGAAGGGCAGAGCACATAGTTCCTATTGATTTTGGGGCACTCAGGACTATTGAAAATCAGGACAATAGTCTTCTGTTTTGAGGCCTGTTGTCGATAATTTTGACTTATCAGGGAGCTGGAAATTTTCATGCCGAAGTCTGATATTGTCATACTTACGTGTTTGTATTTATATATAGCATAAGTATGTGTATATATATTAGACTTGATTTTGACTAACAGGAAGGAATTGGCTGCGAATCTGAAGGTGGAAGGCAAGTTGGGCAAAAGTGATAATGAAATAATAGATTTCCTGATTCTAAGGAATGGAAGGAATGAGCAGCAGAATGAGGATGATAGACTTCAAAAGAGCATATTTTAAGAAACTCAGAAAACTGATTGGTAAGGTCCCAAGGAAAAAGGCGTATAGGAGATCTGGCAGTTTCTCAGAGGCAATATTAAAGGTGCAACAGGAAATTATCCTGATGTGAATGAAGAATAGGAATAATAGCTTCAGTCTTCACTAAAAAGATTAATTGTGACTACATACTTAACACAATTAATATTAACAACAAGGAAGAAGGAAAACAAACCAGAATAGGGAAAGAACAGGTTAAAGAATATTTAGATAAGTTAGATGTATTCAAGTCAGCGGGGCCTGAAAAGATTCTTAAGGGTACTTAAGAAACTAGCTGAAGCAATCTCAGAACTGTTAGTGATTATCTTCAAAAACTCATGGAAGACAGGTGAGGTCCCTGAGGACTGGAGAAAGGTAAACATAGTACCTATCTTTAAAAAGGGAAACAAAGAGGACACAGAGAATTAGACCAGTCTAACTTAAGTTCTTGAAAAGATACTGAAACAAATTACCAAACAATAAATTTGTAAGCATCTAGAGGATAATAGGGTGGTAAGTATTAGCCAACGTGGGTTTGTCAAGAACAAATCATGCCCAACCAACTTAGTTTTCTTCTTTGAGAGGGTTATTGGCCTAGTGGATAGGAGGAAATAGTAGACATGATATATCTTAATTTTAGTAAGTTATCTGACACAGTCCCACATGACGTTTTCATAAGCAAACTGGGGAAATGTGGCCTAGATGAAATGTCTGTAAGATGGCTGCACAATTGAGAATTCCCTCCCCGCCCCCCAATAAAAATGTAGTTATCAATTATTCACTGTCAGGCTCAGAGGATTTATCTAGTAGCATCCTGCAAGGGTCTGTCCTGGGTATTTACTAGTCAATAATTTCCTTAATGACTTGGATAATGAAGTAGTAGAGTATGTGCTTATAAATTTTATGGATGACACTAAGCTGGGTGGGGTTGCTAGGACTTCGAAGGACAGGATTAAAATTCAAAAAGACCATGACAAATTGGAGAATTGGTCTGAAATCAACATAAGGACATTTACTAAAGACAAGTGCAAAATACTACACCCAAGAAGGAAAAAAATCAAGAGCACAAATACAAAATAGCCAATAACTGGCTAGGCAGTAGTACTGCAGAAAATGATCTAGGGTTATAGTGGATCGCAAATCATTGTGGGGTGTAAACAGGAGTGTTGTATGTATGACACAGGAAGTAACTGTCCCAGTGTACTTGGCACTGATGAGGCCTACTCTGGAGTATTATGTCCAGTTTTGGGTGCCACGCTTCAAGAAAGATGTGGACAAACTGGAGAGAGCCTAGAGGAGAGCACCAAAAATGAAAGAAGTCTTAGAAAACCTGACCTGTGAGGAAAGGTTTAAAATACCTGGGCATATTTAGTCTTGAGAAAAGACTGGACCTGATAGCTGTCTTCAAATATGTTCAGGATTGTTGCAAAGCAGACGGTGATAAATTGTTCTCGTTGACCACTGATGGTAGAACAAGAAGTAATCGGCTTAATCTGCAGCAAGAGAGATTTAGGTTAGATGTTAAGAAAAACTTTCCAACGATAAAGATATGTAAGTATTGGGATAGGTTGTGGAATCCCTAGTATACAATTTTTTGGGGGGGAAATATATACACACACTATCTGTCTAAATATTGTGTGTATTTATATCTATATTTTTTCCCAAAAGCATGTTTTGATAAACTAGTTCTGGTGATTTCTTATGTTTGTCTGCACTGCATTTGATAAAATTGGGTTTTATATAGATATTTTATTTTGGTTAAACAGTGTGACTGGTGTCAATCCATATCTTACCAGTTTTCTATGTGCTTTGTAAAGGAGGTTTTTGTAGACATTAAAAAAGTGTCATGAATCACTGCTAATATTATGAGCCTGTAATATGTAAGACTCAAAACATCATGGATCTGTTTCTTTTACTACCTTTGCCCAAGGTAGATTGACTTATAACAAGGTGATATAAATCATATGGACTGAACCTGCAAGGTGCTGAGCTCTCTCTGCTCCCAACATTAAATTGAAAAATAACTTCTGCAGTTGAAAATGGAGGGAGAATTCTGGCTTACTTATACCTGAATTGGAATTTGGCCAGGACAGCAGGGTTAATGCTTCTAGAAAATATGGCTTTTTGGTTCAGTGATGAGGGTAGAGAACCCCTGCCCAGAACTTTCTCTCTCCGGGATTACTTTGTGAGGTACTCGGGTACCAGTGAAAAGTGCAGTATAAATACCTAGATACTTTTACAGAAAATTCTAGGTGCTATGACCTGGGCATATACTAATCTTCAGTTATACCATTGCTAATTACTATCAAGTTTGGAGCACAGCCATTCCCAAAATACATGTTTCCTTCTCAGAGTTTTATAAAGGAGAATGAATTCCTGAATTGGTGGAAGTAACTGGATGCAAAATTTGTTGAACTACTATTCTTGATTTTTGAATCAGTAGCTGGTTTGGAAAGAAAAAGGAAAGCAGAATAACTTGTCGTCTTGTTTGAAGTAGCTAAGCCAGCAGTGTTTCTAGTGCTGGGGTGGAGACTCTGCAGAGTACTGATAATTTGTGTTTGCCGCACAAAGGTGCCAAATAGTCCCTCTTTACCATCAGGATGCTGATTTACATATAGTTTCCCTATGATACGGAGTTTAATTGCTGAGTTGTCCTCTTCCATACACTCAGATCGTGTAAATCAGAACTGGAAGAGGGGACATGATAGTGTGGAATCATGCTGCATATTTATACTGTTGACTACTTGTCTGTAATTTTTATCTGCAATATTATTTATTGTATCCAGTATGATAGGACTTTCACTTTCTTGTGGAGACTATTCCACAGTATAATAGATTCAGTGTCCAGAAGTTTTCCAGAATTCAGGAATATTATCCTGTATTATATTTATCCCAGTACTTTAGTTATTCTACTGCTACTCTCCTCATTGTAGCATGTTAAATTCCTGGTCCTGCTAAATATTTACATTTTATGTATATTTGAAGTCTGTTATTGGGCTCTTCTCCTTAGCTGTTACCTCCTCAGATCTTCTAATCTTCTTAATTGGTCCCTCAACTCTTCAACAATTTTTGTTGCTCTTTTCTAGACTCCCTCATTTTGTCTGTATCAATCTAATCTATTTAATTGTTTAATCTGGCTCCCATCACCACTGTATCTGAGCGCTTCACAAACATTAATGAATTTGCCTGCCAATGCTCTAATTATATATGGAAATATTATTAGCCCCATTTTACATATGTAGAGCTGAGGCACAGGATAAATTAAGTGATGTGCCGAGGTCGCTCAGGAAGTCTGTGGCAGGACCAGGAATTGAACCAGATTTTCTCAATCCTGGTTCAGTGACTTAATCACAAGACCCTACACCTTTTTATTGTGCTGCCCAGAAGTGAATGCAATCTATCATGTATCTGCTTCTTGAGGTGATGTTCCTTCATCTTTCTGCCCAAAATTGCTTTTTTTTTTTGTGGCCCTATCCTATTTCAAGCTCTTGACAAATTTTCTCTCTGCTATTGCCCCTATTCTCTCTTAACATGAATGCTTCCTAAATTTGTCTCCTCCGTTAAATATCAGTATTTGGGAGTTACCTTTCCCTGAGTACTTTACATTTTTCTAAACTGAATCGCATTGCCTGCTCATATTTCCTAATCCCTTTTGGTTCCTTTTTATAATTTCTCTGTTGTTCTTGACCCTTCCAAGTTTAGAGTAATCAGTGAAATTAGTTAGCATGCTGTTCACTCCCTCTTCCAAATGATTAATGAAGATCTTAAATAAGAATGGATCTAGCACTGATCCCCAAAGCCTCTTTTGATGTGTCTCACTGTGCACACACACTTTTGTTGTTGTCCTTTCTACCTTCACATAGTTTTCAATCATATAAAACCAAATTGGAAAAAAGAGTCATTTTTCAAATAGGTTGTAGTATTGTACAATATATGTCAAATCCTACTGTGATGATTTCATGGACATACAGTATATGGTGCATTGTTTGAAGGAATTATTGAACTCTTCAGCACATTTACTTTTTTAAAAAATTATAAATGATTAGAAGAGTTTATAGTGAGCAAAATCAATTGATTTTCTTTATCTACCGTGCTTTGGAGAACCACAAATACAGGTAAGTAATAGTTTTCACAGTAAACCACAGTAGGAGATTTGTGTCAGATTATTCTGCTGTGTTAATTGATTAGGTCTATGAAATAAATCTGAGCAGGAACAAGTGTTGAATTGAACAATATGAGCACTAAACACATTTTCTTAAATACTAATTGAACTAAATATTTTTTAGGCTGTGTACATGATGCCCACAGAAGGAGATGACTCATCCAAAAGTGTTCCTTTAGCATTGCAGAGAGTATTCTATGAACTTCAGCACAGTGACAAACCAGTAGGAACTAAAAAGCTAACAAAATCCTTTGGGTAAGTGTCAGAACTTGAAAATATTTTTTAGGATATAGCAAAGTTCTTAATCAAACTTTTCCACATTTCTGCTAAAAAGTACTTTGCTTTGTGTAAAGGTAAATTAAGGTTAACTTAGAAAGATATAGAAAAGAGTCTGATAGCGGTCCATGGTTATTCTTTCCTAATATGACTTTTATTAATATTTCTTAGTTTACCAATAAAAACATTTCTCTAACTGACAACACTAAGGTCAGCTGAACTGAAATTCAAATGTTTTCTTGTACATAACCATCAGCCATCTACAGCAATAAAGATCTGTTTTATAATTTATCTAGTGGATGATGCATTTGGCTAAACAGAAAACAGAGTGGAATTGTGTACACCTCTACCTTGATATAACGCTGTCCTCGGGAGCCAAAAAATCTTACCGCGTTATAGGTGAAACCGTATTATATTGAACTTGCTTTGATCCGCCGGAGTGCGCAGCCCGCCCCCCCCCCCCCCCCCCCCCCCGGAGCACTGCTTTACTGCATTCTATCCCAATGCGTGTTGTATCGGGTCGCGTTATATGGGGTAGAGGTGTACTTAAACTTGTAAATGACGTCTTGGGCCATGGACAGGTACCCTTTTTATCAAATTTATATACTATCAAAAGAAATAATAATTTGCCTTTCTATAACCTTTAGTGGCTCTGCATTGATGACCATTGTAGAACTTATTTGTGACCAAGATAAGGTTTTTCACATGTACAGAACACAAGTGCAATACCAACATCCCATTTTTGTCACGTCTCACTATATCCTGTTTAGTGATTTAAAACATGAAATATGTATCTGCAGCACTAAGTAGATGTGCCACATCATACAAATTACCTTATTTGTATCCACCCCTTTCTAGTTCCTTCTGTTTGATTTTGTCCCCCCCAGTATCCAGTTTCTATTATCTTTTTAGTCTAGTACCATGTTGTAATATGGTCTGACAAATTTATAAATTTAAATCTGAGATTATCCTAAATATATCTACCCTAAATCCACTTTGGTAGTGAATTAAAATAATTCACAATTAGGCACATTTATTCCAGAATAAGAGCATCCACAAATGGAGTTGATCAGAAATAGATAATCTTCTTTAACTTCATACCCTGTCTTATTCCAGATTAGGGATTTGTCTACACATGAAAGTTAGAGGTCAAGATCCAACAGAAACCTTTTAGTCAGCTGCTTTGTGCTTGTGCATTTACGTCACAATTATGGCTTGTTTCAGTGTGTTGGGACCATATTTATAGTTATGGTATAAAGAAATTGAGATTCATTTTCCTTGTATTGCATTGTATTAGCCAACTAGTTTCTTGCTTTATTGCTTTCTAGATTGCCCATTCAAATAGAAGCAACTGTGGCTTTTAAATTAGGTTCAGATATTCAAGTATGATCTTTTTCAGGTAGCTGCATCTCTGATGGCAGCCCACGGCACATTTTCACCACTTACAACATTACTGAAGGAAACTGCGGTCTCTGACTACACGGTTTCTCATGACATAGAACAAAATGCTGGGGATAGGGACATGGGCCGGGAGCTGTTCTGGCCCTCTGCCCAGGGCAGGTAAAGGGTCGAGGGCTTCCCACAGCAGCCCCAGGCTCCTTGGGTGGCTCTTACCACAGCCCAGCTCCAGCTTCTGGTCTGGCCGGGGGAGGGAGCAGAGGGGCAGGGCCCTGGGGGGAAGACCAGGAGCAGGGGGTAGGGCCAGAGTTCCAGTGGGCCCCCCTCCCCTCTTCTACCCAGGCTCCTGCGGGAGGCCCCCAAATTGGCATGGGCCCTGTAGATCCGTGCATTAATCTGCCACTGTTACTGAGGTGCAGAGGTTAAGTATGCAAAATTACCATGTGGAAGGTCATTGCTTCTGGTAACAGACTTGGGCTCTCAAATACTGTGATGTTGGCTGCAACATAAGCACTTAGATATGGCTCATTTTGTTTCTGACACTACCTATTAGCTTTGATTTGCTTCTTTCTTATAAGGTCAATGAAGTTTAGTATGGCATTATAACATTCCTCTTTAAGGCAATGTAATAGAGGGAATTTTTGCTTGTTATGCCAACTGTGACTTTGTAGTAGATTTCCACCGAGTTCAAAGGGAGTTCTGAATGGAGAGCACTTGTTAGCGAGCCCTCCACTTCTGAAGTCTAGAAGCTCTGCTCCAGTGTGGGCATTTGGAGAAGAGGGGACTCTGAAATATTTGGGGACAGGCAAAGCATGTCTTAGAGCCACTCACTTTTCCCTCTTGACCTTCTTGGGGGGTTCCTAGGAATGAGTCAGCCTCGCTGACCCCACACCCCCTTTTTGCAGCAACTTCTGAGCCTCACTGCCCCTCCTGTCCATAAGGTACTATTCCCTCTCCCCCAGCAAGCTGGACAGTGCCCCTCTCTCGCCTCCCACTTTAAGGTGCCGTGTGGTAATTCTGCAGAATCTAGATTTGACTTTCCACTGTAGCAAGTGTTGTCTTTGACCTGAGAAGCCAGTACTGCCCATTAGTTCTTAATCTGTAACATCTACTTATGTTGCATTATTCATTTTAATGTTACATAGTAATCAGATATCTATAGAGATGTAATTAATCCTTCTCTATTTCATTTGTCTTTAATTTGACTAGTAGCTAAAGCCCAGAACAGAGAGGCAAGAAATCTGTTTTCAGATCTCAAGTATGCCACATATTTCCCATATGGCCTTGGGCAAGTCACTTAACATCTTTGTGTCTCAGTTAACTTCATCTTTAAATTAATCTTCATAAAGTTCTTGGAGATTTTCAGGTAGAGGGGTATAGAAGTATACGTTGGTATCTTATTCTGAAATTATTAAAACAATTCTGAAGTTGTTCCATGTTACCTCTACTTTAAAGTAAAACTAATAAAGAAGGTGTGATATTTTAAGGTGGATTTTCAAAAGTGCACAGTTTTGACTTAACTCTGCTTCCATCTGTTTTATGTTTGATGTCAATGGGAGCAGAGTTAGGCCAATGCAGAGTACTTTCAAAATCCCAGTCTTAATGTCTGTCCTTTGATATATGTCTAGATGTGCAGTCTGACAAAGGATCTCTAAAAGCGACTTCTTTTCAGAGAAAAAATAAACTGTCAGTACATTTTTTGCAAATATCCTCTTATGTCCAGACCCTCACCAATCTGAAAACAAGAGAAAGTAGAATGAGATGTAGATATTAAGTGCCAAGAGCACTGGTAATTTTAAGACAGGAACAGCAGATGTTTACCTTTGTAGAAGTCACTTTAGTGAGACACCCGATGGAATATTTTTGTAACAAAACGGCAGCATTTTTCAGGTCTATCCGGTTTTGAAAGTAGAATTATACAGCATGCCAGTTTCAGATCTTCCTTTATCTGATTGTTTATTTAAACTCTTATTCTAAAATTGAATTATCAGAATATTTTTTTTAAATGCTGGATTTCTGCACTTTTATAATATAGTGATGTTATTACTTGTTTGTCTTATAAAGGTGGGAAACTTTAGACAGTTTCATGCAACATGATGTTCAGGAATTATGTCGAGTGGTAAGTTTCCAGCATCTCTTATTGATATCTGCATATACACATGGTGTTGCCTACTGGCATATATATATATATATATATATATATATATATATATATATATATATATATATATATATATATATATATATATATATTTAGCTAAATTCCCATTAATACTGAAATCGATTCCTTAGATTAGAGTAAACCAAGGCTTAGAGAGTTCCATTTTACATGGTATCTTCCTTTCTAAATATAGCATGAGCTTTATATGGCCCTTTATATTTATGGACCTGGGGATAGGGACACACAATTTGTAAGGGAAAGCAAAGTTTAGAAACAAAATATAGAAGACTTTTCAAATGTGCTGACTCTCCTTGTAAGGTCACATTGGAGAAATGCCATTTAAAGGTGGCTTGGAAAGGAAAATAATTACTGGATATGTGCCCTTGTTTCTTTGATGAATAAAGATGGTGGGAAAGAATTGGGTGCTTTTTTTGAATAGTTTCTCTCTCCCCTTCTTTTAAATTAGAAATTCCGGTTCTTTCTGGGTTGAAAGACTCTGACCGCAGAAATAGTTAAATGGGGACCACACAAGAGCTAAGCAAATTAGTTTACTTATGAGGGGAAAGGTACTTGTGGTCTATTTAAAACTGTTTTATGTTTACATTTGGGAAAAGCTATACAACTTTAGTGACTAACATTGTGAATAGAAATCTGTTAAAAGATTCAGCATCTTTGCTCCTTCAATTAAATGAAAAGTGTTCACAGTGGTCCTCTAACAAAACCAGGGAAGTCCAGATGTTACATTCCTGATACTTCTAAAAGGCACAAGCCCAATTTAAAAAAATATATATTTTGCAGGTCACCTTTATGGTAGCCTCATTATGCCACCTGCTCTTTTTTGTTTTGTTGTTTTTGTTTACTGAGAAGGAAGATCCATTTCTATTCCATAAGCAGTTGGAGATTACATGCATTGCAAGTGATATAGCCATTTTCCACCTTCCAGGAAGAGTCTGAAGGTACTCGGCTTGTGGGTTTTATCCTGCTGTTCTAGTGCATCACAGACTTTTGCAAAGTTCTTCAAATCTAAGGGGAAATGGCATGGGGATAGCCCTGAAAGGATTTGTGGGGAAAGGGTGACTTAAAGGATTAATAGAAAGGAGAAGTGACTAATGAGTAGCACAAGAAAAAGTGAAGTCCCCAAAGTTTCATCATTAAATTAAATTTATATACTTCAAGTAAACAAATTCAGAAAAAGGTAGTTCAGGATGTATAACAGTGCAAATCTAATTTCTTTCAGTTGCTTGATAATGTGGAAAATAAAATGAAAGGCACGTGTGTAGAAGGCACTATCCCTAAATTATTCAGAGGAAAGATGGTGGTATGTATTTAGTCAGTTAACAAATTTTTAAAATTAATTCTGTTGTTTTGTACATATTGAAATCCTATCTTTATTTTTGTTTGCAGTCTTACATTCAATGCAAACACGTAGACTATCGGTCTGAACGAATAGAGGATTATTATGACATCCAGCTAAGTATAAAGGGAAAGAAAAATAGTAAGTGATATGTATTCTGTATGCACAAATTAAATTTTGGGGCTGATTTTCAGAGATGCTTAGCACCCACCTACCTCATTGACTTCAAATAGATTTGCAAGGGCTCATCGCCTTGGAAAATAAGGCGTTTGATTTCATAAGTAGGTGTCTTAGCATGAAGATACCTCACAGATTTTTCTATTTAGAGCAGTGGTTTTCAAACCTTTGTACTGGTAACCCCGTCACACAGCAAGCCTCTGAGTGTGACACTCCTCCTCCCCCATATGTAATAACCTTGCGACCTCCTGTGGGGTCATGACTCCCAGTTTGAGAACCCCTGATTTAGAGAGATTCTGCTTGCATTGGCCATTTTTTCTTTTTTCCTTTTCCCTCATTTCTTGTTAGGATCATCTTGTATTTTAAGAGTTCATCTATTTTTCCTACTAACTCCTCTTCTGATGTCATAATATTTTGTAATACCCTGAATTAGTTGCTTCTGCAATAGTAATAATGTCACATGGATTATGATTTAAGTATAGTACTCCTGAGGGCATTCTGCTCCAAAAAAAAAAAAAAAATTCTGTGTCATAAAATAAAAAATTCTATGCACAATATTTAAAAATTCTGCAAGTTTTATTTGTCTATAAATAAATGCAGAGGGTCCAGCATGGCAGGGGAAGCACAGGCCACAGAAATCTGCAGGATACATGAATTCTGTGCACATGTGCAGAATTCCCCCAGGAGTAGTATAGGCATGATCAACTGGAGCAAATGAATTTTTGAGTAACTCAGACCATTTTTACTTACAAATGGAGATGTTAATAAAAACCAAGAGAGCAGCTAACTGAGTCAAGCAGTGTAGCAGTTGCTAAATGTTAATTACATGAGGAAGTCATTGGCATGAAGGCAAGAAATATAGAACCACCTAAGACTTCAGTAAACCAAGCAGACGGTTCAAGGGGTTCCAGACATGTATTCCGCTCATGTGCACATGCATCCCAAAGCTAGAGAACGTTGCTTACCCATTGGGGAGGTGCTTGAGCCCTCTGGACCTCATAACCATTCCCATGGTTTATGTAACGGTGACACTGCCCCAACCCCCATCAGTTCCTTCTCAGTCTTTCCTGGCAGAGGGCCTCAAAGTGGCTAAGATGTTGCTACAGTCAGCACGCAACGTGGCAGACAATTCATCTAAGATTATGGCCTCAGCTGTGAAGGGTTCCTTGGATGCAGAACTCTGACGTTGCTCCAGACATGCAACAGATCACAGATGTTTGTTTGATTGATGGTCTTTGTTTTCTGAAAAGATAGATGAGGCATTACGTTCTTTTAAGGATGCCAGAACCATGTTATAGTTCTTAAGGGGTTATACCCCGGCAATTAAAAGTTGCTGTTATGGGGATCAGCAACAACAACAGCAGTTCCATTGGTACTCCCAACAGTATTTCAGACAACCTTCTTATTCTGCAAAGCAACTGGACTTCTCTAAGAGAAGACGCAAGTCTCACAAGAGAATGCCCTCTGGTTCCAACTTTAACCAGCCAACTCGTCTTGCGGCTGGCAAACAGTCACATACTTATCAATGATACCACCATAATGTAATATGTGAACAAACAGGAGTCTGCCTCAATCAGCTTTGTCAAGGAGCAATAAAGTTTTGGCACTTTTGCATCCAGGATGATATGTCCCCAGCCACACGCTTATCAGGTTCTTAAAACCAGTTGGCTGATCATCTCAGCTGAACTTTCTCTGAGAACCACCAATGGTCTCTGAAGAGCAATCTTGTGAGGGCCATCTTCAGGGAATGGGATATCCCATCGGTCAATCTGTGCAACAAAGGATAACAAAAAAATGCCATCAGTTTTGTTCTCGAGCAGGACTCAGCCCAGGGTCTTTAACTGATGCCTTCCAATTGAATTGAGGAGTGGCCCTGATGTACGCCTTTCCCCCCATTCCTCTAATCTCTCAGGTTGTCCTCAAACTGAAGTTGGACCATGCTTAACTGATTCTTATTCCACTGACTTGGCCAAGACAGTGTTGGTTCTCCAACCTTCTGAGTCTGTCAGTTCGACCTCATAGATCTCTTCCTCTCCTTCCCGAACTATTGAGTGGACACCACAGCCAGGTTGCATATCTGGTGCTGAGAGATCTATACTTCACGGCATGGATAGTACATGTAAGATGAGGAGGAAGGCAATATTCAGAAGCAGTTTGGAGTGTTTTACTTAATAGTAGAAAACCATCTACTAGGACTATATATTTGGCCAGGTGGAAGTAGTTTTTGGTAAGGGAATTCAACCAATGTTAGCTTGTGTTCAGGACATTTTGGATTACTTGTTGCATTTGAATCTTAGGGTCTGGCTCTTAGCTTGTTGAGGGTTCATTTTGTGGTGATCTTGGCGTTCCATCTTCCAATCCGAGGGAAGTCAGTTTTCTCAGACTCCATGGTAGTGAAATTTCTGAAAGGTATAGTCCACCTGTTTCCACCTGTGAAGGAAATGGTCCCATTGTTGGACTTCAGTAGTGTACTGGCTGTCCTTGTGTGTCCTCTATTTGAACCTCTAGCAACTTGTCCGTTGTCTCTCCTTTCCCAAAAACAGACTTTCTTGTTACTATAAAATCTATAAGAGTCAGCAAAATGCAGGCCTTAATGGTAGGGCTGCCGTATACACAGTTTCCTTGAGATCACATCCAAAGGTTTTGTCTAAAGTCGTTTTACAGTTTGACTTTAACTAGGTTATTTTCTTACCTGTATTCTTTCCTAAGCTGCACTCAAATGCAGAAGAACAGCGTCTTCATATGTTAAATGTCCGGTGCTGCCTTGCATTCTATCTGGAAAGGACCAAAACGTTTTGTTCATTATCTCGACTTTTTGTATTTTATGAGGATGAGATCAAAGGTCAGCCAATCTTTGGGCAGGCTGTTTCCAGGTGAATAACTTCCTGCATTTCCACAGCTTATGGAGTAGCTCAGACCACACCCCCACAGGAATTAGGACTCATTCAGTGAGAGCCCAAGTGAGCAACATTGATTGCATTTCTTAGTGATGTTTCAATATTTGATATTTGTAGGGCTACTACCCAATCTTCTGTATGTATTTGTACCCAACATTATGCTGTTACCTTGTTATCTAGATCAAATGCAAACTTTGAGAAGTCAGTTCTGCAGTCTTTAAATAAACTCCAAGTCCCAACTCCTACCGGTACTGCTTGTGAGTTACCTTAGCGGAATACATGTCAGCAACCACTCAAAGAAGAAAAGACTGTTACTTATCTGTGCTGTAACTGTTGAGATGTGGGTGTAGGCATGTATTCCATGACCTACCCTCCATCCCCTGTGCTTTTGAGTCTCTAGTCCTAGATTCCGGGGCAAAGGAACTGAAGGGGTGGGTTGAGGTGGTGCTGCCTTTATATAGCCATAGAATGGGCAACAAGCAACAGAGGATGCGAGCACCACCCTGATGGGTACTGCTGAGCAGAATTCTCTGGCTTCAGTGCACTAGGTATGTTGACACCTGAATGGAATACATATCTGCACCCCATCTCGAAGAACAACAGTTACAGCACAGGTAAGTAACTGTGTGTCACTCACAAGGTGAATGTAGAAAGCTGGTAGACCATTTAATGACCTGTCATTTTAAAATACATTTTAAAATCTATATTTGTCCCCTCTAATTCCAAATAAGTCTCAATCTGTTGTTTGAAATTCTTAAGCAATATAACATATTTTTTCACTCTACAAAGACAGAAATCTTCAATTAGACTTGAGTAAGTTTTGCGAATTATTTTGCTCTTTTTAATGTTTTTGCATTGAGTCTGCACATTGTTTTAGTAAACTTCTGTTTTTTTCCTTCTGCTTCTTACTTAGTATTTGAGTCCTTCATTGATTATGTTGCAGTAGAACAGCTGGATGGTGATAACAAATACGATGCAGGAGAACATGGCTTGCAGGTATAAAATTCAAGAGGAAGTACCAAGTTTTCTTTCCAGATCCTTGATAAAGGATTTCCAACGAGAGCTAGCTGTTGAATTACCTTGATCAAAAATGTTCTGAAATTCATGCAAACTTGCATTGACTGGTTGTGGTGGCTTCCTTCTAAGCAAGCTTGTGTATATTTTGTTAATTCTTGTTAAGTTACTTTGAAATGAAGACTTCAGCAATGCAATTTGCTTTTCCCTATGATTTTGTTATAAATTATCATGTTTTTACCAAAGAAGAAATTATAACTTGCATTTAAATTTAGATTATATTTTTCAACTGATATTTGATTTCAAAGTGACAATCCATTCAACTACTTTAGCAAAGTTAGTCTGCATTTGCATGTGTATCTATATGCCACCCACAAACAGGAAGAGGCACCAACTGAAGTTGCAGAATATTTTTTTGCCATTCATCTCTTTACAGCAGTCCATCTCTCTCTGGCTTTTCAGTTTCACTTGGCCTACCACAGTGTGAAAAGCAGAAGTCCTTGTCTAAAACTGGTTTGGTTAAGATGATTTTTTTTTTTTTTTTTTTACAACAAGCATAACTCTTGTCAATAATAGTTAAAAATAAATTGGAAAAACAAAAAATATGTAAATGCTCTTCTTGTGGTAAGGTGTTGCAGCCTAGCAATGTCTGGCTTGTTCACTGCCCTCTTGTTATGTTTGGTAGTCTGAAAACAGTGTCTTTGGCGATCCACTGTATGATGTGCATCTTGACTCTTCTATCTTCCCTGTTTAGTAAGGCCTCTCTCAAGTCACAAGTTTTACCTGAGTTCTCCCAAGACTGCAATAGCAAGAAATAAAAAGAAAAGCTAGCTATAATGGGAGGACCTTTCACTCAGCAATCTTCCAGCACTAGCTGGATCAACCTTCTTGAACTTAGAAGTTTCACTGGTGCTATATTGCATCTATATACATTTTTTTTTTTTTATTCATTGACAACTTGCTTGTTCATTTATTCTTAGTAGCTCATTGTGATGTTATGATGCATTTGCCTTACTTACTGCTCTTCTTTTAAATAATTAACTATTTTGTTCTAAGTGCTACTGCAGTAGCAGCTGGGAAGCTCAAGAGGGTACCAAAGTACCAAAAAGTTATGAAATATCCTTGTTGCCCCTATCTGTCTATTGTGTGGTGTAGATGAAAGCTCATGTAGTACAAATTAATCTGAGAAATGCAGTTTATGGGTAAAAATTATTTTCTTTGAGTAGTTTAAGAAGACAAACTTAGAGTCTGAACTTGCATTCTTTTCAAACATACAGGAGGCAGAGAAAGGTGTGAAGTTCTTAACATTGCCACCAGTGTTACATCTTCAGCTCATGAGATTTATGTATGACCCTCAAACTGACCAAAACATCAAGATAAATGATAGGTAACTCTTTTGCCATGATAAAGTTTGAACTTGTTGAAATATGATATGGAAACTATTTTGCCCAAAGTCTGGCTTTTGGGTTTTCAGTTGACACCAGCAGGGAAAGGTACATGAAGACATAGCTGAAGAAAGCTCCCAAGAAATAGTTCTGATAATGTGCATTGTTGACTTATGAATCTTTAGTGTTCTGATTGACAGATTCAGCTGTTTATTAAATATCCATTGTTAACCATTTACTGGGATATGAAATAATTAACAAGTTGTTTAGGTTTTTTTAAATGATGCAATTTTATATAGAACCTTGTTTACATCATTTGGGTATCAAAAAAATAAGAGAAGTTGCAATAGTGTAGTAAGCCACTGTTTTTAATATGTACCAAATTCCTGCTGCAAGAATAAACAGAATTACTGGGTCTCCCCTACTCATGTCACTTTTTCTTTTGGCTCCACCACACACACGCTCTATTTCAGGACGTTCATAACACAAGTAGATGTGCAGTTTGAAAAAACCTGTACTTTCTTTTATGTGGATTTTGTATCAGCCAGGTACACCTCTATGAAATGAGTTCTGGACACTTCAGTTCTGTTTGCAAATTAATTTACTATTTTCCAGCAAAAAAGGAAATTGAGGAAATCTATATGTTACAATAATTGGAGAATGTTGTGTAGTGTGGTCTGATGCAAAATAACAATAGCGTTCCAGTCAAAAGGTACCTCATTTAGCAGTTGCAGTCTTGCAGCACCTGCAAGGAATGGGTTTTTGAGCTAGATTCTGTTCTCATTTACATTGTGGTAAATCCAGAGTAACTTCGTGACTTCAGCTGAGTTATTCTGAATTTACACTGCTTTGTAACTGAGAGCAGAATTTGGTCCCTTGTGTATACAAAGATTATTTATATCCCATATTAACAATGTAAAATACGCTGCTTTACCCAGTCATTGCAGTTAATCTCAGATAAAAATGATGTTGTAATTTGACTTGTTCAGTTATGTACTGTAACTTTCTTTAGTGAAGTTTATAAGTGTAAATACATTTCAGCATAAGAGTATTATTCTCTTAACTACAAGTAAAAATACCTAACTTTTTTTAAAATTAGGTTTGAATTTCCTGAACAGTTGCCACTTGATGAATTTTTACAAAAAACAGACCCTAAAGATGCTGCAAATTACATCCTTCATGCAGTACTAGTACACAGTGGAGATAACCATGGCGGACATTATGTTGTTTACTTAAATCCTAAAGGGGATGGCAAAGTAAGTATTGAAAAAGCAACCAAACTATTTTATTTGTAGAGAGTGTCTTATTCTGTCTTTTGAGGCAGTTGAAGCTTCTGTCATGGAGCAACTGAGAAACCTGCAATTAAGATTCCTATTGCTGATTAGAGTTGCCCTAGGAACTTTTTGGTTTCCAGGAGTGGGGACTACTAGAATACTTGTCTTTGAAACTAAGTTCATTTTCTCCAATACAATGCTTGTTCTCGACAGAGTTTATTAAATTGTTCCTCTCTCACTCAGCTTCCAGTCCCACAGACTTAGGGAAACTTAAGTTGTACAAAAAAATCTTCATCTGTTTTTGTTTTAGGAAGGTACTGACAGTTTGAGGCATTAGGGGTCTCTCGCCCACTTAAGGAGGAGCAGGCTCATGCTTGCCTGCTGTTGGCTTGTGGCCAAATAATTTAGCTAGAAGAATCCTTGCAGTCACACACATACATACTAGGGCTCCAAAAGAAGAAATTAGTGTGTGCAGAAGGAGGCTACCCAGCATGTCTTATGTCTTTACTGTCTCTAATACATATATTTAAATCCAGGAAAAAGTTAGGGAAGTGTTTCTAACATCTCTGATTCAACACTCTGTTTCCCTCTGATGTTCTCCTAATATTATGAGATACGCCATTCTGATGACTAAATATAACTGGAAGTTTATAGGTCAGGTACATCTTTCTTTGAGATAGTTGCATTATGTGCACCATAAAATGTTTTTGAGCAGTTAATTGTTTATATTTAAGAGGAGAAAGCCAAGATTCAATGTAAATTTGTTTTTCATATTTCCCCTTTAATTTCCACAATAGATAGTTTACAGATAAGGATGAAGTTTTGGGATGTTTTATTTCATATTTGCCACAGTATGTTTAAAATTTACAAGTAGTAGTTGGATACTTTTGTGCACCACTTGCTTTATATTTCATTCTACAACAATAAATCAGCATCAGCTATCTGAACTTCATGGTAGTAATGAAATATATTTGGATAACAGATCAGATTCTGTTAAGGTAAATAATAATTTGAATAGTTTGGCTAAAGATTGCTGTTTTTCATAAAACAGGCTCAAATATTTAATTAATAAAGCGTCAGAAATTTAAGGCCCTCTTTATTTTTTGTAAAAATAGAAGGTTGCACAACTTATGTTGAACCAGTGGGATATTTTTAAAAAAATTATTCTGTTGCTTGGAGAAAAAGTTTTATATTTCAGTCACTTCAAAGAGGAAAAAAAAAAAGAGTTCCTATTTCTTGCATGTAATTTAAGTCAATTAAGGTGTGAGTTAATTTGTGTCAAGAATACTTTTTTTGTATCTTTAAATAATTCACTTTTTCCCCCAGTGGTGTAAATTTGATGATGATGTTGTATCGAGATGTACAAAGGAAGAAGCAATCGAACACAATTATGGAGGTCATGATGATGACTTATCCGTTCGGCACTGTACTAATGCTTACATGTTGGTTTACATCAGGGAATCAAAATTAAGTATGTATATATTTGTGTATCTTTTTTTGTGTGAATGTTGATTAAACCCAGATATTGAAATGCAGAGGTCTATGGTTATCTTTGAATCCTAAATTGTTGTCATCTTTCACCATATGATGGAGCTTCAGAAAGCTGCAGTTAACCTTGGAAAATGTTAGTGTTTGACCAGTCTTTATTCAAAATCAAAAATGTCTTTAGCTGACATAGTGGTGTCATAAGTGTACACTACAATACTTCACTTTCTCTTCACAGTAATTGTGTAATAGCCTTGATTGTATTTTGAACAGTAGAAATGGATTACCATTATTTTAATGTAACTGAACCCTTAGTGACGAGAACTAGATCAGGCTTGATATGTATAAATTTGAGTGTCAGTAAAAATGTATTATTCTAAAAATCTGACATTTAATTGAATCCTTCATAAGGGTAAGATATAAATCATGAAAATGGTGTAGTCTAGCCTAGATTAGAAAGTTCATCTTGTGCCAGAATGTAATGATGCTATATTAGATAAACGGTGGTTTTAAAGGTGTAAAAGCTTTCCTTAGCTTATCATCAGAAATTGTTGCCCCAAGAATAGTCATGAGTGTGTATGAAAGCCCTGTTAGATATAAATTATTGTAAAATGACATCACAAACCCACTTTCTTTTTAGGTGAAGTTTTGCAACCTGTCACAGACCATGATATTCCTCAACAATTAGTAGAACGGCTACAAGAAGAAAAGAGAATAGAAGCTCAAAAGAGGAAGGAGAGGCAGGAAGCTCACCTCTACATGCAAGTGCAGGTCAGCTTTGAAACAGTAACTTAAAACCAACTTCTGCTTTGAAATTTGAAGATAAGAATATTGACTTAATAGTAGTCAGAATTCTAGAAAACAGATATGCTAGATATGGTGGTCTTGCCCAGGGTCTGCTTACATTTGCATCTTCTTTAATTCAGCAAAAAGAATGAGGAGTACTGGTGGCACCTTAGAGACTAACAAATTTATTTTGAGCATTAGCTTTCGAGGGCTAAAACCCGCTTCATCGGATGCATGCAGTGGAAAATACAGTAGGAAGATGTATATACACAGAGAACATGAAAAAATGGGTGTTGCTATACCAACTCTAATGGGACTAATCAATAAAGGTGGGCTATTATCAGCAAGAGGAAAAAAAACTTTAGTAGTGATAATCAGGATGGCCCATTTCCAACAGTTGACAATAAGGTGTGAGTAACAGTAGGGGAAAAATTTGCATGGGGAAATAAGTTTTTAGTTTGTGTAATGACCCATCCACTCCCAGTCTTTATTCAAGCCTAATTTAATGGTGTCCAGTTTGCAAATTAATTCCAATTCTGCAGTTTCTTGGAGTCTGTTTTTTGAAGTTTTTTTTGGTTGGAGAATTGCCACTTTTAAGTCTGTAATTGAGTGACCAGGGAGGTTGAAGTGTTCTCCGACTGGTTTTTGAATGTTATAATTCAGTGGTTCTCAAACTTTTGTACTGGTGACCCCTTTCACATAGCGAGCCTCAGAGTGAGACCCCTTATAAATTAAAAACACGTTTTTATATATTTAACACCATTATAAATGCTGGACGCAAAGAGGGGTTTGGGGTGGAGGCTGACAGCTCACGACCCCCCATGTAATAACCTTGCGACCCCCTCAGGGTCCCAACTCCCACTTCGAGAACTCCTGTTATAATTCTTGACGTCTGATTTGTGTTTCTAATGTTAAACCACCCAAATCAAACTTTGGGTTCTCTAGTTGTTTAAGTTACTTATTGTTTGGTGTGAACCACCAGCTTAAGGCTTGATCCAACAAACAGTTCTTCTTTGAGTAGATGCGGTTATGTATTCTATTTGGGCTTGTGCACGTCCAGCACACTGGAGCCAGATAATTTTGCCTATCAGTAACCCGTAGAGGGGCAGCGCTCGTGGCCATAGCCCCTCCCTAGTTATATGAGGTGCCTCCCTCCCCTCCCCCAGTTCCCTCTTATCGCCCATGGCTGTAGTCTGATCCCAGTGTGGTTTTCACCTCAAAATCCTTCTATTTTAGTGACTTTTCTAGTTCTATATAGTTAATTAGTACCATAATATAGAGTTAGTTATCTTTAGTGTTAGTTAGCTGTAGTTTAAGTATTTCCCTGTTGATACCCTCACCAGGGTTTAAACATTGTCTGTCATGTAGGGGAGTGATCCCCAACAATGATCCCCATACATGAGGAGGAGGCATTTGGGCCCGGAGTTTGGTCAGTTCAGACGCCCTTCCCTGTCGCCCTCCAAGCACCCATTTTGACTCCTTGGTCCAGAGCAGTGTTCCAGTTTTTGCTCCTTTCTCCTCATTCCCTCCATTTGGGGGGCTGGGTGGCCCGCTTTCACGATGCTTGGGCTTGCTCACCACTGACATCTGGGGCACTGTCAGATCAGGCTATTTCATCCATTTCCTCTCCATCCCTCCCCCCGCCTCTCCAGCCCTATCCTTCTTCAGGGATCTCTCTCACAAGATGCTGCTCCGCGAGCAGGTTTGCTCTCTACTGGGTAGGGGAGCAGCAGAGGAGATTCTTCCGGAATACTGTGGTCACGACTTCTGTTCCTGGTACTTTCTGCTGCCCAAATCCAAGAGCGGGATAAGATCCATTTTCTATCTTTGTGGCGTCTACAGATATATCAGATAAATGAGGTTCCAAAAGATCACTCTATCGGCTATTCTCCCAACATTGTCTCAGAGAGACTGGTTTGCTGATCTCGACCTTCCCGACGCCTACTTTCATGTGGTGATTTTGCCGGGTCACAGGAAATTGGTTTGATTTGTCATAGCAGAGCACCATGTTCAGTATATGGCGCTTCCATTCGGCTTCTATTCTGCCCCTCGTGTTTTTACTGAATGTGTGGTTGTGACGGCATATCTCAGGAAGAAAGGAATCCACATCTTCCAGTATCTGGATGACAGGTTACTGAGGGGCAGGTTCAGAAAGGAAATTCTTGCTCACATCAACATTATGCTGTTCTTGCGCGATCATCTAGGTCTCATCCCAAACACTGGGAAGTCAACTTTGGTTCCCACTTCGAAAATAAAGTTCATTGGGGCCCTAGTAGACTCTAAAAGTTTGAGAGCTTTTCAGGCAATTTACTACCTTTTGCCTCAGTGTGAAGTCTGACTTCAATGACAGTTCAGGTGTGCCTGAGGCTTTTGGGCCACATATCCACCCGCTTGCACACAAGTGGCCCACTTCTCAAGGTTGCACCTTCTCTACCTCTACATTTGGCTCAGGATGTTTTACTGTCCAGCTCTTCACCCCGTATAGATTGTTTCATCTTCCTCCACAGGTCCTGGACTCCTTGCAGTGGTAGATGCATCTAAAGAACATATGCTAAGGTGTTCCCTTTGTCCAGCCTTTGCCAACCAGGGCTATTGTCACTGACTCCTCCTTGATGAGTTGGGAGCACACCTGGGGTCACTGAAAGTTCAAGATATGTGGTCGGAGCAGGAGTCCTCACGTGCTGGAGCTATGGGCCATGTGCAATGCATGTCGTGCTTTTCTGGACTGTGTCAGGGGCTCAATGGTTCACATACTTACTGAAAATGCTACCATGACACATTATTTGAACAAGCAAGGGGGACCACTCTCCATGGCACTTTGCCAAGAAGCAATCAGTTCGTGGCAGTTCTTCATTGAGGAGAGTTGACGACTTGCCTGGGGTCCAGAATCATCTTGCGGACCATTTCAGTAGGAATTTTTCCCTGAGTCACGAGTGGACTCTGAAGACGAGTGTCCTCCAGGTCATTTTCGCAGCTTGGAGCATTCTGACGATTGACCTGCTTAGTACAAAGGACAATGGGAAATGTCACCTTTCTGCTCTCAAGGGGACCTCAGTCCAGGCTCCCTTTCCAACACTTTCCATGTCAGCTAGCGATCAGCTCCCCTGTATACATTTCCCCAGATCCTGATCATCCCACATATCATCCTTAAGCTGAAAGCGGATCAAGCCAAGCTCATTCTCATTGCCCCAGCATGGCCAAGGCAGTGCTGGGTCTCTGACCTCATGCTGTCAGTTCAGTCTCCCTTATTCCTTCCTCTCCATTCTGACCTACTCACAGACAATCAGTCACACATTGCATCCCATGCTCAGCTCCTAGCATCTCCCAGCATGGATGCTTTGCAGCTAAATGGGGAGGAAGAACAGTTTTTGGCAGCTATTCAACAGGTTCTACTCAACTGTAGAAAGCCTTCTCTCAGAATGGCCTATTCAGCTAAATGGAAGTAGTTTTCGGTGTGATCACTGGCCCTCAGAATTCAACTGATGCTGGTTTCTATCCATGACATCTTGGAGTGCCTGCTGTACCTTCAGTTGTGTAGCTCATTGGAAGTGCTTCTGGCAGCAATATCGGCATTTCACCCCCCCATTCAGGGAAGATCAATTTTCTCCGATACTATGGTAGCAAGATTCTTAAAAGGACTTCTTCGTCTCCATCTGGTCTGAGAGCTGGTTTCTCTATGGGACCTTAACGCAGTCCTAGCAGCTTTAATGGGACCCTCATTTGAGCCTCTGGCGTCTTGTTCTTCTCCGCTTTTTGTCAGAAAACTGCGTTCCAGGTAGCGATAACGTCCACGAGAAGAGTGTGAGAGTTGCAGGTTCTGATGGCGGAACCTCCTTATGCACAGTTCTGATAAGAACAAGGTGACTTTATGACCACACCCAAAATTTTTGTCTAAAGTGGTCTCTCAGTTTCATTTGAACCAGGTATTTACCTGTGTTCTTTCCCAAGCTGCATTCATCTCCTGAGGAGCAGCCTCTCCATACATTAGATGTCAAATGACGTCTAGCCTTCTATCTGGACAGGATTAAACCGTTTTGTGCTTCGCCTCACCTGTCTCATATGCAGATCCGATGAAGGGTCAAGCAGTCTCTTCACAGACTACCTCTAAATGTAAAACAAAGACTGCATATGAAAAAGGTTCAGCTACACCTCCTCAGCAGATGCGAGCTCATTCTGCGAGAACACAGCCATAGTTAAAGGTGTTCCTCAGTGATGTCTCAATATTGCCTATTTGCAGGGCTGCTCTGTGGTTGTCCATATATGTGTTTACGAATCATTACACCATTATTGCATCTCCCAGGGTGGATGCAAGTTTTTGTAAGGTTGCCCTGCAATCCTTGTTTGGGTAGACTCCAAGCCCCGTGTCCTGGGATGGGTACTGCTTGAGAATCACCTAAGTGGAATTTATAGTTGCATCTACTTGAAGAAGAAGAAACGGTTACTTACAGCGATTGTGGTTCTTCAAGATATGATGCAGACATGTATTCCATGACCCAGCTTCCGTCCCCTCTGCATCAGAGTCTAGTGTCTGGGCGTCTGGTGCGAAGAAACTGAGAAGGGTCGTGGCAGTGCTGCCTCATGTAGCCTTGGGAGGTGCTATGGCCAGTAGGTGTGAGTGCCACTTCCCTACTGGTACTGATAGGCAAAATTCTCCAGCTCCGGTGCATTGGGTGCACGCACATCTAAGTGGAATACACGTCTGTGTGTCATCGCAAAGCACCACAGTTAAAGTAAGTTACCATTTCTTACACCTGCGAATGTCACCTTGAGTCCTGATGAAATTAATAGTACTCCTCAGGTATATTCATGGCCATTTCTGTTGGTCCACTGTTTATTGTACTTATACAAGAATATAACTTTTCATGGCTTTTTAGAGAGGATTAAATTATTATATTAGAGGAAAAGGGCTAGACTCTTACAGTGCAGTGTTAGGGTAGCTCAGGAGATCTCCCATAAATTACTTTCTGAAATTGAAATATAGCTAGTTATAGCCCCCAATTCTGGACTGCAGCTGAGCCGAGTTCACCATGTAGGAGTGGAGGAGAACTATGTTACCTTTGCATCTCTCACATTTTTAGATGGCTAGGGACCAGAGCAGTTCCCAGTGTTACCTAGAATAAGCCCTGTGGCTGCTGTTCGATATACTGTACTGCTATGGCTTCCTGTGGAGCCATCCAGCAGCACAAAATAGGCAGAGGTTGGCCCTACACCAGAATGAAATTCTACTTAAACCAGGGCTTTTCCACAGTGGCAAGATCTCCTGGGTGTGTGGTTCCTGTACTCCCCAGCAGAATTGGTATATTGATCAGAAACTGGTCCATAATATTTTAGGCCCCATTCCTGGAAACTAAGGCCCTATTCTGGGAAACACGTTACTGACTATTCCTTTTGAATGCAGAGGCACTTCTCTAATGCTAAAATTATTAATGTGCATAAGTGTTTGCAAGATTTGAGCCTAAATGCTAATGGCTTTGTGCTGTTTTTTGTCAGAACGTTTGGTATATTTGTGAATTTTTAAACGTGGTTTTGAGTAGCATAGTTTGTCTTAAATTTCATTAATAGCTTATATATTTGAAAACTTATTAACACAAAATGATTTAAGTGTGAACATTGACACTAACCAATAAATCAATTAAATTCAGAGGCAAAGCTTACATCAGCAGTGTTTCTGATTCTTCAGCTGTAAACTATATATAAGTAATGTTTATAAAATGTTCAATTTCAGATAGTGACAGAGGACCAGTTCTGTGGCCACCAAGGCAATGATATGTATGATGAAGAAAAAGTGAAATATACTGTGTTCAAAGTATTAAAAAACTCCACACTTGCAGAATTTGTTCAAAACCTGTCTCAAACAATGGTAAGTTTTTTCTGTAGCACAGTAACTAACTACATGTTTTTAATACATTTTGTTTACTTTATAATCTTTGAATTCTCTTGGTATATGTGACTGCTTCTTTGAGTAGTGTCCCTGTGAGTGCTCCAGTGTAGGTGTGCTTGCGTCCCTGTGCTCTGTTTTTAGGACTTCGGTAGCAGTATCCGTTAGGCCTGCACATGCACTGTCTGTCTCTTCTTATGCTGCTCCATGAGGCTAGTTGGCACACTCAGGCTAACCCCCATCAGTTCCTTCTCTACCGCCCCTGGCTAGAAACGGAGCTATTTGCTTTTCTGTAGTTAGTTAGCTTCTTAGTTGTAGTTCTAGTTGTAGGGGTTTTTTTTCTTTCTCCTTATTTTTCCCCTTAAAGAAGAACAAACAAAAAAAACCTATTTTATTTTCCTGCTTCTCTCCTCATTGGGGACCTTGTCCCTACAGGGTATGCCCAGATCACTGGGCTTCAAGAAGTGCTTCTCTTGCAAAGAGGCAATCCCTATCGCAGAAAAGCACGCCCATTTGCTGTCTCATGGAAGGCCACATTGAATAAAAGTGTGGTCTTTGCGAATAGCTCAGGCCCAGGTCTCATAAGGGTAGAGAATTCAGGCAGAAGATTATCTTCATGGAGGCGGCTCTTGGACCCTCTCCATACCCGTGCCACGAGTCACCTTTCAGATGTGAGTCTTCCCCATAGCCTTTAACATCTAAAGGCTGTGAGTCAAAGAAACAAGGCGCTGACCCCTCTCACAAATCATCAAAAAGAGAGCAGAAGTCCCCGCAGTGAGCCCCAACGTAGCCGTAAACATTCTCCGGCACACTCGGTATCCTCAGTACCACCAGCACAGAGACCTTCTTGGTCCGGTGCTCATGGAAGTCCTCAGTGGCAGATACTGTTGACAGGCCTACAGTCAATGGGCACAGGCACCGAGTCAACGGCACCTATGGACAAAGGCAGGAGTAAGCAGTCCTCTAAGAAAACATCAATACACGATTCCTCATCGGTACCGACCTTGACACCTCATCTGACACCAGAGCAAATGGTATGGGCAAGACCCCATCCACCACAATACTGCCAACAATACTGAGTCAGATGGCACCACTGGAATTCCTGCACTCCACACATCGGGGTCTCCTCTTCTCCGTGCCGGGACCTCCGCACCGAGTTCGCTTGGCACAGGAGTCTTCCCCACTGCTCTACCATGCTCCCCTACTTTCCAGTGAGAGCTTGGACAGTGAATCTGAGGAGGTGGCATCTCAGTACTCCTCAAAAACTCCTTACGGTGCCCAATATCAGCAGAGCCTCAAGGATATCCTCAGATGGCCCCACTACCACTATCTTGGCATGGCCATCCATGGGCATCACCACCAACCTCTATGCTGCCACCCCAGTGGGACAAGAGGTAGTTCATCTCCTCCAGTTAGGAGTCATAGAACCAGCACCTCGAACATCTAGAAGGCAAAGGGTTCTACTCCTGTTATTTCCTAATACCCAAAAGGAAGAGAGGTTGGAGACCCATACTAGACCTCAAAGCTCTCAACAAGTTTGTCAAGGCTTAAAAATTCAAGATGGTCACTTTAGCAACAGTCATTCCAGCGTTGGAACAGGGAGACTGGTTTTCAGGACACCTATTTTCATATCTCAATTCTAGCGACTCTCAGACAATTTCTCAGATCCTCTCTAGGATAAGACCACTATCAATACAGAGTGCTCCACTTCAGACTGTCATCGGCCCAAGAGTATTTTCCAAGGTTCTCTCAGTAGTGGCCGCCCACTTACCCTCCCAAGAGATCATGATTTACCTGTATCTGGACGATTGCCTCCTCAGAGCCCAGTCTTTACAAGAGGCTCACTGAGTCACCAAAGCTGCAATACACTTGTTTACAGAAGTGGGTTTACAGATCAACGCCTAGAAATCAGCCTTCACTCCAGTGCAGCACCTAGTATTCATTGGCACTGACCTCAACTCTAGAGACCAGAGCTCCCCTTGCTCAAACAGATTCTTCTCTTTAGCCACACTCATATAGACCATTCAGAATTGCCTATAAATATCAGCCAGACGCTGCCTACAACTCAGGGCACATAGAAGCGGGCACAGAGGTAATACCACATGCCAAAGCTTCACATGTGGTGCCTCCAGATGTTTGTGTACAGCCCAAACAGGGACAGACAAGATAAACCGCTTTCAATAACCACCTGGGTCAAAATCTCCTTAGATTGGTGGAAAGACCCAACCAACATTTTCAAAGGGATCCCCTTCTTGCAAATCCGCCCATTGTTGCTTCTAATCACTGACACATTGCTCATGTGGGGTAGGGGGGGATGTGCATATCTAAACGTCCTTAGTACCGTCACAAATGGTCACCCACAGAGGGATCCCTTCACATCAACCTCCTCAACCTAAGAGCAATCAGGAATGCCTGTACCCACTTCTTCCCGATGATCAAAGGATCACACACAAGAGTCCTAACAGACAACGTAGCCTGCATGTACTACATAAATCAACAAGGGAGAGCCTGATCACTCTCCCTCTGTGCAGAGGGGATGAGATTATGGAACTGGTGTCTCCCCCACAAGGTCACACTGTCAGCAGACTACTTCCCGGAGGCACATAACTTGATAGCAGATAGTCTCAGTCACTAATTCCCACATGACCACAAGTGGGAGCTACACCAAGTAGTACTTCACAATCTATTCAGGCAATAGGGGACACCGACAACAGACCTTTTTTGCTACTTGAACAAGAAATGTCCCCGCTACTGCTCCAGAGCAGGGATAAGACAGAGCTCCCTGGGTGATGCCGTCCTCCCCTGGGATGGGGACAACTTTACACCTTTTCTCCTTTTTCCCTACTGAAAGTCCTGCTGAAAATTTTAAAAAAGACTGAGCACACATCATTCTGATCGCTCCTATTTGACTGAGACAGACCTGGTTCCTTTACCTGTCATAGCTCGCAACATGCCCGCCAATCACTCTCCCAGTCACTCCGTACCTACTGTCCCAGGACAATGGATATCCCCCACATCCCAACTTGAGGGTTCTCTGTCTCAAGGCATGGCTCCTTCTTGGTTCAAATAACTAGAAAGTTCCTGTTCAGAGGACATGCAAGAGGCATTATTACACAGTAGAAAGTCCTCAACACAACATACTTGCGTGCAAAAATGGTCCAGGTTTTGGATTTGGTGTACTTCCCAACAAATCTCCCCGACATCCGCGACTCTTCAACATCTTAGACTATACTCTGGCCCTAAAAAGATTGGAGCTGACTGTAAACTCTCTGAGTCCACCTATCGACTATAACAGCCTTCCACCTCCAGTAGAGGTATACTCAGTGCAGTCACACCCAATCACCAAAAAGTTCCTCAAGAGTATAGTAAACCTCTTCCCACAACCTTGACTTCCTCCTCCCACATGGGACTTAAACCTGGTGCTGAAAGAACTAACTAGGCCTCCCTTCAAACCCATAGCCACCAGTTTCTCAATGAAAACCACTTTCCTGATCGCAATTTCTTCAGAATAGAAGAAAGAGCAGCTCTGATGGCACATCCCCCCCCCACATGGTAGTCTTTCAGGGCAAAGTTATGCTCAGGCCACATCCAAAATTCATTCCTAAGGTAACCTCCCATTTCACGTGAACTAATTGATTCATCTTCCAACCTTCTATCCCATGCCTCACCGAGGCGCAAGAGAGGCTATATTGCACATTCTAGATGTCGAGAGAATTAGCCTTTTACCTGGCCAGGACAAAGGCTTTCAGAAAGTCCCCCCGGCTTTTCCTCTCTATTGCGGAAAGATCCAAGGGCCCAGGAATATCAGCCCAAAGGCTCTCCAAGTGTGTCTCGAACTGCATCAGACAGTGTTGTCAGGTTCTTAATATAACCCTTCCACATATTATTCATACATACTCTACAAGGTCTATCTCCTCATCTGTCGCCTTCTTCAAGAATGTCACTATCTTAGAGATCTGTAGAGCGGTGTCAGTCCACACTTTCGTGGAACATTATGGGATCACTGGGGACTCCGCCACTGATGCCACCTTCGGCTCCACTGTGCTGTCATTGGAGTTGGGTCAGTTAAAGAAGTCTCAGCCCTCTGGAAGGGATGCTTCTCGGGAATCACCTACAGTGGAGCACCCATATGGACACTACTCAAAGAAGTAGTAGCTACTCACCTTGTGCAGTAACAATGGTTCTTTGAGATGTGTCCCCCTGTGGGTGTTCACAACCCACCCTCCTCCTCTCTACTTCGGAGTTCTTGTGAATGACACTGTGGTAGAGAAGGAACTGAGAAGGGGTTAGCCCACGTCGCTGACTAGCCTCGTGATGCAGCATGAGGAATGAGAGTACATGTGTGGGTCTAATGGACACTGCTACTGAAGTTCTCCCATCAGTAGTGTAGGGAGGCAAGCACACCTACAGTGGAGCACCCATAGTGACACACACAGTTACTGCACAAGGTGAGTAACTTCTTTTTGTCATAGTTTGAATGTTTGTACACTGACTAGTTTTGACTGGTTTTATTAAAGTATTTTAATTTTTTTTTTAAATTTTCTTATAATTTCACCTTTCTTTTAACTTAGGGATTTCCACAGGATCAAATACGGTTGTGGCCGATGCAAGCTAGAAGTAATGGAACTAAACGACCAGCGATGTTAGATAATGAAGCGGATGGCAATAAAACTGTAAATATTTGCTAATAGGGGAAAAGTTAATTCTAAGTCTGTCTCATTTACAGTTCCAACAGTAAAGATGTGGCCTCAGGACATCAAAATCTTAAGTGTTGGAAACTAACCTATGTCCCCTGTAACACCATAGAAAAACTTGTGAAATCTGGGACCAGTGTACAGTAGCCCTTGATTTAGAGTAGATTTGAGATTTGGCAGATTGATTTTGAGATTTGGCAGATCTAGATCTTTTTACTGTAATGAAAGGAGACACAATCATTATTCATCTGTCACTAACCTTAACTTTACATTTTACTACATAATATAAAATGTAAGGGCAAATATGTTATGAGTTCCATGAATGCTTTAGAAACTTCATAAAATAAAATGTTGCATATAAATATCAATAATATTAGGGATACGAAAAGTTGTATTAGCCCCTGTGTTAAGTTTATCCTTAATTTTTGTTCTTGCTAGTATAATGGACATGGACGGAAATAAAATATTTTTAAACATACAAGAGAGTTCACTTTAAGTAAAATTCTGTGCAGTTTAAAGTTCTGTGTGTAACTTTTTAAAAAACACACATCGAAAGCAATATTTGATATTGTTTTGCTTACTTTAGCAAGCTGGTAGAGGATTGCATATAATCTTTAGCTCTCACCAACATAGCTAAAAATGACGGACTTTTCCCAACAGTGTAAGATTCCTTATAAGTTCTTGGTTTGTTTTAATTTAAATTATGCAGTTTGACCACTCCACTAAGTTTTCTGCCTATATTAGGGTTACCATTCGTCCGGATTCCCCCGGATATGTCCGGCTTTTTGAGCTAAAAATAGCGTCCGGGGGGCAATTTGTAAATGTCCAGACTTCCCCCCTCCCCCCGCAGAGCGTGCGCGGCTAACAGGGCAGCCAGATGGATGGTGCCACTTACATGGGGCTCCGACAGCCAGAGAGAGCCCCTCCTCCGCCTCCCCTGCAGCGGAGATCACTTCCTCCCTCCCTGCATTCGCAGATCGCCTCCCGCAGTCTGGAGCTCCTCCCCCACTGCTGCCCAGTGTGTGGGACGAACGGCTCAAGCCGTTCCTGAGCTAATTCACAGAGACATTAAGCGAAGGCCAACAACAAGGGGGCCAGGGGGTCGGAGAAGGGGCAGGGGGGTTTTGGAGGGAGCAGTCAAGAGACGGGGGGGGGTCGGGAGTTTGGGGGGGGCTTTCTGGAGGGGGTGTGGATAAGGTTTTGGGCAGTCAGGGTACAGATAGGGGGTAGGGTCCTGGGGGGCAGTTGGGGGGGGGGGAGGTCTTAGGGGACAAGGAACAGGGAGGCTTGGGGGGGGTCCTGGAGGGCAGTTAGGAGCAGGGGTCCCAGGAGGGGGCAGTCAGGGAACAAGGAGCAGGGGGGAGAGGGGGTTTGGGCGTTCTGAGGGCGGGGCAGTCGTGGCAGGAGTGGGGAGAGGGATTGGAGCAGTCGGGACAGGAAGCAGAGGGGTTTAGATGGGTCGGGAGTTCTGGGGGGGCTGTCGGGGTGGAGAGTGGTTGGATGGGGCGTGGGAGTCCCGGGGTCTGTCTGGGGGTGGGGGTGTGGATAAGGGTTAGGGCAGTCAGATAGGGGGTAGGGTCCTAGGGGGCCAGTTAGGATGGGGGGAGGGCCTCAGGAGGGGGCAGTCAGGGGACGAGAGGCAGGGAGGCTTAGGTAGGGGTGGAGTCCTGGGGGGTAGTTAGGGGCAGGGGTCCCAGGAGGGGGCAGTCGGGGACAAGGAGCGGGGGAGGGTTGGGGGTTCTGAGGGGAGGGAGTGGGAGTGGCGGGGCTAGGGCAGGACAGGCGCGGGGCTCCTCCCGTCCTCTTTTTTGCTTGCTGAAATATGGTAACCCTAGCCTATATGAAACTCATCTAAAGTCATTTTTTGCTCATGTTGTGTTTTATATATCCTGCTTCCTAAACAATCAGATGATTGAGCTTAGTGACAATGAAAATCCATGGACAATATTCCTGGAAACAGTAGATCCAGAGATGGCAGCTACTGGGGCAACATTACCCAAGTTTGATAAAGATCGTAAGTATATATGCTAAAATTTCAGAAAATACAAAATCTCTTATTCTATATGTACCTGAAAATCACTGAGTGCTCCTTCTTTGGCGCTCACTCTGCCTGATGTACTGTCAGATTGTGGCTCTCAGTATAGTTTGATCACCTGACCTCATTTTGTGTTGTCCTCTTCCAGGTTGGAGAGAGACTGGGATTTCAAATGTTCTAGTATGAATAAAATTCATTTAATCAGCTGTGTGGGGGTTATTTGGCTTCAATATTTAAAAAGTATTTTAAGGAAATTATCTTGTTACCAGGTTACATGTTTTCTTATTAATTAAAGACATTGTTTTGTGACTACTGTGGCCTTGAGCATGAAAATGGAATTTTACAATTAGGTAATCCTCAGTTGTGCTCAAATTATGGCTTTACTTCAGATTATTTTTTGTTTCTTAACTTGTAGATGATGTAATGTTGTTTCTGAAGATGTATGATCCAAAGACTCGGAGTTTGAATTACTGTGGACATATCTACACACCTATATCCTGTAAAATACGTAAGTCTTTAAACTCTTGTTGAGCTGTAATATAATATGATCAATTATATAAATATAGCATTTTGCATTTAATGTTAGTTATACTGTTGAAAGCGAAATTCAGGAAATACAAAAATGAAGGCTTCTACAGCAGCATTAACCTGTTTGTTGACGGGCATAATGTTTTCTATTCCTATGTTTATGTGATAAATGTATAATTTGGTATATTTTAAAAGTATGGCATGAAATATGCAAGGTTTGCAACATGGCTGCAGGAACCTTAACATTTCTATTTCCTAACTTAAATTCAACTGGGAAGCCTTAATGGTTCATTAATATAGCTTAATATCCTCCCCCCTCCCCCCCAAAGAGAGAAAATTGTTTTTGCTCAATAATTGTAGAATTTAAATGTCCCCAGCGAGGCTTTGAAGTTTACATGTCATTGAAATGAATGGGGTGGGGGAATTGTGAGTTCCATCTTTGCTGCTGAGATTTAGCTGTAGACAGTTATCTGCAAGGCTGGGTTAATGGGGCAGCAGTCTATTGATTTTTGTATTGGGCTGGCTGTATCCTTCTAATTTTATTTAAAAATATAGGATTTACAGTGTGTTGGTGATTACAGCAAATGTTGCAGAATCACCCTAAAGTCTCAGGATCTGCTTTTCTCACTTGTTTTCTTATTCCTGAATGTTACAGTTTTAGTGTTCTGCTGCAACATTTTGCAAAATGACCTCAGGCAAATTGTCCCAGCAGCAGCTGCAGCCCCTATGCCTGTCTGGTTAGACTATGTGTGTAAAGTTCTAGTGCACCTCACTCCTATGTGACATCATAAAGAGGGTAGAGCTTCATTAAGCCCCACTGAAAAGCCTTAGCGGATGTGCACTGAACGTGTTCAGAAGTGATACTCGGATTTCTTATTGTTAATAATGTCTCTGCCCATAAGCAAAGTAAATGTTGCTCTACATTAACAGTAACTTACGTGCAAAATGTTATGCGTAAAACTTTTTGGTTTTGCTCTAGCTCTGTTTATTTTTTGTGTGTGGTTAAAAGTATGGCATTATTTTACACTAGCAGAATTGAGATGGCTGTGCAAAATTTCCTCAAATTTAAAAAAATAAAAATAAAACCCCTTTTGGGTTAAACCTGAGGATGGGAAGTTTCAATTTAAAGGAGAAATTTGTCATAAAATTGGACATCTGAAAACTTGGAGCGTTATAATGGAACCTTTTTGCAACCTTAATCATAGCTTTCGCTACTAGCGAAAGCTATAACATACTTCACACTTCTTTTTTTTCCCAATAGGTGACTTGCTTCCAGTTATGTGTGAGAGAGCAGGATTTCCCCAAGAAACTAACCTTATCCTCTATGAGGTTTGGATTGATTATTATTCCTACAATAAATCTAGGTTTGTGTGTCATTAGCAAGTTTTTCTCTATGGAAAAACTGCAATGTATATAAAAGATTTTAACCACTCTATATAAATACAAAGAACATGTCACTAAAATAACATTTTAAGTGAGAAATAAAATAATTTTAGATATTACATTTAGACAAGAAACCATCACCACACAGAAAGCCAACTGAGGCTTAGGTCCCATTGGAAACTCTGAAAATCAGTCATTTTCAGAGTGCTTGTAAGGTTAATTTCATAACTTTAAAAAAAAAAAAAAAGTTAATAGCTAGCTTTGATTACAAACAGTTGGTTTAACAGTGAAGTTTAATCAGCCACATGAGGTTAGCCTCCTCTTGTTGATTAGGTACAATGCTGTGTCACCAAGAGACGAGTTTCACTGAGATAAAATGGTGCCATTCACTGAATGGAAATACTCAGAGTGATCAGTGTTCCTGAACTATTGAAAAATAATGTATAAAATTAATCTGATTATGTATTTTTATTTTAATGAATACTTATGTAGCTCTCTGTGCTATTCAAAAAATCATTACCATTGCCTTTAATCTGGAGCTGAATTCAGAGAAACTCAAATTCTGAACACTTGCTCTGACACTTGCTCCCATATTAAAAGCCAAAATCCTTTAAGATTTTGTTGATATTTTGCATCAGCGTGACTAATAATTTAGCCACAAAACCCTGTTAAACTCTCTCAAGGTTGTTAGCATTCCTCCTCCTCCAGGATTGGCTGTTAGTTATGATTTGGCTGCATATTCTAGCAAATATTTTAAAGTAACAAACTTTACAGCTTGTGCATCAGTTAACAAACAGAGCTTTCACTGTTAAAGATGTTGTGCCCAGCAATGTTTGGTTAATCTGCTGTACCCCAAAAGTTATGGCTCTGAAGTTTTTGAATACTTGAGCACAAGAGAATATCATTAGAATCCTAACTTTAAGATCAATAATCAAAAACGTCACTAGTAATTTGTGACTAAAAAGTCCTACCCTTTAAAACTTCTGCTTGCACAGTCTGAGGTAAGGAAAACTTTTAAACTCAAAAATATACATTTACCTTCATGGAAGTCTCTGTGCTGTTAGCACTAAATCTATGCATGTTCCCAAGTCACCGTGATAGCACAGCTGTTGCTGCTAGCAGGGCTGGCCTATGTGCTCCCAGTGCCGGACCCGCTGCACGTGACTCTCCAGCTGTGGGGAGGGAATGCTGCATCCTCTCCTGCCTCCACCACAGTATATGAGGCAGCAGGCAACCCTTTCACCAAAGTGTAGGAGCAATACATGTTTATAACAACTTTAAATTGCTCTATTGGGATTTGAATCTGCATTGAGGCCCTTGCTACAGTAGGAATGAGAGCTCTAATGCCACTAGGTGCCTGCTTTGCTAGCAGCCACGCTGCTCTCAGTGATGGTTCCTGGGGCATGTACAGAGTTCCGTACTAACAGGCAGAACTGCTACCAGGGAACTTCCATATATACAGTCACTTCCAAATTCACATTAAACTTATAAAAGCTCCTTTTTTTAAATAGTATGGGTTAGGACCACAAAAGATTCTGCCCCCTGTTCCTTTAAACAAAAATATTTATATTCCAGTAAACAACTCGCAATATATGTGTATTATAGTGATTTAACTAGTGTGTATGTAATACTCTGGGGGCTTTCCACTCCTTTTGAAAAGGAGAGGGCAGCCTGTTACAGTGAATCGGTTTCACCTTGCCAAAAACAAACTAGTATTAATTGGGTTCCACTACTATTCTGAAAGTTGCGTGATTTGAAAAATAAGTTTTGGAGCATTGGAGAATTTTGAATTGGGGCTGGCTATTGAGGTGGTGTGATGGACTATATAAAACATTTTAAAATGGATTCAATTCAACTAAAAGAGAATCTAGTGCAAATTTCATGGATAAAGTAGAAATAGTAAACTCTATTGGGAGCAGTGACGTTGGTAAATGAAATCTAATTTGAATTAAAAAACCATCAAAATTCACCCCCCCATTCATTTAAATTTAGGTTGAAAAAGGAAATAAGTCATCTTCCATTATGATATTTTTGCAGCTGTGAGGGTTTCTTATTTTGTCATTTATTTCTTCTGATTGTTTTCCCTATTGTTTTTACTGCAGGAAGTTAAACCGAATTTAACAGAGAGAATTCAAGACTATGATGTATCTCTTGATAAGGCTCTTGATGAACTCATGGATGGTGACATCATAGTGTTTCAGAAGTATGTGTTTTGAAGGGATGGTTATAATCAGGGTTACATCACCTGGTTCACTTAAATTTAAGTGGAGAAAGATTTTCTATTTAGCAGTTTTAACAATGATTTTCAAATGTTGAGAAGCATAGTTGCTTAATGGCAGACATAGTCAGCAGTACCAACTTACTGGTTTGGAGGGGCGGGGGAATTAAACTATTCAGAATATTAAACTGTCACTCTAAGATTTAAAAATACCTCTTCACCCTGAATTAGAAAACCAATAAATACTGAAAAAGATCTTCACATTGTGATAATGTTAAGATCTGTGTTCAGCAGGTAGTCTGAATTCTGCAGCTTTGCCCGTGGAGCCACCATAACTGAAATACTATACTGCAGAGCCTAGTTGTAATTCTAATCTAAGTCTCTGTGTTATAACTACTATAACTTCAGCCTAAACTAAGCTGCCTCCCTTTCCCTCTTACTCATGTTCCTTTACTAGTCACACATTGGCCTACAGTGATGACATGCTTCTAACTTAACTGAGCACATGTTCAAATAATAGGGATGTTGGTGCTTATTGGAGGTTTCTCCAAGGCAAAGGGAGAACTCCTACAGCTTATATCCAGTAAAGGGATCTTACTTAAGTTTGTCAGGGCTATAAATCAGAATTTCTGTGCTCTTACTCCTGATGGTCACACCCAACTGTGTTGCTCTGTTTCTCTCCATGGGCTGACAGTGGGTGGAAGCCAGCTAGTCTATCTTCAGCACTCTTACCCCAGATTATGTGAGATGAATGTATTTCTCATGTCATGCCTTGGAACTCGCATTCCCTGTTGACCCAGTTGGTGTTATGCACCTTTGGCTGGCTGCTGACTTCTGGGTAAGTGCACAGCTTGTACACTGGTGCTATTGATCTGCCAAGAAGATAGGGGTACCAGTCAGTAGTGACCCATACTAATGTCTATACACATTTCACATCTGTGGTTCAAGGGATGCTATTGTACATCCAGTCATTGTGCGAAGTGACTAATAAAAACCTTCCATGAGAATGTAAGATGTTTTCAGCAATGTAGTAAAGGTATGTGGTAGCATACCGGGGAGGGAAGGGGGAACCAGTGCCATTAGACCGTGCTCTCAAACAAATGAAGTCAGCATGCTGCCAAATAAGTAGGTATGGTGTGCAAATGTGTTAGAAGTCCTTGCACAGCACATATATATTCAAAAGGTATGAATCATGGCTGACAATTACAGTCCTGGTGTGTACAAATGGTGGATCTTTAAAGGTTTCCTAACTTCATTTCTGTATTTCTCAACAATATTTTTGATTTACTGTACAACATGTTTAACACCTCTAATGCTTGTATGATGTAGATGGTACAATTTGTCTGCTTTTGTAGGGACGACCCAGAAAATGATAACAGTGAACTGCCAACAGCAAAAGAATACTTCAGAGACCTTTACCACCGTGTTGATGTCATTTTCTGTGATAAAACTATCCCTAATGATCCCGGATTTGTTGTTACTTTGTCCAATAGAATGAATTACTTTCAGGTATGTATTCCACTCTACTTTGTTTCCTCTGCTTTTGTTTTCCCATTCACAGCCGTGTGGGGGCGTGTTATATAATAAAATCAGATTCAGATTAATTAGTAGGTCAAGATACCACTGTTTGGATGAAATGTTCTTAGACGAAGTTTTTCAGGGCCTGGGCTGTGCTTTCACTTCTGTTTTTTCACCTAGCACATTGTGTGTTCTATTAGAAACAAATAATTCCCGTCTCCTTTTCATACTTTCTACCTTGCCTTTTTAAAGTTTTCCTTAAAGAGCCACTTACTGCTCACAGAAAATCTTAAATATATTTAGATAGATTCTGCCTATGTTAACACAACTTCAGTTGTTTCCTTTCCAGAGTGTTTTCCTTTTTATTACTAATAACAGTTGGTTGTATGAAAACAAGAACTTTCTTCTTTAAAATGCTATTCTGCTTTGAAAAGTGACTTTCTAAAAATGACATAGAAGGATTGCTCACATTCTGAGAATGACTTCCAAATAAAATTTGCTCATGTACAAGAAAAAGATGTTTTGTTTTTAGACTGTTTTCCCCATCAACCTTGGGATCTGCTGTGTTTTCTGATTTTTTTTTTTGTATCATCACCAGTAATAAGATGCAGCCAAATTATGCCTTCATGTATACCTATGCAACCTAATTTTCCTACAAGGTGTTAATGGGTCTAGAATCTTCAAGAACTGGTGGTGGACACCCATTTAATATACCAAATACATCCGCTCTTGGACTCTGTCACTATTCATGTAGGTAGTATGTATTATATGTCTCTGACTGGATTATTGGAACGTAATATGGAGGTAGTATTAAGCATAACCCTAGACAAAGCAGTGTCATAAATAGTTTGTCATTTAGAAGTTTTAAAAAGCTTTTATTTCTACAGGTTGCGAAGACTGTTGCACAAAGACTTAATACAGACCCAATGCTACTACAGTTTTTCAAGTCCCAAGGGTAAGATGAGTTCTGTTTACAGGAACTTTTTAGTTTAGCTTTGTCATTATTTACAAAATACCTTTAAACTAATTTTAAATAATTTAAAACTAACAAATTACAGTTAGGTTGTCATTTAATAGCTTTTTCCACATTGCCACAAAATTAATTCTTTGCTTAGTTACATTTTATTTCAGCTAACATCACCAAATATTTCTTTTCAAGAACTTTATAAAACGTGCATTTAATTGCATATTGTGAGCACTGTGTTTTACATTGTTGATCAAACTGATATGTGAAGAGAGCATTAACCTAGGTGATAGGTATACTGTTAATTCACTGCTGCACAAAACACTAGGGCAGCAGATGTGTCTGTCTGGGCTCACATAGGTTTTGAATGCATCACTTTGCAGCGAGTTGTCTAACCAGTTTAAAGAATTATGTTGACTGGTTTTAAAGGGAATCCTTCATTTAAAGGATGATTGCCAGCCACAGTGGACAGTTTTATATCGAGGTAATGGAGAAATGACATTCAAGAAGACAGACTACAAGCTAAATTGAATTGCAAGCTTGCATTTCTAAAGTTGACATATTAGTGATTTTTTTTATTCTACTGAATTGACGCAGATACTGAGGGTTTTTTTTTATACTTTCATATAGTACTCTTTGAACACTGAATTGAATATGCCTTTCTGGGAAAGGTAGTCTATATACAAAATCAATTAAAAGTATTTTTCCTTAATTACATCTAAAACTATTATATATTATGGTTTCTTGGGCTCATTTCAAATGGATACTTGTGCATTTTAAGTGGCAAAATATATCACTGGATTGTAGTGGAAGTAAGTCTTAATCAAGTGTTAGAGGGACCTTCCCTCCTGAGTCTCTGTCTGGTGGGGAAAAAGAATCCGAGAGGAATGATAGACACAAATCAATGGGATGAGGAATCAAAGTAGCTGAAGAGGAAGTTAAGGAAATCACACTTGTGCCTTCATTGGTGGAAGAGGATCAATGGGATGTGTGGGGAGGTGTAGGTCCATGGGTGAATGTCTCAGAACAATGTAGTGAAAGCTGAGTGTGCCAAGAAAGAAGAGTATGTGGCTTATCTCAAAGTGAGGACATGTTTTTAGTGGGAAATGGGCTGTCTCTTGGAGATCTGGGAATGATGAGTGAGTATCAAGGAGGAAATGAGCATTTGTGGGATAGAGCCCTTCTCTATTCTGAAAGGGGTGCACACGAGATACGAGCATCAGCAGCCACTCTCACCATTGATGCTGGCATGTCAGTGCATTGTTTCCAAACACAATTGTAAAACTGTGTTGTCTGTCAACAAAAAATTATGGCATAATGTGACAAAGAACAGCACATTAGTAGTTACTCCTGTGGTGTGTATGGGCCCATAACCACAGTTGCCAAATTTCACGCAGTAAATAAGCACCCCGACTTTCACAACAAGCCAAAAATCATGCTAATCCCATTTCAAACCAAGCCAGTCCCTAAGAACCCCAGCACTCTGTGTGTGTGACTAGGTTCCCCCAGCGTGCAGTCTGGGACTGTGGTGAGCCCACTATGCACCCCTGACTCTCTCCTCCCCCCCACCCCTGCTTGCCTGGAGCTGATCAAAAAAAAGAAGCAACAAGCTACAACAAACTACAAGCCAAAAACTAGCCAACAAGCAACTCACATTTTTTTCGCGGGTTTGGCATGTCTGCCCATAAACTGTGACAGGGAGAGAAATTAAACCCTAATTCTTACTCTTGCAAATGTAAGTTATAGTTCTTTAAAATTAAATATCTTCCTTGATACTCAAGGATCATGTACCTGGTTTTAGTAACCCACTATAGCTTTTTATAGATTCTATACTGTTGTCACTGGGAAATGTTATGTTTTTTTTTTTTTCCCCTATGGCTCCACAAATTAAGCCTCTAGAAATAACAGCAAGTATAGGAACTGCTGCACGAACTCATTCTAAGTGTTGGAGGAACCTCTATCTGCCATTGCATAAAGATTAAAGATGTGACTTAAAAAAAAAAAAAAAAACCACTAATCCCATTGAAAGTTACTGGGAATTGTGCTTCTCCATCTCTTATGTGCATTTGAAAATCTCCCCTTAAATCACTATGAATATAGTGCTGCATAGGTTGGGCATGCCAGTTTCATTCCAAGGTGAAATTTTATAAATTTGAGTACTGGAAGTTAAATTTATTTTGCATTATTAACAGACGTTTACTTTGTGGTGATGGATTATGAAGTGATATTTATATGTTGTTTTCTTGTATAGTTATAGGGATGGCCCAGGTAATCCTCTTAGACATAATTATGAAGGTACTTTAAGAGATCTCCTGCAGTTCTTCAAACCTAGACAACCTAAAAAACTTTATTATCAGCAGGTATGAGTCCTTATTTATACCACTGTGCTTTTGTGCTTTTGTTGCCTTTACAAGAATGTCTAAAGTGTATCTGTTTTTTTTTTCCCCCTAGCTTAAAATGAAAATTACTGACTTTGAAAACAGAAGAAGTTTTAAGTGCATATGGCTAAATAGCCAATTTAGGGAAGAGGTTAGTATAATTTTATTACCACACTGGATTCATTGTAATTTCTTTTCCCATAAGTCTTTGGATAGTATTGTGATGACATGTTGCATCTTATATAATGTTGACTTTTAAGGATTAAACCAAAAACATAAGATTTGTTACATATTTTTTTAGTAATTGTACCTCTTTGAAATTTCCATTCAGAAGAAAAGTCGCATCCATTGCTTTCTGGGCAGTGTCCTGAAAATGTTATGTGGCTTCCATAGTACTGTTTCTTGGAAAGAGAATTAAAAAAAAAAAAAAAACTTGTTTTTTATGTACACGTCAGTGATCATTATCTGTTGAGCAAGGTCTAATAATAAGTCAGATTTCAGTGTTTTCTGTGCTTTGGTTTCAGTTTCTCTAATCATTGATTGTCTCATTTTAAATATTGTGTTGTAAAGGAAATAACACTATATCCAGATAAACATGGGTGTGTACGGGACCTGTTAGAAGAATGTAAAAAAGCAGTAGAACTCTGTGAGAAAGGTTCGGGAAAACTAAGGTAAGTAGAAAAGGTAGCTAAAGAAAACAGTTATTTTAAAATATAGATCAATGGATATGACTGTGTGGATTTCACCTAACTGAACAATTTTATGATTTAAAGTACAATGAAAAATCAAATGCAAGTTAACATAGTCTGTCACTGTGGGTTTAAAAACTGTTAAGGGCTTTAGAGCTCTTAGTTTTTGGAATATCTGCAACTATAATTATGAGCTAAATTTGTTTAAAAAAATTCTTATGCCACTTCCTAGAATTAAATCCTAACGACACTTAACATTCATAGATTTCAACTACAAATTCAGACAAATTACAACGGTTTATTGCATTATCCAACGGTTCATGCCATTAATTTTCCAAGAATAAAGACAGTCATATAACTTGGAGAGACATCAGAAGATAATTTAAATGTTGGCTTATGCTGCAGATACACTCACTATTCAGGACTGAGTTTACTGCTTAATTATTCCAAAGTAGGAATATATTTCTAAAATAACTATTCAGTATTAATATTTAATTCTGGATATAGTAATATGCTAAAGGTTTAGTAGATGCATGTTGCATTGATTTTTAATTCTTTTCCTATTCATTTTGGTTTTAAGGCTTCTAGAAATTGTAAGCTATAAAATAATTGGTGTCCATCAGGAAGATGAGCTGTTAGAGTGTTTATCACCAGCAACAAGTCGAACGTTTCGAATAGAGGTAAATGTTTTATGGTTTGTTTTGTTTTTGTTCATTAAAGAAATATGAGGCACTTGTTTTTGAGAGGGCTACATTCTCCAAATAGTAATTATCCATCCTTAGATTCTGATGTTCAAATATTGTGACCATTGGAATGATTGACTAACATGATTTTTTTTTTAAGAGAATCCCTCTAAAAATAGTAAAACCTAGTTTCTCCTTCACTTCAGAATAGTTTGAAGTTCTTGATCTTGTAACAGTTCCACTCTTACAATAACATTTGAGCATAAAATGTTAACAGGAAATGAAAGCTTTGCAAGGAACTGTCCGTGAGGAAATTGCCTCCTCAGCAGTAATTCCAAGATTGACACAGGGGCTCATACTGTATATTTTTATGCTTAGGCCCTATTTTCCAATAAGAAAAGGAGTCTGTTTGTGCCTGCATACTTTATTCCTTTCCTTCTTAATTAAGGTTGGATTTTTAAGTCAAATGAGAGAGGTTGGGTGTGACTTTTCTCAAGATTTGCATTCAGTGCGGCAAACTTTTTTTTTTTTTTTTTACTTTAAATAATTTAAGCATTGAGAACTTTGCTTACATCAGAACTCATAAGTAGAAAATGAAATTAAGCTGTCAATACAAATTTGTATTGCAAGGAAGCTGGAAAGAGAGCATTGTGTTATTACCCTGGCAGCCACTTACTAGCAGTTCATGAGCAAATCAGTGCTCCTGAGGACTCCCAGCTTCTGCTGTCAGTTAAAGAAAAATGGCAAATAACAGAAGTCCATTAGCAATAGGGCCACTTCCATATCATGTCAAACAAAAGCTATTTTCAGAAGGACTGGTAAAAAGAAAGGACAACATAAGTATGTTGTTGGTCAACTTGTTAATTATGTAAAGACCATTAGTCAGTGATGCTTTCTGATATTTCATGTTAATGTTTATTGTGGCACCTTTAACTTATCGTGATCACCGTGTTTATATCTTAATATAGGAAATCCCTCTGGACCAGGTAGATATAGATAAGGAAAATGAGATGCTAATCACAGTAGCACATTTCCACAAAGAGGTTTTTGGGACATTTGGAATTCCATTCTTGCTGAGGATACACCAGGTACAGCATGTTTCTGTTGTTCCCCTGTGGTGGTATTTACGTAACATTTCTTTAACTTCCTATACGAACAAATGTGTGATAGGTGTCAATTTATGTATTAGAGCATCACCTCTATAGAAATGCTTCTCAGAACCATTCTAAACTGACATTTGTTTTCCATCTGTTCTGAACTATGGAAGAAAATTCAAGTGGAATGTGACTAAGTCAATGAACTGGCATTCAGCAGTTCTTGCTTTTTCCATAGACTCCCTGTGTGACTCTGGTCAGGTCATTTAATATCTCTGTGCCTCAGTTCCCCATTTGTAAAAACAGAGAGACTTCCTCTCTTGCCTGTGGTTATTTTAATATTGTGTATTTGAATTTAATATACAATATTTATAATATTGCCTTGCCTCTGTTTAGATTGCAGTATCTTTGAGGTGGTGACTGTCTTCCTGTGTGTGTGTATAGTGCCAAACATAATGAGACCCTGATATCAGTTGGGGCACAATTGTAATTAAAATATTCCTTGTGGCTTGAAATTTCTCATGGTTAGTGTTTGCCTAAAGGTTAATTTTTTGGTTAATACGAAGAAAATAGGCTTTTTTTTTTTTTTTTTTTTTTAGTGATGGCTATGAAAAATGAATACTTTTAACTTTCCACAAACCTTGTTCCAGTATACTTTATAGCTCTTACCTCAAATGGCTTGTTTTTAACACTTAGCATACACTTTATCTTCAAGGACAATGAATGCCTGCAAGATTCAAAATTCTAACCCAATTGTTTTCAAAGTTAGCATCTTTTTTTTTGTTGTTCTCATATGCCAGTTCATACAAAGATTATCTAGTTTTGTAAGATTTTTTGACCCATAAATCTGTGTATTGCCACAGAATTCAGAGAGACTAGTTGTGTGTATTCATATTTGTAACCAGTGCCAAATAAACCTTGAGTACTATTTTTAAGGGAGGCCACTTGTTTTGGTTTTTCCTGTTCCTAATGGCTGACTTTTGATCCTTTTCTTTTTGGTGTTTTCCAATACATCATCTTTTGTGGATTTATAAAATAACACAAGGCAGAGGTACTTAATTTCAAAAATAATGCTAGCTGAGGGCAAAAATTCACAGGTTATAGGGATTTAAAATGACAATGTGCTAGAGAAGATATTTCCATTTTTTTAGAACACTATTTTTCTTCTGGTTGCAATATTTCTCACTTGTATCTTGGCCTTAGCCTGATTTACACAAATGTCAAAAGTTGGCAAGCATATCTAAACAAGGATTTGAATAAATTAGGAACAATTTGCATACAAGTCACTGATAACCCCGTGTGAATTGAAAATGTAGATTTCACTTACTACCATGTCATAGTACAGGGGTGGGCAAACTTTTTGGGCTGAGGGCCACTTCTGAGTGGGGAAATTGTATGCAGGGCAGGGGGTTGGTGTGCGGGAGGGGGTGCGGTTTACAGGAAGGAGCTCAGGGCAAGGGATTGGGGCAGAGGAGCAGTGTGGGATGTATGAGGGGGTCTCAGGGAAGAGGGTTGGGGTGCAGGAGGGGGCTCAAGGCAGGGGATTGGGGTGCAGGAGGGGTGCGGAGTGCAGGAGGGGGCTCAGGGCAGGGGGTGCAGGGCTGGGGGTTGGAGTGCAGGGGAGGTGCGGGATGCAGCGGGGGCTCAGGGCAGGGGGTTGGGGTTTACGAGGGGGCTCAGAGCAGGGAGTTGGGGTGCGAGGTGCAGGCAGGGGGCTCAGGGCAGGGAGTTGGGAGGCGGGATGCAGGAGGGGTTTGGGCTCCGGCCCAGCGCCGCTTACCTCAAGTGGCTCTGAGGTGGCAGCGGCATGCACTGGGGCCAGCCCTGCCTGCCTGCCCTGTCCCCGGCCCCGCACTGCTCCCGAAAGCGCTGTAGCCCCTGTGGGAGGGGGACGTGCACTGTCCTTGCCATGCCTCCAGGTACCTCCCCGAAAGCTCCCATTGGCTGCGGTTCCCTGTTCCCAGCCAATGGGAGCTGCAGGGGGCGGTGCCTGAAAGCAAGGGCAATGCATGGACCCATCTGCCCCCCCCCCCCCCCCCCCCCCCCCCGGAGGCCCACAGGGACATGGTGCCAGCGCTGCCGCGGGCAGGATCCAAAGCCCTGAGAGGCCGGATCTGGCCCGCAGACCGTAGTTTGCCCACCCCTGTCATAGTAGGTGGTACTGAAATTTCTGTAATAGTTTCTGGAAATAACTGGATAATTTATGTAATTGTACTGCAGTGCAGGATTTGGCAGGAAAATCACAACAGTCACTATCCAATTTCTCTTTATAATGATGATTTAAATTATATTTTTTGATATCTACTGTTAAAAAATTATTAGGGTGAACACTTCAGAGAGGTGATGAAGCGGATTCAAACAATGCTGGACATCCAAGAAAAAGAATTTGAAAAGGTAACATCATGTTGGGGAGAGTTCATATTGCAATTTATTTATCCTGAGTTCAAAATAAAAAAAGCTCTAATACAATGTACTTAAGGATTATAGAGCAGCTGTTTTACCATAAGAGACGCAGTTTAGATCAAATACTATTCAGTTTTCATCAGATTATGGGATGAGGGGCAGGAAAAAGGTGCCATGTGGGAATGTTGGAAATAATACTTTATAGGGTTTCCCCTTCCTTTGTTTGGAATATGTTCCACTTCAGATTAAGACTATTTCTTAATATACCAAATATAGATAGCTGAAAAAACTGTAGAGTTTTATTTCCATTCAGACTCTTAACAGTTTGTTCCTTTTGAAGTTTAAGTTTGCCATTGTAATGATGGGTCGACACCAATACCTAAATGAAGATGAGTATGAAGTGAACTTGAAAGATTTTGAGCCCCAACCCGGTGAGTAGCTGGTTAATTTAACTCTGTTGTTTTAAATTGCAGCAGTTACTCTGTCATTTGTTACTTATGTAGTTGTTGTCCCTGAGTCAGGAAATAAAAAGGTACATTAGTGTCCACCCACAATATGCTTTATGTAGTTCACTCATGTATTTGTATATAAATATTAAATGTATATGTACACTGTGTTGTGTTAGCATGGGAGAATACATATTTGCATTCTTAATGTATATATACCCGCACATACTTACAGAACCACTTATTATTCCCCCATGAGTCAAATAAAGCGTGTGCACCTAAGTGGCTGAGTACTATTGAACACACACGTGCGCGCACACACAACCACATTGTACAAGAGAAGAAAGCTACATGTAAGCTAAAAGCTTTGCTGTATTGCTCGTCTTACTCTAGTTCGTATAAATATTTGGTTTCTTCATTTTTATTGCAGTAACGTACATATGTAGTATTGCTGTCGAGTATAAAGCTCCATTCTTATAAACCTCCTAATTTTAAGACTCCCCCGAAGGTGGTTGAACTCAGATTCTTCTCATCTACTTGTTGTAAAGAGAGACCATAATAAGGGTTCGGTGAAGGTGGAATCAAACCAGAACAGAGCGTTAACTAGGGATGTTGTATAGATATACTTCGCTGAAATGGAAACTAATCTGTACTTGTCTGTGTACCCTGTTCACCATGTTCTTTACGTGACTAATGCTTAGAGCTCCATTCACCATGCTTGCACAGAGAGAAGCAGAGCCAATACACTCTGTGGGCTTTTTACCCAGGGAAAAGCAAGCAGTGTTTGTACCACAGCCTTCTCTTAGGGGTCCCACTAGGAAAGGGTAGCTTTGAATTTACAATTGAAGCTCCAGTGTAAGCTGTGTTGAATCAATGAATGTGTTCCCTGGCCTTGCTACCCATTTTTATGGACCCTCTCTTCTCTCTCAATGAAGATGCTACTGCACAACGAGAGTGCTTCTCCTGTCAGCATAGTTAATCCACCTCCACAAGAGGTAGCAGCTGTGATGACGTGAGAAGCCCTCCCATCGACATCGTGCTGTCTACACTGGGGTTAGATCGGTGTACCTGTGTTACTCAAGGTTGTGGATTTTTAACACCCCTGAGTGATGTAGTTAAATCAATGTAAGTTTATAGTGTAGACCTGGCCTAAGATGTAGCCAATGTGTAGACTTTTACACACGCTGAACAGATCAAATTAAACCTGTGTCCTAGACTTTAATTGGACCAGTTTTGAACATGTGTAGACAAGGCACAGCGATTAAGTAGGCTTTTAAAATATGTTAGCTAGCATTCTAACACCACACCTTTAAATCCTAGTCTAGACAAGACCTAAAAAAGAATACTAATTTCCTGTCATTAATCAGTGTTAAGTAGTGTTATGGTGTGCAATGGTATCTCTTTAAAAGGCATGGGTGACATCTGTGTTTATAATGCACTGTCCATTATGCCAAGATGAAAGAGAATTTACTTTTTCAATGGAGAAAATGTATCCGAAGTGCACGCACACAAACCACCTAGAAGAAAAAGGTCAAGTATTTCACACTTCAGTCATCACAGTTGGCTGATTTGAATCCAGTGTCAGGTCCTTGTTGCTGTAGGATTTTTAAGCTACTGTCTTCTTCATTTCACTCCAAAGAACATTTGATGCATTGTGGACACCTTACAGAGAACTTTCTTCCATTTGAAAGAAATATATAGACAGTGTTCTTAAAGATATTACAGTGCATAATGAAAACTAACCATTAGCAACACAAAATATTGAATTGGACAGTTGACAAAATTCTTGTATTTTTAATGCTTTCAAAATGTTTGTAAACTTCTTTGGATGACTAAAATCAGGGGTTCAGTTGCATAATTTCTTCAAAAATTCCAACTGAAGAGTTAATTGATGGTGAGTGTACTTTAATGCTATTAAGTCTAAGGACTTGTCTTCACTACCGCACTACATCGACAGGAGAGCATTTCCTTGCTTACATAGCATGGTATAGACACCGCTCTAAGTCGATGTAACTTGTGTTACTTGGCGGGTGGCTTTTTCATACCCCTGAGTGATATAAGTTAGCAGTAGTGTAGACAAGCCCCAAGTAAATCACATGGCAAGAATAACCTAAAATATGGTAATAATAAAATACAGCTTCCAATACTTAGTATTCCTAGATGGTAGTTTCCTCTTCAAAACAGGCCCAACGTTTCTTTTATTCAGAGAGCTATGAAAGCTGATGCATTCAGACTCATGTCTTTGGGCATCAAGAAGTACAGCAATTTTTCACTTTTAGCATATTGTCTGTAAAATTATGGTCGCAACAGCTAAGTAGTGTGTATGTATCCAGTAGATCCAAGGACACAGTTTAGGATATTAGTGGAAATGCAGTGGTTGCTATGAAAATGTTCTACAGACTTCTGGAGTGCTTCAGTACTGTAAGATTCAGGTTGTTCCATGTAAGGGCATGCAAACATTTTGTGCAAATGTAAGGTTGCTACTGTGTCTTAAAAGCTTATTTGGTTTTTTTTTTTTTCCTTTTTCTAGGCAACATGTCTCATCCAAGGCCATGGCTAGGGCTTGACCATTTCAATAAAGCCCCAAAGAGAAGTCGCTACACTTACCTTGAAAAAGCTATTAAAATCCATAACTGACTTACCCAACCAGTTTGTTCAAGGCAAGGGACAAATATCAGTGTGTGTGTGCACCTTTTTAACAACAGTAGAACTTTGGTACACGTGCACTATATCTGAAGTCTTCAGCAAGAGGATTTGCTGCTGATGTTAATTTTATTTTGTTGAGGCTGTTCAGTTTGGCTTCTCTGTATCTATTGACTGCCCTTTTTGAGCAAAATGAAGGTGTTTTTATAAAGCTTGGATGCCAATGAGAGTTATTTTATGGTAAACGTAATGCAAGGCAATTGTCAGCATAATGAGGGAAGAGTTTAGTAGAACAGTTGACATTGGCAAAATATTTGTCTGTAGTACGTTTATAGATGGCATAAGCTGTCTGGCTGCCCTTCCTGGTGTGGTACTCCCCATCACTGCAGCTAGTAAGTCTTATGTTTAGACTCACATCAGATTTATTTCCTTCAGTTATACTTTAAATGACATTTTTGTGCATTTGTAAATGCAAAAAAACTCACATCATCAATAAATAGCAATCTCTACTTCATTGTGTACATTGTTGGCACTTATTCGGGATTTTTGCCTCCTCCAGCTTCATAGGATCCTTTTTTAATAAACTAGTTCCTATGTTGTTCTGTCGCTACCTTGCATCCCATTTTGCCAAGTGGATGCTCTGGGTCCTAAAAGATATTTGGGTATTTTTATTAAATTAAAAAATATTGACAAATACCATTGAGGATTACTATGCTGCCTTTTGACAAATAGAATGACACTCAGAGTTGGCAAAAGCAGGTGAAAGGATTATAAATATAATTAATTTAGTTAACTTGGGAAGAGATGGGGGGGAAAACACAAGAAATAGCCTTTCAGCACAGAGGGCATGCTCACTAGTGTTTAGTAAGCTGTTGACTTTGTAAAAAAACAAAAACAAAAAACGGAAAAAAAAAATTAAAAAAAAACTGAAATTGTATATTTAATGAACATGTACAATTTAACACTTGGAGGTTAATTTTGTTGGGTGAGTCTGCAAGTGAATTTCACTGATGTTGATATTCATTGTGTGTAGTTTTATTTCAGTCCCCAGACTGCTTCCTTTTCTTTTGGAGCTAATGCCAGCTGAGTGTCTAGTTTTGAGTGCAGTACAAATAGAATCAGCAATTCACACTTATAATTTTACATTCTTTTCCAGTACTTTATTTTGTTTCTGTAGCCGCAGTGTACAACAACTCTTCCTGTATATTGCCTTTTTTGCTGGAAAATGTTGTATGTTGAATAAAATTTTCTATAAAATTTTACTTCGATGAGTGATGACGTGGAGGTTGAAGAAGATTTCTACTCTCCTTGGAAGTACAGTTTTCATTTATATTAAGGTTTTACTGAGATGTATTTTTTTTTCCAGTATTGCCAATGTATATCCCTGGGTTTGGTTGGTTTTGGGGTTTGGGAGTGGTCTGGGAGGGATTGTTTTGTTTTGTGAATTTTTTTGATTCTGTTTCTTTTGTTGGTGTTTTGCCTCTAACTAGTCACATTCGAGCTTAGGAAATAAAAGGTTTTCCAGGAGGGAACCATGTACAAATAAGATGAATGAAAAAAATATTTTACTAGTTTGTTTGTAAAGCTGTAGTAGAGTCTTTGTAGTAGACTTGACTCTGCCTGCCTTGTACAAAACTTTTGTGGTCCAGATTCTCAAATCTAATATTATAAATGGTGTAAAGTAAAATCTGGAGTCTCTAAAGGTAAGCTCTCAATAGATTTATAGATTATTGCTGTAATGTGTTCCTTGTATTCATAATCAAAAACATTCTTAGAAGCTTACTTTCATTAGACCTGTCAATAAACATTTAATAGGGGTTATATACGTGATGGCCTTTATAATTTTTTCTGAGATTGATTATGGTTGTTGTCAAAAACAGCAGGAGTATTTGTTTTTTAATTAAATCTATAGAGGGGTTCCCCTCTCTATTTCAGTTTTAAAATTAAATTAATTTCCTGCTTCTGGTTTTAAATATTCCTGTAGTGGGGGATTTGTTTTTGTAATTGTATGTTGTGTTGCTTTTAATTATGTTTATTTCCAATCAAGGTAAACCCACGTTTATATTAGTTTTGTCCTCTGTTTTATCCATTTCAGGTGGATAAAAGTGGTTTAAGTAGCATGCCTTGAGTGAGTAAAGATTTCCTTTGATTCATGTTTGTGTTAACTGGTGAGGGTTGTGCTGCAATCCAGGGTAACTGGTGCTTACAGAGTGCTCAGATTGTACTCTAGATGTTCTTTAGTTGTGCCATCCAGAAGTAATGGGCTCGCTCTACATTTCTTGGATGTAAATGTTAGGATAGCCTAGTATAGAATCCACCTCGCTCTTGAAAATCATTGAGCCTTCAGAGTCACACAAAGTAGTAACATGGACCATGACCTGTTTTAGAAGATATCTCTAGTAATCATAACTGCATTTTATACTTAAGAAGAAAACATCCATTTCACTTTTGCATCAGTAAGCTCTTGGGTGCCTTTTAATTTCAGATCTGTAGTTTTACTTTCTTCACTGTCATGTGCTTATTGATAGCACTAGTGCATCAGTTTTGAAAGGACCCCACATATGTAAAGCATTTTGTTCCTTCCAAATTTTTCTGTCATTGAGGTTTTCCGAGAAGATTTGGAGCACAAGTAACTTGCTCTTTGAGGAGGGAAAGGTTTAGAGACATTGTTGAAGGTGTGAATATTTGAAATACCTAACACTATGAAGAGAAGAGGAAGGTAGGGTATTATCTTAGATGCATTCTCCTTGTTTAATTCATTTTAAGAATTTACAATTACACAATGTAATCTTCAAAATAAGGATGATTTCAATTTTGAGTTTGTATTTTGGATCACAGATGAGTAATAGACACAGACTGCATTAAATTACAGTGGTAAAACAAGAAGATAAGTCAAGCACTGTTACGCAGGATCACGTTATTACAATGGGCAACCTAAATTCCTGCTATAAATATAGAAAAACATATTACTGATATTTATATAGTGCTTTTCATTCCAAAGGATCCCAAAGTGCTTTATCAACTCTATACATACAGCACCACTGACAGCGTCACATCTGGGGTTGAGTGTGGCAAGCAGCGAGCACACTTAACAGTGGTGAGGAGGATTTTGGCCAGCCCCACCAGGCAAGCCCCCTACTGGTACAAATCAGGCAGGGTTTGTGTTGACACATGCATAGTAAACTACATGGAACTCAGTGTATTGTATCTACCTCAGCCCTTCACCCTTCTAAGTTGACGCTGCTGGGCTGTGAACCTGTAGTTTCAGAGAGTCTTTAAGTGTTTCAGACCTGAGGCTTAGACCAGTCAGTGTGTCCTGTGGGTTTCGTGCTGGCTGTGGATGTCCGTATGTAGATCTAAGCTGTGCTGTGTTTTTGCTATCTAGTATCCTAATAGAAACCATATTCTGTAGGAACTGTACATATTGTAAATAAAATAACTAGGATAACACTGAACCTGTGTCTGTGTCCACTCATTTGCTTTTCTATTAGAAATTTAATGATTTTGAGTCAAAAGCTACTGAACTGCTCAGAAGTCATGACAACTTGATCTTGATTGTAGACTTGGATTTTTCAGAATGCACCACAATCCCTTGGAAAGTCTAAGCATTTCTTGAAGTGTTTTTCTATCAAAAATGGTCTTCATAATAAAAAAGGTAGTTGTGGCCAGAGGACAGACAATTCCTTTTCACACCAGCTTTTGAGGATTTGAAATACATTTTTATTCCACATGGGAACAAAACCAAAACCTTGCAAACGTTCTCAAACATGGACTTGTCAGTGTTCATTTTCTGGGTCAAAACTAGCTCTTTGATTTGGAAGAAGGGGTGTTTATGTCTATTCTGGAGGTCAGAGCACTGGCCTGGCATGTAGGAGTCCCCGATCCTTACTTTCCCTGATGCAAGAGATTTGAACTTTCATCTGGCACTTCCCAGTGCCCTAACCCTCAGGCTATAGAGTGAATCTCTTTCTCAAAAAAACTTCCCAATAAAAAGTTTGTCTAAACAGATAATTCTCCATGAAATGTTTCTGCTTTGCATCATCGTATTTCAGCCAAGTTTCACTTTGCTGCAAATGTTCCAACCAGCTCTGGAAAATGGCTGTTATGAGTCTAAAATCAGATGCGAGAAACTTCTTGGTTTTCCCCCAGTGTACATAGCCTCCTATTAGGAAAGAGAGTAGCTTTGAAACTGAACTATAAACTTTTGAAAGCAAAAACTGTTTCTTGTTTCACAACAGGATTTTGTAAAGGAGACCAATTAAGAATCATATTTTAAATGTTTTAGTTAAACATACTGTAAAATCCTTTTCATGAGTGAGACTTCAAAGAGGGCCACAAAATGAATACAGAATGAGTGTCTCACTCTAAATGTGTATGACCTGCCAGGTGACTTACAAAGAATATATTGCACAAAGCTTGTTGCTGAAAACAGCTGGCATGTCCTAATTTCCCATTCATTTGACTGCTGGTTCCATAAGAGTATGTCCCTCAGCCCGCGCTGCTTCCTGCAGCTCCCATTGGCCTGGAGCGGCAAACTGCAGCCACTGGGAGCTGCGATTGGCCGAACCTGTGGACACAGCAGGTAAACAAACCGGCCCAGCCCGCCAGGGGCTTTCCCTGAACAAGCAGTGGCCCTAGTTTGAGAACCACTGCTCTAGAAGACACATGGCTACTTGATAGAGAGTGTGATCTATGTAATTCTGAAGAACCCATGCAACAGAGACAAAGATTAAGCAGTGCCAGCTCAGTGAATACGAGTAAAAATGTTTTAAATGCCGTTTTCAATGTTTTATCTAAATTGAGGTTGTGAACACTTGCCTATTTTCCATGCCTACACTTTTGCTCCGCAAAAAGGTAGAAAACATCACCACTGCCTTTGGATCTGAAATTTCTCGTGCTTTGTTCTCAGCCCAGAAGTAAAATGAGCTCACTGCTGCAAGTTTTTCAGTACACTTCAATTCCTGTTGAGGAGTTCACAAGGTCATATCCAATACGTGCCTTTTAATGTTACCTCGTCATGAAAGTATTTCTGTACAACCTATGACTTCAATTCAGGCATCTGGGCTTCTCTGCCACTTGCTCTGTCACAGGTAAATAAATTGGGCTGTTTAGAAGCACCCTCAGTCTAGCTTACCTCTTAAGCAAAGGATGGGTCTGTGTTTTTCTTCCACAAAGCAAATTTTTCAGTTCAGGATTTAAGGTGATTTTCAGGCAAAATTATACCTTAGAAACAAGAGGAAGGGAAGAACTATCATCCATCCTGCAGTTCCATGGTGATATAAACACCACTATGGTGACTATTTCCCTCGGGGCCAAACTCTCTGTACACTGGATCTTCTGAGGCTGGATAGCTATACACCTCCCTCTCACTCATCTCTGCAGAGGAGTAGGTGCACTTCTTTCAATCAGACACATCCATTTCTAAAAATAGACTCTTGGTATTTTATTTCCTAGGGGCAAAATTTGAAGGTCTGGGTACTGCCCTGTTCCACCTAGATCATTCTTCCAATGGACGGGGAGATGGGAAAAACAGTCCTTAACCCATAAGAGTATTCTAACAATGACATAACATCTGGGCATTCCAAATGTAAATATGCTGCATTTTTAAAGGCTTTGTCTGCAATAGAAAATGCTGTACCTACATTCTATCAATATCACAAGCACTGGTGTAGACAGGGCTTAAGCATTTTTACCAGCTGCTCTGAGCATTCTTGCATGACGTAAAAGCCCTGTCTGCATTAACAGTTATTCCATTGCTAGCACAAATGCAACTGCTGGAAATTGATCACTTTCTAGCAGAGATGCACCTAAAGAGGGTCATAAGATGTGGTTGGCTTAAGTCAAGCTTTTTAGACTGGGTATCATTACCTAAAACGCCTCTGCAGTTTCCTATTTCCTTCCCCCTAGTCACAGGAAGATGGACACAAGTCTTGGGTGTTATGAGAACTTCTATTGATGCTAGAAACTCACCTTATTCTTCCAAAGCAATTATGACTGAAAAGATGAGTGGCCCAGAAATTAAGGAGGAAGAAAAAGCAGTTAATTTTATTTCTCCTGCAACTCGCTTTTTTGTCTTATATACAAGCTGATGCATATCTATTCACAAAAATTTGCTGTGCAGTCCTGTAGCAAGGAGGATTGCTTGTGCTTTCAAGGTGATCTTGGGAGCTTTCACTTCAACCCACGTTTTTTTCTCTGTAGATCTTCTTTTCCAGAGGATGAGCAGGGACCCTGAAAAATATATTCCATGCGCACATAGTCATTCCATCTCTTCCCAGGACTCTTAGAAAATTTGGTACTCCACTCTTCTTCCCATAGCCACAAATTGGCTTTCTGAATCCCTTTTCCAATCCAGTCTAGATCTTTCTCTAGCAGCTGGGATAGAGTCTGAGCCACAGGCTCTAGTGGCTATGGGGCTATCTAATTAATTAGTAATTAAGCCCTCCTGGTATGTCTACACTGCAGCTGGAAGGGAGCTTCCCAGCCTGGGTAGAGAGTTGTTCTAGAGAGGCTCAAGCTAGCATGCTAAAAATAGCTGTGTGAATGTTGCACCACTGATGGAGAGAGCTCAGACCCAGGGGGCTGGGTGGACTTGAGCTTGGGTGACTAGCCTGAGCCTCTGCCAGTTTCACAACATCCACACAGGTATTTTAGCACGCTAGCACAAGCTGAGATAACATGTCTGTCTGCCCAGGCTGGGAGGCTTCTCCCAGCTGCAGTGTAAGCATACCCTTAATGTCCTGTAGCAACCTAGTCTCTTCCAGTCTCTAGTAAGGTGTAGGCAACATACTGCTGTGGACAGAAACTTCTCACCCACAACATCCCCAATCTCTAAGGTCTCAGAGCTCTTCAAGCACAGCTGAATTTCGGGTTGTCAGCTGGCACCTTCCATAGAAAAGTGTTTGCACTCAGCAGTTTGCAGGAAAGTGGAATGGGAGAGTCCCTCCACCTATCAAATGTATTTGGATATAGCTCTCCTCAAATCAAAGCTTTGCTTCATGGTCCCCCTCAGGCCCTCTCCATCCCTGGTTGCTATTGCCGTCTTCAGCATGATTATTTCCATATTATAAGTTGGGAGAGAGAGAGAGCTGCTCTCACCTGTAAGAGGAACCATTTCAGATCTTCCACGAGGATTCGGTGCCTGGTGTTCAAGTCATCTATCACTTGGAAATTGCCCTACCACGCTTTTGCCCATCTCCTAAATCCTGTGCTTTGGCACAAGTTAGATGTGGTAAGAGTCCTTAAGTTCTATTTACATAGAACTGTCCCGGCATCCACCTAGTTAAATGAGCTTGTGTTCATTTGCATTCCCTGATGTCATGCTCAGCAGCTCAAGAAGTTCGAAGCAAACAATCTTGCTCTGAAGAACTTAAAATACCTTAAAATCAGTCAAAATACCTCCCATTAATTCTACAAATGAAAGGGGGAAGGAGAGAGAAGTTTATCATGACACTTCCCTGACATGGTAGAATATTGACTTGGATCATGACAGACGATACAGGATGAGGGTAAGAGGGGTGCATAACTAGCCTGAACTGCTCAGGGATCCTTTAGCTCTCAAATCACAATAATAATTTAGTTCTAATAAGAACAGACTTTTTTCAGTATTTGATTATAGTTTATCTGCATAAGCAGAGAGAAATCTTGGGTATGAAGATAGTTCACCCAGGCAGAGTGGTTATTTTGTTTCCAGGTGCTTTAACACTACCACTACCTTCGATGTTGATCATGCCAAAAAAAAATCTGTTCAAGCAGCTAAGGTCTATAGCACAAGGGGCTAACTAATCATGCCTTTTTGTCACATTTCCTCTCATTCCTTGAAGTCCTGAGGAAGGTCCATCGGATTCCTGCCTGCTCGTATTGCCAGAGTGGTCCCATAAATCATAATTCAGGAACTTTAATAGAATGTCTCATGCTTTTGACTTAGCTAATCTGGTCTTGAAGATCCCCTTTCACCTTTAGATCTAGGATCTCTAAACTCAAAGGCCTTCACAATGACAGATGAACTAGAATCTCATGGTGCTTCCTCTGAAGTAATTTCTACTATGCTAAAAATGATAGAAACTTAGCTTTTCCTCTACCTTGCGGCAGAAGAATAGAGTTCTGTCTTAAACAGTGTAAGGTCTTGGGGATACAGGATTGTTTTACTCAGTTTGTACAGCACCTGATCTTAGTTTGGGTCCCTAGTATATATACTACTATAATATAAATAAGCCTTATATACCTACAAATTGGCACTGGTTTAACTGACGGTACATTTTTAAAGATTTTAGTTAAACTAGCGCAAGTTTGTATATAGACAATCTTCTTTTGGTGTAAAAATAGAGTATTTGGGGCTTTTTAAGTAGTAAGCTAAACAAATCAAACCTATAACAGTTCAAAAAAGAACTAGATAAATTCACGGAAGATAGGTCCCTCAATGGCTATTAGCCAGGATAGGCAGGGATGGTGTCGCTAGCCTCTGTTTGTCAGAAGCTGGGAATGAGCGATGGAATGGATCACTTGATGATTACTTGTTCTGTTCATTCTCTCGGGGGCACCTGGTATTGGCCACTGTCGGAAGACAGGATACTGGGCTAGATGGACCTTTGGTCTAATCCAGTATTGCTGTTCTTACGTTCTTACGTGTATGCACAAACCTACACCCATTTTACTGAAACAGTTTTAAAACACACCATTAGTTAATCTGATGCAACTTGTACAATAGATCAGCTCTAAGTCATCAAAAAAATTACAAGCTGTCAGGAACTTCAGTGATGGAACTTCCCTATATTACTTGTAGCATGTTCCCCAAAGCAGTAGAATTAAACCTCCATGCACTGTTATTTTCTCAAGATTGCACCTTCAATTATAACAATCTAGCCAGCTGAAAGACTAAGAGCACTGTGCAGATGTGAGTGTGAATGTACATTTATTAATTAGATGAAATATATCCTATAGGGAAACATGTCCTCAATAAAATCTGTGCTAACCTATTAGTCTTTGGTTGGCTTCCACAGGTACTACTGAAGGCACAGCTTGTTTGGGGACAGTGCCATAGAGGGTATGGAGGACATAATTAGTGTATTTCTCAAAGATTGTCCACAGCGGCCATAGCACTGGCTGGACATGCTTTATCATTGTTTGTAAAAATCAAAATAAATAATTTGGCCCAAGGGATCTTCATTTACTAGTGACTGGGCATGAGAAGAACAGAACTCTGCTCAATTTTCAGGTTGAGCTTGCCAGGTTGCTGGTTAGAGATAAATATCTTCTTAGCTGTCAATGGCACAGCCTTCACATGGTGTAACTGACAGACAAAATAGGGAGTCCTTAGGAAGCCACTTTTTTAAAGTCTCTTCAGAATTGGAATTTACTTTGTTACCCACCTGAAATTTCTGGGTCTGGAGTAGTTTAGAAGAGAGAAGAAATCATAGCACCATTGTTTGAATCTTTCGCCCTTTTCTTCCTCAAAATAATAGTGATTAGATAAATACTGAAGCTTATGCTGCAAGTGTAATCTCCATTCCATTTAAACTGGGGTATTTTCGTGACAATTGATGGTCTTATTTTAAAGTATTGGTAATAATGGGCAAACTTCAGAAATGAGAGGCTCCAATACTGTCAGTGCTGTCTGAGCAATGAATTTCGGCTACATGAAATGGAAGAATTTAAGGGAATATTTTTGAAATTCCTTTTGCTAATTGCCTAGCTTGGCGAGCATTGTAATGTGCAACTGCCCCACCAGCCACGCTGGCCAGATGTGGTCCTTCCTGGATTAGACGGGGTATTGGACCTCCTGAGCCTGTGGGGAGAAGAGACTGTGCAGGTACAGCTACAGATTAGTCATTGAACTGTGGACAACTACAAAGACTTCACAGGGGATACAGGTGAAGGGGTGCGACAGGGATGAGCAGCAGTGCCCAATGAAAGTGACGGAATTGTGGCAGGCATACCACAAGGCTAGGGAGTTCAACAGTTGATCTGATGCTAAGCTGCAGACCTGCCACTTTTACACAAAACTGAATGCCATACCTGGTGGAGTCACCAGCAGCATCCCACAGACCGCCATGGATGCCTTGACTAGTGACTGGGACCCTAAGACAGAGACCCTTGCTATGAACAATGAGGAGGAGGAGGAAGGCCATGCGGTGGAGGAGTCCTGCTGTGCTGTGAACCACAGTCTAGCCAATCCCGCCAGCTGAGTACAGACAAGCCTGATCCAGGAGAAGGAACCTTGGATAAGTTTGTGCATGCGCCCACCCATAAATGTGAAGATGGCTCCCGGACCAACCCCAAGTTAGCAGGACAGGTATTTGCTTTTCATTGTTTTACTCGGACGAGAAGAGGTAGAGGTACAACTAACTTAGAGATAGGTATCTGCTTTTCTTTCCCCTATAGAGTTAGCAGAGAGCCATGTGAAGCAATTTGCTTATGTGCTCAGGGATATCCCTTGTATCCTCTTGAGAGATCTCAATGAAACTTTCATGGAAGTACTCTGCAATCCTCTTCCTAAGGTTTCTACAGCTGGCTGCCCTAATTCCTGTGTCTGCAGTAGGACACTTTCCCACCCCACTCCCCTATGACTTTGGCAGACACCACTGCAGTAAATGGCATAGTGGCTCCTGAGCCAGGGCAGCAGCAGTGCTCTCTGTGCCTTTGTTACCCTCAGAAGTGAGATATCAGCTAAAATCACCAGGGCCTTTGGAAAGTAGTGCCAGTATTCGGTGCCCTTGCCCTGTACTCATGCCCATGGAATTAGGGGTCAGCTGGACACTGGTGGTGTGCACAGGCTGAAGAAGCTGAAGTGTCAATAAGCATGTCTTACTTAAAACTCTTACGGGAATAAGGGAAGGGAGTATTGAAATTTATCTTTTGCTTTCCACTATAAATTCAATGATACATCTGTCTGTTTTTTATCTACAGCTGCCATTGTGGCCGTGAGGGGTGCCAGCTTCACATCTAGGGAACACCTACCCTCAGGAGGTGGAGGAGAAAGAAGTGGATTAGGGAGGACATGCTCAATGAGATCCTGCAAGCCAGTGCTGCAGCGGACCTTGAATGGAGGGGCTGGAAGGTGAATATAGCAGACCAGCTGGAGAAGGGAAGAGTGAATAGGAGAGAGATCCAGGTTTCCCAGCAGATAAAAGATTGGGAGATGCGCCAGGACATAATGGGGCTTCCCAGGCTCCAAACATAAATGCTACAGGCTCTCGTTGACCTACAGGTCCAGCAGTCACATGTGTGCCTCCCTTTGCTGTTAATGGAGAACCACAGTTCTGCAGTCCCCTGCACCCCTCCCTCCTAACATTCCACATGAGCTGCGATAGCCATGCATAGTGTGTGTGTGACTGAAATGGACACACTTTTCTAGCATTCTGAGTTTATATTCTGTTTTGTTTTTCACTGTTTTATTTTTACTGCACTTTCTTTGCACTTTTTTGTTACACGACAATTTTTTTTAAATAAATTCATCTTTATTACTTCATGACACAGACATGAATGAATGCTGAGCACTATCTAAAGTGCACGGGAATTGAACAAGACCACCGAACTCGTAGATTGAGTGCAAAACATGGAACTATAAATGTACGGTAAGCACTGCATAATTCACAGGTTCATTGAAAGACACTGGGATAGTCACAAATGTACACCAAGCGCAGCACACAACTTCAGGGCCAGGTACCATGCTGTTTAGCACAGCGCTTTACCATGACTGCCTGTTAAAGTGCTCTTTTGAGGCCTCCCTCTGCTGCATAGCTTCATGTTGAGCTCTTCTAGTGGCTGTGGTGTCTGGCTGTTCAAAGTCAGCAGACAGCCGCTCCCTCTTCGCACTACACCCCAGCAGCAACTTTTCCCCCTTTGCCTCAGAAATATTATGCAGGCCCCAACAAGGAGCTATAACCACTGGGATATTTTTCTCCCTGAGATCTGATCTCGTGAGTAAATGCCACCACCATCCCTTCAATGTACCAAAAGCACATTCAACTGTCATTCTGTACCTTCGGAGCTAGTAGCTGAATTTTTTCTTGGCACTGTAAAGCTGGCCAGTGTATGGCTTCGTGAACCAGGGCAGCAAGAGGTAGGCTGGTCCTCCTAGCATTGCTAGTGGCATTTCAGTGCCACCAATGGCAATCTGCCACTTGCGGGGGAATGTCTCAGCTTGAACCTTCCTGAACAGGCCTGTGTTAAAAGATCTGAGCATCATGCACCTCTGACCAGTGCTTGCATCAGCATCGAAATGTAGCCCTTTCTGTGGATGTAATCTGTGGCAAAGTGGGCTGGGGTGCATGCTATCGCCTCACTGCAGTTTGGGGACTCCATAGCTGCAAATCCATCCACGATGTCCTGCGTGTTGCCTAGAGTCACAGTTCTGTGTAGCTGGGTACGATTAATTGCCCTACCCACTTGCATGACAACAGCCCCCATGGGATTTTCCAAATGCAAAATGATTCCCCACTGAACAATAACAATTCAGCATTGCAAGCTTCCACAGTGCAATTGCCACTCGCTTCTGAGCTGTCAATGCAGCTCTCATTCTGGTGTCCATGTGCTGAAGGGCTGGACTGAGCACACAGATCCAGAAATGTTGCTTTTCACATCGAAGTTGCGCAACCGCTGATCGTCGTCCCAAACCTGCTTTATGATGCAATCCCACCAGTCAGGGCTTGCTTCTCAGGCCCAAAGGTAGCACTCCACCGCCTGGAGCTGTTCCATGAATGCCCCCAACAGCTTTGAATTGGTTTTCACTGTGTCCCTTAGCAGTCTGTCCTGAAAGAAATGATGTGCCCAGTGTTGTGGTACTTCCTGAGGCTATGCAAATACCAGAGGATTGCTCATCCTCTGCGACTTTCATGACAATAGTGCAGAGCTGCGTGGATTCCATGCTTCGGTCAGAGATGGCTGACACTGACAAGTGTTGTGTGGTAGGGGAGGGTTTAAATGGGCAAAAATTATGGGCTACGGGTGGCGTTATAGGGTGGAGAAAGTTACATGATGGGAAATTGACCCCTACCTCCCAGAGTTCCCAGCATGACTCATTTCTACTCCATACACATTGCAAAAATCCTCCAAAAGAGATTGCCCCAGAGAGTGGTGTATGGCATGCTGGGATACCTACCCATGGTGTGCTGCACTTTGCATCGATACAAGTACTCCTGGTGCGTATGCAAATTGCTGATGCCAGCAACCAAATGTGCACATGTACCAGTGATATAATAGCTGTGGTGGCATTATGCCAGCGTAACTTGTATCAATTTAGTGTATACATAGCCCCAGTTTTGCTACTGGTTTGCGTTATGATCTTGGATAAGCCCCTCACTAGTTCTCTGCCTGTTTCCTTCCTCGTACAACAGATGTGGAGCAAGGCTAACAATGTTTGTAACCAAGATCCTTGGCTGCAAGATGCTATAAGGGCCAAATATTATGTATCATCGTTTTTACTTTATCCTTTGGCAAAATGGAGACGTGAGAGTCCTTTACATCAGAGGGTTGTTGTGAGGCTTGTGTAATGCAGCTATACAGAGCAACTTGACATCTTCTGGTCGATAGTAGCTTTGAAAGTACAAGCCGTTAGTATAGGGCTGCCTAGGTGTTTCGGAGGGCCCACAGGTATCACAACTTCAGTACCTCATAGGGTTGGTCTGGAAATGAAAAAATCCTTTGGGGCCACCTGGAAAATCATAGATTTGAAATGATCTAGGCTGGAGCAGAAGAGATCTATGCGTAGCACTACAAGATACGTATGCTGGGTCCACTGCAGTCCCCAGAGTAGATACTTCTGCCTCCAAATTCTATGGGATTGAGCAGCTGCAGAAGGATGGGTTGCACCGGCAGAACTGTGCTGGGGATAAAGTTATGAGAGAACAGTGTCTGCGGGCTGCAGTGGGTTATGTAGGGGCCCACTCGTGTGGAAAGCCACTATGGGGTATGTGAAAGTCTCTCTCTTGGAAAGTCCTTCCTAATCTTACTAGACATGAATTATTCTAACTTTGACTCATGATCTGTGACTGCAGCCAGGGAATAAAAGATCTGTCTATTGTCCAAAGTCCTATGTGTCGCAACCTTATTCCATTCCTCTGGGAACTACACCACTTCCTAAAGGTGCATCTTTGTTCCGTTCCTCTCCCCAGTATCCTTATCCACTCTCCAGCTTCCAGCTGGAGACTCCTCCTTATGTCACACGTTGTTAACATTTTAGGGTGTTTAGCCAGGCTCTTTATCCAAACGGATGTGCATTGTGAAGGCAGGTAATGTTGACTTAAGTATGAGATGTTCATTTCTTCCCTAGTCCCTGTAACATAGATCACTGACTGTTTTAAGTTTTAAAAGTTGCCAGGAGAAAGCTGCTTTATTTTATTTATTTTTTTAATTTCTGCAGAAAGGAGATGTGGATACTTGCCACTAGATGTCAGTAAAATGCTGAGAGCCACTTGTTGCATTGTCAACCTCCTATTTTAGGCAGGAAAATATTGTGGTAGATTTGATCAACATCTTAACAGTGACCTTTAAAACACACAGACAGCAAGGAAATATTGCCATGATGTTGGCTGGCTGTCCTTACCTGGTTGACATCTTTCCGGTAGGAAGCAGTTATCATGGTTTCTGCCCAGTGGACATGTCTGGAAGAACTCATTTAGCATTTTAGGACAATAACAGATCCAGGACCCTTCTGCCTTTGCCAGTCATTCATCAGGTGTATTTACTCCCTGAGGAACCCTTCCTTAAACTTGGATGTGAAAGTTAAAGGCAGTAGTACCCTGGGACCCAAAAGAGAGACTATGCTAGAACTTGGAGAAAGAACATCAAATAACGGACTGTTTCTGAGGTGACAGAGCTATTGGAGGGACACAAAAAGAGACTGCCATCCTTCGACTGTAGGCCCATCACCACATAGTAATACAAGGGGTACAATGTCAATCACATGATGATGTTGTCTCTTGACCCTTAAGGGCCCGCCCACCTGTTACCATAAGACTCACCCCTCTGGGGTATTACTTCCAGGGCAGAGATGGACACATGATTGGATGCAAGCGGTGTCATGTGACCCCTCTAAGAACGCCCCTCACTGATCTCTACCAATAGGAGTGGGTTTCAGCCCCAAGAGTGGATCCCAAGAGCGGATTCAGCCAAACAGGAAGTTCCAGGGCGGGGTGACCCATCTGAGAACAACTCCGATTGGTAGAGGGTGGTGGGAGGAAGTTTCAGCCCCATAGGACTGCCCCTGGAGGGGATTTGACCAAACAGGGCAAGTGCCAGCATGACACACACACACCCACGCACACCCCAAAGTTCTCATGGTGGTGGTGAATGAGTCCATGTTTCCATGATTTCTGAAAAACATGTTCTTGAAATGAGATGGACTCTTAGGACTTCTGGGGCAGTGCTGCTGGCTGGCCAGCTGTCGAGCTCCAGAGATCGTAGGGTTCCGGCCTAGACCCTTGTACTACACCTTTTCTGATTGGTACATGTTTCCCTTCTGGGATGGCCTAAGGGGGTGAAACCTTTGCTGATTGGTAAAGGGCTGTGAGGAGAGTTCTTAGAGGGGTCACACGCCCCTCTCATGGGCAGGTCATTCCTCCCTAGCACTTGCCCTGTTTGGTCAAATCCCCTCTTGGGGCAGTCCTGTGGGGCTGAAACCGGCTCTAACTGATAGAGGGTGATGGGAGGAGTTCTCAGAGGAGTCTCATACCACCCCTGGCTTCCAGTCATGTGTCTATCTTGGCCCTGGAACTAAACCCAGGGGGTGGGGTCTTATGATGACAGGTGGATGGGGCCTTAGGGTTCAAGGGACAGGGTCGTCATGTCATTAATGTTATACCCCTTGTCCTACTCACAGTACCTGAGCACCTCACAATCTTTAATGTAGTTATCTTTACAACACCCTTATTGTGCCCATTTTACAGATGGGGAACTAGGCCCAGAGGTCTAAACCCTCAAAGGTATTTATGTGCCTAACTCCCATTGAAATGGATGGAAATAGCTGCCTAATTACCTTTGAGGTTCTGGGCCAGCAATACCAGGTGACTAGCCCAAGATCACACAGAAAGTCTGTGGCAGAGCGGGGAATTGAACCCATGACTCCTGAACCCCGGCTTGCTACTGGATCATCATCCCTGTCTGCTGAAGGACAGGATGAGGACACCTCAGATGGTTTTGATGCTGATCTGGGGACCAAGAACCTGGAACTGACCTTGGCTTTCCCACATGCCTATCTAAAGCCTTACCAGAGCAAGTGAGAAACTGTATATGTAATGAGAAACTAAACACCTGTATGATGGGGTGTTCAGACTGGCAGGTGGACTGGCAGGGAAATAGTTAACTAACTCCCTTTCCCTTAGAAGAACCACAGCTGTCTGTGTTCACTGTAGACAAATTCAGGAGAGAGTAGAAATAGCTGTAGGGGATCAAAGGTCTGGCTGCCTTCCCTATACTCTGGCTGATCAATCAGATGCAGGGGGACAGGGGAAAGAAAAGGAACAGTACGATGAGAAGGCAAACACTACAGGACTCTGTGGGCCTGAAAATGGGGCAGCTGGTAGGAGCAATTGCTGTTACTTTGTTTCATTTCTTGGAATTCGCAGAGGTGAGCCATGTATTTCTGTATAAGAACTAGTAGGAAGCCAGGAGGTGGTGCATGTAAGCCATGTGCTGCTTTGAAAGGATTAACCTTCGGAAGTGTTGCTGGAATGAATAACCCTGATAGTGTAGGTTTGGCTGAGGTTTGCTACACATCTCTTTGGGAGGTTCTTTGTTTCTCAAAGGGCTAGGGCTTTATTAGCCCACCTCTTGAGCTGGTTGGTGATAAAACCTGCCCTTCCCAGTCTGGGGAGCACTGACACAGGGCATCAATTGATCTTTGCCCTTCCCATATAGACCCCTTACTGCCACATCCCCTTGCTATGTTTTCTCATATCAGGATAAAGAGCCCCTGGTGGCTTGAAATCGTTGCAACCTTCCATTTTAGCTTATGGGGTGGAAAGAGCACAAGTTGTAGGGGACGTTTTCATTGCCTTGCCTGCAAGCCTCTTGGGCAAATGTTTTCAGCACATTCCGATGTAAAATCATTAGTAGTCAGATGTGGGGAAAAGTGTTTGAGTAAGGAGTTGGCACTTACAGTTAAAAACACATTTAGAAACAATTTAAAAATTACAGAAAAATTACTTTCAGAATTACACCTTCCTATAATTCTCTGAGAGTGTTCATGAAAGCCAGCTAGCTGAGGGGGAGAGCAGCTGGTGGTTCTCGAGTGTTTATGTATGGTAGTGGAAGCTTCAACAGGGAATGAAAATCAGGTTGGAATATTTTTAATAAACCTGCTGCCTATTAATTTCATTTAGTGACCTCTAGCCTTTGTGTTTAGGGGTCGAAACAAAAGAACTGGGGGTCACCAAATGAAATTAATAGGCAGCAGGTTTAAAACAAACAAAAGGAAGTATTTCTTCAAACAATACACAGTCAACCCGTGGAACTCTTTGCCAGAGGATGTTGTAAAGGCCAAGTCTATAACAGGGTTCAAAAAAGAACTAGATAAGTTCATGGAGGATAGCTCCATTAATGGCTATTAGCCAGGATGGGCAGGGATGATGTCCCTAGCCTCTGTTTGCCAGAAGCTGGGAATAGACAAAAGGGGATGGGTCACCTGATGATTACCTGTTCTCTTCATTCCCTCTGGGGCCCTGGCATTGGCCACTGTTGGAAGACAGGATACTGGGCTAGATGGACCTTTGGTCTGACTCAGTATGGCCGTTCTTATGTTCCCCAAGTATTTCTGAGGCAGAGAGATGTGCAGAAGAGTAGAGGGAGGAAAGTTACTCTGTGTCAGGTCCTTCAGGGAGCTAGTTCCTCTCTCCGCCCCCAGTCTGTAATAACCCCCAGCTCTTACATAACACTTTTGCATCAGTAGATCTCAAAGTGCTTTACAAAGGAGGTCAATGTTACTATCCCCATTTTACAGATGGGTAAACTGAGGCACAGATGGGGACGTGTCTTGCCTGAGCTCACACAGCAGATCAGTGGCAGAGCCAAGACTAGACCCCAGCTCTCCTGAGTCCCAGTCCAGTGCACTACCCACACTGCCTCTCTAGCACATAGATCTCAGCCTGGAGTCTGATTCTATACCAGAAGTGAATTGTAGGCAGGTACTTAATTCAAAAGGAACTTTAAATGGTTGAGAGACCTTCTAGCACTTCCCAAATCAGGGTATCTGCTAGAACTGAGCCAGAATCAAAACCATGAAGTTCTTGTTCTGAACTAAGCTTCTTGGCCCATCTACATTCCTAATACCTGCCCACTCATGGATAGATTAACTCACCATTGCCAGTTTCCCAATTAGTAACATGTGGCTAATTCTGCCTGCCTGCCTGCCTGCCTCCAAGAGATGTTGACATTTACTTACACGTTCAATTTGCTGAACAAATGCTAAGTGCTCATTATGACTTCACTGGGCACCCACTAACTGCCTGCAGGCAACTGAATGGGCAGCTCTGCTAGCCTGGGAGGAATCGAATGCAGCAAGATGCCTGTGCTACGTTAAACCTGTAGACATCACTCGGAGGCGCCTGCCTGCTCAATGTCACAGCACTATTTTTTTGGCTCTGGCAGCAAACCAGAGGTGGTCCCTTGGCTGGTGTTCTGTTTACTTTAATCTAGTGACATTTTATGCAGTTTACTGGACTGGAACTTGACATGTGAATTCTATTCCTGGCTTTAGGACTGGCTGCCTGTGTGACCTTGGAGAAGTCACTTAGTCCCTTTCTGCCTCAGTTTCCCCTCTGTGCAATGGGGATAATCCTTCCTTTGTGTCTCTTGTCTGTTTAGCAAAGAGGGGTTTTGAGAGGAGGACTGTTCTAGTGTGTTTATACAGCACCTTGCACAATGCAGCCCTGATTGCTGTTGAGGCCTCTGGCCACCACTGTAATTCTAATAATTATTAGAGTTTGTACATTTCTGCTAAAGCAAATCTGGGAAGTTTACAGATCTGCAGGATTTAAGAACAACCAAAACATTTATGAAATCATATTAGCCTTGTTTATGCAATCGGGTGTAATATACTGCTTGGGCACTTAGCAAAAGATACAGCTTACATTGTTTTAGCTACTCAGTCAAACCGACTGAACTAGCTAAGTGGGATGTGCTGAAACACATGCTGAGTAGCTAAAGGGATTCTTTCAGAGCAGCCAGCCCAAACTGCATGCAAGAAGGAGACTCCTAAGAGACTGTAGCTGACAGAGTTTGACCCCCTCTGTTTTGGAGAAGACAAGCAAAGGGCCATTGGAGGTGCCCATTCTCCACATGTCTACCAATTGTAATGATTCTGTAGTTGTCATGGTGTGGACTGGCACTTTTAGGAGGAAACTGGTCCAGCCCACCTGTTCCTCATTAACACCCTCCCAATGGGGCCTGATAGAGGACAGCCGATCACTATGAAGAGAGGGCAAATGGGGAGAGGAAGCTGTCGCAGAGGCTGCAGAGTGCAAGAGGTTCCTGCAGGAGATCCTTGGCCAGAGGGAGGGGTTGGGGCCTGTGAGTATGTGGAAAAACTGCAGGTAGAGATGCCTAGGAGTTTCTGCAGAGTGAAAGAGCAGGAGATGACTCCAGGTACGCAGGCCTGAGAGTGGCTGCTCAGAAGAGAGACAGGAGTGTTTAAAGGCACTCAAAAAGCTTATGCTCTAATAAATTTGTTAGTCTCTAAGGTGCCACAAGTACTCCTGTTCTTTTTGCAGATACAGACTAACACAACTGCTACTCTAAAGGAGCTCAGGTATCCTGAGGGCAGAGACTGAGCAGAGCCTGGGAAGCACTGAAAAGCTATGCTCACCTTGGGAACTTGAAGACAGAGGGAGGAGGGGCTGTGCCCACTGTGAGACTGGGGCAGAGGAGACTGTATTCTGAGTTATTTTATGTTAATAAACCAGATGTCATCGGGGCATTGCTATTAGATGCAAGCCCTTGTGGAGTTACTGATGGGCCTGAGTGAAGAGAAAGATGAAGCAGGGGGCCACAGAGCCATGCCAGGCCACAAGGGGGCACTTCAGAGGCAGCTGACCCTGTAGCATAGAAACATTTTAATGTTTTAATGTTAAAGGTCTGAAAAATAAAATCTCCTCCTCCTCAAAGTTTACCTCTTTGGATAAGAAACATTTGCTGCTGCTGGACAGCCGAGGCTGTGTGGTCCCTTTATGCAGTCAGTGCAAATAGTTGTACCATAAGCATCCTCAGTGTTTGAATTTACAAAGCAAGTGACCTTCACTGATGGGGGCTGCAGGGTAAATGTTAATATAACTAGAGTCTGAAACAACTCTGATAAAGGGCTAATTACACACAAGGAAAAACCAGGCAAGGTAATAGCTACAACATAGCGGATAGCTTTCAGCAATCACTGACAATCAATGTCATCGATACACTAAGGTTAAATTCAGGGGCCTTGAAGGAGCTGTTGTGTGGAAAGGGGGGACAGGCTCAGTTCTGCTTATGTGGCGTATTTCCTTTATATTGGCTTTAAATCTGCTGCCTTTAACAATTCTTCACATCGTCAAATTAGGAGCATGGTGGGATGGTAAATCGGCCCTTCTTTACCTTACAAAGTGTGCAAAAGAGGCATAATAAATAGTTAATGGGGGTCAATCTTCATTGGGAGGTGTAGCTTTGTCTGGTGGAGGTAGCTTAGAATGGGAAGAGTAAGGTGTTGAGGGGAAGTTTTTAAAGGGACAGTTAATACTTTTTGTCCGTTTGTTACCGATGCATATGATTTCTCCCCCCTCCCCACTGGTTTTGGGGTGATGCTGTAGTGTAAACAAGATGGCAGATAGAGTGTCAGTCTGCCTGGGACACAATGTAGATCACAGAAAACGAGAGAAAAGGGAAATGCTGCTGGAATTGTTAAACAAATAGAAGGTTTATTTCTGCCCCATAAATAATATGGTCTGAAACCTCAGTTTCATAATTGCTCACATGAATAATACACAGTTACAGTACAGTACAACCCAGAATGCCCAGCCCAGACAGGAGGTATCCTAGTGCTGGGTGTTGTACAAACACAAGACATTTCTTGCCCCAAAGAGCTTAGATCAAGACTATGTCAACAATACAGTGGCTCTGATGCTGCAGCTGTGCTGCTGTAGTGTAGATATTTCCTACAGCGATGGAAGGAGGTTTTCTGTTGCTTAGTTAATCCACCTCTTCTTTGGACGTAGTTAACTATGTCACGCAGCACAGGAAGTTTTTCACAGCTGTGAGTGATGTAGCTAGGTTGACCCAAGCTTTAGGTCTAACAAAAACAGAGGCCAATAGGTCTTGATGGGTCAGAGATTAAACTCTGATCTAAAATGTGTATTTCTAAACTTTCTAATAAGTGGAGGGTTTAGAAGCATGAGCGAGGATGGGAGAGATTACATCCCATCCATGTTCCATCTGGGGATTTCAAAATAGGTACAATAGCACCAAAATAATTATGCACCAGTCAGATCACAGCTTAAGGTAACAATATCCAAGAGATGAAATAAAACTTGTGTGGCACATTGACATGAAACTATTTCTAAAGGTGTTTTCAAAACTCAGTGCAACAATCTAATGTCCTGATGCTGAGATCTCTGAGGAATTCATTGCAGGATTGGGGCCTACCTTTGCATATTTCACAGAAAGAAATTCATTTATGAGTTCTTACATCAATAGCAAAACAAAGTGAATTGGCCTTGAAAGTCTCCGTGGCGTGGGTTGGCTTGGCTTTCTATAGCCTATTGTATCTGTAGATATGAAACCGGCAGCATGGGCAATAATGGTCTACGTCCTTGAACCTTTTCATGAAGAGAGGGATAAGGCAGCATCCCATATTGCACCTAGAGCAGAATGGGATATAAGAAATGTACATAAAGGTGTTAACCAACATGTTAGGGCTTATTTCTCATCTTGCTGCTGACTTCAGATCACTCTCTACTTTCAGCATGAGCGTTTCAGTTTTGATAGCTTCATCATGCACTTCTATCCTGGCTCTTCTATTGGTACAAAGAGCATTTTTGTCTCAGTGGTATGGATGTAAAACACTTTGCAGAGAGAATATTCTGTAGCTAGTGTGAGGAATGCTCCTGAGAGAATGTGGTTTTGAAGCATTCCACCAGGAGATAATCTAGTTGGCATGACGCAGGCTGGCCTGGCATGTGATAATGGGAACAGCTCAACATGAAAGAGGCTTAAAGTGGGTGCAGTGTTTACTGTTGGGGTAGAGGTTACATGGCCCTTGCTTAGATGCTCACAGGGGTTATCAGGTGACCTCAAGCAAGCTTGGAGATATTACCCACTATTCTGGGAGCTGCATGAGAACATGCTGAGATATTATGTGGTTCAGAAATGTTGGCAGGAAGGTGAACAGGGCTGTATGAATTCTGTTTGTTTGGCTAATGAGGAGTTAATGACATAATTTAAATTCAGCTATGACTTGCTTCCCACACAACCACACTGAGTACATCCTAATAAGATCATACAGTGTACATGGGACTGCACTCACACTGTTTGGTCACTGGGGAGTCCGTACCAATCTAGGAAGAGAGGGACTTAACTATGCAGGCATTAGCAGCTAAGCCCCTGCTATAACTATATATTGGGGTGGAAATAACCTTTTAAACATTGTGCTATAAAGAATCTCCAAAAATAAACTCAATGCTCACCCCATACAACACATGGCGGCGGTTAGGAGGAAAGCCAGTCTACCCATTCTGTAGACAATCTCTGTGGTAATGGGTTGGCGACAGCTTGGACATATTGTTCCTGCTGGCTTGCTTGTAAAGATTCCTGCTACAATGATTGGAGGCTGAGACACCACATAGATTGTTTCTAGGAAGAAATGAGAATCAGAACAGAACCATTATGCTTCACTGATGTCTTCCCTTGCCACTTCCCCCATTCATTTCTGTAGCTGCATATGAATAAGCCTGTTCTGTTCAAAATCTATTAAACTCAAAGGTTTAACCTTGTTTGAGTCCATCTCATCTGCCTGTTTTGTTCAAAATCTATTAAACTCAAAGGTTTAACCTTGTTTGAGTCCAAACTGACTGAAGTTTGCTTGGCATCTTTTTGTTCAGAGTGACACATGGAGAGGTGTGAATCCATGCATCCAGAGTGGGGTTTGCTCATGGGAGTGGCTTGTGTGGAAAAGGAGTGACGGGGACAGAGTTATGTGAGTTTCCCTGTAACTTTTAGGGGATGAGTTCTTCTCCTCCTAGACCCACGTGGATCAAAGTCCCCCTCTCCCATTGTAAAATCTACAGGAGTTGTCCTGAAGGCCTGGGTTCATATGCCAGAGCTCTGGGCACCTTCAGGAACAAGCATTCCCAGTACTTACCAGCAGGGGTTGATGATTCGTGGCATGAATATGGCGGGGCAGAAGGGCAACAACAATCCTCTGTAATAAGAAAAATGGAATAAAACCATACAATGGTGCACAAGCCTCTTCCTCCTAGACACCTATTTGGAATCTTGAACAGTAGCTGCTTGAAGAGGTGTTGCTGTACTGTAGCTCACAATAGTCCTATCATGGCTAGAATGTAATGCAAGATATTGAACCAATTACAACCTGAGTGAAGCCACCCGGGGCCAGTTTGATTAATAGATTGTAAGATCAGAAGGGACCATTGTATCTAGTCTGACCTCCTGGCAGCAGAGTATAAGCCAGAGAACCTCCCCCAGTAATTTCACTATCACTTCTGTTTTAGCTATAGCCTAGCTTTTAGAAGTCTTTAAATCACAACTGGATGCCTTTCAAGTGATGGAAAATCCACCATATCCCTAGCTAAGTTGTTCCAGGGGTTAATCACCTGTACTGCTTAAAATGTGTGTGCCTCATTCCTAGTCTGAATTTGTCTCGCTTCAGCTTTCAACCATTGGACCTCGTTGTGCCTTTAAAGAGTCGCCTACTATCGGAAATCTCTCCTGCAGGTAAGTACTTGTAGGTCATGACCAAATCATCCCGTTTGAGGAGAACTCGACCTCAGCAGACCTACCACTCAAAACCATACAAGAGTACAAAGCAGTTGGACTGTCCACCTGTAGGTTTGCGGGCCCAGTTGAACTGATGATTTATTGGACCAAATACTGGCCAGCCTTCCTACGACTAGTGCAACAAGGGGCGGTTACTGTCCCTGTGTTACTTCTTGTTTCCATCACTTCCAACAGGTAAGGTGTGTAGGTCCACAGGCATAGTCTGTCATACCTTGTGGCTCTCTGATCCCTAGCCAGCCCACTGACTGCACTGGTCCTGCTCAGGAGCAAGGTCCTACACTGGCCAACAAGCATTAGCCTTCCTGGAACTAGCCTGCCACAATACCAAACAGCAGTACTGGGCAGAAGGAAGGAAGGAGGAGTAGAAAGAACCCAAGGTTTTCAAACTCCATCTAGCACAAGGACATATGGCCACGCCTGGGCTGTAGCTGAGAAGCAGACAGCCCAGTTCAGAATGGGGAATACAAAGGTGTTCAAAGCTTCACATTTCCCTGATCCCGGGCCAGCTGTGTCCTGGGCTACTCCCCAAGGGTCGGGACAGGAGCCACCGTGGTTGTTCTATGCCACTGGAAGGTTCCTCCACACTGAGATGATGCCAGATATGCCAGCTCTAGGGCCAATCTCTGCTTATGGGGTAGCATAAAGCAGCTGCAGCACAGAATTTTGGGCAAAGTCTGTCTAGTTTAAGGTTGTGATTCAATTTTCCTACAAGTGTCCTGCATCCCTTCTGTGGCCACCCAGCGCTGAATCAGCCACTCGACGGCCCGCGCTTTGATGATAGGAATGATGCTAGGAAATGTCACTGAACCTACTGCCAGAATCCTCCATATCCTCGTGTGCAAGGGGAGTTCAAGTCCCTGATTGGCGGAATGTCATTGAGCTGTGGAAAGAGCTTACAGGGGCTATAGCTTCTGTAGTGAACTGTGCTTATGCTGATTGCGCAATAACAGTGACTAGACCAGGAGAATAAGGATGTGAGCTAAAGGACTTTTTGGCTCCGTTGGTAAGCACAATGTGTTGGAGGAAAGCATGAAGCATGCTCCAGCTATGGAGGGGACAGAAAAGTAGAAGGGAGCTTCAGCAAACTATGTCTTCTGAATAAAACCAAACCTGATCTATCCAACTCCCTGACCACTCTCTCTACGTATACCTCCAGCTGAGCAGGAGACTTGGGGCTTGCCTAAACAGGGCCTTACTGTGCAGCAAGATAGGGTGTGAATCTACAGTACGCTAGCTTGCTGCGCAAAATGTCTGTTATTAATGTCCCTGTCTGGCCTTCCAGCCTTCTCTGCTCCTGCCCCAACTCAGGACCCTATGTATTATGCTCCAATGTGCAGAGGCCTATGGGATACATAATACTCCATATGTCTATGTTCCTATGATGGGTGCACAGTTTGTCAGGAAGATGCCACACCAGGACCCAGTACTGAAGCCCCTGGGGGTCTCCAGTTAATCCTCATTCCCTTTGCTGCTGGCCTCTCCTGACAGCCATTGCATTGAAAAGACAGCACTTCAAGAGTGAATGCCTTCTCTCTGAGGCAGCACTGAGGGTGTATTATTCCAAGGTATACAATCCAGCAGCAAAACTGCTAATCTAGGGCAGGGAACTCTGGGCAGCAGGAGATGTTGAGAAAAGGTCAGTCAAGTGGCACATCGTGTGACAATTCAGAGAAGACCCTGGGTTTGATATAATGGGCATGGGCACTTCCTATCACCCAGGACATTGCAGAGTTAGGCCTTTTGTGAGCTAGGTTCATTCCACATTGGGAGCCGTCAACTTACAGCATTAACCATCAAGAACACTTTCTGAAACTTCCACAACCTAGCCCACCTACCTTTTGGTGCATAGGGCTCTGAGTTAGTTTCAAAGACGGTCATAGGAATCATTACCTCTCTCTTCTCGCAAGGCATCTCTTCAGTTTGCCTAGAAATGGTAGCACAAAGGAAAATTCAACCACAAGTAAGAGTCAGCCCTCAGTGCTCAGTTAAGGACTTTCTGTGGTAAGCCTGCTCCCAGAATTCACAGTCCTGGCTCTTTGAACTTGCATTGAGATAAAAGATTAGAGTGTCCTTAAGATGATAGCTTCTTTATATGAGAAACTCCACTAAACTCCCATTACATTTGATGATGGAGACAATACTCCCTTAATTTTAAAAGGAATTTTGGAGCCTATGTGATGACAAAACAGGCAAGGTTGTATGTTCAGAGCACAGGGCTGGGTGCTAGGAATGCCTGAGTTCTAATCCCCATTATGAGACTAATAACCCTGTAGCATGGGCCCAGCCACCTAATCTCTCTGCCTCTGTTTCCGCATCTGTAAAATAAGAACAATATGCACTTACCTACCTCACAGGGATGTTGTCAGAAGTAATCAGTGAATGTTTGTAAAGTGTTCTTGGAGGGCAACTTTCATTATTATTATTATTATTTATTTATTTATAATAAAGAGCTGTTTGTTTTCATTAACTCTGTAATGAAACTGAGCCTGATTCATCAAACGAGTTACGACCAAGTATGTACATTCCAACTTCTAAATTCTAAGAAAGAAATACACTGTGTTCCTGTTCAATATTGGGTTTCTTTAGCATGCGAATGGATTCTAGCTAGTGTTAGTTATAGAGTTCTTATATCAGGGGGTAGCCGTGTTAGTCTGTATCTACAAAAACAACAAGGAGTCTGGTGGCACCTTAAGTTAGTCTTTAAGGTGCCACCAGACTCCTTGTTGTTTTTTTAGAGTTCTTATAGGAAACTTCATGGAGTGAAGCTGTGTCATTAGAGCTGCTCATTTGATAAGTGAGGAAATTCTCTCTGAAATCACCTCTGTCATTTGCTGAAAGGATAAAAGGGAGAGAGAAATAACTGATATTTTTTGTGATAACTAAAACAAAACCTCCCCATAGCGTGTTACTTTCAAAAATCCACTGAGCTGTTGCTTGTCAAAACCTAGAAGAAAATCTAATGTGTCACTGGAACAAAGTTTCCCTTCTCAGCAAATGTTGTGTTGAACTATCAGCCCTTTCAAGAGGGTTAATTTAAGGTGCACGTTTTTAACTGTGGGTGTAATCATTCACTGGAACAAATTACAAAGGGTTGTGGTTATTCTCCATCACTTGGATGCTTTAACTCATAATTGGATGTCTGTATTGTGGGGTTTTTGTTTTTTTTTAAGGATGCTGTAGTCAAACCATAGGGTTACCATTCGTCCGGATTTACCCGGACATGTCCTCCTTTTTGTACTAAAAATAGCGTCCGGGGGGAATTTGTAAAGCACTCACAATGTCCGGGATTTCCCCCCTCCCCCGGCAGAGCAGACCGAGCGGCTGGGAGGGCTGCAGGAAAGTCCCGGGCTGGACTCCGGAGCAGCTGTACAGGAGCCGGATCCGCCCTGCATTCTGAGCAAGTGTATCAGCACAAAGTGCAGCCCTCCCCTTTTGCAACTGGGAGCGGTTTCTGCCATGCAGCGTAGCAAAACGGGAGCGAGAGCACTTTGTGCTGATACAAGGGCAGCTCTCCCCTGCAGCCCGGTCGGGGTCAGGGACCGGGTTTTGTTGTGCAGCGCCAGGGACCGGGTTTTGTTGTGCTGGGGAGCTCAGCCACGTGTCCCGCTCGCACAGAGCCCAACACCCTGTTCTGAGCAGCAGGGTAAGGGAGTCAGGGGGCAGGAAGGTTCTGGAGGTGGCAGTCAAGAAACGGGGGGGGGGCTTTTTGGGGGGAGTAGAGAAAGTTTTGGGCAGTCAGGGTACAGGTAGGGGGTAGGGTCCTGGGGGGCAGTTGGGGGGGTCTTAGGAGGGGGCAGTTAGGGGACAAGGAACAGGGAGTCTTAGGTAGGGGGTGGGGTTCTGGAGGGCAGTTAGGAGCAGGGGTCCCAGGAGGGGGCAGTCAGGGGACAAGGAGCGGGGGGGGTGGGAGGCTGAGAGTTCTGGGGGGGAGCTGTCAGGGGGCAGGAGTGGGGAGAGGGATCGGAGCAGTCAGGGGACAGGGAGCAGAGGGGTTTAGATGGGTTTGGAGTTCTGGGGGGGGCTGTCAGGGGGCAGGAGTGCAGAGAGGGATCGGAGCAGTCAGGGGACAGGGAGCAGAGGGGTTTAGATGGGTTGGGAGTTCTGGGGGGGGCTGTCAGGGGGTGGGGAGTGGTTGGATGGGGCGTGGGAGTCCCAGGGGTCTGTCTGGGGGTGGGGGTGTGGATAAGGGTTGGGGCAGTCAGGGGACAAGAGGCAGGGAGGCTTAGATAGGGAGTGGAGTCCTGGGAGGCAGTTAGGGACAGGGGTCCCAGGAGGGGGCAGTCAGGGGACAAGGAACGGGGGGAGGGTTGGGGATTCTGGGGGGGGCGGGAAGTGGGAGGGACAGGGGCGGGGCTAGGGCGGGGCTCCTCCCGTCCTCTTTTTTGCTTGCTGAAATATGGTAACCCTACAAACCACCCATTGTTGGGCTAATGGCAGCAATCACTGGGTGAAATCCCTGGCCTGTTCTGTGCAGGAGGTCGGACTAAGAGGTGATCGTAATAGACTCTTCTGGCTTTAGAACAGTCCCCTATCGCTGTGCAAGTTTTCAGTTCTTTTTCCCAATGAGCAGTTACACCAACATGCTGCATTATTACATTAATCAATTTAATGTTTTCTATTGAACCAAGTGATGAGCACTTCTTTCAAGCTTTTGAAATTTGCTGTCAGAAAAAAGTAGTTTTCTTCAGCACACAAAAAATCTATTTATGTATCTGGCCCCTATCGCCATAGTCTGAGCAGCTCTCAAACAATAACTTTACCTTAACGTCCCGGTCAGGTAGGGAAATACTGCTATCCCCGATACATAAATCGGGAGCTGAGGCATTCTGTGATTAAGTGACTTGCCAAGGGTCACCCAGGGAGTCTGTGGCATAGATGAACTGACCCTAGATCTCCAGGGCCCCAGCCCAGTGCTGTAATCGCTAGACTATCCTTTCTTGCCAAACCAACAAAGCTAGGTCAGCAATAGCAAGAACCCTCCTGGGCGTGCAATGGATCTAGTAATCGGTTGCCCCAATGACTTGGCCTACCCAAGCCACCTTTGATGTGTATGGAACTCAGGAGCCGAAGTATGTTCCATTTGCAATATAACAAAGACTTTAATTACAGCAAGTGTGGCACTATCTAGTCTGGGAGTCTTGTCATTTATTTAAATGTAAGCAGGAGCTTCCCTCAGAGCTTACACTGAGGGATATTGCCACAATCGGGGGTGGGGGACTAGGAGGGGACAAAATTCAGCCTTGAATTTACCTGCACTTAGGAAATTAGATGTCAGTATCGCTACCTGTAGCGTATGTGGACATCATTAGCCAACACTCTTCACCCATGATTGCTGAGGTGCATTCCAGACTGGATGGTTGTGGCTAGAGACTCCTATTGCGACTTTGTGCGCAAGAAAGGTTAGAGTCACCTCTGTTCCTGTATGGCTGCAACGAATGCCCATTGGTGCATAATCTCAAGGTGTGACACTCATGTCATGTGCTCAGCCCAATTTTACGGGCAACGATCACACAGAGGGGGTAGTAATAACTAATCACAATGCTTAGTATATTGAGAGCACTGTGTGTTCAGGCCTCTATGCAAACAAATACTGACTAATCCTCACCCCACCCAGTGAGGTAGGCTGGTATAATTGTCCCAATTATATGCATGTGGAAACTGAGGTAGGGAGCAGGTAAGTGACTTATCCTGTGAGTCGGTAGAAGTGCCAAACCGAGAACTCTGGTTCCCTTGGATTCCAATCCGATACTCAATCCACTAGAGCCGTCAGGTACAAAAGCTGAAGGCTAGATGATTTCAGCTGCCCGAGTGCAATAGTTGCCCTGAATTGATGCTGCTTGCAATGTGTCATTGCTGTTATACAGGTGGATAGCGCCGGTTAACAATAGTTGGTGCAACTGTCTGGCCATGTTGTGAGGAGCCATCTAAGGAGAAATGAGTCAGGAGAACTGGAAGGACAGCTTGGCTGGGCACTAGTTCATAAACAGAGATGGATGGAAAGTGGCTTTCCCATCCCATAAATATTTTTTTAGATTTTGGAACTTTTTCCCATCCTGAATGGGCTGACAAATCAGGAATATTTTCAAAATTTTGAACTGACACAATTTTTCGTTCAGGTCAATTAAAATGTTTTATTTTGATTCCGATCATTATTTAATAGTTGTGCTATAATTCAGTGGCTCTCAACCTTTCCAGACTACTGTACCCCTTTCAGGAGTCTGATTTGTCTTGTGTACCCCGAGTTTCACCTCACTTCAAAACTACTTGCTTACAAAATCAGACAAAAATACAAGTGTGTCCCAGCACACTATCACTGGAAAAAATGCTTTTTACCATATAATTTATAAAATAAATCAATTGGAATGTAAATATGGTACTTATATTTCACTTTATAGTGTAGAGAGCAGTAAAAACAAGTCATTCTCTTTATGAAATTTTAGTTTGCACTGACTTCACTAATGCCTTTTATGTAGCCTGCTGTAAACTTGACAAATATCTAGATGAGTTGATGTCCCCCTTGGAAGATCTCTTTGTACCCCTAGTTGAGACCACTGATATAATTAGCTAAAAATTGGGGAAAAAAAACAGTTACAGAAAACCAACTTTTTTTTTCTTGAAAAATATCAAAACAGGACATTTTGACAACTTCAAACACTTTTTCAACATTTTTCCAGTCGAGGAATTTGCCAGAGCTGACTCTTCCCCACAAAAAGTTTTGGTTTTGACAAATCTGCATTTTTCAACAAAAAAGCACTTTGTGGAAAAATTCCTGACCAGCTCTATTTATAAGGGATGTGGTTGGGCCCAACTGGGGTGGGATAATGGGGGCGGGGGTGTAATTCACCTGTCAGCTTCGTGGCATCGCTTTGGGAGTTAAAAAGTGCTAGCAGAAGTCTTGTGCAGACAGGCCACCTCCAGGCTCTGTCTAGTTAAACAACTCCTCTTATTTCTGTACCTATGCAATGCCATGCCCTACCTATAGTGCTCACCAGCTGCAATGCCTTCCCATGGCTAGGCTCAATCCTGGGTGCTCTGTCAGAATCCAAACCCTAGACAAGGCTAAGCATCACTTCTACAAGCTAAAAATTCGGCCTTTTCACCAGCTCCACCCAGGGCCGGCGCAACCCATTAGGCGACCTAGGCAGTTGCCTAGGGCACTACAATTTGGGGGGCGGCGACCGTGGTTGTATTTCGGCAGCGGGACCTTCCGTTGCCTCTGTGGGGGGCGACATTTCGGGGTGGGACCTTCCACTGCCTAGGGTGGCAGAAAAGCTGACAGCGCTCCTGGCTCCATCTGCCCCGGGGAACTACCCGACTCCATGCTAATTGGTGGGGAGGAAGGTGTGGGGTCAGCACTGGATTAGGAGGAGCAGCAGACTGAGCCGGTGCCCTCCTCAGGAGAAAGTAGAAGTGGAAGTGCCATATGGCAGCCCCCATATGGCTGTGGTCTGTGGGGGCCCTGGGGCTGGGAATTGATGAGGCTTGGGAGAGAGGATGGAAATCTCATGGGTGTAGCTGCTCTAGCAAAATTTCTGCCAATTTGGGTCCAATTCTGGCAACCCCCTGCCAAGAACCCATTTGGAGTCCACAGAACTCTGTGCAGGGACGGGGAGACCCGTGCATGGGACAAGTGTCAGGATTTGGGCCTCGGTTTGTCAGCAGTGCCCAGATGTGGCTCCTCTGGGGTTGTGCAAGCTATTCCCTTCACACAATCTGTCCTCCCAGAGCCCCCAGGGCAAACGCTCACCTCTTCTACCTGGGAGCAGATTGTCTCAGCAGCGCAATTCTTAAGGGACTTGGAAGTTTTCCCAATTTGCTATTTTCACTTGGAAAAATGACCTTCCAACTTCCTTCTACAAGATCTAAAAACAAAACGACCCTGAGGCAGAAGTCCAGCGAGGCTGATTCAGAAATCTTGGCACAGGGGAGGTGTGAATTACAAGTCCCCAAGCCTCTGGAGGGAGAGCAGATTGTGGGGAATGGTTCATTCTTTCTCCATTGTGCCAGGAAGAGGCTTTTATCTTCTGGGGAACTGTTTCCAGGCAATCTGGCGTGAGGAGCTACTGCGTCAGCAAACTCCCTGCCAAAGCCTCACTGCCCACTTTTTGCCCTGGTCTGCCTGAGCGTTAAATAGCTGTTGTCCAGGCGCACAAACAGGAGCTGCTATGTAGGAGTCGTGTCAGTCTCCACACACACAGGCATGTAAGCGCCATGGTCCCTGTTTTCAGTCTTTAGTGACTCCAAGTGCTGGCGAATCCTTAGGTGAATTGTTCCGATGGCTTATTACCCTCATTGTTAGAAATCTGGTCTTATATCCACTCTGAATTTGTCTAACTTCAACTTCCAGCCATGGGATCCTGTTATGTTTTTACTGCTAGATTAAAGAGCCATCTGCTGTCAGTAATGTGTTCCCCATGTCGACTGGTATTTGGAAAGAGGAGGGGGAGATGCAATAAACTCCAACTGTATTTACTGGTGTCCGGATAATGTTTCTTCTGCCTCAATGTTTTATTTTGGTCTTGCTGCTGATTTTCCTAAGAAGTAGATTAACGTACCTGGAGCTGCTGATGGGTATTTCTAGTAACACTGCTTTGGGACTGAGAGACTTAAAATGTGCAGGCTGCTTTCTTATCTTTCACTGTTTGGGTTCCTTCTTGGTATAAGATGACAGGCTTTGGGTAGGATTTCCAGTGGAGCTCAGTGGGACTGCTCCCAGGAATCACAGGAATCACATGTGTGTTTGTGGGAATTGTTTCCTGTTAGCAAAAACCTATCTCTGTGCATATATGTGGAGGAGGAAGTATAGGCTACAGCAGGGGCTTGAGAGAGAACATAGATGCTGACTCCATGGGTGCTCTGGGGCTACGGCTGTTGGGTGGAACCCCAGGGGCTGGCTTCCGATCAGTGTTCAGCATCTGGTAGGAGGTTTTGGGGGAGGGCAGAGAGGCGCCAGTGGCGGGGGGGGGACCTTAGGGGAGGAGGCTGAGAGAAGCGAGGGAACGGTGGGTGGGATTTGGGGGAGGGGGCAGAGCAGGGACAGGAAGAGGCAGAGCAAGAGTGGGGCTTTGGAGGAAGGGGTGGGGCCTTGGGGCGGAGCCAAGGTGGAATACCCACTCGGAAAAATAAAAAATCAGCACCTATAAAAGAGTGTGTGTAAACTTACTGACAAGGGGTAGTTCTCTTCCATCCCTATCCCAGCTTGTTTGTAGCCCTGGGGCTGTGCTATGGGGGAGAATCAGGCTATAGCAGCGTGACAGAGGGAGCCTTGGGGAGCCCTGGATTAAGCTTTCATGCCCTGATCCAACTCTCACTGAGCCCTGTGAGATTTCACGTTGACTTCAGTGAGAGCTGGATCTGGCTGTAAACGAGCTAATAGCGGAATGTGGAGAAAAACTGGCACAGCTGTTTGAGGGAGAGTGAGTGTAGCCCATTGCCGACCCTGGTATCTTGGAAGGCTGAGCTCACAGAGCATGTTTGAGTATAGCAGCTCTCCCACAGAAATTACAGCCAGGACTCTATGGGACTCGTGCACAGGCAGAAATTCAAAAAAGCCTTCCAGCAGCTCTGTCCCGAGAACAACACTCTGTTGTGGGGGGGTGAACACTACCAACTCCTGGTAGTTTGTCCTTGCTCTCCTGCCACTGCAAACTCACTGTCCCTCCTTTAGCTTTTATCACTCCCTGCTGCATACATCATATCTTATAATTCTGCAGACTTTAAAGAATGTCCCACCACACTGCCACCATGCGGGAACCTTTGTGGCCCAAGGAATGTTGGGTGCATCTGTTGGTTTGTACCGAAGCAGCACAGTCCTCCTAGCTGCTGAGTGAGAGGGGGAACATGTTTACCAGCCCCAGGTTAGTAACGCTGTCAATAATTGGCTGTCTGTGTGTTTATGGTAGCATCCGCCATGTGCTGGGTGCTTTCCAGACATTGAGGAAGGGATGGTCCCTGCACTGAGGACAGACAAAGAGGAAAGTGAGCAACAAATAGGGAATTAAAAAAACCAAAACCAGGCAGCAGGGCAGAAGTGGGACTTTAAAAGTGACTTAAACATGATGTGGATAGGAGCCTAGACCCACATCCTCTAAGGTATTTAGGTGTCTAGCTATCTTTTGAGGCTCTGTGGATGAGCTCAGGACAGCCATACAGGATCCTACTGGAAAAAGCAGAGAGATAGAAATACCCCATTTCTATCTAGCTCCTGAATCCTAACTTCAAAATGAGGGCCAATCCTGAAGCAGTCCTGATCTTCAAACATGTCTCAGGTGGTGGCCAGCAGCTTCCCTGACTGAACAGTGCAGGGAAATGGGACCAGGCTGATAATTCAATAAAGTTGTCTGTTAGCACCTAACATTATTTTAGCAACAAGCCATTCAGCCAGCTCCGCGGGGCTGATTGCATTGCTTCACTGGCCAATAATAAGGTTACTGGTTCAAGCACTCAGTGCTGACCAGCAGTTGCTTTGCCATCAAAGGAATCCATTATTCTCCTGTTGAAGTCAATGGAGAAATTTTCCTATTGATCTGGGAGCAGGGCTGGGCCCAAAATGCCTGCATCTGGACACTGAGAGTCTATCCAAGAGCTGTTGAACTCCCGCCATGCCACCGGGCGGTGCCATTGGAGCTTTCCCTCGCCCTGTATTGGATGATCCACATCAACAATGAGTCCCACTGGCTTCAATGTGAGTTGGACTGGACCATTAAAAATTTGTATGACCCCTTGATCAGAGTAACAGGAGGGAAAATGCACTGAAGATTTAAGTGGTGGCGAATTTTGTCTCACATGAGCTCAAAATCCTTTTTTGCTTTTGGAGAGATCGTTACCGCCTCCCGGAGGCGATGCATGGAGGGTGCAAGCAGGGTCATGTGCCCCTGCAGATTTGCTGCTTGGCTTTTACTGAGCATGCTTAGTAACACTGCTGAAGCCAGCTGCCCTCACTCTGCCTTGCCACTATCGGCAGGTACAGGTCATCTCTGCCTCCTCCATAACATTTTAAATATTGGCAAAAACCCACCGTTTTTTCTAAAGTGTGCAATTATCAGGATTGTGCACCCATCTGACTGGCTGCCTAGTTATCAGACTTGCACACACAACTGCTGTACTTCTATATGGGAACTGGGAGCCTGATCCTGCAAACATGCACTCACGGAAGTAACATTACCCATGCAAGGAGTCCCATTCAAGGACTAACTCTAAAGGGTTTGCAGAATTGGACCCTAGATGTGAAGTGGGACTGACCCCCTCCCAAATTGTCATTCTAAAAAGAGAAGACTAGGTTCTCCTGTCAGCACAAGACTGGTGTGGAGGGGGCAGATAGAGGTGCCAGGTGTCCAGCTTTCAACCGGAATGCCTGGTCAAAAAGGGACCCTGATGGCTCCAGTTGGCACTGCCAGCCAGGCCGTTAAAAGTCCAGTCAGTGGGGCAGCGGGGGCCTGGGGCTAAGGCAGGCTCCCTGCCTGCCCTAGCTCTGCACGGCTCCATGAAGTGGCTGCCAGGTCCTGGTGGCCCCTAGGCGCATGGGCGGCCAAGGAGGCTCCACACATTGCCCCCACCCCTAGTGCTGGCTCCACAGCTCCCATTGGCTGGGAATCGCGACCAATGGGAGCTCTGGGGGTGGTGCGTGAGGCCCTGAAGGCAGCATGCGGCGCCTCCCTTGCTGCCCACGTGCCTAGCGGCTGCAAAGTCCTGGCGGCCACTTCCTGGGAGCCATGGTAAGTGCCACTGGGACCCTGAACCCCTAACCCCCTCTCACACTTCAACCCCCTGCCCCAGCCCTGAGCCCCCTCCTGTACCCCAAGCCCCACATCCATGGCCCCACACCCCCAGCTGGAGCCCTCACCCCCCCACACCCCAACCTCATACCTCAGCCTAGAACCCCCTTCTTCACCCCAAACCCCTTATCCCCAGCCCCACACCGGAGCCCACACCCCCTCCTGCACTCCGAACCCCTTGGCCCCAGCCTGGAGCCCTCTCCCCAGGGCTGACTCCAGGCACCAGCTGAGCAAGCAGGTGCTTGGGGCAGCCAAGGGGAAGGGGCGGCACGTTGGGCTCTTTGGCAGCAATTCGGCGGAGGGTCCCTGTCCCTCTTGGAGGGAAGGACCTGCCGCTGAATTGCCGCTGAAGAAGAAAGTGGCGCAGTGGAGCTGCTGCCGATTGTGATCGCGGCTTTTTTTTTTCCTTCGCCGCTTGGGGTGGCAAAAACCCTGGAGCCGGCCCTGCCTCTCCCTCACCCTGAATCCCTAATTTCTGGCCCCACCTGGAGCCCACACTTCCAGCCCAGAGCCCCTTCCAGCCCTAGCCCAGTGAAAGTGAGTGAGGATGTGGGGATGGAGTGAGTGGGAGCAGGGCCTCAGAGAAGGGGCAGGGCAGGGCCTTAGGGAAGGGCGGGACAGGAGGCGGGGCAAGGGTGTTCGGTTTTGTTCGATTAGAAAGTTGGCAACCCTACGGCAGAGCAAAGGTGGCTTAAAGCCATGTTAATGTTCTCCTGAGCCTATACCAGTTTTAATTACAAGCAAGTGTAAGATTTTGTGTCTGGCACTGGCTGCTCACAGTCCCAATGGGGCTTTTACAGCATCTAAGGATTAGCCAGGCATAGGGATGACCCACCCTGGCCTCTTTTCCCCAGCCATGCCCCAACACTGTGAGGCCAGGACGAGTTGGAATAAAACTACTACGACAGCTCTGTGCCATCTGAGGTTTCCCTTATGCTGGGGGAGCCCTCAAGTGACCAAGTGAGCCAAGTTTCCAGCTGCTTTGAGCCGCTGGAGCAGCACAGGGAAGTGTCCTGGTGGATGTGGCGCAGGCCGTCACAGTCTTCATTCCACCTGGCTTTTAAAACCTGCATTTTAAAAAGGTAAATCCATGACTAGCTCTGGCTGATGCCAAGACAAGGCCGCTTAGTCTTCAGGTTGTTTCTACTGAAGAGTTGAGTGTGACTGGCTCTTTCTGCCTCTGCTCAGCCCAGCCGCATCCCCCTCTTTCACTGACATGAGAGTGCAGCGAGATGTAAATCGTGCCTCTCTGCCAGGCCGCGCCCCAGCAGGGAGGAGCCATGGGGAGAGCAGTGATACCCCTGAGATCCTCCAGGGGAGGAGAAGCAGCTTTAGGCTACAGCAGGAGAATCCTAGCAACCTCCAGTAGGAGCATCCTGAAGGATGAGCTCAATCGGCATTTCCTCCCCCGGTACCCTAGTCATGCCCTTTGTATGGCCAGCACCACCCTCAGCCTGAGCTGCACTGACATGCTCCAGTCCTCCCCGATCGATGGGAAGTGGTGGCTCTTACAGTCACTGCTGTCTCCTCCTGGGCTGCCTTTCCGCTCCTATGGACGTGAGACCACACGGACAGAGGCTGAATTATCCCTTCTGTGGAGGGTCAGATGGAGACTAAAAGCCCTAGTGGTGGTAGTGATGGCAGGACAACACTGAGACCCTTCGGTACAGCAATGCAAGAGAAGAAGGCATTTCCTTTGTCAATGCTGGACCTACGGGGAAAGGACTTCGCTGTTCCATTCCCAGGCCATCGCCTGGCACCAGGGCTACACAATATAAAAAACTCCTTAAAATAAAAAAATGAAGGCCAAACTTCCCATCTCCATACACATACCAGCAGCCAGTGTAGCCCTGAGGTCCCTGTGTGGCTGCCTCAGCTATGATACCTCGGATCCATGTTTGCTAACGTGGTGAAGGCCCCCCTTCATTTTCGATCAGGTGGGTGGGGGTCATGTTTGCAACATTAACAAAGGGAAATTAAGGGAGAAAATCCCTTCTCAGTGGTTTAAAAACCACACAGCAACTCTTGGGATAGTCCCCATTGCCATTTCTGAGAAGCGAGGGAGGTGGTGTCATTTCATTACAATAGCACTAACCTATAAACTCATATGAACCAGTTCTTACCTGCTGTCTTCATGAGAGCTTTGTTATAACCTCTCCCCAATGACCTTGGCTGCCAGGATCTATGCCCCAGAGCTGGGGACCAGGGAATGGAAACCTGCCTGGGTTTCAACCAAACTTTTGTTGCGGCTGTACTCAATTCAGTGAAACACTTTTGCTTCAGCAAATCAGCATTTTCTGATGAAACTACGTTTCATCTGAAAAATCTCTGACTAGCTCAGCTTGGGGGTACCATGTCTGTTCTCCGTGGACCTCATCCCTGCTGGGGTGTAGAGGGCCTGTATAGTGAATAAAGAGGCATAATGTATAGTTCTATGCACTACAGCTTCAGTGAATCTGGCCCGAAGATGGAAAGAATCTGGGTTCAGGAGGAGAGGCAGAGAGACCCAAGCAAGTTCCATGTATTCTTCTCTTAAACATTAAGAAACAATCTGAAGAACTGAGCATCTGATCTTGGCATCAATTAGACACCAGTGCTGAACAGTTATTCATCCCTCTCATCCTGAAATTGCCAATCTATGAGCTACAGGGGCGCATCAGTGTTTGTGCTATGGATGTCTATCCTCTGACATAAGACTATCAAATGAGACCATTTCACATGTAAGTACTGCTTGCCATTCAGACTAATGACCAAGAGGTCCTCCTTGCTCTAGGATATCTTCCTGCTTCCTGAAAATTAAGGCTCTTCATTTTCTAGGATTCTGTAATAACAGATCTTTTCTTTTATCAAAGAATTTATTATGGATGACAGGAGAGGTCCCAGAAGGGCTAACATAGTGCCCATCTTTAAAAAGGGGGGAAAGGAGGAGCTGGGGAACTACAGACCAGTCAGCCTGACCTCGATACCTGGGAAGCTACTAGAACAATGTATAAAACATTCCATTTGCAAATACTTGGGGGATGAAGAGGTAATCACTAGCAGCCAGCATGGATTTACTAAGAGTAAGTCATGCCAAGCCATTTTGATTTCCTTCTTTTGACAAGGTAACTGGCTTGGTGGATAGGGGAAATGTGGACATCATAGACCTAGACGTAAGCAAGGCTTTTGATATAGTCTCACATGGTATTCTCATAAGTAAGCTTGAGAAATGTGGGCTCGGTAGAACTGCCATTTAAGTGGACTGGATACATAATTAGCTAAACAACTGCAAACAGCAAGTAACTATTAATGGAATGTCAGATTGGAAGGCGGTCTCAAGTGGGATTCCACAGGGATTCGTTCTGGGTCCAGTGTTGTTTAACATGACACAAAGCTGGGGGGCGGGGGGAGGAGAGTTGCCAAAACTTTGGAGGATAGAGCTAAAATTCAAGAGGGATCTTGATAAATTGGAGAACTGGGCTATAGACAACAAAATGAACTTCAACTAAGACAAATGTCAGGTGCTACACTTAGGGAAGAAAAACCAAATGCACAAATACAGAAAAGGGGGTAACTGGCCTGGCAGCACAATCTTCTGAGAAGGATCTGGGAGTTGTGGTGGATCAACCTCAACATGAGTCACCAATGTGATGCTGTTGCAAAAAAAGCAAATGCAGTTTTGGTTTGCATTAACAGAGGCCTAGCATGCAAATTATGGGAGGTGATACTCCTGCTCTACTTAGCTCAGCGGAAGAACTGTGTCCAATTTTGGTCGCCAATGTATAGAAAAGATGTAGAGAAACTGGAAAGGATCCAGAGGTGAGTTAGAAAGATGATCAAAGGGATGAAATGCCAGCCATATAAGCAAAGGCTGACGGTACTAGGTATGTTTAGTTTGGAAAAGAGAAGATTAAGGGGGACATTATAGTGGTCTTCAAATACTTGAAAGGCTGCCGTAAAAAGATGGAGGGAAAATTGTTCTCTCTTGCCATAGAGGGCAGGACAAGAGGCAATGGCTTCAAACTACAGCATAGCAGATTTAGATTAAATCTCAGGAAAAACTCCCTAACTTTAAGAACAGTAGGACAATGGAACAGATTGCCTAGGGAAGTTGTGGAAGCTCTTCCCTGGAGGTTTTCAAAAAGAGTTTGGATAGCTATCTGCCTTGGCTGGTTTAGACTCAAGAAATCCTGCATCATGGCAGCTGGTTAGACTAGATGACCCCGGTGGCCCCCTCTATCCCTATGGTTCTGTGGTTCTATGAATGAATGTCTAGCATTTTCTGGCAATTCCTGTACTCCTCCTTTAGTCTCTTCTCTGAAGGAGTCTCCACACCATTCTTACTCGCTTTGATGGGCTCCAACTTTCTTACAATGCAAAAGGACTCATTTGAATAACATTCAACTGGTAAATGTCCTGCTCAGAGAGATGCTGTAGAAATAACTTTATAACCAGTTTTACTGTAACAGTTAATGCCTATCAGTTTTTGCCACGGGATTTCATTAATACAAATGGACAAGCATTCTGAAGTAACCAGGCTACTTTCTTTGTTAAGAAATCCAGAGGACTGGTTATGCACATTAGATGTAAAATGTGAGTGTTGAAGCCAGAGTAACTTGGTACGATGGAAGAGCCTCCAGGATATTTAGGGGTGTGTGTGGGTGTGTGTGTGAGAGAGAGAGAGTTGGTAAAAATTTCCTGAATTTCAAGTTTTTGATCAATTTTTCATAGCAAACTTGAATTAGTTAGTTTGTTTGTTTATAATTTTGAGGGCGGGAAGATTTCAGGGTTTTTTAGACCCGCAGTTCTCAACCTTTCCAAACTACTGTGCCCCTTTCAAGAGTCTAATTTGTCCTGTGTACCCCCAAGTTTCACCTTAAAAGCTACTTGCTTACAAAATCAACCATAAAAATACAAAAGGGTCACAGCACAATATTATTGAAAAATTGCTTACTTTCTCCTTTTTACTATATAATTATAAAACCAGTTGGAATATAAATAGTGTATTTACATTTCAGTGTATAGTATATAGACCAACATAAACAAGTCATTGTCTTCATGACATTTTTATTTGTACTGACATTGCTAGTGCTTTTTATGTTGTAAAACTAGGCAAATATCTAGATGAGCTGATCTAACCGCTGGAAAACCTCTGCATACCCCCAGCGGTACATGTACCCCTGGTTGAGAACCACTGTTTTAAACCAATGCCAGACCCAGTCCACACTCTCTCTCTCTCTCTCTCTCTCTCACTTTAACAATCAAAAACCTTTGAATAAACAGTAAAACAAAACAAAAAAAGCATACAAACTTTTTTTTTTACTAGCTCCTACCTAGGCCACAAAATAGGGCCTGATCCTGTGAGGTGCTGGCCACCTTGCAGTGGGTGCTGCAGTAGGTTCTGTTCCTAGTAGGATCAGGTCATATGTTAACCTTAACCATCAGACTAACCCTGATACCAAAGCACCTCTATGTCTATGAAAGCATGTCTTTAGCTGAGGGGAATTGGACTGAAGGCTGGGGGGAGTTTTGCTGTGTTGCACTGGCACTGCCGTATCACACCCATGTTCAGCTGATGCCAAATAACACATTTCCAAGCTTATGTGACTGGCCCACAACCCTGAATAATGAGGCATATCAGCAACCTGGTGCACTGCATCAAACCTACCATGAGCGAGGCCATAGCCTGAGGCTTTTGACCTGATCTTAAGGTTTTAACAAACCGAGGAAAGCTAGGAAATGCCAAGAACGGGCTGAGCTTTCCTCCTCACCTCAGATAGCTGTGTCCCTCCATGACACAGCATGAATTAGGACAGTCAGCCAGCCTTACTTAGTGGCTCCTGTCCTTTCATCACCACCTCAATATTTGTGCTCCTTCATCTGTGGGGCTGGGCATGTCTCTTTTTTGGGGGGTGGGGGATCACTAACAGTTGCACTGGAATGGGGGGGAGAAATCCAGTGAGGTCAAACCAAATCCGAAAATGCTCCAAAAATTCAGAAGAATCAAAATAAGTCTGTCTGGGGCTGAATGAAACATGTTGTCTGACCCAAAATGTTTGGTTTTCTGTCAAGGGCTAGATTCACAAAATAGAGGGAGGACCCCAATTTATCATTTTTAGCCCACTGGTTAGGCTGCTCTTCAGGAATGGGGGAGATCCAGGTTTGAAGTCCCTCTCTGGAGCAGGGCCTTGAACTTGAGTTGCCTAGGTGGGCGAATGCGTGCCTGAATCACCTGGCTATAGAGTCATTCAGGGGTTTACTTGCTCTCTGTCTCCCCCACCCGCAAAGGACTCTTGAATTAGTTACATACAGTGGAACAGCTATCGGTTGCACTCACCTGAAGAGGGGTGATCTCAGTGTTCAAATCCCCAGTGCAGACTGGGAATTCAAGCCTAGCTCTCCCCCATGCCCGGGGAGAGTCCTAACCACTGGATAAAAATGATATGGTGGGTGGCACTATCGCTGCTAGCTGGTTTGTAACTCTAGCCCCCTATTTTTTGGGAGAAGCTATTGGCATTTTTTGGCAAATAAACTATTTGCCCCCCAAAAATCCCCTCAGCTCTATTTGGGAGTGTTTTACTTAAGCTTTATTACTAGACAGCAACTCCAGGGATTAGTTACAGGAAAAAGCAGGTACATTTATGCAGCTATATAAATAAAGCCCATAACTAAATTTGTCTTGTGCTTTGAAAGTGACAAAGCTGTAGGTAATGTCTCACACAGCAGTCATACATATATGTGGCATTTTCACAAATGGTTGTGACTAGCCATTCCCTTGCTAGTGAAACAAAGGTGTGCATTGTACTTGCCTAAGAGCACGATTCACTTTGCATAGTGCACTGGCTTATGGCCTTTTCCCACCTCTTTGCTGCCACATTGTCATGAGATCAAAAAGTTTTGACATTTCCCCTTACCTGATCCACTCGAGTTAAAATATCCCTTTGTTTTCAGATCTTAGCCATAGGTAGTTACGAGGATGAGAGAGAGCTTACAGGTTTTTCTAGGCTGAGACGGAGCCATAATAGAGAGATCACTGAATCATAAACAGTCAGCAGTTGTCGCATCCTTCAGGCTTTCTATCCTGCTTACCTATCCCTGTTTACCTGCTTTTCTGGGTTTCCTAAATAGCACACCCATTCCGTACAGAACCTCTTACCTTCAGGTAAAACTGGCAGATTGGGACAACAAACTCCTTCACAGGCGATCACTTCATTCACCTTTTTGAAATGCAGCTGTCTCTGGGAAGGGAAGCAGCACACAACTGACCAGTGACGCAACCACCAGGGAGCCTAGGAAGTGAAGAATAACTCATCCATGTGAAGTGGCAGGGAGGGAATGTTGGCAGCTAACATTTAATTACCCAAATTAGCCCAGGGCCTCAACCTACTACTAACATATATGCTACGGTAAGTATCCTTTGAAAGAATGTAGTGCTACAAGTTTGCTCTGGGGTTGCTCCCTGGATAATTTTTACAGGTTCATATGTTTGTTTTGTTACATGAAAACCAGCTGAAGCTAATTGGAAGGTTTTTTTTAAATTACACTGTAGCCTTTGACTGGGTAACTCAGATCTATCATTTTCTAACATATGGCTTATATCTTAACTATGTAAAATAAAATATATATTTAGTAAATATCTATATTTTTTCAACGTGTAGATCATTCACTGGCATAAATGCAGAATAATTCCATTGGGGTCAGTGGAATTATGTTGGATATACATCGGTGTAACCAAAACTAAAAGCATGGAGCCAAATGGGTATAACTAAAAATAGGAAGGATTTGCTGGCTGCCAGCTAAAACGGGGGCTATTTCCAGTGTCTGAGAAGAGGAAGCAACTGGAATTTCTATGGTGCTGAGGGAGGGGGCTGTTCCAGTTGATATTGAAATAACTATTGTCTAGTCTCTCTTTAAAGAGTCAGAGGACAGTTGGAAACATCTTGATGGTTATGGGTAAAGAGATGTGTCCCCCTTTCCCCTCCCTCCCCTCCCCCCCTGCCTCCCTCTCCTTTTTAAATCAAGCCATTGCAGGGGGCTAGGAAAACATACTGGAGCAGATTCTCAACTGGTGTCAACTTGCAAACTTCCACTGAAGTGATACATTTCTAACCTGGGTTGGAAATGGTCACGTTTATATAGGGGCAGTGAGGGGACAAGAGCAAGATAGTTGCCATAAGGTTTGTAACCAGGACTTTCCTGATGATTGTATTTATTGCTGAGAGGAAGGCTTTTATGGCTCCTTTCTTAGCTAATTTCCTTGCCCCAGTCACTGGGTTTGGAGGAGGGATAGGCGAGCCAGTGTTTGATGGCTAAGCAGTGCATTTCTAGGCAGAAGGGTCCCTGACACCTCTTCCACCAAAGTGCTGTATTTACCGAACGGTGAGAGGGTGAGGAGGTTCCAGCGAGGCACATCTCCTACCAGTAGGTTCTAACTGTCTTCTCCAAGATGACTGATACTTAGCCTCCTGCCCGCTAGGTAATCACTTATTTATTTCTCAGGAGCAATGTTTTGGCCTTTCTTGCTTGTAGGTGTAAACTCTGGGCTTGATTTTCCCACACCACCCAGGATGGGAGTGTGCATATAACTGGCACTACCAACCTCCCGAAGGAATTCTGCCAGAAGAGCTTTAACTTACAGATGGGATCAGGTGCAATCCCTGTTAGCATAACATGCTAAATCAGTGCATTCCCTAGCCATGAGAGCACTTCTGCCCCCTAATAGAGCAGAGGTTTTGAGCATCTTGCACTTCTGCAACCCTCCTTCTGGAGAGGACTTCCTATGCCAAGGACTCTGCTGCATATAGCACTATGGACTAGTGACATAAAATTCCCCGCAGCAAATGGACCTAAACATCAAGCCACCTTCCCCAAATGGGGTTTGAACTGAGTCAGTTTGCTGCTCTCCTAATCGTTCCTCTGTAAATTGAGCTCTCGTCCTCCAAAACAATTGTGGCTCTAAGTATTTTCACAACTATTTCAGATTACGCAAGAACTGCTCTTGCTACCACATGTCAATCCACTTGGCTGTGGTCATTCAGTGCTCTTGACAATCTAGCTGTCATTCAACAGGCTCTGGTAGTCCTTTGAATGTGCAGTGCACTGGTGTAAGAAAAACCCAGACCGTTGCATGTCCATGCATGCTTGTGAGGGTCTGCACCTCCTCCCTATTCATATTTTCAGCAATTCTCATGGTAGGCAGGAATCACAGCAGGGATTGTGTTGTCCATGTCACTCCATTGCAGGTAGGGTGACCAGATGTCCCGATTTTATAGGGACAGTCCCGATTTTGGGGTCTTTTTCTTATATAGGCACCTATTACCTTCCCCCCCCCCCCATCCTGATTTTTCACATTTGGTGTCTGGTCACCCTAATTGCAGGAGGGAAGAGGAAATAATTATTTCAAAAATCAGACCTCGTCTCTAAATTTCACATGAGGAAATGTTGGCAAGACAAGCTGGATGGGTCAGTTAATTTCTTTCATTTGAACTAGGGGAAGACAATTGGGGCACTCCAGATAACACCTAGATACCAAAAAATTACCACAAAAATCTGTTAAGGCAACATTATATTCTCTTTTTAAATCTTCAGTTGAGACAAATTCTTTATTTCAATTTGTGCAACACTTTGCAAATTCCAGCATGTCTACAACAGGCTCATTCAGAGACCCAGGAGGTAATTGTCCCACTCGACTCTGCACTGGTGAGGCCTCAGCTGGAGTATTGTGTCCAGTTCTGGGTGCCACACTCTAGGAAAGATGTGGACAAATTGGAGAGAGTCCAGAGAGCAACAAAAATGAGAAAAGGTTTGGAAAACCTGACCTATGAGGAAAGGTTTCAACCACTGGGCATGTTTAGCTTTGAGAAAAGACCGAGAGGAGATCTGAAAACAGCCTTTAGATATGTTAAGGGTTGTTCTAAAGAGGCCAGTGACCAATTGCTCTCCGTGTCCATGGAAAATAGAACAAGAAGCAGAGGGCTTAATCTGCAGCAGGGGAGATTTAGGGTAGAGATTAGGAAAAACTTTTTAACTGTATGGGCAGTTAAGCTCTGGACTAGGCTTCTAAGGGAGGTTGTGGAATTCCCATCACTGGAGGTTTTTAAGAACAGGTTGGACAAATACCTGTCAGGGATGGTTTGGGTTTACTTTGTCCTGCCTCACCACAGGGGGGGTGGACTTGCTGACTTCTCCTGGTCCCTTCCAGCCCTACATTTCTATGATGCTATTGGTTAAGCTGCACTGGTGTAAACCCCGCTTTGCACCAATCATGTGCAATGGGTGTAACTATATCTGGATACTTACTCCAGTGCCAAATTTCCTAATGTAGATAGGGCCTGGATAGGAATCACACATCCCTTACAGTCAAATTGCAGCATCCCACTTATCTGAGGGCTTTTTGGAGCTTAGGGAAGAAATTGTGCTGGTTACTGTGAAACATTGTGGGATCATAGCCCAGGGAAGATGGAAAAGGTGACTGCTAACTAGGATAATGCCGCATGGTGAAACCAAACAACAGAGACAAGAATGTTTCTGCTGCATTTTATTGATGCTTTTAGAAATAGTAGCAACATATGGTGCATGCAAGAGAATACCCTAAAACACAACCTCATGTATGTGTGTGTTAAAATATATATGTAAAACAAAATGTGTGTGTATCTTGAAACACCAGTGTTAACTGTCCAGAAGCAATGCTCATAGAGCACACTTGGTCTAAGACGGGGTCGGCAACCTTTCAGAAGTGGTGTGCCGAGTGTTCATTTATTCACTCTAATTTAAGTTTTTGCGTGCCAGTAATACATGTTAACGTTTTTAGAAGGTCTCTTTCTATGTCTATAGTATATAACTAAACTATTGTTGTATGTAAAGTAAATAAGGTTTTTAAAATGTTTAAGAAGCTTCATTTAAAATTAAATTAAAATGCAGAGCCCCCCGGACCGGTGGCCAGGACCCGGGCAGTGTGGGTGCCACTGAAAATCAGCTTGCATAGGTTGCCTACCCCTGGTCTAAGAGATGGAGATACTAGCAGGGTGTATTATCTAAGTGGCCCTCTGTCTTGTATTCCTCCCTGGCTCCCTCCTATTTTCTCAGAGCCCTGAGTTGTTAACAGCTTGGGCACTCTGCAAAACCTGTTTATTTCCCCATGGGCATTTGAGGAAGAGGCAGGTGGGATAGGTATATAGCAGATTTTTGGATGAGTTGTTGCAGTTATTATTATTGACCCATGTTACTGTTTATATGGGCTGTCCATTAGGAACATGATAGGTTTAAACTTCTTTTATGAAATATTGTTTGTCTGAAAAGCACCCAGAGCCTTGGATGGGTGCTAAAAGTCTAAATAAAGTTACCTCAGCTTCAGTCCCATCCTGTATGTGCTATGGCATAAACAAGAATATAGTCACCCTTTTTTTTTTTTTTTTTAAAGGCTTTGGGTTTTTTTGTGTTTTTTTTACATTTCTTATTCAATGTTGCTGGCATCTTAACTCTCATTTTCTGCTTTTTGGGTCCTTAACTGAAGGACATTTTTTTTTTTTGCTTTTAATTTCCTAAGAGTTTTTATAGAGAGGGGTAAGCATGTGAAAGTAGGAAGAAAAAGCCATTAGAGCAGCAGAAGTGCTTACAGCACTGTAAGGTCCCACAATGACATAGAGTGAATTAAGTGTCTAAATATTTAGGACATCTTAATAACACACTGCCAAGTTTATGCTTATGAAAAAGAACTTAAACCTGTTTAAGTTCTTAAGGCCAACTGCTGTTTACTGACATGCACTGGGAAGGTGCATGCTTAGGAGGTGCTGAGCGCCCACACTTCTTATGCACTAGACCCATCTCGAGGGCTAGATTATAGCTGGCGTTGAACTGGTATGCAGAGGGGGAAGATGCAGAGACCCTTGTCTCCTGCTCCCATCCCCTCTCCCCCCTGCAACTCCAGTAGAAAGACTGCTCCATGCAGGTACTTCCTCGGCACAGCTTGAGCCCCAGAGACGATTGATTTACATTTTATTATGTGCATGTGAAATCAGGGGGCTATCAATGAAATTCTTTTGCAACCTTAATTGCAGTGTTTGTTATCAGGCAAACAGTATAATGCACTTGGAAGAGAGAGAGGCGATTGTACCTCACATCCAGTGCCCAGGGCAGTCTGGGCACTACCGGAAACAAACAACAAATAACAACAATAAAGGGAGTCAGAGTAACAGAGCATCCATTGTTTTCCTCTTCTCCAGAAAGGATGATCTCTTGGCTTGTCTGGGGCTGGTGTACATACAGTCACTCTGTGGTTACGCTGGCATTCTGCCAACAGGCTCCCAAGGAATAGAACAGTCAGTTACAACGTCTTGTTTGTCTGCAGACGTCTGATCACACTTGGCCGCGTTTTGGGGTTCCCCCAGGCCAGTAAGAGTTCAGTCCCCATCTGCCTGTTATCCTTGGGGTCCTGTGGCTGTACAGCTTTGGTCCAGAGCTCTGACCCCAGCAGCCCTCAAACTTCACCCTGGCTTTGCCCAACTTGGATCCTCCTTGGAGGCTGAGTTTAGCACCTTTGCAGCTCCAAATTCACTCTAAAATCGTCCTCCTGCAGGGTCCTGTCCTTCTCACTGGACCCTCACAGAGAAAGAGTTAGGTGCACTGCTCCTTTAATGAGACAAAACAAGTTGATTGACAGAAGAACATGTATAAGTGATACCAAGTGAAAGGGATACAGGTAGAAATGGTTGCAAGCAAGTTAAAGTAAGACATACTTTCTGGTGGCGTAGACTTAATTCAACAAGCTACAGCCTTGATTCAAGATAGATTGTTTACCAATTTTTCTTCTTTCCAGCCATGGCTGACTTTCTTTCAGTCAAGACCTTCCATAGAAGTACTGGTTTTCCTTGTCTAGGGCTACATCTACACTACAGGGGGAAGTTGATTTAAGATACGCAAATTCAGCTACGTGAATAGCGTAGCTGAATTCGACGTACCGCAGCTGACTTACCCCGCTGTGAGGACCGCGGCAAAATCGACCTCCGCGGCTTCCTGTCGACGGCGCTTACTCCCACCTCTGCTGGTGGGGTAAGAGCGTCGATTAGGGGATTGATTGTCGCGTCCCAACGGGACGCGATAAATCGATCCCCGAGAGGTCGATTTCTACCCGCAGATTCAGGCGGGTAGTGTAGACCTAGCCTAGGTGAAAGATCTTTGCCCTAAGCAGGTTTTGAACTTCTATTCAGTACCCAGAGACGTTAACCCCCTTGGCTTAGCTAACCCATCTTTCTTAGCTAGCAAGAGCTCTGGCCCCTTGTGTCTGTCCAGTGATGGATGCCAAGATGGTTTCTTCTATCTCCTTATTTCTTCCCAAACTCACGTTTTGTCCCCAGGCTCCGGATGACCTCACACTGTTCTTCCCTTCCTGTGAACTTCCCCTTCCCTGCTGATCATATATAAATAGGGATTTCATTGTCTTTGGTCACACCTTACTTAATTTCATTGGAGACAAGTAGATAGCTGCCTTCTCTCCTGTCTGGGAGAAAACCTGTTTATCAGCTCTCCCTAACCTGCCTGGTTCAAACACTCTTTAGTCACAGATTGTGAAGTGTAATATCATTGAGTATCCATAATTCCTCAAATAGTGCTAATGCACACATTTCACAATGATACTCATCACCAGTGTGTCATTAATTTTCATAAACTTTTATAATACACTCATATTGTATACAATCAATTGATTCAATTACTTACCCTCTTGCCTGGGTCTTAACCTCACATGATATCTCCCCCACATGCCAGGTTGACAGTTTTGTTTATCTTTTATATAAATTTGCCTCATTGTCTCTGCATAACGACCAGCAAATACCCATTCCTTTAGCTCGGGCAGACTGGGCTTATACATTGCTTGCCAAACACATGTTAAGAACATAATTTTAGCACATATGTGTAACTCTTTGTACACCCCTCGTACATATATCAGGCACAGATATTAATGATCAGTGAGGCATTAGTTTTCCAGTAATGTATTATGTGCCACCTTTTGGGCACGTATGACCACAGCGTGTGAGGTGTAGTGAGTGTCAGTCAGGCCTGGCAAGAGTTGCTGACGTAGAGTATGAACCACCAAGGAGTGTCTGTCACTTTGGGGGAGTGGGTGTTTGCAGATTTTAAGGCCAGAAGGGACCATTATGATCTCATCTGACCTCCTGTATGACACAGGCCACAGAATTCCATCCGTTGATTCCTGCATCAAGCTCATAGCTTCTGGTTGAGCTTGTGTAAACCAGGCCTGCTTGTTATGGTGCTCTGTTCCCCTCTAGTCGCATCTAGAGATTAATGAGTCTGCTACAGCATACCTAAGAGCCCTGGCTTTTAGCTCATGCAGTAGAGGCTCATGCACTAAGCTTCAGAGGTCTCAGGTTCAATCCTGCCCACTGATGACCAGGGTCTGTTGGTATTACACTAGCATGTATCTTTTAGAAAGGCAACCAATCCTTGGCCTTTAAAGCACAAGCCAATGGCAAGGGCAGTATAGTGGGGCATTAACCACAGTGAAATCTCTGGGAGTTTTGGGGCCTGGCTCAGGACCAGTGTACCTCGAGGACGTGTCTGGACAGGAACAGCTGCTGCAACACCCATCTGAAGAATGCAACATCTGCCCCATGGTGCCTTGTCCCCTTCCATCTTCTTCCCATCCCCTTTAGAGAATCTAACCCCATAGCATGAGACTGGCACCAGGACTGCCATTGTGTTCTGCCCCATTGTATCCAGCTCCCTTTGGCCCTTCTTGCCCACTACCCCATGCATGCAAGCGTAACCCACTGCTGAGTGTGTTACAGGTCCCCTTCTGTGCCTGGTCCACAGAGGACATGAGTCTTTTAAGGCACGTCTACACTGCCATTGGCAGTGAGCCTCCAAGCCCAGGTCAACTGGCACGGGCTCAGGTTACTGTGCTAAAACAGCTCAGGCTGCAGCTCGGGCTCTGAAGCCTAGGGAGTGGTGACAACACTACTTCCTTTTTCTCTCTCTCTCATCTACTTAGACTGCAAGCTCTTTGGGGCAGGGACTGCCTGTCTTATTGTTTAGATACAGCAGTGGGACCTTGATCTCAGTGAAGGCATGACACAGGGGAGGCTGAGCCCAATTCTCCTTTAAGGGACAGCTCACCCTGTGACATGGCCCCTGTGTGCCACTGGAATACTAATAATTAAAAATCCCGTGCTTCATAAAGCAGCTGTCCATATGTTACAAGACAGTTCTCAGTGGTAATTCCAGTGACCTAAAATTTCTCTGAGACCTGGTGCTCATTCCTTTATCCTCTCTGCACATAGAACTCCCAGGGAAGGCATCTGTTTGCACCAGCAGGTCAGTTGCTTTAGATCTATGGTGACTGGAGTTGAAAGTATTTTGTGATTGAATCTAGATTTTTAATACCAATGTGTTGCTGTACAGTCTCTCATAAACATAACATAGATGCACAGATCTCCATATACAACAAATATGCAGGGTTACTATTGCTAATCATATGTCCCAATGAATAATAGTATCTGTACATTGTTTACCTATCTGCACGGAATCCAGGAGATGTATCTTCTAACTCAACATTTTGCTGAAAGATAGATTATGCAACTGCTTCCAGACAAGTAATGGGAATGACTCAGATATGATACACACTTATTTTCAGACAAGATCTAGAGATAATTCACACATGGTATGCAATCGCTTTGATGTGAGAAGTGAATATTTAAATAGTGCATGCACCTAGCTAAAAAGTTGGAGATGGCTCAAATACAGTGAAAAAATAAATGAACAAAAATCATTCAGCAGTAGGTAAAATGACATAGAAGCCTATTCTATTAATCTGCACATATCAGAATAAGCTGTAGAGAGTGAAAATGGTCATTGAGACATGTAGGAAGTTATGAGAAATCAAATATTCTGTTTTACATCAAAAACCATGTAATAGTTTGAAACCCCAGACTCTGCTATACTAGGCCTCTATGGAGGCAAAATTGAAAGTAATTGAATCTTGCTTAGCAGCAGGCTGACCAAAGTGACACAGATCATGATTTCTTTGTTCTATTGAATGGAAAGACCCTGAAAGCTATGTGTTTTATCACTGAAGTCATGCCTGTGACACCCACACAGGCTTATTCATTGATGTAGTCATAGATGCAGTGGCTTCAAAAGTTAATCAGTCTTTCCACTGACTTCACTGAGCATTGGATCAGGTCCTATAACAATATATCAGAATTCTGGAGAAACAGAAAGGAAATGCTGGAAGCTAAATAAGTGTGATGCATGCTGCTTCAATACCACATCAATAGGTCCCTCAGAAGAATTTAAGGTAGATAGATTTGGGTGTAATGGTTAGATGTGAGTAGCAACTAGCTCTTGTGCCACATGTACCATTTCTTGTTCAGTCAATTCTGGAACATCAAGTTAGTCATTAATTGTGTATTTGTCACGGAACTTGTCTTCCTGTGAATATTTTGTGCACTCAGTGTGTCTATGATATTGAGATTATTTTTTTTATTTTATTCATTATAATTAAAAAAATAAAACTATAAGAAAACAAAATAAAAGTTAGAGCTAGTAGAAATTTTTCTAACCAAATTTTTTTTGAAAAATGCCCTTTTTTACCTTGACTTCTGTGAAAAAAAATTTTTATTTTGAATATTTTTGGGGGGGAAAAATCCTACTCCATATGACTAAATTGATTTTAAAAAATCAGATTTTGAAAACAGTAAATGGAGAAAAGTGGCTGAGAAGATTTCAAAGAGTGAAACGGAAATGATTTTTAAATTTCTCATTTTTTTCGTGATTTTCCTTTTTCAACCAGCTCTGTTGTTAACAATCCTGACAGGGAAAATGTCAGGCTGAAAACACAGTGAAGTCTTGACACTCACAATACTGACACCCCCAGGCTGGGGTGAAAGGAAAATGGAGCTATTACCGGTACGGGGCCAGCACTGGAAGGGGCGGGGCCTCGGGCGGAAGGGGCTAGACATTTGAATGCCATGATGGCCCAGTCAGGTTATACAGGCAATGGACTGTCGTGGGTACTTCCATGAGTCGTGACATTCTTGACTTGGAGTCATGTAGGCTACAGGACTGTGCCTTCCTACCTTTAAAGACAAAGGAATTTCTTCCGCTACATCCATATGCCAAAAATGTTTCATGGATCAGCATAAAGGTCATGGTCCCCTCCTATTGAAATTAATAGTGAAATGCCCACTGACTTCAACTCTAGCAGGATTGGGCCCTAAAGAGAACGGTCATCAATACAAATAGCCTCTTGGAAAGTAACTTGAAATACCAAGAACAGAATGATTACTATGCTTCTGCCTGATTCTGCTACCCTTGTGGTGGATGGCAACATTTCTATTGTGCAGCATGAGGTGCTAGAAGTACTTGATCATTAAAGCCAAAGTGCACTGCACCCAGAAGCCATTTTTGATGGAAGAAAGAATATGCGCACGCCAGACACCTACATGATATGGCCAATTACGAGGTCTTTCCAAAACAAAATCAGAGCAGTAAATGTGCATATAACATTTGAAACTGCTTCTGTTCTTTTACTTGATCATTATAAAAGTGGCCACATTGGGAGGGGAGTTTCAATTCAAAGCTGTGACCTAGTTTTTAATGCACTCAGCAATATTAAGGAGAGTGGAAACCTGGCCCGATGCTCTCTCCCAGGGGGCAGATCCTACCTTTAAACGTAGTGCCCTATTTACCATTGCAAGCCAACCCTGAGCCTGTGGAGGACGAATCTGCCCCTCCCTCCCTCAGTCACCATCAGTGATGTCATTAGTACGCAGAGCGAGGGTTCTCCAAGTATGCAGCTGCTTCCTTCTTCCTTGAGGTTGAATCTGTGGTTTATAAGGCTGTGTGGGAATAGTCATACAATAGTGCCACCTAGAGGCATGGACTGAATTGAATCTATTTATCCAACCGCTGTAACTGGGATATCCTATATTTATTATGCAGGCAAAATAGGCACTGGAATAAATGGGGTGGGAGGGGGTTCAGAGCCTTGCTCAGGAATAAATGAGCGGTTCGGTTGAGTAACAATGGAAAGCTGGATCACCTCTAATGCTTGTCACGTGTTCTCTCAGCCTCTCCTGAGGGGGAGAAGTTTGCAGAGTGGAATGTCTTGTTTGGGATTTTTTCATTGTATAGAAATAAAATGTACTAGGAGTTTGTGAGAGAAGGTAGGTCAAAGAAGTGCCCCTTGCTCTTGGAGCAGAAGGTGGCGAGGTTTGTGATGGTCCGTGGTTCCTGAGGGAGTTCCTTCCCCTCTTGGGCTGGCCTGAAGAAAGTTCTGACTCCTGCACAGATGAACTTTTCCCTTTTGGTAAGATAACATAAGAATGGCCCTACTGGGTCAGACCAAAGGTCCATCTAGCCCGGTATCCTGTCTTCCGCCAGTGCCAGGTGCCCCAGAGGGCATGAACAGAACAGGTAATGATCAAGTACTTCTAGCACCTGTCGCTCATTCCCAGCTTCTGGCAAACAGAGGCTAAGGACACCATTCCTGCCCATCCTGGCTAATAGCCATTGATGGACCTATCCTCCATGAATCTATCTAGTTCTTTTTTGAACCCTGTTATTGTCTTGGCCTTCACAACATTGCCTGGCAAGGAGTTCCACAGGTTGACTGTGCAGTGTGTGAAGAAATACTTTCTTTTATTTGTTTTAAACCTGCTTCCTATTAATTTCATTTGGTGACCCCTAGTTCTTGTGTTATGAGAAGTAATAAACAACACTTCCTTATCTACTTTCTCTACACCAGTCATGATTTTATAGACCTCAATCATATCTCCCCTTAGCCGTCTCTTTTCCAAGCTGAAAAGTCCCAGTCTCATTATTCTCTCCTCATACGGAAGCTGTTCCATACCCCTAATCATTTTTGTTGCCTTTTTATGAACCTTTTCCAATTCCAATATATTTTTTTTTTGAGATGGGGCAACCACATCTGCACACAGTATTCAAGATGTGAGCGTACCATGGATTTATATAGAGACAACATCATATTTTCTGTCCTATTATCTATCCATTTCTTAATTATTCCCTGCATTCTGTTCGCTTTTTTGACTGCCGCTGCACATTGAGTGGATGTTTCCAGAGAACTATCCTCAATGACTCCAAGATCTCTTTCTTGAGTGGTAATAGCTAATTTAGACCCCATCATTTTATATGTATAGTTGAGATTATGCGTTCCAATGTGCATTACCTTTCCATTTATCAACATTAAATTTCATTTGCCAGTTTGTTCCCCAGTCACCCAGTTTTGAGAGATCCTTTTGTAGCTCTTCACAGTCTGCCTGGGTCTTAACTATCTTTAGTAATTTTGTATCATCTGCAAATTTTGCCACCTCACTGTTTACCCCTTTTTCCAGATCATTTATGAATATATTGAATAGGACTGGTCCCAGTACAGACCGCTAGGGGACACCACTATTTACCTCTCTCCATTCTGAAAACTGACCATTTATACCTACCTTTGGTTTCCTATCTTTTAACCAGTTATCAAGCCATGAGAGCACCTTCCCTCTTATCCCGTGGCAGCTTCTTTGCCTAAGAGTCTTTGGTGAGGGAACTTGTCAAAGGCTTTCTGAAAATCTAAGTACAGTATATCCACTGGATCCCCTTGATCCACATGCTTGTTGACTCCCTCAAAGAATTCTAATAGATTGGTGAGGCATGATTTCTCTTTACTAAAACCATGTTGACTCTTCCTCAACAAATTCTGTTCATCAATATGTCTGACAATATTGTTCTTTATTATAGGTTCAACCAGTTTGCCTGGTACTAAAGAAAGCCCCATTATGCCAAAGGAGCAAAGCTGTTGACTATGGTCTTCACTCCAGTCTTCAGTGCTGTGAAGAGGGGTTTAGCCAGGGGTAGCTGGTACAATGATTTGTGTTGGCATTTGAACTAGATTTGTTCACAATCATATTCAAACATGGGAGGCTGGGGGGAGACACTGCCGTGTAGATAACCCAAAGCACCAACAAATAACTGCAACCACAGTCATTGCCTCCAGTTCCAGTTGCCTTCACTGAGGTAGGCAGTAAGGCCTGGAGGATGGATCACTGGGCTGGGACTCAGGAGATGTGGTTTCTATTCCCAGCTTTGCCACTCCCTGCTGGGTGACCATGAGCAAATCACTCCCCCTGTCTGTGCCCTAGTTACTCCATCACTGAAATGGGGATAATGATACCGACCTCCTTGGAAAAGTGCCTTGTGACCTGCCAGTGAAAAGCACTAGGTAATAGAAAGATGGTTTCATTGTTTATTTAAAAGCAAAGACTATTGGCAAAAGACAAACAATAAGGAAAACCACAAAATAGGTACTTGTGAATAAATGCAGGTCCAGTGCTATGATTGAAACACCATTGGGTGGTCAGGAAGCTTTAAATCAGAGATCTTCCAGGAGGTACAGCTACTCATCTAAATATTTGCCTAGTTTTACAACAGGCTACATAAAAAGCACTAGTGAAGTCAGTACAAACGAATATTTCATACAAGATGACTTGTTTATACTGCTCTATATAATATACACTGAAATGTAAGTACAAGATTTATATTCCAATTGATTTATAATGTATATGGTAAAAATGAGAAAATAAGCAATTTTTCAGTAATAGTGGCTGTGGCAATTTTGTATTTTTATGTCTGATTTTGTAAGCAAGTCGTTTTTAAGTGAGGTGAAACTTGGGGTTATGCAGGACAAATCAAACTCCTGGAAGGGATACCGTAGTCTGGAAGGGCTGAGAGCCACAGCTTTAAGTTACAAAGCATGGCGATATAACCTTTAGCACAGCTGAGCAAAATGTTTCTCCCAGCCTAAAGACTGGGTATATCCCAATCTCTTGATAAAGTTTCAGCACATCTCCAGCTGTCCGTGTTTTCCTTTCCTGCTCTCTTTCATGTCAGGGAACCCTCTGATGCAGTCACTTTGGTGACGAAGAAGGTGGTTACCCAACACACTCCCACAATGTGACATGACATCATTTCATTAATAACTGCTTCCTGCTGTACAACTAAGGGTAACATTTTACAGCACATGCGTGTTTTTCCTGGTAATTTTTCTTATGCTAGCTTTTTGTTTCATTTCTTGTGTCACTGTTTTCAAGAATACAAATGTATCCCACTCTAACTGAAGGTGTTGGGTCTAAGGGAATATGACCATGGTTTGCAAAATAGTTTTTGTCTTCAGTGAAAACAGCTTTCTGAAAATAATTCTTTGCAGACTATATGGCAGCATCTTATGGATGATTAAACTTGCCAGGATTTATATATCAGGTCCAGGTCATATTGCGTAGGGAAGGCACCACTCATCACTGTCACCGTTGATACTCCTGGAATAGGTTGTTCTGTAGGAAACAGTGGGTACCAGACAAATTCAAACCCACTAAAACGGAATATTCAGATTGGCAGACATTTGTGTTGCCACTTTGAGATGTCAAGTTCTTATACAAGCCCTCTATGTTATGTTGTTGCCCAGAAGAGTCCTGTGCTGTGGGAACCCATGCCTGGAGCACAAGGGAGACAGTCCATATTTTTATTTATACTATATTTAGGAATTGGGGCCCTATTGTGTTAAATGCTGTACAAACAGGTAGTACAAACACAACCGCCTGAACCAAAAAGCTTGCAGTCTAGGTTAATGACAAGATGCAGCAGGTGGATTAAACAAACATGCAATGGTTGCAGGGATGAGGACAAGGGAACAGTAATATGAGTATGTATTTGCCTAGGCTAGCTATGCAATTCACCATCTGTCTAGCCATGAGCAAAAGCTGAATGCAAACAAATTCTCTGGGTTCGCTCACCACCTCAGGGATCCTGTGGGGATACCATCTGAGATAGAATCAATGTCTTACCTGAGCTGGATGCTGGGTGCCCGCTGTTTCGGGGGAGAGAGGACTCCAGCACAGATTTGGTAGCAAAGTTTTACTCTTGGGCATTTGTCTTGGTGATGATCCAGTATATTCAGCAGACCAGTGCTTGGAGGCATTATCCTTGTTTGGTACTATCCTTCAGCTAACCTTGTTCAACAGTGCCCCCTCTTGGGGAAATGTAGTATCCTTTGATGTGTGGCCTAGCAACTTTTGGCTAAGCTGCCTGCATTAGTCAGTGCTGTTCAAAGCCTGTTCGCACCTGTGTCTGTCAAAGTTTGCCATTTACCCAGTAAGAGTAGAGAGTGGAAAGAACGTCCAATGTACTATTATACAGCTGGCACAACTGGCTCCTAGGCCACACCTCTAGCACTCCCTCCACCCCCACCCCGGCATACAGGGTGCATTGGGGTTATGACTAGGATGAAGCAGGTGTGGCTGAGTGTTGCTGTGCTCTGATAATCCCCATCTAGCATACCAGCCTCTTGGGTCCATAGCTGGCCAGCATAGTTAATAGGAGTTAAAGGGGCCTTGAAGCTGTTCTAAAATACAGTGGGGACAGGGACAGTGTGCTCCAGAGTTAAGGAGCCATAAATGGCTCTTTTACACCTCCCACCCTCCACTGTGTACAGCACCCCTAAGGCCTGCTGAGGACTGAGCCCAGATGTTATGCTAGAGTTGGGTGAGGCAATATATTTTATTGGATCAACGTCTGTGCATGATCTCCAGGTAGGTTTCCTGATTTTTTCATTCCTGTGTGTGGGAGTATGTGATGATTTTTTGTTTGAGGTGTTTCCTTATGGAGTATGTGAGGTGCTGGAGATGGTTCCTCAGTATTTCTGAAGTCCTTCTTGCAGAGCTGTTCAGCATATCTGGAGTTGCCCATAGTGGATAGAGGATTATATAGTAAGTCCTCTGGGGATGATGGTTTTTCCCTTGTGTTCACTTAAGATGTAGATGTCACTGTTAAGTTTGGCTTCCTTCCTCTTCATGTTGTGGAGTTTCCATTTCAGATGGCAACATTCGATTTCTTTCATTGTCATTTGCAGTCTTGTTATAACCATGTTAGTCCCAGGATCTTATAGAGAAAAGGTGAGTGAGGAAATACCTTTTATTGGACAAAGTTCTGCAGTTGATCCAATAAAAGATATTACCTCAACCATCTGGTCTCTAATATCCTGGGACCAACACGGCAACAACCCTGCAAACCCAGTTGCTATTGGCATATACTTCCTCTATTAGAGTTGATTTTCCATAGGATGCTTTATACAGACCTTTTCATCGAGAGAGCTCCCAAGGAACATTGCAAACTGAAATGCAGATTCTCCCTAGAGATAGCATCATTCACACAGTACTGCATCCTCAGCTGGGGTGAAAGGCAGCTTTTTGTGTGCCTTTTGCATTGATATAGGCGGTGTTGGTCAAAGTGACTTATGCAAATTATAGGTGCAATACACAGCTTCAGAAATATCAAATTGTGATGGCAAAATATAGAAAACAAATACATAAATGGAAAAAACAAACAATGTATGGTACACAATTACAGTTGTGTTGAAATGGGGAATCACCCTAACTGCAACGGGTCCCAAGGTAACTAAACTCTTTTTTTTTTCTAAAGGGCCAGATTCAAAATCCATTGACTTTCTATTAAGTCTTTCAATGGTCTTTTGGATCATGCCCTTCCTGAATTATGATGTGCTTCCATCTACAGTGTGAACTGATTTAAAAGCCATGAATCATTTTCAGCATTCAGTTAATGATAGGTCATTCAAATGTACGGAGAGAGGCTAAAACTTTCAAATGCCTAAAGTTAGATGCCGAATCTGATGTTTGCAACTTTTAAACACGTAGCCAGTTATTCAGAGGTGTTCATCATCTCTGGAGGTGTTCAGCACCTGAGGTGGTTGAAATGTGCTGACTACAAAAATGTTTCCACTGAAAAGTAGGGTTTTGTCAAAAGCAAAACTTTTCCTGGGGAAAACATAATTTAAAAAATTATATGGGAAATTTTGAAACCAAACAAAAGTCATTGTTTTGAATTGCATAATTCAGTTTGGTAGAAATGAAAATTTTTGATATAAATAAAAACTTTTGTTTGGTCTAGAAATTTCCCATGAAAATTTTAAAACAAATTTTTCATCTTTTATTTATTTATTTATTTTGGGTAGAAGAGAAAATATTTCTTCTCTCCATCCAGCTCTATTCATCGCCTTTGAAAATCGGGTCACTTATCTTTAGATATCTAAATATGGATTTAGATGACTAAAGTTAGTCATGCAGGTTTGAAAATGTTAGCCTTCTTGAGGAATTAAGGTTGTGGTTGGGTGCTCAACTTCCTTATGTAGCTTTGGAAATCCCAACATGTTTAGACAACATGCTGCCTTCAGGAAGTTGTGGCCTATGGTGATGTTTTCCTGGAGCTGGTAGTTCATGTCCCCTTTTATTTAATCTTCTTAGAGTCCATATATTTGTCAGAACCACTGAGCCAAAACTCTAGGATCCTACACCTCCCCCTCCCCCATTATTCAAGCACCATATAAAGTTATTTAGTACCTGATCATCCAGCCCTTTCATACCTGCTTAGTCCCATGGATGCGATACAAGGGGGTGAGCAAAGGCTGATGTATCTGGCCCTTCCTGGTGAGAATACTCCCATCTAGTTTGTACGCAGCATTTTCTTTACATCAGGCACTGTATGTAACTTTCACTGTAGAGTAGATTAAAGCCCTCTGACTGAAACATCTGTCCCAGAATGTTCCAACCTTTTTTCAGTCCATGTCGGGACCACCATGAATAAACGTGGAGAGAGGTGTACGTGTGTGAGACAGAAAAGCAGCACAGGAAAGCGAATAGGGAAACATACGGAAATCTGATATTAGTAGTATGCTTGTTAAGGCTCATGCTATATTGCAGCACTTCCTCAGCGTTCCCCTGAAAACAAATCTTGATGTTGCTATATGTCCCTTCTGAATTTACAAGTCATTTGTGCTCCGTGAACTAATGTAAACTAATTTTCTGAAATTTCAGGTTTTGGCCCTATTTTAGCTAATGAAATTCAGCACTTTTCAGACATTTCCTCATTCTTGCAGCCAGCGTGATATGAAAGAGCAGTGTCACACTCTACAGGGCTATTAGTGATGATTATTGTGGGCAAGTTAAAAAAACCCAGCCTGCTTCTTTAACGTCTGTTCTCTCTGTGCACAGAGGATTTATGCAGGCAGACGTCAGTAATTATGCATGTATCTTTCCAGCATGCACAGACACACTTAAAAAATCAGTTTTTGAAAATGGGTTTCCCCTGATAATGTCTTGGGGACCTTCCCATGAAGCATATGTGCAATTGGATTTGTAATTCTCTCCCATTTTTAGTAACAATCAGGATTGCATCAGAAAGTTATCTGACTTTAGCATCCATCTCTCCTCCTAATGGAAACAACCCGCAAGACCCCAAATACTGGCTAAATGCTTTGGTCAAATAGTAAATTTGAGCTGACAATATCCTTTTAATAAGAAAGCAAGTGTGTAGACTTTAGGCTCAACAGAAATGAAGTATCGTTGAGATATGTCATAACAAGAGGGCCTGTCTTCAACTGACAGCTGAATATGACATCAGGCAGCTCTTAGGGCCCTAGCAAGGCTGCACCCTCCCTGTCTAGCAGGCTGTTTGCTGGAGTGACTGCCTTGTTATGTTTCTGTAATTTAACTTTTATGAGGCTCAGTTGTTGACTATCACTCAACCTCCAGCCTAGAGGACCAGCGTGGCTACTTTTCATCCTGCCCCCCACAACTTTCAGCTGTCCAGCTTAGGTGACCTTAACAGAGCACATTGCATAGCTCTAATGGTATCAGAACACAGACATATTCCTGACATGCCAAAGTACAGTCCCCGGGGAAGGCTTCAACTGAAATGCAGGAGATTTATGTGCATAAATGTTTTTAGCATAAATTTTCTACCCACTCAAGGTTGCCTATATATTATTATTATTTATTTGTGTCACTGAGAACACTCTACCTCCCTATTTCTATGGGATCTATTTCCCAGCAGTATCATTTTAACAGAATAGCTTTCATCAGAGATGCCCTTGTAAGCCACGTGTTCCAGGTGTAAAACTGTTCAAGAGTTCACACCCCAGCTTCTTCCATGGCAGTGATCAAACCTGTCCCCAGTGAGAGAATACAATAACTTGGGTTGGGGGGAATGGAATACTTCAAAGAGACTTCATTGACTTTAGTGGGCCTTCCTCAGTAATTTAAGCACCATTAACATGCCAGTCAGAGCTCTGTTAGACAAGACCTGGTTCTACCAGCTTTGTCTGTTAATAGAACATTATCAACATAATTAATGCCCATATCTGATCTACTTTTCAGTAGTTTATATGAGGCTTTCACTAACACACATTATGCACCTTATTCTGCTTCTCAATCGGCTGCTGTTGACAGACAAAATTCCTGGCATTTGTGCACTGCAAAATCACAAGGCACCCACTTAGCTATTTGTTGAGATAATCTTCACTTTTAGGAAGAGTCAGAGTCCAGAGAGCAGATTAATTAGAAGCCAACACTCCTCTCTCTAGCAGCTCTGCTATGACAATGGGTGTTCCTTTTAAACGAAAAGAAAAGCAAAGCAATTAGATTATGTAACTCTGGGGCTGCTCTACACAGTTCAGTCACTAATTAAACATGAGCTAAAACATTCTTTGGACACTGTAGCATCACTTGTCTGTTGCCAGGTGCCTCTGTCCATTAGGAACGCAACAACTCCTGTGCAGGAGAACTGGAGATTAATTACTGGATCCAAATATTGTGAAACACACCTATCTGACAGTGGATACAATGTTGCAACAGTCTCTCCGCTCCACCCACCTGCCCCTTACCACCCTCCCACATTGTTTCGTAGAAAAGAGGCAAGTGAATGCTCAAGGGACATGGCCAGTCAGTGGCTTTCTTGTGTAATACGTAGGAGAAAGAAAATAGCATTTCTGTGCAGTAAATGTATATGGTCCTCTTGCTCACCAGCTCTTTGAGTGCATTGGTTTAGTTAAATAACCTAGGATAATGTGCCTATGTCCTGAACTAGAACACAGGGGCCGGAGGGATATAGAAGCTGAAGATATTCTATTTCCTTCTCATTTTCCTCTTTTCCATCTATTAGCAGCTTGATATGTGCCCAATCTGTCAATGCAGCCGGCTCGGGAGTATTGTCTGGGTTAATCAGCAGAATCAGTGCAACACAAGTTAAATGAATGACACAACAGAGAAGGGCCCAGATATCTGTCTAATCATCACTTTTCCCATCGTGTGATCAGCCGCATTTTGCTTGATCCTATTGCATAGCTGTTCAACTCTTAGCATGGGGATTTCTTCCTTTGTACACAGTGCTCACAGATAGCCATGTGATTCAGTGCAGGGAGAGAGAGCGAGATTGGGAGGTGGGGGGTGTGCTCAGGTCCAAATGACCAACTTTCTGGTCCTCATTTCTATATGTGTCTGGAATATATTTATGGAGATTTTAACAACTCTGAATGGAGATAGTCCCCAGTCTGGGGAGTTTCTGGGACTGTCAGAATCAGATTCTAACTCTGAATAAAGACAAAGGGCCTAATACTCCCCGTCCCTTGCTGTCCCCCAGCCTCAGTGTGTAGTGCGAAGGGGAGGACAGCATCACAGAACAGCCCTGACAACACAAGGTAAGTGGAGATTTTGCAGCAAACTCCCTCTTGTGTGCCAGCCCCTGAAATGCCACCTTCCTCCGAGGGCTCTGGGGGTTTGGGGTAGGGATCTGTTGGAGCCGGTATGAACAGGGCAGGCTCCCCTCCAAACCAGAGCACTTCCACACAGACGATAATACAGTATGAAAACAAACCCAAAGAAAAAAACCCTCCACTCCCCCTACCCCTACCTGTGGTCAACATGCTAAGCTGTGCCCTGTACTGCCCTGTGTTCTCTCAGTCCTGGTATACACTGTACAGAATTAGGTCGATGTAAGGCAGCTTTTGTTTAATATCTTTATTAATGATCTGGAGGATGGCGTGGACTGCACTCTCAGCAAGTTTGCAGATGACACTAAACTGGGAGGAGTGGTAGATACACTGGGGGATAGGGATCGGATACAGAGGGACCTAGACAAATTAGAGGATTGGGCCAAAAAAACCTGATGAGGTTCAACAAGGACAAGTGTAGAGTCCTGCACTTAGGACGGAAGAATCCCATGCACTGCTACAGACTAGGGACAGAATGGCTAGGTAGCAGTTCTGCAGAAAAGGACCTAGGGGTCACAGTGGATGAGAAGCTGGATATGAGTCAACAGTGTGCTCTTGTTGCCGAGAAGGCTAACGGCATTTTGGGCTGTATAAGTAGGGGCATTGCCAGCAGATCGAGAAACGTGATCATTCCCCTTTATTCGACATTGGTGAGTCCTCATCTGGAGTACTGTGTCCAGTTTTGGGCCCCACACTACAAGAAGGATGTGGAAAAATTGGAAAGAGTCCAGCGGAGGGCAACAAAAATGATTAGGGGTCTGGAGCACATGACTTATGAGGAGAGGCTGAGGGAACTGGGATTGTTTAGTCTCCAGAAGAGAAGAATGAGGGGGGATTTGATAGCTGCTTTCAACTACCTGAAAGGGGATTCCAAAGAGGATGGAGCTCAGCTGTTCTCAGTGGTGGCAGATGACAGAACAAGGAGCAATGGTCTCAAGTTGCAGTGGGGGAGGTCTAGGTTGGATATTAGGAAACACTGTTTCACTAGGAGGGTGGTGAAGCACTGGAATGCATTACCTAGGGAGGTGGTGGAATCTCCTTCCTTGGAGGTTTCTAAGGCCCGGCTTGACAAAGCCCTGGCTGGGATGATTTAGTTGGGAATTGGTCCTGCTTTGAGCAGGGGGTTGGACTAGATGACCTCCTGAGGTCCCTTCCAACCCTGATATTTCTATGATTCTATCTCTGTAAGCGTCTACACTAAAATGTAGCTCCCACCGACGTCACTCGCCCCCTACACCGACTTAATAACTCCACCTCCACGAGAGGCGTAGTGCTTCAGTTAAGGTAGTGAGGTCAATGCAGTGTCAGCGTAGACACTGTGTTGCTTACATTGGCTGTTGCTGCCTTTCAGAAACTGTCCCACAATGCCCCACACTGGCAGTTAAATTGGTGCAATCACTCCTGGTGAACATGAGCACCACCGACACAAGGAACGTAGTGTGGACGTGTAAAACCAATTAAATTACTGCGGTGGCTGTACGTTGATGTAATTTAGGTTGATTTAATTGTGTAGTGTAGACTTGCCCTCAGAAGGTGAGGTGAATTCTCAGAACTCAAATGCTGGAAAAGGAGGAGATGCAGAGCTGGGGTCCCTCCGCGTGCTCCCTTGAAAGAACACCAGCAAGACCAGACTAAAGAACTCACACCCATTAGGAAACTAGAGAAATACAAAGTTATGTTGCCAGTTCCCACACAACCTAAACTCTGCTTCCACTGACTTTATGCTGTCATCAGTCTGCACAAGTCTCCCATTGGCTTCACTGGATGTTCTCACGCGGAATGGTGGCAGGTCCCGGATCCATGTTTTCATAGTAATGGGACATGCTCCCAAAACTCTCTCCTCCACTGTCCAGCCATTGTCGATTTCAACAAGGACTTTATTGCTTAACATTTGAAAATATGAGCCTGGATTCTTGGGACAGACCAAAACAACTCAACAGAAGCCCCGGGGAGTGTAATATCACCCCTTGAATGTTTTCATGAGACTCTTGTAATTTTTTTTTTTCTTCAGGGGGAAAAAAGTAGTCATTCAATCCTCAACAATCTGGTTCCAGCTCTTGGAAAGATCAACAGGCTCATATACAGCATTTCTTCCCCCCTCACAGCAAATTAAATCTTTCAAACAGATTTTAAAATTAAATTGTACTGTAATTAAATTGTACTGTGGTTTAGAAGCCCTGGCTTCTGTTAAAACTTAATTACTCATTTTCTACCACGTTCATAGTAAAGGACAGATGCTAACCTCAGCCAATAAAGCTTGGCTTTTGGTTAAAAAATGTTTGGTAAAGGTACAAATGAGAGCAGCTTCTAAACTAAGATACGCAGTGGGAAATGCTGTTTGGTTTTGATTGTGCTACTGGAGCACCAGAGGGATAAATCCTACAGGGAGTTTCTCAAAGAACATATCCAGATTAAGCAATAAGATGCTCCAGAATATGTGGCTTGTTTATACCAACTGGAGCCCTGAAAATTCATCCTTTGCTAGTGATCTTTGAAATCTTTTTAAAGGTAGGACCTAAGACCATGTTCATGTGCAGTAGTTGCAGAATAAATTCTTGGATACTATGGTGGTGAATGTTACACAAAGCCTTAAATTAGACACAATGTGGAATCCTAGGGATGGAAACTACAAATTATGCTTCCTAGGGACCCAGTAGAGTCCTGTGGAGTAACATGAGGTCACAATTCACAAATATGACTATGGTTTGGACTATGGTTAACTGAGAACCTCTATTCCTTTTTCATTCACTTTAAAAAAAAATTCTTTAAAAATATTTTTTGTAATGCATGACCTCGTTTTGTCTTCTGGACCCAGTCCTGCCATTGGTCCAATCCTCTTTCCACTGATTTCTATGGGAACAGGAACAAGTCCTAGTTAGTTCTATAGAGCATTTCTTCCCATATAACCTGTCAAAGAACAGTTGAGTCAGCAAGAGTGTCTTTTAGTCTTCATCCAATGAGCTCCTCTAGGAACAGGGTCTTTTATGGCTGACTTAGAACAACGCTTCCTCAGCTCTCGTCCCCTTATGCCCCTACTCTACTTGCGCTACACTGATGACATCTTCATCATCTGGACCCATGGGAAGGAGGCCCTTGAGGAATTCCACCAAGATTTCTACCCTACCATCAACCTCAGCCTGGACCAGTCCACACAAGAGGTCCACTTTCTAGACACTACAGTGCTAATAAGCGATGATCACATAAACACCGCCCTATACCAGAAACCTGCTGACTGCTATACTTACCTACATACCTCCAGCTTTCATCCAGATCACATCACATCCAGACCATTGTCTACAACTGTATTTGCTCCAATCCTTCAGACAGAGATAAATATCTACAGAATTTCTATCAAGCGTTCTTAAAACTGCAATACCCACCTGGTGAAGTGAAGAAACAGATTGACAGAGCCAGAAGGGTACCGAGAAGTCACCTACTACAAGACAGGCCCAACAAAGAAAGTAACAGACTGCCACTAGCCATCACCTACAGCCCCCAACTAAAACCTCTCCAGCACATCATCCAGGATCTACAACCTATCCTGAAGGATGATTCCTCACTCTCACAGACCTTGGGAGACAAGCCAGTCCTCGCCTATAGAAAGCCCCCCAACCTGAACAAATACTCACCAGCAACTACACACCACACAACAAAAACACCAACCCAGGAACCAAACCCTCCTACAAACCCCAGTGCCAACTCTGTCCACATATCTATTCAAGGGACACCATCATAGGACCTAACCACATCAACCACACCATCCGGGTCTCGTTCACTTGCACATCTATCAATGTGATGTATGCCATCATGTGCCAGCAGTGCCCCTCTGCCATGTACATTGGCCAAACCAGACAGTCTCTACGCAAAAGAATAAATGGACACAAATCTGACATCAGGAATCATAACATTCAAAAACCAGTAGGAGAACATTTCAAACACTCTGGTCACTCAATAACCGACCTAAAAGTGGCAATTCTTCAACAAAAAAACTTCAAAAACAGACTCCAACGTGAAGCTGTAGAACTGGAATTAATTTGCAAACTGGATACCATCAGAATAGTCCTGAATAAAGAGTGGGAGTGGTTGGGTCATTACAACACATAAACTTAATTTCCCCAATACTAATTTCTCCCTACTGTTACTCACACCTTCTTGTCAACTGTGTGTAATGGGCCACTCTCTTACCACTTCAAAAGTTATTTTTCCTCCCTTGGTATTCTGCTGTTAATTGATTTATCTTGTTAGACTGACCTCACACTTGGTAAAGCAACCCCCATCCTTTCATGTATTTATACCTGCTCCTGTATTTTTCACTTCATGCATCTGATGAAGTGGGTTCTAGCCCATGAAAGCTTATGCCCAAATAAATTTGTTAGTCTCTAAGGTGCCACAAGGACTCCTCATTGTTTTTGGTCTGAACTCTGTAATCATTCAAGTAAATCTTCAGGGCTGTGTAGGACGGGTTAAATCTTGCACATCAAAACCATTGTGTGCTATAAAATAGCCACAATACTTCCCTGCCTCACAGAGGTTTGTGATGACTGATTAGTTTGCAGATGAATATGTGCTCTGTAGAGCTAAGCAGTCTTCATTCTCCAAACAAGGCCAGCATAAAAAAGGGCAAAGTCTGCATATTTCCTCCTTCCATCTGTTCTAACATAGTCCAGATTTGAGATGTCAACAAGATCTCATCTCTGTTTTGAAAGGGTCAGTTCACACAAATGATAGGTCATTCTGCTCTTGCTATTAGGGTGTAAGTTATTTCCTAGGCCTAACGTGGGATGCTTTTCGTTGAGCAGTAATCTCCAAGACAATAGCAGAATTAAATCAGAACTTCCAGGCAATCCATCACACATGAGTTGACATTATTTAACCCAGATAATGCCAGCCACTGAGTTATTTTATTACAAGTAACTATCTATCACAAAGAATTATTGTCAGTATCTCTATCACATGCTACATTTTTTTAAATCTCCAGAATCTGTCCATCTACAGTCACAGGCTGCCACACAGCAATTGGAGTTCCTGATAGTTCCTGTTGTGCTGGGAGTGTTCTCTGCCTTGCAGCTATGCAGGGTACCTACAGGCTTGTCTAAACAGAAAAGTTGCACTGGTTTAATTTAAGTCCCAACTTGTTTACACACACATTCTGCACAGCTTTAACTGTGCTGGTATTAACTATACTCCCTCCCCAGTGTGGACAATTATATTGGTATAAATGTGCTTATACCAATATAGCTTGATATTCTGGTATAAGGTACCTGTAGACCAATATAACTGCATCCACACTAGTATAACAATACTGGTAAAAATCACACCACTAATTGACATAGTTACTCCGGTACAAAATCTTTGTGTCGACCAGGCCTTTGTTAAACAAATGCAAATCCCCCTGGGGGCATGTTTATATCTATTTAGCTTGCCCGGCACTAAACCTAGTTTAAACCACTATGAGTGTCCACACACAAAGGTGCACTAAATCAGAGGATAATGGCATCTTTAGTTAAACGGGTGCAACTCTGTGTGTCAGCCTAGCTGGAGTTTATTCTATATTGTTCATAAGTATGAAAGTTAGAATCGGACAGTTCAGGATCAGACCCTAGTTAACTCCAGGCATGTGAGCTTAAACCACTTGATATTTAAAAATAAAAAATAGACAGAGAGCATTCTCTCCTTCAGGTACTTAGCTGGCTGGTTCTAGCTCCCATGCTCAGAGTCTAACGGATCGTCATATGTGGGGCTGGGAAGGAATTATTTCCCCGGTTAGATTGGCTAGCAGCAAAAATCCCTGTAGTGAAGGGAACTTGTCACTCATATCAAATGCTTCCAGGAACCTCAGGCAGGCCTGGAACAGACGGGAAAAAGGGAAAGTCCTGAGCTATCCCTTCCCTGCCATGTGTCTAACTAATCAGTGACTGTTTGAGGCTGCAGCCTGACAGCAAAATGATGCTTCATGCTGTCTACAAAGGGTCAGGCTTCCTTGTAAACCCTAAGTTCTCTGCTGGGGAGTGAGTCAGTGAGCACCTTGCTTCTTGCCCTTGCATTTATAAGCTGCCAGGGCAATTGGGAAGCAGCTGCTGGGAAGTGACTGTGGGTGTCGGAGGGAAGCTGCCATGTTGAGAGGGAGTGGTTCAAAGAAGACCCCCGGAATCTAGCAAACAGTGGCCAAGGCTGGAGCTGTGGTGAATGGGAGGAGCTAGCTAGTGCACCTGCAATAGTTGGGTCCTGAACTGGGTCCATCACTCCTGCTGAGCCTGAGAGGTCTGCGGAGGCACCCTGTTCGTTTTTTGGGGTCAGGAGCCCCTTGCATGGCTGCCAGGCAGCCACTCACTCTGTGTCTTGGCCCTGTCTGAAGGCTTTAGGGATAACGTGACTTTTATTTATTTACAGGTACCTGATTTTTGGCTTGGTTTGGTATTTTTGGTGGTACCTTTATGCCAGAAAGATGCCAAAGGACAAATTGTGTGCATGCACATGCATACCGTGTGTGTATAAAGTGTGCACTTATTGCTAACTAATGAAATGCAGCCACATCTGGGGTGAAGTGTAGTAGCTGTTCTGTGCCAACAATAGAAGAGTATATCCACTGATATACTCTGTAAGTGGTTTGGGGTAAGTAAAGAATCATCTCATCCATTGAAATTACTGGAGGAATTGTAATCTTTAATCCTCTTTCCCCACTCACTGGTCCTACCATATCTTTTGATGCCCTCTTAATCTAATAGGTGTCACAAATAATCTCAGCACGTGGCTTGCTTGCCATTGTGTTTCTCTGGGAGTGAGGAACGAACTGCTCACACAGAGGTCACGGCACAGTGGCTTGCTGCTGGAGTAAGATGAAAACAGGAGGATGACCTGCTCTCTTAGACCCTGTGAGCTGCTCATAATGGTCTTTTCCCCCTTATCGATCTGGCTGGGCTAAAGCCAGCAACCAAAGTCTTTAACAAAGACAGGGAGGTCTGGTTTGCTGTAATCTGATTAGCTAAACCTTGGAGAGTCAGAGCAGTAAAAGTGGCTAAGAAAACTTTTCCTTGTGTAAAATATTACTCAAAGGCACACTGATATAAAAGTCATGTAGGACACCACTACTCTTATTTTACAGGCGGGTCTTCGGTGGCATTTTGGCGATGAAGCTTCAGTGCCGCAGAAGACACCTGGAGCTAGTGAAGGGCCCACCGCCGCCATACCACTGAAGACCCGGAGTTAGGGTGACCAGATGTCCCGATTTTATAGGGACAGTCCCGATTTTTGGGTCTTTTTCTTATATAGGCTCCTATTACCCCCCATCCCCGTCCCGATTTTTCACACTTGCTGTCTGGTCACCCTACCCGGAGTGCCTCCCCGTCAGTAAAAGCGCCACAGCGGGTGGCGCCTTTTTTTTTTTCCGCTCCCAGGTGAGTAAAATTAAAAAGGCGCCACTTGTGCTCGGTGGGGGAGTGGCTGCTGCCCCACTTCCCCCCAGCTACCCTACTGTTTACACTGTGTGGCAGGCTACAGCACCTTGAAATACAGCCAGAAATCTCTTACGCAGGGAGACAGCACTTGAGTAGGATGACCTGCTCTCTTAGACACCTGTGAGCTGCCCATAATGGTCTTTTCCCCCTTATCACTCTGGCTGGGCTAAAGCCAGCAACCAAAGTCTTTAACAAAGACTATTTCCACTTGTCCAATATCATTTCCCAGACATCTCCACAGTACAGTACTGATGATCTAAACCTATTAACCGAATGGTTGTTCTCTAGTTACTAGCCTTTTAAAACTACCAACAGAACAACTGTATTTATTTCACGTTAGTTATTCCATCTTTTATAACCAACTCCTCCAATTTGGATGCTCTGACTTTCCTCGGGGAAATCGATCCTGAACTGGAAAAACAGGCAGCTGCAGCTTTTCATACAAAATCCTATTTCTACTCCTACTCCCACCCTAGCAACTGTGTTTGAATTACAGAAGCACAAAAACACACCCAGCCTACCCCATGTGTGCCAAGCTCAACTTCAGAGAGGAGCTCCACCTGACAGTGTAATTCTAACCCCTTGAAGACAGATAGTAATGAACATGAAGACAGACACCTCACCTAAACCAGTGCTGCAGCTGCTACAGTGCAAGGTCATTTCCAATAGCCCAACGACACGAGTATTAATTGCAATTGATTAAAAAAAAAAGATGAAACATCAAAGCATCGCAAATCTCCTTGTAAAACAAATGTCATTCCTGTTTTGCTCTTTCCCCACACCCCCTACTATCCCTAGTAGAGTACACACAGATCCTTTCGCTCCCGGTGCTGAACAGCTGACTGCCTTCAGATCTTCCTCCTGGAAAAAATGCTCCAACTGTTAAGGAATAGAAAATATGGCCTGTTTGGAAGAATGGAAGAACTATGCCAGCATTCAGTGCTTGAAATGGGGAGGGGAGCCTGGCTGTCTTGGCTTTTCCATGTGTTTGAGAAGGAATATAACACGGGGCACTCCTGTGCTACTCCCCCTTGTCGGCAGCGTATAATGCACGTGTAGCTACGTGCAGCCGTGAAAAGCAGGTAGTATCCACACTGCAGAGTGTAGCTACACGTGTCAGTGAAAGACTCTGGCAGTGGGGAGGCAACGGGGAAAGGCGTTAGCAGTTCTCCACTGCTGGAGGTGAGGAAAGCCACTGGCTGGATGGAGGATGAATTGTCGCATATCAGCTGTGTGGACAAGCTCACGTATTGACTGAATAAATAACTGTTATCTATGATTTCATATTTTCTCTGCAGAGTAATGAACCTGTCATTAGAAAGTCAGTCCTGAATTACTGTTTTATAAGGTTTTTAATGGTTAGTAATTTTTGGAGACGTGTCTGCACTGCACACGTCTCTCAGCAACGTGTAACGTAGACACTCGCATAGCCCCTCTATCACGGCTATCTACGGCAGTGTCGGCTGTGAGGCATGGCCTAGGTGAGTAAAGACACTCCTGAAGGGTGTGGGTGTGTACTCACCCCTCTACACGGCTTTCTGCTCGCCCAAGCTGTGCCTCCCCATCTACACAGCTGTATTTAGCAGTGGAGTATCCTGCTGCCTCCCCGCTGCTGAAGACTATCCCTGCTGCAGGAAAAGACTCAGGCAGCGGGGAAGGGCTGTGGCAGGGGGGAGGATGCGGCTTGCTGTGGATGCAGCTTGCTTTTCAGTGCAGCATGTAGCATCATGTACACTACCTCCTGCGAACACTGGTGTGTAATGTAGACATCTCCTTAGTTAGCTCTGACAGCTTCAGATGCCAGTTGCTGTGTGGATAGCAAAAACCACTCTCTTTCTTGGATTTGTGCAATGTGTGTCTCCACTATGAAAATTAGTTCCTATTGCAAGGATAAGATGAAGTAATGGGACAGTGGTTACAAACACCGTTTCTCTACTTACTATTTTTCATTCTCTTTGCTCTTCTTTTGCTTCCATCCCTTTAATATAATGTCTTTGGGGTGCAGAATGGGGCTCAGGGGACAGTGCAGGCTTAGACTTCTCCTATAAGTGAAACTTGTAATTTTTTTATTTTTATTTTTTTAAGACAAAAAAAAGAAGCCCTTTCCCAAAAATCCCACCATGTGAAATGGGGATGAAGAGGAAAAGTGGAGTAGGGAGGTGGAGAGGGGAAGGGGAAGATTGAGGAAAAGGTGATTTACTATGCCTCTGTTTTTTAATCCGTTTAACATCATTGGTGGAGGGATTTTCCTCTGTTTGGTGATGAGGGCACAAGAATGTAATGCTGGGAATTGTTGCAAGTCTGACATCAGAATGGACCATCTGGTTAAGTGGAACTCTATTCTCTACAATTATTGTCCAGAGCCTGACACTGCTATAATATATTTCTGTCAGCGAGAATCTAATATATGCTATATAATAGCTGACATAACTTTCATTGACTTGTGCACAATGTGCTAAGAACTGACCGTGGTGTACACAATATCAGTGTCTAATGTATTAGATTCTTGAAACAGATACACACCTTCAAATGTGATATAGCTTCTTTCTGTGGCCCTCCTGTCCAGTGACTAGGTGTACAGTTACTGTACATGTTTTGGTAAATGAGGATACTACAGTTGGGGCTGGTCAGAAATGTTCCATCTAAACCGTTTCTCAATAGAAAACTGGGGTTTTGAGTAAATTTTGGGGGGAAAAGTGTCTTCTTTACACAGAACATTTAGCTGTTTGTCATTGAAAAAACAATCTGTCCCCTTTTCCCCCTCCCCCACACCTCCACAAATTTCAGGTTTTGGTCAAAAGTTTCCAGTATTTGAAATTCTGTTGAAAAATAAAAGATTTCCCTGGAAAGTCTTAGATGAAAACAATTATTTTTTTCATTTTTGTCAAAAATTTCCATGGGGGGAAATTTTTTCAGCCAGAGTTTTAGTGCCTGATTCTCCAACTGTTACTCGTGTGAGAAGTTCCCCTGCAGTCAATGGGCGTGATACTAACTCTATTGCCTTATATCTTGTGTAATCATTTACGCCTGTTAAAAGCACAAAGAGAGTATAAAGTGCTATCAGATCAGTTGTGTATATCCACTTTGCACAGTGGAAATGATTAGACAGGGTGCCGGATAATGGAGAACAGACCCCCTCAGAGCCCTGAAGTAGCTGCTTCTTAAGTCCTTGATTCAGCAAAGTACTTTAGCATGTGCTGAAACATTTTGCTGAATTGTGGTCTAATTGCTCATTCTGATTTAGAACATACACTCTCAGGGTATGTCTACACTACGAAATTAGTTCGAATTTATAGAAGCCGGTTTTATTGAAATCGGTTGTATACAGCCGATTGTGTATGTCCACACAATAAAATGCTCTAGGTGCTCTAGTCGGCAGACCGCGTCCACAGTACGAGGCTAGCGTCGACTTCCGGAGCATTGCACTATGGGTAGCTATCCCACAGCTATCCCACAGTTCCCGCAGTCTCCGCCGCCCCTTGGAATTCTGGGTTGAGATCCCAATGCCCGGATGATGCAAAACAGTGTCGCGGGCGGTTCTGGGTACATGTCGTCAGGCCCCTCCCTCCCCCGTCACAGCAACGGCAGACAATAGATTCGCGCCTTTTTATCTGGGTTACCTGGGTTACCTGTGCAGACAACATGGAGCCCGCTCAGCACAGCTGAGCTCACCGTCACCATATGTCCTCTTGGTGCCGGCAGACGTGGGACTGCATTGCTACACAGCAGCAGCTGCTAACTGCCTTTTGGCGGTAGACGGTGCAGTAGACTGGTAGCCTTCATCGGCGATCTGGGTGCTGGCAGCCGTGGGGCTTGCCTTTTGGCAGTAAATGGTGTATTATGACTGTTAGCCGGCCTATTACAAGTCGGGTCATCGCACATTAGCAGAGTCTTCCCTGAGCAGCAGCTCGTGCAATAGGCCTGAAGACCATCGTCATACACCGCCCCGTATTTGCTGCCAAGCACCCAGAAAGATGCCGAGGGCTATCAGTCACGCTGCACCGTCGTCTTAAGATGTAAAAAAATAGATTTTCTCTGTATTCATTTGCTTCCCCCTCCCTCGGTCAAATCAACGGCCTGCTAAACCCAGGGTTTTCAGTTTAATCTTTGGGGGGGACCAGTCTGTGACAGTTGTTTGTGTCTCTCCCTGATGCACAGCCACCGTTCTTTATTTTAATTCCCTGTGCCTGTACGCCATGTCGTCACTCGGCCCCCCTCCCTCCTTCCCCTAGGCCGTCAGATACTACGTTTGCGCCACAGCTCGAGCCGAGAAGCGGTTCGCGCCTTTTCTTTGAATTCTGGGTTGAGATCCCAATGCCCGGATGATGCAAAACAGTGTCGCGGGCGGTTCTGGGTACATGTCGTCAGGCCCCTCCCCCCTCGTCACAGCAACGGCAGACAATAGATTCGCGCCTTTTTACCTGGGTTACCTGTGCAGACAACATACCACGGCAAGCATGGAGCCCGCTCAGCTGAGCTGAGCTCACCGTCACCATATGTCCTCTGGGTGCCGGCAGACGTGGGACTGCATTGCTACACAGCAGCAGCTGCTAACTGCCTTTTGGCGGTAGACGGTGTAGCATGAGTGATAGTCGTGGGGCTGGCAGCCGTAGGGCTGCATTGCACCAGCCCCTTGCAGGCGATGGTATATTATGACTGGTACCCGTCGTCGTCATACTGGTATGGCTGTCAATCATGGCCACCTGGGCAGACATGCTACTGTTTTGATGATGACGGTTACCAGTCATAATATACTATTTTCTGCCAATTGCCCAATATTGTCTGCTAAGCACCCAGAAGAGGCCGAGGGCGATGCTGGGTGCTGGCGGACGTGGGGCTGGCAGACGTGGGGCTGCATTGCTACACAGCAGCAGCCCCTTGCCTTTTGGCAGATGATGGTATATTATGATTGGTACCCATCATCATCATACTGGTATGGCTGTCACTCATGCTGCAGCGTCGGCTGCCACCTTAAGATGTAAAAAATAGATTTGTTCTGTGTTCATTTGCTTCCCCTTCCTCCGTGAAATCAACGGCCTGCTAAGCCCAGGGTTTCCAGTTTAATCTTTGGGGGGGCCATTCTGTGTGACAGTTGTTTGTGTTTCTCCCTGTTCCTGTACCTGTACGCCATGTCGTCACTCGGCCCTCCCTCCCTCCCTCCCGCCCTCCTTCTCCTGGTCCATCAGATACTACTTTCGCGCCTTTTTTCTGACCAGGCGCCATAGCTAGCACTGGGATCATGGAGCCCGCTCAGATCACCGTGGCAATTATGAGCACTATGAACACCACGCGCATTGTCCTGGAGTATATGCAGAGCCAGAACATGCCAAGGCGAAACCCGGACCAGGCGAGGAGGCGATTGCAGCACGGCGACGAGAGTGATGAGGAAATTGACATGGCCATAGACCTCTCACAAGGCACAGGCCCCAGCAATGTGGAAATCATGGTGTCACTGGGGCAGGTTGATACCGTGGAACGCCGATTCTGGGCCCGGGAAACAAGCACAGACTGGTGGGACCGCATCGTGCTGCAGGTATGGGACGATTCCCAGTGGCTGCGAAACTTTCGCATGCGTAAGGGCACTTTCATGGAACTTTGTGACTTGCTTTCCCCTGCCCTGAAACGCCAGGATACCAAGATGAGAGCAGCCCTCACAGTTGAGAAGCGAGTGGCGATAGCCCTGTGGAAGCTTGCAACGCCAGACAGCTACCGGTCAGTCGGGAATCAATTTGGAGTGGGCAAATCTACTGTGGGGGCTGCTGTGATCCAATTTGCCAGGGCAATGAAAGACCTGGTGATAGCAAGGGTAGTGACTCTGGGCAACGTGCAGTCAATAGTGGATGGTTTTGCTGAAATGGGATTCCCAAACTGTGGCGGGGCGATAGACGGAACCCATATCCCTATCTTGTCACCAGAGCACCAAGCCACCGACTACGTAAACCGCAAGGGGTACTTTTCAATGCTGCTGCAAGCCCTGGTGGATCACAAGGGACGTTTCACCAACATCAACGTGGGATGGCCGGGAAAGGTACATGATGCTCGCGTCTTCAGGAACTCTGCTCTGTTTCGAAAGCTGGAGGAAGGGACTTTCTTCCCGGACCAGAAAGTGACCATTGGGGATGTTGAAATGCCTATCGTGATCCTTGGGGACCCAGCCTACCCCTTAATGCCATGGCTCATGAAGCCGTACACAGGCAGCCTGGACAGGAGTCAGGACCTGTTCAACTACAGGCTGAGCAAGTGCCGAATGGTGGTGGAATGTGCATTTGGACGTTTAAAAGCGCGCTGGCGCAGCTTACTGACTCGCTCAGACCTCAGCGAAAAGAATATCCCCATTGTTATTGCTGCTTGCTGTGCGCTCCACAATATCTGTGAGAGTAAGGGGGAGACCTTTATGGCGGGGTGGGAGGTTGAGGCAACTCGCCTGGCCGCTGATTACGCGCAGCCAGACACCAGGGCGGTTAGAGGAGCACAGCAGGGCGCGGTGCGCATCAGAGAAGCTTTGAAAACGAGTTTTGTGACTGGCCAGGCTACTGTGTGAAACTTCTGTTTGTTTCTCCTTGATGAACCCTCCAACCCCCCCCCCCCCGACCCGGTTCACTCTACTTCCCTGTAAACCAACCAACCACCCCACCCCACCCTCCCCTCCCCCTTGCAGAGGCAATAAAGTCATTGTTTTTTCACATTCATGCATTCTTTATTAGTTCCTTACAGAGGTAGGGGGATAATTGCCAAGGTAGCTGGGATGGGTGGGGGAGGAGGGATGGAAAAGGACACACTGCATTTTAAAACTTTAACTCTTATTGAAGCCCAGCCTTCTGATGCTTGGGCGATCATCTGGGGTGGAGTGACTGGGTGGACGGAGGCCCCCCCACCGTGTTCTTGGGCGTCTGGGTGAGGAGGCTATGGAACTTGGGGAGGAGGGCTGTTGGTTACACAGGGGCTGTAGCGGCGGTCTCTGCTCCTGCTGCCTTTCCTGCAACTCAACCATACGCTCGAGCATATCAGTTTGATGCTCCAGCAGACGGAGCATTGCCTCTTGCCGTCTGTCTGCAAGCTGACGCCACCTATCGTCTTCAGCCCGCCACCTCTCCTCTCGTTCATGTTGGGCTTTTCTCATCTCCGACATTGACTGCCTCCACGCATTCTGCTGTGCTCTATCAGCCTGGGCGGACATCTGCAGCTCCGTGAACATCTCGTCCCTCGTCTTACGTTTTCTCTTTCTAATGTTCACAAGCCTCTGCGAAGGAGAAACATTTGCAGCTGGTGGAGGAGAAGGGAGAGGTGGTTAAAAAAGACACATTTTAGGGAACAATGGGTACAGTCTTTCATTACAAGGTCGCATATTTCGGCTTGCAGGCAGCCATCGTAGGCCACAGTGTTTTGGCTTTTTTAACCTTCTTAACATGCGGGAAAGATTGCAAACAGCAGCGCATTTCCCATATCAAGGATGAATTGGGTTGTCCATTTAAAATGGGGTTTCAATGTAAAAGGAGGGGGCTGCGGTTTCCCGGTTAACATGCGGCACAAACACAAGTAAACCACCCCCCCACACACGATTCTCTGGGATGATCACTTCACCCCTCCCCCCCACCGCGTGGTTAACAGCGGGGAACATTTCTGGTCAGAATAGCAGGAACGGGCGCCTCTGAATGTCCCCCTTAATAAAATCACCCCATTTCAACCAGGAGAGCTTTCTGGAGATGTCCCTGGAGGATTTCCGCTCCATCCCCATACACGTTAACAGACTTTTCCAGTAGATGTACTGGCCGCGATTGCCAGGGCAAATTAATCATTAAACACGCTTGCTTTTTTTTTGTAATGTTTACAAATAGTTACAAAGTTACACTCACCAGAGGTCTCCTGTGTGCCCTGAGGGTCTTGGGTGAGTTCGGGGGTTACTGGTTCCAGGTCCAGGGTCACAAACATATCCTGGCTGTTGGGGAAACCGGTTTCTCCGCTTCCTTGCTGCTGTGAGCTACCTACAGTACCTCCATCGTCATCTTCCTCGTTCCCCGAACCGTCTTCCCTGTGTGTTTCTCCAGTGAGAGAGTCATAGCACACGGTTGGGGTAGTGGTGGCTGCACCCCCTAGGATCGCATGCAGCTCCGCGTAGTAGCGGCAAGTTTGCGGCTCTGCCCCGGACCTTCCGTTTGCTTCTCTGGCTTTGTGGTAGGCTTGCCGTAGCTCCTTAATTTTCACGCGGCACTGCTGTGTGTCCCTGTTATGGCCTCGGTCCTTCATGGCCTTGGAGATCTTTTCTAATACTTTTCCATTTCTTTTACTGCTACGGAGTTCAGCTATCACTGCTTCATCTCCCCATATGGCGAGCAGATCTCGTACCTCCCGTTCGGTCCATGCTGGAGCTCTTTTGCGATCCTGGGAGGACTCCATGACGGTTACCTGTGCTGATGAGCTCTGCGTGGTCACCTGTGCTCTCCACGCTGGGCAAACAGGAAATGAAATTCAAACCTTCGCGGGTCTTTTCCTGTCTACCTGGTCAGTGCATCTGAGTTGAGAGCGCTGTCCAGAGCGGTCACAATGAAGCACTGTGGGATAGCTCCCGGAGGCCAATAACATCGAATTCCGTCCACACTACCCCAATTCCGACCCGCAAAGGCCGGTTTTATCGCTAATCCCCTCGTCGGAGGTGGTGTAAAGAAACCGGTTTAAAGGGCCCTTTAAGTCGAAAGAAAGGGCCTCGTTGTGTGGACGTGTCCAGGCTTAATTCGGTTTAACGCTGCTAAAGTCGACCTAAACCCGTAGTGTAGACCAGGCCTCAGAATTGTAGGATCCTACTTAAAGACAAAACATGCCCATCAATTCATCATGGTTGTCCCTCTGCAAGAGGTCAGATGTGACATTAAACAGTTACTATCGTGGTCCTAAGCCAAGCAGGCTAAGCAGCAGCTTTCTTCCAAGTTAACTTCAGTAACAGGACTGTACAACAGTCTTTATTGTTCTGCATTTTGAAACAAAACACAATGAAATTTGCTTCACAATCCCCCCACCCCATTACACAGTCAAGAAATATCCAACCCTGAACCACAGTACTGACTGGTTAATATTACAGGGAGCAAAATAAACAAACCGTTCCATCAGGACAGGTTTATCGGTCAGTCAGTTGTTTGCACAAACCAGCATTCTCACAGGCTCTCTGTCAAGCCAATGTTTTGATACCCTTTCCTGAGTCATCACATAACAAATCCCTTCCATTGTTAGTACACAGGTATTTACTTCATGACCCAGTAGTGTCAACTCTATAGATATAGAACTTCAGCTGCAAATAAAGCTACCTCAATCAGCTGTCAGAATGCAGTTAAGGGCAGTGGGAGAATGCCAGTGGAGAGGATGGGACCATCCTCACAATGTGTTTTTTTTTTCAATCAGATGCATTATGAGCCTCATTATTCTCCAACTGAAGTCAATGGAAGCTTTTCCATTGGCTTTAGTGAGAGCAGAATCATGCCCAGAAGCTGTTATCCACATTAAGATTTGTCACAAACTTCAAAAGATGATGTTCTCCTAGGGAACTTCACTGGAGGGCTCTGAAGAATGGTGATGGAATGTGGGGACTTTCACGTCTGGGTCACTGGTCTGAATTTGGCAGGGGATGGTAATGACCAAGAGCCTTAGAAATCAGCCTTAGCACACTCCGTGCAATTCCGAAAACAGGTAGGGTATGCTGCAGCCAGGCCCTGTCCACCGCCCTGCTCACTGTATTTGTATGCACCCACCTTGCACCCTGACAACCCTCTTTGAAGGTATCGTGCATGTATATCTTGTAGTGTAGACATGCCCTTAGATGTGTGTTCACACAGGACTTGGCATCCATGTAAGCTTTTGAAAATCTTCCTCTCTATTTAATAATAGGAGAAAATGCTACCAAATCTCAGGGGTTTAGAAATGCTTTATAAAAAAACAACATTTTTTTCAAAGCCAACCTCTTCTTTTGGGCCTGCAATCTGCTTGTGATAGGATAGGTCAGTGAGTTAGACCTCCCCAATGTATTTCCCACCAAGTGGGACTGATCACTGTTTGGTGTGAGACGCTCCATAGGTCTCCAGTGCTGCCTGATTGTACTTTCCAGAGCACTTCTGACTTGTACCTAAAAAAAGAATTGATTAGGAGGACGAATGCTATATCTGGTCATCAAATATTTAAACCTGGCAAGCTTTCCATGGACTAGCAAGCCTGCTGTTCTTGAAACACCCTTGTCTCCCCAGATACAACTCACCATTGTTTGGTAGTGTTTTCAGAGGATTTTTCAAAGGTAATGCAGACATCGCTGCAAATAAAGATCAAGTCTTTTATATTTTCCTGTAGTAATCAGTAAAGTGACACACCCCAGCTAAGAGAATACATTGTGTGTATGTCTTGCTATTGATATGATTGAGGAAACAAATACTGTAAGCTTATGGATGACAGATGTGATAACAAGTTCAGGATGAATCCCATGTTACACAATTATTTTGTATATGGGGTTTCTGCTGAAAACTCCTGAATCCAGGATTAGAGGGGATTCTGCCTTGATCCCATAAAGAGATCCAAACAGGCGCAGTCTCCTCTTGACTTCAGTCACCTATAGATTTCAACAAGGCTCTGCCCAAACAAATCTCACTGTGGGATTGGGGCCTTGTGTTGTCCTCTATGTAGCTCAATACCCAGCCTGCCTGTACTTTGATTTTAGCTATATTACTAACATGGCACTGAGCTGCTTGAAAAGCACAATTTCCTATAGCTCCCCCAGTACAGATTTGTCAGGCTTTTTGACCAGCAATAGGATGTTTTCCCCAGATTTTGTGTAGCTGGATTCTTGTAAAGATCTTCCCCATCTGGAATTTTTTCTAAATGCTTTTCCTCTTTTTGTTCCTTTTTATCATTAATCGTTCTAGCACTGCGGAGAATAAGAACAGGGAGAAAGGGAAGCCTTGTCTAGTTCTTCTTTTGAAGAGAATGTTTTCAGATTGTAGACAATGTTTTTCCTCCCTATGCAGATGGCCCAGCATATGTTGATTTGTTTTTATTTCATTTGTGTTGTGGTAGAATCTAGAGGCCCCAGTCAAGTTGTGCTAGACACTGTACACATAGTAAAAGAAAGTCCCTGCTCCAAATAACTTACCATTTAAGGCCCCAGTCCTATGAAGACTTACACGTATGCTTAATTTTAACCATTGTCATTAGTCCCTTTGATAGTGAATAGAACTATTTGTAGTTGTAAAGTTCAGTGCATGTGTGAGCCATTGCAGGATCAGGGTCGAAATAGACAAGACAGACAGAGGGGCTGGAGAAGGAAGTAGTATTAAGCCCATTTTGCAGATGGGGAATTGAAGCACAGTGAGATTAATGGGAAGATTTCCAAAGGTACTCAGTCCCCAGATTTTCAAGAGTTCAGCTTCTATTTAGGAACCTAACTAAAGTGGTCAGTTTTTCAATAGTGCTCAGCGTTTGGCCATTTTAATTCAGTATCTGAATGTCTGATGAACTCTTGAAAATCCAGCTCTACAAGGAACATGTCTGAGAGCTGGGTATTGAAGCCAGGTCGTTTGAATAAGAAGTCCAGTTTTTTCACCACAAGATCATCCTTTATCCTCCCACTTACACTCTTAATTTAATTTTACCCCTCACTTGTAACATGTAGCTTCATAATTATGACAAATGAAACAAAACAAATTGCATTTGGGTGACTGGCAATGCTGCTTTCTCCTTGGCTTAGTAGTGCCACAATGTTTTTGCCCCTCATATCCCATACAAAGATGAATAAAGTGCCTTGTGGAGTTTTATGCTGGAAAGATCAAGACCTGCTACGGAAGAGATTTCACTCAAAATAATTGACTCGTAGTACTATTATCATAAATGTTATTTTAAATATGTTAGTATAATTATTTTGATTATGTACATTTCTTAATTGTCACCTACTCTAATATTTTTAACAGTTTGGTTTTGTAGTGTAGAGCCAAAGCATTTAGTGGCTGTAGAAAGGGGCTTGGTATTAGGACACCTGGCTTCTGTTCCTAGCTCGGTCACTTACTGGTTGAATGAACTTGTCACTTAACTTCTCTGTAGCTTACACATCCGTGAAGCAGGATGATCTATACTTCCCCTCTGAGGTGTTGTGAAGCTAATTTGTAAAACAATTTGAGACCTCTGGATGGTGGATTTTACACTTAGATGAGCAAAATAAATAACTAAAATAAAAACGAAAGAAGCACTAAGTGGGGGACTTGACCAGTGTAATGAGTCATTGGCATTCAGCCATCACTACCTTGATTTAAAATCCAAGATGGCAGCACTTTGTAGGTCTCTCAGCTCCTTCAAAATGGTGCTTGGTGTAGTTTTCAGGGTCGGAAATAAAAAACGAAACTGTGCACCCCTCATGGTCACAGACTGGAAGAAATAGAGTGACTGGCTCCATCCACTTCCTCCAGAATCAAAAAGTTTGAGAGGGATGGGGACAGGAGGCAATAAAAGTCAGGGGAAAAAATCTCATAGATGTATTCTCTGCTGGCCTTCTTGTTTCCCGCATCTCTCTCTGAAAAGCCAGCCCTCACTCGGTGTCTGGGAATAGGGGCCATGCCTCCTACAAGTTCTCTCTCAAACACACTTATCAACCTTTATACATAGGGAATCTCAGCAACTGCAGCTTTTGCATGTACAAAATAGTGCCAGTGCCTAGATGCCCATTCAATATTCATGGCTTTGCCACAGGCAGCCTTCATCCACTATAGCAGGTCATAAAAGAAAACACTAATGTGGGATAAAGCAACAGAGGGTCCTGTGGCACCTTTGAGACTAACAGAAGTATTGGGAGCATAAGCTTTCGTGGGTAAGAACCTCACTTCTTCAGATGCAAGTAATGGAAATCTCTAGAGGTAGGTATATATCAGTGTGGAGATAACGAGGTTAGTTCAATCAGGGAGGGTGAGGTGCTCTGCTAGCAGTTGAGGTGTGAACACAAAGGGAGGAGAAACTGTTTATGTTAATGTGGGATAGTATTGTTTAGCATTGCGTTCTCCCAAGATAAAACTGTGAGCCTAAACTGATTGTGCTGTGTGTGGGGGGGGGGAGGGTTAATTGGACAAAGCATGACCTCCATTTTGTTCTTGCTATAATTAACCATCATTATGCCTGAAAATGTAAATTCTATCACAATGAAGATCAAACTTAATTAGGCTGCTCTGCAAAAGAGAAACTCTTTAGCTTAATTGTTGGGAAGCTCATGAGGTTTTACTTTCTACAGTATATGGTAAAACAAATGCATGTATGTAGCCTGGGTGCCAAAAAAAAAAAAAAAAAATTAACACAAAATGCTAACTTTCACAGCGTGGCCCAGCAGCCTGGCTAATTAACTGGGATTCATCCGCTGAGCAGGCATCTGCTAGCAGTAGTAAAATAAGGGTTATTTTGATCCTCCTTTGGTTCTAAAATTGGAAACCAGTTCAAAAACTGTAGCTGTCTCAGTTGCTTGATCAATTGGCTTTTAGTTTGTACACCAACACACACTTTCCCATTTATTGCTGTGCATGAATGAGGCATAGTATACCAGTGTCTCTACTAGGTACGCTTGCAAGGGATAATCAGTGTATGGTTCAATGTTTTATGATTGTCTTGTACCTGGCATCCTGATCTTAGATTGATCTTTTCTCCCCAAGGCACCGTGACTCACAGCTGAAACGCATCTTCTCAGGGGCCCTTTGCTGAGTCTTGTCTTCAGGTGTTAATGATACAGGCCTAGCAGTTCATAGCCTGACTTCATAGTATGTGTAATGCAAAATTTGCACAAGCTGTCTTTGTGTAGTTGACAGTCATTCAGATCCAGTGTGATATGGAACTCAGTAAAGAGCCAGAATCAGATTGGCCTTTTGATTCCTTATGGTGAGTTTATGGTATACATGCTTAAAATTGAATTCAACACCAGCTCTACTAGCATATGATGTGAATGGGAATCCCAGAGCTCATGGGAGGCAGGGTCAGAGGCTGGGGCACCTGAATGATATGCTGCTGAGTGTCCAGTGCACTGCAGGGAGATGGAACTAGCAACAGGCAGTTCCTATAGTACACCTAATGAGAGGTAATGTGTAGGGGGTGCAGCCTGGAGAGTGAATGAAGAGAAGGGGCAGTGTTTTGTTTCTGTAAATGAACTGTCACTTTAAAATAAAATGAGTTGAAGGCAGCGTGGACAGTTTTCACTTAAGCCTTGTCTTCTGTGCTCAAAAAGGTATGCTTTTTACCTCAGAGAAACTAATGTGCATGAGCTCTCACAAGGTAAAAACACAGCAAAGACAAGGCACTTTATGGTAACCTAGGTGATGTTGCTGCTTGATGTCTGGGTTTCCAGGATGTGCATATGTTTTGGCATATCTGATTTTGGCCTGCTGTTTTTGCCAGTTTATCTATCTTCATTTGTAGTTTTTTGGAGGTATCACTTAGGGTTGCTAACTTTCTAATTGCACAAAACCTTGCCCCACCCCTTCCCTGAGGCACCGCCCCTTCTGAGGCCCTCCCCCCACTTACTCCAGCCCCCCTCCTCTGTTGCTCACTCTCCCTCACCCTTACTCACTTTCACTGGGCTGGGACAGGGTTGGAGTGCGGGAGGTGGTGAGGGCTCCAGCTGGGTGCAGGCTAAGGGGTGGGGCCAGAAATGAGGGGTTCAGGGTGCGGGAGGGGGCTCCAGGCTGGGCAGAGGGTTGGGGTGCGGGAGGCAGTGCAGGCTCTGGAAGGGAGTTAGGGTGCAGGAGGGGGTTACGACCTGGGGCAGGGGGGTTGGGGTGCAGGCTCCTGCTGGGCAGCGCTTATCTCAGGTGGCTCCCGTTCAGTGGTGCAGTGGGGCTAAGGCTGCCCTGGCTCCGCACTGCTCCCAGAAGCAGCCGGCATATCTAGCCCCTAGATGGAGGCACAGCCAGGCAGCTCTGCGCACGGCCTGTGACCACAGGCACCATCCTCGCAGCTCCCATTGGCCACCATTCCTGGCCAATGGGAGTTGCAGAGCCGGCACGGGGGGTGGGGGCAGCACGTGGAGCTTCCCTGATTGCCCCTGCGCCTGGGAACCAGACATACCAGCCGCTTCTGGGAGCTACGCAGAGCCAGGGGAGGCAGGGAGCCTATCTATCCATGCTGTGCCAATGTTTGTGTTGCTAATACACTTCTTCATCATCTAGTCTATGGCAATGCCAAACAACAGCAGAGATACAATGCAGCCCAGTTCCATGCAAGTGTCCACTTTGATCCACTCTGTTGTGTGGTTGTTCACCCTTACAGAGCACTTTGCATCTATATATGGCCTTAATCATGTTGACAACTTTAGCTAGGATTCCATAGGATTGAAGAATGTTCCACAATGTACGGCTGTGCAGACTGTCAAATGCTTTTTGAAAGTCAATGAAATTGATGATGAGGGAAGCCTGCCATTCTATACAGTCTTCTATGATGGACCTTATTGTAAATACAAGGTCTACACAGGGTCTCTTGATCTTGAATCCAGCCTATTCTTTTCTAAGCTTTGCATCCACTGCCTCTTTCATCCTGCGTAGTAAAACCCTGTAACAGAGAGTAATGTAACTACTCTCCAGTTGCAGTCAGTGAGATCACCCTTTTTTGAATATTCTGACAATGATTTTATGTTTCTGCTGGTCAAGAGAAATCTCCTTTTCCCAGACTTCATTAACATCTCTGCCAGTTTCATTAGGGTGGTGGTATCAAGTGCTTTTGGCACTTCTGCTATGATTTGATCATCTCCTGCTACATTGTTGTTTTTCAGCTTCTTGGTACTCCCTGTACTTCTGACATATCTATGAGACTAATGTTAATGTCAGGTTAATCAGATCTGCAACTTTCATCAAGAAAACAGAACAGTTCCTCTACTTAGGCAGCACCATACTAACCAACCAAGACCTCAAGAAGGAAGTGACACCAAGGATAGGAAAGGCATCCACACCATTCACTAAATTCAACAACATATGGAAGTTAAAGATATACAGTACCAGAATAAAACTGAGAATTTTCAATTTGAACATAATCTTAGTGTTACATGTGGCCATGAGAGCTGGAGATCTTCCAAAATGTTAGACAGAAAACTAGACATCTTCTCGGGCATTGAACTAGACAACGATCCTGGGCACTGAATGAAAAGAGTTCATCACCAGCATCAAGACCTGAGAAATCACCAACCATCAGCTCTTCTACTCCAAAATCAAAGGAAGCGCTGAACATATTTGGGGCATGTATTCTGGATGCCAGTACATGGACTTCCGCATGAAGGTGTCAAGCATAAACCAACTGGTGTGAGGAAATGAGGGCACCCAACCAAAATGTTAAAAAAAAACCTTAGTAGGGAGGCCAGAACAGTCAATTTCAATACCATAGATCAGATGGAAGCAGTGACAAATGACAGAGAGGAATGGAAGAGACTAGTTCTGCCCTGTGCACCTATACTGATACGGGAAGGATTTAATGTAAACTAGGTGAGGTCAACCCCTGGTGGGTGTATAGGCCTGACCTCAGTGAGTTTAGCTCATCGTAAAACAAAAGTGTCTATTCTTCACTGTTTTAAATTTGCATGTTTTTGCACTGATTTTGTTACAGAATAAAATTCTATTATTTGGAACATAATTCATCTTTATTAGTTCGAAATATATGCTGCTGAGTGCACAGCAGTTCTGAAAGCAACCAATTAACTGTTAATGCACAATGTCACACAACTCATAGGATCATTCACAAATCAAATTACTAAGTGCATTGACAATGTTCTGTTCCCACTTGTACAGCACTCACCACATGATTCCTAGCAGGCCACAAAAGATCAGGGCCAGGTAGAGCACACTACAACACACACTACTCTGGGTTTCAAAGCCTCCCTGGGCCATATATCTCCACATTGAGCTCATTTAATAGCCCTTGCATCTGGCTGTTCAAATTCAGTAGACAGCCGCTCCACCTCTGTCCTCCACCCCGGTGGAAACTTTCCCCCTTTGCTTCACATACATTAGGCAGGACACAGCAGGTAGCTATATTTTGGGATATTTTGCTCACTGAGGTCCAATCTTGTGAGTAAACAATGCCAGCAGCCCTTCAAACAACCAAAGACACATTCAACTGTCATTTACACAGAGGCACCGACTTCCTAAGTTCCTGGAGGGGTGCTCCACCCCCTGCTCCACCCCAAGGCCCCACCCCCTCTTCCTGCCCCTGCCCTGCTTCTTCCCACCCCATTCCACCCTCTCCCCCACCTCTTCCTGCCCCCGCTCCTCCCCTTCCCCTCCAGAGTCTCCTGCATGCTGCTGAACAGCTGATTGCAGTGGGCGGGAGGCGCTGGGAGAGAAGGGGAGGCGTTGATTGGCAGGGTCTGCCTGTGGTCATGACAGCTGGGGATGAGGGGGAGGAGCTGAACTGCAGGGGTGTGTGATTCTGAACTAGCTGAATTGGTAGTTGAATTGTTCCTTTGTGCTCTCGAGGTGGCTGGTGTACGGCTTCATAGCTGGGGAGCAAGGGGTATGCCTGTCCACCTGATTATGGGCATTTCAGCATTGCCAATGGTAATCCAGCAGTCAGGAAAGAAAGTACCTGCTTGTAGCTTTCTGAACAGTCCTGTGTTCTTGAAGATGTGAGTATCCAGGACCTTCCCTGACTAGCCCATACTGATGTTGGAGAAGCATCCCCAGTGGCAAGGTGTTCTGGTACCAAATAGGGATATCTGTGCCGTCTATTGCTCCACCACAGTTCAAGAACCCCATTGCTGCATATCCATCCACTATGTTCTGCACATTGCCAAGAGTCACAGTCTGTGTAGCAGGAGGCTCCACACACTTGCATCACAATAGCCCCCATGGTGGAGTTCCTGATTCCAAATTCATTCCCAACTGAGCAGTAGCAATCTGTCATTGGAAGTTACCACAGTGCAATTGCCACTCGCTTCTCCGCTGTTCATTTTGGTGTCTGAGGACTGGACAAGCTGAGCGCACAGATCCAGGAATGCGGCCTTGTGCACCCAAAAGTTCTGTAGCCACTGTTACTATGTGATCCCACCAGTCAGTGCTTGTTTCTCGGGCTCAGAAGCGAAGCGCCACCATCTGCAACTGCTCCATGAATGCCACCAACAACCTTGAATTGGTTCTCGCTACGTCCAACAGCGATCAGTCCTCCAAGGAATCGTCATGTTCTCCACTCATTCATTTCTTCTTGTGGCGCTGCAAATACTCCAGGATCATAGGCACCGACTTCTGCTCCAACTGGTGGGTGCTCAACTCCCTTCGGCCCTGCCTGCACTCCACCCCTTCTCCCAAGTCCCCACCACCGCCCTGCCTCTTCCCACCCTTACTCCTCCTCCACCCCGTCCCCATTCCACCCTCTTCCCCAAGTCCGTCCCCCCCGCCCCGCCTCCTCCCTTGAGCGCGCTGTGTCCCTGTTCCCGCCACTGCATCCCGAAGCGCAGAAGTGCTGGGAGGGATGGGGAGGAACAGGAACACAGCGCGCTCAAGGGAGGAGGCAGGGAAGAAGCGGGGGGAGCTTGACTGCTGGTGGGTGCAAGCACCCGCTAATTTTTCCCCATGGGTTCTCCAGCTCCAGAGCACCCACGCAGTCAGCGCCTATGTCCAGGATCATGCATCCTGTGGTGCGTTGCTCATGATAATAGCGCAGAGCTGTACAGGCTCCATGCTGCTGTCAGAGATGGCAGACAGTGAGGAGGGTTGGGAGGCTTGTGGGATTTTGGGGGAAAAAGGCATGAAAAAATTATGGAATACAGATAACATTATGGAATGGAGACAGTTGCAAACTGGGATGTTAGCCCCATGCTCCCAGTCACCCCTGCATGACATGCTTAGGCCCCATCATGCATTGCCAAAACTTCCCAAAAGACAGTGTGCTCAATGGGGGTGAGTAGCACGGTGAGACACCTACTCAGGGTGCCCCACACTGGGCCTCAATAAACTCCTCGTTAGTATGTGCACCACCAACACAAGGAGCCAAGTATAGATCACACAAGCAATGTACTAACTGCGGCAGCTGTATGTAGGGTTGCCAACCTTACAGGATTGTCCTGGAGTCTCCAGGAATTAAAGATTAACCTCTAATTAAAGATTATGTCATGTGATGAAATCTCCAGGAATTTGTCCAACCAAAGTTGACAATCCTGGTGTATGCCAATGTAACTCGAGTCGATATAATTTTGTCACGTAGACATGGCCTCAGTCTTTCATTACAATGGATGGAACTGGGCAACATATTGGAAATGAGAAGGAAAGGCTATGGGACAAGCAGCTAAAAGGCAGCATAAGGGGAATGTAAACTGAAAGCAAGGAAAGAAACAGAAGCCTGTTTAAGGGCATACATGACAATTGTCATCATTTCCTGCCTCTCTCTCTGGAAGCCACTGTCAGAATTTTCCCATCACTGCCTCAACTGATATCAATTTCACTAGGGATTGGAAATCGCCTTTCCAGAAATAAAAATGCAGTACTTTGGGTGGAAGTAAGGCATTGGTTATGATCTCTAGAGCCCTAAATAGCCTGGGACCAGCCTACCTGAGGGATCCCCTCTCTCCCCGTGTCATAATACTATAGCTGTGGTCAGCAGGGGTGCCAGAGCTGGATCCCCCTTGTATAAAAGAGAGGTGGAATGGCTAGCAGGGGATCTCTTGTGAGGGCTCCAGGACCCTGGATCTTTATCCCCACCTCCTTGTCCAAAATATTCCAAATATGGTGACCTTTCAGGCATGCTGCAAAAGACATTGGTTTGAGAGGGTGTGGGGGGAGGCTGAGGGTTGAAATTATCACTTTAATGTTGCTGAGACTTCATTGTGGTGTTAATGATATCCGTGTACCTAGTGCCTTGGAAAGGCATTTTTTAAAATTCTTTTTAAATAAAAATGAATATTCAAAGATTATTTGCTACCACAATTAGCATTTCCTTTACTGTATTGAGCCACACACCCTAACTCTACCCATTAACACCCTATGTGTGGGGCATATGAAATTATAATTTGTTTTCTTTATGAACCCCAGTGTTTCCGTGTTTTCCCTGATCTTGCTGCTATAACTCATCAGAGAAGAGCAGAGGGCTATTCACTTCCTACACTTATGTAAACTGAGTGGGATTAAACTAAAGTGTGATTCAAATAACAGGTGACTAAGATAATGTGGGCACACAGTGACTTAGTTGTTTATTTGAAAAAGTTGAGCTTATAAAATGTGGTGCCTATGTCTCTCTCTCTTCGGTTATATGATAAACAGCTTTTAACAGGATGTGGAACATATGCTTGAGGTTTCATATGAAAGGTGGCATATGGTGATTCTGTACTACGCTATTATTGATTTGCATCAAGAATGATGGCATTTAGTAATGAAGGGTGAAATCCACCCTCATGTAAAGCACCAGTACAAATCCTATCTACTACTTGAGACCTGTTTAGAGGACTTAAGTGGCCTTGTGCTAGCTCCCTGCATAGGGTCATTTTTGCCCAATCTTAATGAGATCCATCCCAAAATCCTGAGATTTTCCCCCCAGTCCAAGTGATGAAAACACAGCTGACGTAATTCCATTCTCTGCACATTTTAAATGAATGAAAAGTTTCACATCAGTATCCATGGTGCTGTGCTATTGAATGTGTGTTCTTGAGAAATAACAGGCCCCATCCCTCAGTAGCTACAAAGCACAACATAAAACAAAGTAGACAGAGAATAATGGATGGTCATTATAGCAGGCACATGTTATGGAATAAGATCACAAGACCATCCTTCCTCCTGTGGTCTGTTACCTAAAGCAGGTTGTGGTAGAACAAGGATTTGCAGCCCTAGGACATCAGAAGAACAAGGCAATGGGTATTTGTAAATTCGTGGGCCAACTCCCCAGCCAGTGCATCAAATAAAGCGCAGATCAATGGCAGAATTTCAACCCCTTTCTTCGGGGTTTTCTTCATTGAACAAAACAATTCAGTGCCAACTCTACCCAGCTCCAAGCTTTCCTAGATGACATTGTTCCTTCTTGAAACCCAAGTCCTGTTTCCTGGTCTTCCCTAACGACTACCCACATTAAAGCTTCCCTGGAGATATCTTTTACCAGACCTTCCACCTGGTTGGTGCATAGAGACTCTTCCTTCCCTTGACCCTGCATCTCCCTCTTATAGGAAATGCTGTCTCTGATCTGTCACATGACCTGACTCGCCCAATCAGCCACGGCCTTGAAATAGGGAGGTTGGGCACACACATTTGCCCCAGGACCAGTGCCCTGCTGCAAGTGCTGTGTTCAGTTCATTTTAGGAATGGTCCTTGCTCTCTTGAAGAATCAGCATACTGTTATCAAAGATGCTATTGCTTACAGTAGACATGTTCCCTAAATAAACATGTGTGGGATGATGGCAGGCTGGGAGGGGATGGGCTGGATTGCTCTCCAGGGGTAAGGCTACCACAGTGGTCTCAAAATCTGCATTTGAACGTGCACTGAAAAATGCTCCTAGATCCTTCTCTGAAGTTCTCTGGAGGGTGCTGGGGTTGGGATTTTCACGTGATGAGATGCTCCTGGTAGAGAGGGGTGCTTGAGACATCCAAAGAAATCGTTTGGATCTGAAGGAAGCAGAGGGTCTAAAAAATAAGAAACTAGACTCAGAGTTAGGAGGCCTAAGTTTTATTCCCAGCTCTGCCATTGTCTTGCTCTGTAACCTTAGGAAGTCACTTAATTGTTCTGTGCCTCAGTTTCCCCATATGGAAAATGCAGGGTGTGATAATAATGCTCTCCCACCTTTACCGGGGTAAAAAGTATGCTATAAAAATGTGATCCTGGTGTGACCAACCCTCACAATGAAGTCGCCTAATGTGATTTTGGCCCCTGGTGGAGCCAAATTCAATACAAGAAACTCCAGCCTTCACGTTATTTCCAGCCTTGCCCAGGGGAGAAATGCCCTCTGATTGGCTACCTCCTCCATTTCCCGGCCCTCTGGAGAAAAGCAGCCAATCAGGGCTGCTGCAGGAGGCAGACAGACCTCTCCCTCCTCCCCTCAGGAGCTTAGAGGAGTTTTGGGGTAGTAGAGAGGGGATGGGGGGAGAGGGAGCAAAAAGAGCCCAGCAGCTCTGGACAGCCCGGCATCCTCCTCCTCCCTCCAACATCCCCCCTCTATCCTTGCAACACCCAGCTGGGAAGGAAGAGAGGGGCTAAAGAACCATTGGAGCTGCAGGAGGAGCAGAGGTGTGCAGTGGGGCCAGAGGCCAATATGGGCCGGGGGTGCAGAACTGAAGTGAGAACATAATTAATTGCTAGGCTGGGGGCTGGGTTGATATGGGGGTAGGTGGTGGGGATGAATTAGAAGTTTGGGGATAGAAAGATGTTGGAAGCTCTGCACCATCAGGCAGCCTGGGAGAGCTTGTGCAGCAGGGGCCACGCGCACGCTCCTGCACACAGACATGCTGGGGTGGCCAGGGGGAGTTACAAAATCCAAAGGCAGACCAAAAACGTGAGAGAAATTTGGGACCAAAAATTAAGCTTGGGTTTTGTTTTTTTTTAAATCTCATGATTCCTCAGGGGAGTGTGTGTGTGTGGGGGGGGGGGGGGTGACTCCTGGCTTTCGAATGTTTGAGGTTGGCCATTTTATGCTCCAAGCCCATCAAAATCCTTGGGAGTTTTTCCATTGACATGACTAGGCTTTGGCTCGATGGATGTGCTTAGTATAATCATTATTATTATTTATTTGCTTTCCCTTAACCCTCCTCCTCCCCTAGAAACTAGTCCAATCACACAACGTAAAAGGAGAGATATGCAGGAATAAAGTTAAAGCCCTGGGTAGGAAAACTCACAACTCTCCATATTATACCCCAATAAGCTGTAATATTTTTTGTGGAATAAGAACTCAGAGGCCAGAGGGACAAGATACCTCTGAGGATGGCTAATTTGCTCCTATGTAGCATTATTAATTTTGTGTCCTATTTCTTACTCAGGTCTAATTGTGAGTAATGTATATAACCGGGTGTTTTGGAATAACACAAACTGTTTATTTTTCCCAATGAGATAAATAGCATTTGAGATTATTTGGGGCAGTTTTAAGTATAATTTGCACACTGCTCTTAGTGCCTACTGTTTCTTGTGTGGTTAGGAGTGACTAAATAAAACAAGCATATAATTTTTGCTCCTATAAACCAAAAAGTTTACTTTGCAGTGATACTGAGACGTGCTTTGTCTGTTGTCTATAAATAGGAAAAGAAAAGGAAAGGAGACATTTCAAGCCCTGTCTACACTAAGGTGTTGAATGGTTTTTGTAACCAGGTTTTTAAAAGTTATGGCCTGTCCGGACAGCATCAGCCAGTAAAACTGTATTAACTGAAAGCATTAGTCCAGCTGGATCCTGAAGACCATCTGTTAAGCCAGCCAAGACTGTCATGTGGATGGAGCCTTTGGCCAAATTCAGAGGCTGACGTGACTGTGGGCATAAGTTGGTGAGAAATCTGGCATTCAGTAGATAGGAGTGTAACTCATATTGATTCTGCAGAGTCCAAATTCATTCCTTGGAATAAGTGAGTACAGCTCCCTTTGGATTAAGCCAACCTCTAACTGTTGGGGGTTAGGAAAAGAATTTCCCGGTTGGCATAACTCCATAACTGCCTACTACAGTGTTTCGTTCATCTTCCTCTGAAGCAGTCTATGCTGTCTGCTCTTGGCGATAGGTTGGTGGACTAGGCAGATCACTGCTCTGGTCTGATCTAGTCTGGCAATCCCTGTGTTCCTACTAGCTCAGTTAGAGGTGCACCTGTTTATAGCAGGGGTCGAATTTGGCCCTAGGAATGTTGGGGAAGGTTAATTAAAATTTGTCTTTCCCATACACTCTGTTAGTTCCTTTGCTTGCTACAACTTCCTTTTTCTGCCCCTTTGTGGAGCAAATTACACAAGCCTTGAACAGCCACTGAGTGCCAAATCAGTGGATGTTACACTACTACAAATCACTTACATGTTTTCTGACCCACATATAGCTGATGTGTAACTTGCACCACAGCTAAATTTCTCATCATGAAAATCAGACAGAAAAGATCAACTAGGTTATTTAGCCCATTTCCCTGCCAGTAGAGGGTTATTTCCTAATACATTTTCTACTGCTTTGTCCACCCTTGGGATGTCTTTTCTACTACTCAGCCTAAGTTTTCCTTTTCCTTTTCTTATACATTTATCCAATTACATCACATGCTTTTCTTTCCCTAAATTGAAGCATTAATTCAATATTAGTTATTATTCTTTGCAGACCAAATGTACTTAGTGGTGCCTGAGCTCAGACGGTTCTCGCGTTCTGGTTGTTACTAAGATAAAAGCTTCTTTGTTTTGTCTGGCATGTTTTGTTTGTCTTTTACGAGACTCTGTGTTTGCACAGAAAAAATAGTTAAAAAGAAAGATTCCAAGTTATTAACAATATTTGTTTAGAGTGAAAAATAGCAAATTCTGTTTTTGTTTCATTGGGCCAAATCTTCCCTTGTGTAACTCCCTACAAGTTACTGGAGTTATGCTGGGGATGAATTTGGCCCATTTTGTTTTGGTGAAAATTTTGGTATTTTACAGCATGGCATTTCAGTCCTACAATTGTTCTGGAACTTGACGCTAGTACATTTAACATTTGTGTATTGCAGATGCATACGATGGCCCAGATCCTGCAAACACTGAAGCACGTGCTTGACTTCAATCAGGTGAGTAATACCATTGAAGATAATAGGATGGCCTTAAAGTTCAGTATATGTGTGAGCATTTGCAGGACTGGGGCTCATGTTAACCATAGTTTAAACACGTTGGTACAGAGAAGATGGTGCCCCACTTAAGTGGTCTCTGATGGTCTCTTCAGGGCAAGTAAGGCTTTTATATGTTACAGAAGAATTTTGTTTTCCTGTGTCTCTTAAAATTAGTGATGTTCTCTAGTACCAGAATTAAATATGCACTAGCTGAGGATTGCAAAGATCACACAGTAGAAGCATATATATATTTTTAATAACAGTGGGAATTTGAATACAGAAAATCCTATTGAATTTGTGTTGCAACTACTTTTAAGCAGTGTGTTTTTATTGCCTTTTGTTATGAAACATTTGCTCCTTGCTCGGAGCCCTTCATTAACCCATGGACTTTGAATTGTAATTGTATGTCCCAGCCCAATTTGCTTGGACGTATTCCTGGAGGTTTCATCACATGACATAATCTTTAATTAAAGATTAATCTTTAATTCCTAGAGACTCCAGGACAACCCTGTAGGGTTGGCAACCCTAGAAACTTCATTTGCAGAGGCTGGGGGTCTGATGCATGAGCTACATAGAGAGCTTTATCCCTGATGCTGCAGTGCCTGGGTCCCCAGGAAGCTGAGAATAAAGGGCATGTCTACACTACAAAATTAGATCAACCCCTAACTTGCACTGGCATACAGCCGCCGCAGTAATTACAAAGCTTGTGCATGTCTACACTCTGCTCCTTGGATCGGTGGTGCGCATCCTCACCAGGAGCGCTTGCTCTGATTGAACTGTGAGTGTGGGGCATTGTGGGATGGCTTCTGAAAACCAGCAACAGTCGATACAAGCAACACAGGGTTTACATTGACACCGCGTCGACCTAACTATATTGACATTGACGCTACACTTCTCATGGAGGTGGAGTTATTAAGTTGGTTCAGCGGGCAAGTTACGTCGGTGGGAGTGAAATTTTAGTGTAGACACTCAGGGCTTGTCAACACATATAACGCTGCAACGGCGCAGCTGCACCGCATCTGGTGAAGCTGCTCTATGTCACCGATTGGCATAATAAAACCATTTCTGGGAGCGGCAGTAGCTGTGTTGGCTGGAGAAGCTCTCCTGCCGACATAGCGCTGTCCACATTGGCGCTTATGTTGGTGTAATTTATGTCACTCAGGGGTGGTTTATTCACACTCCTGAGTGACATAAAGTATGCTGAGAGAAACTGTAGTGTAAACACACAGCCTCACATAGTTAGGTTGACGTAAGCTGCTTTGCATTGACCTAACTCTGTAGTGTAAACCAGGTTTGGGTCTACACTTGAACTACTACAGCAACAAAACTGCAGCTGCACCACTGTGGTGCTTCAGTGTAGACGCTACCTATGCAGGGGTGGAAGGCAGAGCGATTGGCGGTCAATTTAGCGGGTCTTCACTCAGCCACCGATGCATCTATCGCCGAATCCTCCGGTAAGTGTAGACAAGCCCTAAGCGTCTACACTGCAGTGGTGCAGCAGCAGTGCAGCCGTGGCGTTTCTCAGCAGTGTGAGGGCAGCTCCTTGGGGAGCAGGGCTTTCAAGCCACTAGGCAGAAGGGCTGTTTTATTCTTGTGTGGGACGCAGGGGGTTCGTTTTCAAACTCTGAGCAGACCCAGCACTTAGGGCTCTCGCAGCCTTAGGCTTGGCAAAATTCACTTTTTAATTTTTTATCATTCCAATGGATAATATCAACGTTTATTTTTAAGCATTGTTAATTTTTATCCATTTAAATTTCCACAATTGCGGGAAATTATGGGTGGGGGGCAGGACAGAGGGCTCAGCCAATCGGGAGCTCTCAGCCAATAATTAGTTAATGACAGTAGACCCTGCCATTCAAAAAAATGAAAGCTTTGTACCTGGGAAAACGCAAAGTGTCAGAAAACACAGTGTAAATACCCCTCAATCAAACTCTAGTAAGTTCTCCAGCATTTTTCTTCCTTTGCCTGGCTGTAAATGTTGATGATCCCTGATGGAAATATTTTTTCATGGGACTTGGGGGATGTACAGTAAAATCCACATTTACTGAGAAAAATCGAGTCCTTCCAAGCCTTACCCATTGTGCATGCAACCCCCAGCGCTGGCCCCCTTCCCTGGCACACCCCCCACCCCCCCGCATCTCCGCTCCCCCTACCCTGCTGCATGCCCTGTGCGTGCCCCCAGCCCCGCCCCTCCACAGTCCCTGTCCCCCTGTTGGGGGCCCCAGCTCCTCCGCGCTGAGCCCTGTCCCCGCCCCGTGCGATTGTCTCCAGCTAGGGGGTGGCTCCCGCTTTCAGCCCTGCCCACCTCACGCCGCTTGGCCCCTGGAGTTACAGAAGGTGCAGCGGCGGGAGCCTGGTGCACAGCGAGACACGGGGGGGGAGAGAGAGAGAGAGAGAGAGAAGTTTCCGCGGAAGGTGAGTGAGCCGGTTGCACACGGACTGCAGCCACATGCAGCGGGCGGGAGGGTGGAGGGGGCGCAAACATGCTGTGCCACCAAAGCAACTTGCACGGAAGACGGGGGAGCCTGGCCGCGAAGGGACAGCCACATGCACGGGGCACAAGCATGCAGATTGTTGCAAGTCACGCGACATGCACCTGGAGCCCGGGGAGGGGGGAAGCAGGCAGAGTTCATGTTGCTGTGGTTGCCCGGTACTGGGGTGGGGCAGGGTTTGCTACAGATTGTAGCTGGCTGTCAAGCGAAGCCATGCTCGAGGGGCCGGGGAGGCTGTGCAACCAGTGTGCGCTAGCCAGAGTGAGACATCCGGTTGTAACAATGGGCTGGGGTTGCTTTGCAAGTAACTCTAAAGTAGAGAGCAGAGCTCGGGGAACTCTCCGGTTCTCCCCTTTTACTTTGCATCCCCCCATTCGCTGGGCGCACTCCAGAGGCTGCCCCGGATAGCCTCCGTTTTGCCTCGTTTGCTGCTCCGGACGAGCCCGAAGTGAAGTGCGTGTTGAGCGGGGAGGCTCAGTAAACAGAGAGCCTGGGAGGGGACTGTGCACTCCTCGCCCAATGGCTGAAAGAAGAGATCTGGCTGTGTGTGGTTAGGTTGGGAGCCAAGTAGTGGAGCCACCTCACGCTTTCTCTTTGGGTGATGGCTGATGCTCTTGCATGTAGAATCAGCTCGATGGAGCAAATCCTTTCTCTCTTCCCTCCGACCCCCCTTTCCCTCCACCCTGCTCCATTCACTTCTGAATGGTGCCTTTTACATGACTGCCACGAACGCAGACTACCCAAATCCCGTGGCATACAACTGATTTTTGCATCTTCAGACCTGCCAGCATTTGAAAGCTATCAATAAGGACATTTGGGGAAGAAAAATGGAGACCTCCTTTTAACTGCTGAAATTCATTGGAGCGGGAGGGCAAATGACAGATCTTTTGCTTAGTAGAGGCTGTCCCTGCTAAACGGGGGCAGTTAATATAGAAGTTTTGAAAAGGTCCTTTCATTTCAGTTTTGTGAGTGTACTGTTGTAGATTTGTACTTATACAGGTTCTATAATTAGCATATTTGGTGACTGGACTTTTAAGTGCCTCCTGGAAAAAAAAATAGGTTTGGGTCTGGACTCACTCCTAACACTCACTGAAGGTGAATCACACTGAGGTTTCATCATCTCTCTCATTCCACTGAATTTATTTTAACAAGAAGGAATTCATCTTAAGACCAGTGTTTGCTCTGTAAACCTTTTTGGAATTCACATTTTTTCACTTGCAGACTTTGAATATATAATTATTCCACGCAAAGGAAAAAATTTTCTGCAGTAAACATAAATTTAGGCAATGCATGAGAAAGAAGAGCCCAGAAGACAAGCTTTTCCTGTAGGAAGGAAAAAAACAACAGCCCTTCTTACATTATTCTGGACTTTGTAGGATAGACACAAAAAAAACAATAAAGTGCACAAAATCTTTTATGTTGTCTTTTTACAGGGACAGTTGCACATTTCAAATTATAACAATATTTCTTGTATTAATTAGCACCTCAGATTATTAAAGCTGGGAAAAAAACTAAGTCTAATTTACTGTGTCTTTTATGCTGTCCATTCACACTTTGCATAGCTCTCAACAGTGGAAACAGACCAAGTGCACCAAGTTTTACTTTTGGGTTCCGTTGCTGCAAAATATGTGTTGCAAATACTACTGGGAGTGGATGTCAGTTTGTTTTTTTCCCCTGCAGTGTTTCTGTAGGGATTTACAAAACTAATGCTAAGGAATGTTGTTTACAAAACTTTATTTGGGGGCAGGTGTGATCTCTTTAAAAAGATAGGGTGAACAGTTGTGTTTAAACCGAGACTGTTTGAAATGATACTCTGGACACTTGTTGTTTGTGAAGTTGATTTTTTTACTGTCTGTTTTAGCTTAAATCATCTCTCTTATTTTTATATTCTTCCATTTGGCAGATATAAATATTTATCTTTCTCCAGCCTTTTATTAATAATGGCGGTTGGCTCACTATAGGTCTGAATTAAGTCTGATTCCTGTGTAGCTGCTGTGATGGTAGCATTGAAATATGCCATGAAGCACTCAGATTTGAATCAGAGGATTTACCTGCTGGCTCTTATTTTTCATCCTAGCAAAGTGCTATATCACCTTGGCCAAATACTGTATAAAATTTGGTTGCCCAGATGAATTTTGGCTTGTAGTATTTATTAATTAATTTATGCTAGCACCACGAGGCCCTGATCAAGATCGTGGCCTCATTTGTTCTAGGAGTTGTACAAGTGTGGAAGTAGACATGGTCTCTGCATTTACAAGCTTACAGTCAGAAATATGTTTGAAGGTATACTGTAGGACAAAAAGAATCTGAAAGTTCAAATGTACTCAGAGCCTCCAATACCTATTGAAGTCAACGGGAGTCTTTCCATTGACTTGCAGGGGTTCTCAGAACAAATTTTTTGGTGGCCTCAGAGTGCGGCCACCAACTCTTGCTGGTGGCCGCACTGACACTTTTCCCCTAAAATACTTAATTAACTTTAGGAAAAACAAATAAATATGCATGTATACACATCCAGATCATTGCAGTTTATTTATGTAGGGTTTTTTTGCGGACTCAGTAATTAAAATAATGCTGTGAAAATTGATATTTGTAGGTTTGTTAATATCACTTTTCACAGCAAGTCCTGGCAAGTTAAGACCTGGACGGAGGGGTCAGGGGTGAGACAGCGGAGGCCAGGGAGGATGGATGGAGGAGTGGAGGGTGAGGCAGCAGAGGCCAGGGGTGATGGATGGGGGGCCCCGACACCGTGTAGTCGGAGGAAGGGGTTGGTTCTTGGGGCTGGGGGTCGGCGCCCTGGGCCAGAACCCATGGGAGCCCAGGGTCTGCACCCACAGCTGGATGGCCAGGGACCGGCGCCCAGGGCCGGGGATCAGCACCTACTGCTACGCAACTGACGGTCAGCACCCAGAGCCAGCACCTGCTGCTGTGCTACTGAGGCCGGGGGTTGGCACCTAGGGTTGGCACTTGGGGTCCGCACCCACTGCTGCACAGCCGGGGCTAGGAGTCAGTGTCCGGGGCCAGCACCCGCCGGAGCCTGCTGCTGCGCGACCAGGACTGGAGGTCGCCGTTCAGGGCTAGCACCTGCCGGAGCCTGGCATTGGTGCCTGCTGCTGCGTGACTTGGGCTGGGGATCTGCACCTGGGGCTGGGGATCGGCACCCATGGCCAGCACTTGCCGTAACCCAGGGTTGACATCCAGGAGCAGTGCCCAAGATCAATGGCCACAGCTGGGGGTTGGAGTGCACGGCCAGGGCTAGGGGTTGGCATCCGGAGCCAGCAACCGCCGGAGCCCAAGGCCAGCACTGGGGGTCTGAACCCAGGGCCAGCAGCTGCTGGAGCTCAGGGTCGGCTCCTGGGACCAGCACCTGGGGTCAGTGACTAGGGCTGGGGGTCGGAGCACACGGATGGGGGTCAGCGCCTGGGGCCAGCGGCCGCTGGCGGAATTGGGGATCAGCACCATGCAGCCAGAGCCAGGGATCAGAGCCCGCCCCCGCATGGCAGGGGTTGGCGTTTGAAGCCCATGGCTGGAGCCTAGTCTGCAGCCAGGCTCCCTAAGTCCCCGCCGTCCAACCACCCCAGGGCTGAAGTCCGAGCCCCACTAAGTCCCCCCTGTTCTCCCTCAGGTAGAGAACTCACCTTGCTCCTTCAGTGTTGTGCCCCATCAGTCTTCGCAAAGAGGCGCATTGAGGAGCAACAGGAGGAGGATAGGCTGATGCTTTGCCCCCGCCCCCCATCACCACCCAGGAAGCTGTCGTGGTTGCAGGGGAGCCCCCTGGTGGCCGCATTTGAAAAACGGTGCTTTAGTGGGCTTTGGATCAGGGCCTTGTGTATAACACCAAAGATGGTAACCTGCTGTCAAACACCTATAGACAGGCATGTGTTTGAAAAAGATGATATCTCCCTTGCAGTCTGTACTAATTTCTGGGTACTTCAGTACTGGAAATTTGTAGATAATGTGGAAGAAGCTGGGGGAAGAGAAACTAGAATGATTAAAGACCTGGAGGGCTTGATTTCTGAGGGAAGATTAAAAGAACTAAACATGGATATATTGGTCAAATGGCCACTAACTTCTGTGAGTAGGGGGAAGTGAGAACATGGTAGTGTACAATATTTGGAAGTACTGTAGAAGCATCTCCCAGGAAAGAGGGAAATGTAATCATGATCGTCCAGTAGATTAAAGCTATGTATAATATAGCTTGGTAAGGGATTTGGGGGGGTTCTTCATGATGAAAGATGCTACATATGTAGCATGATCATCGGTGAAATTACATCTTAAATACCAGGAATAATCTCCTGACAGATAGCTAGATTGATTACTGTGGAATAGTCTTTGAAGGAAAGAGGTGGAAGCCCTTTTTAAGACTGGGGAAATCCCGTAGAGAAGAACTTTCAGAGGGAGCTAATGGGTTTTTACTGTGGAAATCTAGCTCTGTAGATATTTTGGATTTCAGTCAGGAAAGCTGAGGATTAATCCAGGATCTGCCACTCATCAAAAAGATGCTTGCTTGAAACTCAGTGGGGGACTGGATCTGAATGGGGGGCCAGCATTCGTCAGCTTTTCACTTATTATATATCCAGGAAAAGACTTCTAGCAAGAAGACTGGCTACTGTCCGCCCATGAGGTTGGAACAGCGGGTGTTGGGCTGCACAGCTGTGTGCAGACCATGTCCAATTGATCTGTTAGCCACCAGAAAGTGCAGGAAGTTGATAAGTTTGTGTAAGAAAAAGGAAACAAACTAGTAGTGTGTTCTTCTAGAAGGTGATAGGTTTTAAAAAAAAAAGTAAACTGTTTACTTCTCCCGCCGGTCTGTTGTGTAGAGTAAAAGGACAATCAAATACTCTATAGAGAAATGGAGGATAGATAATGGTGATTTGGTATAGAATCGTAGAACCATAGGGTTAGATGGGACTACAAGGGTCATCTAGTCTCACCCCCTGCCAAGATGCAGGATTTGTTGTGTCTAAACCATCCAAGATAGCTATCCTGCCTCCTTTTGAAAACCTCCAGTGAAGGAGCTTCCAGGACTTCCCTAGGCAGTTTGTTCCATTTTCCTACCGTTCTTACAGTTCGGGAGTTTTTCCTGAGATTTAATCTAAATCTGCTATGCTGTAGTTTGAACCCATTGCCTCTTGTCCTGCACTCTGTGGCAAGAGAGAACAGTTTTTCTCTATGCCTGATTAGTCACTCTCAAACTGCACTAGTACAGCTAAAGAGAGAGTTCATCCAAGTAATTACCATCTCTTCTGTTTCAGTGCAGGAAAAGACGGTTTCCTAAAAAGATTCTAAAGAGTTGTTTTGTTTTGTATTGCCTGCCTCTGTATAATACTGTCTTTTCATCATGTCCAGGGCAGCCCTCTGGGAAGACCAGTTATCTTCATTTCCTCGGACTTCTAAACTGTTCTCACTTCATTTATTTTTATTACTCTATGGCAGGATTGTCTCTTGAGGGTCACAGAGGATAATTCAAAGCTGAGGTTGATGCTGTAGTAGGTTTGAATTGTTTTCTGGTTCAGATCTGTAATTCCATTGCTTTAAGCTGACCTCTGCTAGCTGGGTAATGGATTTGTAATTTTCTCTCGATGCTCTTTTTCATTTTCATAATCTGTGTGTGCAGATTTGTGGTGTCTGATATCTGACTTATGCCACCAAGAATAACATTAAATGAGGCAAGAGAGACCCTTCACCCCATGGTTCTTGCTCAAACATTGTTGAGGCCTCACTACTTTTGCAGCATTAATTCGTACGGAATGATCTCTGCTTTATGTGAATGAGGAAGTATCCTGGCAGAAAGATTGTGACATGACTCTTCATAAACAAGCATACGCAGTATCACTTTAGAGGAAAACTTCACCCATTTTTCTCAGCTCAGTAGTATGAAAATTCACACATTAAGAAGCAATTCACTAGGGATGAAATTCATCCCAGAGCAGAGAGTAAGGCCGTATACTTTAAATGTGATCAGCAAAGTGTGTGTGTGTGTGTGTGTGAGAGAGAGAGAGAGAGACAGAGAGAGAGAATGTATGTGAGAAAATTGGTTTGTGCTCTCTTTGTCTCTTTGATGTATAAAGAAGGCCTGAAATGTGTTTTTTCCATATAGATGAAAATTATATGGAATATATAAAAATTATACTTGTCCCCTCCCCCCAGAAATGTGAGACATGTCAAATCTTATCTTCCCTGTTTTTGCTGTAGGGTTTATTGGTGACTCAGAGTGGGAGCTTTCTCAGAGCTTAACTGAAGGGGTAGGGTTTAAATAGCCTGAATAAAAATCACTTCCCATCTCAGTTAATCAAGGTTCACTTTAATGGTTTCTCTGATGTCATAATTTTACTAGTTCTTCATTCACCCATAGAGTCTTCCAGGAAAAACAGATCAGACAATACCTGAATTTCTAATGCAAAAAAACAAACAAACAGAAAAAACAAGCAGGGGACGAGATGTTGGGAGGTGGTAGTGGAGGTGGGGGAAACTTTCCCAGCCTCCTTCACACGTCACAAAGAAACAGAAGAGGCACAGACCCCATTTTCTGTTCCTTTGCAAATCATCAGTGATCCCTGCACTCAAGTGGGATGTTTAGGGCCATTGTGCTGCTTCTCCTGCATGGGGATGAATAAAAATGACTGTGGATAAACTGAAATAACAAATCCCTTTTAATAACAGTTGCCATTTCTGAATCTCTTGCTGGGAAGTGACACCAGCCATGTTAGAACACAGCATTAAGAGACTGTAATCCAGTTTCCAACCTGCGTTAACAATGTAACAGGCATAGGGGAATGGATGTTAAGATACGTTACATTAACCATTGTTTGGATTCTGCCCTTGTGGGGGAGAAAACATGCTGGCTGGGAGAAAGTGCACTGAAAATGTCTGCGTTTTACAGGGTTTCGAGGGCATGGTGTGCTTTCAAGCTGATCTGAGGTTGTATAGGCAGTCCCGCTAGATTGCTTAGTGAACTCCCCCCAAACACACACGTGTGCCGGACAGCATGACTGATTTAGGAACCGAGGCTCCTCCTTCAGAGTTGCATGGAACCCTTTGTGTGAGACAGGGGTAGGTGCTATGGGAGAGCAAGTTAACACTGCCGCTAGTGACACCAACTCCCATGTGGGTTTCCATTGGGAAAGATGCTGAATTCAGAGAGGAGCATATCACCTAGAGGATCTGATTTCCAGTCCTCCCAAACAGATGTGGAGAGACATCCATGGACCATGTTGGCTTGGCTCTGCTACTCAGATCCCTGTGTGTGCGTAGGGTGCTCTGCACTGGGCAGCAGAGGAGAGTAATAGAACCGTAAGTGTTCAATTTAAGACACTAAACATTATAAGAAGAACTAGAATAGTCTATTATGTTGGGCTTTGACATTGCTGGTTCACAAAAGACATCCCAGTGCAGACATGGCTGAGGCAATTAGGACTTTTAATTATCCACTAATGGCAGAAACAGCGGAGAGTGTAGTTTAGACAGAAGTCCGCCTTTCTTACCATAGTCCTCTAGCCCTGCTCTGTGTAGAAATGTGAGAGTCCCCTTTTCAAGACACCTCCATCAATAGAGAATTGAGGTCCAGGTGCCTTGTTATCAGAAGGTCCTGTCTGTAACTAAACTTGAACAAAAATGCCTCAGAGGGCATACTATGAATCCCCTGCTCCCCCGGTCAGCAGCAGTTACCTGCACAAGTTCTCCTGTTAACAACAAGTGCTCCGCGGTGAGAGGAAGAGGTTGGTAACCAGATCCAGTGTTTGCTCGTAAATTTCTCTTGATCGATGAACTTCTAGGTAGCTGGTCTGAAGAAAATGGAGGCATTTTTCCTTTAGAGGACGGCATGTGTTGAGTTGTGGAAATGTCTCCATCCCCTTTAACCCAAAGCCCGAGGTCTTGCAGTGCTTCCAGAACTGTTGTTTTTCTTCAGGCCTGTGTATTTTCTGACACTGCTGCAGTTTCAGATAACATCCAGACAAGGAGTGTATTGTGTCCAGGAAACATTAGAGCTTGACCTTCCAGTTTACTTTAAAGTTTACTTTTTTGTATGCTACTGTGTTCACCAGAACCCAAGCATTGGGCAGAGTGAATAAATCATGCTGCTGACAAAGCAAGTAATAAAGCAAAATGTTCTATCTAGATACTAATATAGGCCCTATCACCACAGTAGTTGGGCTCTTGCCTTCTTGGTAGTGGTGATAGGTGGTTTTCCTGGGCTGATGTGTACATGCATGGTTGGTTGTTTCAAAAAACTGCTTAGAGGCAGTTGCTGTGTTCTCAGGTACTTGATGGGAATGAAATAATCATCATATCTGAAGGCCATGTAAGAGTTGTAATCAACACTTAGAAATGTAACCTTGGCCGTTAGGCATTTTCTTTCCACAGATGCTTGTCCATGAAGCAGTTGCTGAAGTGTAAACAAATATGATTCAGCCTTTTCTGACCAAGAGCAGGATGACGATGCCAGTCAGCATAGGCACGGGAACTAGGAGCGTGGCGGGTGCTGCAGAAACCCCTGGTTTTATGTGGGATCCTGGCCACCGACCCAACGCCCAGGGTCCCGGTGCTGCTGGCCCCAGTCTCTGGGTTCTGCTCCTGGCCCCATGCCCGGAGTTCTGGCTGATGCCGGGCCTGCACCAGGGGGTCTCCTCCTGGCCCTGCACCTGGGGCTCTGCTCTGGGGAGAGGAGGCGCCAACAAGGGTAAGGGGGGTGCGAAGTAAAAAGTTTGGGGACCACTGGCTTTCAGCACCCTCATTGTAAAAAGTGTTTCAGCGCCACTGCCAGTCAGCACAGCTCAAAAAAGTATCCAGGCCTGTATGCCCTGCTAACAGCCAGCTAGTAAGATGGAATGTGATCTGCTTTGTAGGTTTTGACTTGAGAATGGTAAGTTACTTCTTATTTCAGATGGTACTTAGAGCAAATCTGTCAATAACGATTACGAAATACCGCACAAGGCCTTTCCAAAGTGCTTCCTCTAAATAGATAATGGTAGATGAAGGATTTTGTTGTACAAAGGAGGCATGAAATACTGGTTAAGTAGAAGACTCTCAAGTTGGAAGATGGGTTCTGTTCCTGGCTTTGCCATTGATTTGTGTGGAGAAAGTGTGTCTGAGAAGTGACCCTGAAAGTGACATTGTAGAGTTCCATGGTTACTCATTCTCATGACTTTGAAATAGTGCTGATGAAGAAAAAGAAGGGCAGCACAAGATTCGGTGTGGACTATAGATAATTAAATGAAGTTGTTTTTAAAGGATTCTTACCATTTTCCTGGTAGATATTGGCAAGTGGAAGTGGATCCAAGAGACAGGGAAAGGACCCCCCTTTTGTCTTAATGCCAGCCCTGGAAGTCACTATGGGTTTGCAAAGTTAAACCAAGCGTTTTCCATTCCCACATCATCATAACAAAAGTTCAATGCCCCCAGCCCCCTACACCCATTCTCAGTTGACCCCTAGGCACTAGCATAATAAACATAAATAATACTTATGCCCTTGTTGATGCCTGCTAGTTCCATTGCTTGTACTAGGTTTATACCAAATTGGTGTAACTTTTGGCCCTGAAATTGGAACTTAGTAAACAATTTTGTTGATGCAAAGAGGTAATAGAATCCAGATTTAACTTTTGGCCCTGAAATTGGAACTTAGTAAAGAATTTTGTTGATGCAAAGAGGTAATAGAATCCAGATTCACACCCATAGACGTTTGGCTCATAATAAAATTAAATTTGGTCACTATTTGACTCTGAGTCTAGCTGTATAACTGGTCTGCGGAGTAGAGGTGCTGGTTTTGCACTGTTGCTTTTCAGAGTAAAGCTACTCTAACCTTTCTGTGCCTCAGGCCATGTGTACATTATGGGCACGACAGTGGCACAGTTATTGCACTGGAGCTGTGCCACTGCAGTGCCATAGTGTAGATGTGTCCTACACAATGGAAGAAGTTTTTCCACCTTCTTGAGTCACAGTGGCTAGGTTGATGGCAGCATTCTTCTATCAACCTAGCTGTGCCTATGCCATGGGTGAGGTTGGCATACTGGGCTTCGGGTAAAATGGGAATAATAAATTACCCATAGGTATCATTTAAGGCTTAATTAATTAGTGTGTTAAAACAGTTTTGAGCCTCACTAGAAGGTACTGTAGAAGTCCAAGATATTCACTTGATATTACAAGATATTACACTTGTAATTACACTATTACACAGTGTGGGAAAACAGAATTTATATACTGAACCTACTTGTTGTAGTATTAATTATGCTATCAAGGCCTGGTTGGGAAGGGATCTAATTGGACAGAAGGTAAAGTGGCTACATTCTCTGTAATATAGGTAGTTGGTAATGTATACATTTGAAGAGGAAACAGTTTTGTGGCATTTGAATGTTAAATAGCGCTTGTCCTGTATATCTTAGTTAAATTAACTGAGAAGTTTTGCATGAGACTCTAAACATTTGATTTTGTATTATAGTTGATTAAGCCCTTACCTTGAAATGATGCATAAGTGCTTTTGTATATTACATTGGTCACTATTAGAAGTGTGACTGATGTTCTTGTTCAGAGCTTGAAAATCCAATTGAATCTAGTGCTTCTGGTCCTAAGGAAAATCTGAATGTGAATCTATGTGAGCAGATTTGAGCCTAAGGACAGTCAGCTCTGCTGCCTTTGCTGCTGCAGGGTGAAATTGACAAGATTTGGTTCAGTTTCACTTTGCTGTTGCTTTGCAAAGCCCTGGGTGTATCAACCTGAGCAGGGACTGGAGCTGGTCACAGGGAAGGAAGATTCAGAAGTAACAAGCACTTTCTGGCCCTTACAGCAAGATTACAAGAGAAAAATATACACCTTCAGTTGATGCAATTGTCCACTGGCACAGCAAAGAGAATAATCATTACTTCTCTCAGTCTGATTGGCAGCCAGTTTATTTTGAACCTGATCCCAATCTGTATCATACACATGGAGAGCAATGAGACAAGAATTGTGGCTTGACAGAAACTTTATATAACATGCTTTATATTTCCTAGCATTAGCATGTTGACAGCACTCTAGTTCCAAACAGGTGTTATGTCTCTCAAGTGCTGTACAAATGCCAGCTAATCCCCACAACACCACTGGGAAGTAGGTAGATATCAGCCCAGTTTTATAGATGGGGACACTGAGGCACAGAAGTGAAATGACTTACAGAGGCCAGATTCAGGATTACAATTCAGTAGTTTCTGGCTCCCTGTCCCAAACTTGATCTGCTAGTTTATGCTGTTCTCATTTAGGTTTAGTTTTTCAGTTTGTTTGTTTTGTGGCCTAACTTTGACTCTTTGAGTTTTTAATATGGTTCTGTTGTTGTGCTCTGATTGCTTGGCATTTGCTAAACTGTCAGGTGTTTGCCTACAGGTTAGGGTAAAATGCCTCTGGGGTTGCAGTAGCTAGAGTAAGAGTGTAGTACTTATACAATCCTATCATCATTGCTCAATAAATCTGCCTTTTTGCCATGTTTAATATAAAAATGACAGGGGGCCCTGAAGTAGTTTAAAAATTGAAATACATTAATCCTGCCACTCTCTCCTGACTAGTGCAACTGCTGATTTGGTTTAATAATTTTGTTTTTGGAAGTACAGATTCCCAGTCTTCAGTTCAATTGCTTAGGAGAGCTGTTCCATTATATATAAGGTACCTGCAGTAGTTTAAATCATTTAGCAGTCTAAAGTTCATTTAATCTGATTAATAGGGGATGAGTTTCCAGAGTGATACCTGAACCACGTCTGTCTCAGAGGGTTAAATTGGTGAGGATACTATGAGATTTCTTTTTTCTTGTCTGTCCTCATTTTTAGAAGTACTCCAGGAGAATCCCTCACAGGAGCTGGAGCAGAGGAAGCTAAGCCCTACTGTGCAAGGATGCAGTGCTGACTATCTCCTGCTACTGGAGGTCTTCTGTGGAGTGGTAGAGGGAGGAGCAGACCCTAAGCCATGTCTACACTACAGCCTATGTCGGCAAAACTTATGTCGCTCAGGGGTGTGATTTTCCATCCCCCTGAATGATATAAATTTCGCTGGCATAAATGATAGTATGCACAGCACTATGTCAGCTGGAGAGCTTCTCCGGCTGACATGGCTACCACCGCTTGTTGAGGTGGTGTTATGATGTTGACGGGAGAGCTCTCTCCCGTCGGCATAGAGCAACTACACAGGAGATCTTACAGTGGCGCCGCTGCATCGGTACAGCTGTGCCGCTGTAAGCTTGCTAGTGTAGACATGCGCTAATATACAAAACGGGAGAGATGCACAGAGATGGGGAGAAAAGCAGAGAAATGTAGCCATTAAATGGGCTGCTAGCGCTTCCCTATTAGAACTCAGGTATCTCCCCCCTCTCCCTGCTTTGAGAGTGTGTATGGAAAATCTGCTCCTTTTGTCTGATGCTAATGGAATTTCAATAAGCCTGAGAAGTTTGTCAGTTAGTGCAGGTTAAGTAGGTGTGTCATTATGTGGTGGGCTTTTTTTATTTGTTTTTTGGTCCGGGGAAAGACACTCAATTTTATGCATGTGGAGTATGGTTCTAATACTTTGTTGTGGTAGAATATCTACCATGGTCTTGAAAAGATTATTTAGGGACTAATCAATTTTCTGAGGGGTAGGGAGAGTTTGACAGATCAAAGGCATTGCTTCCACCTTCTTCCTTCCTCCCCAGAAATTGAGAATTCTACTCCCTCCTTCTTCTCTCCAGAAATTGAGAATTTGTCATTTACTAAGATTATAGATAATTGGATCTTTGTGACTCACTAATTGATACAGAAGTAGATTGGTAATGATGTCTCAGTCACAAATTTTAGATGGGTTGATTTTAGAGAGTCTGAATGTTGGATTAGACTCAGATTATTAGACTCAAATGTTTAGGTTGATTTATAGAATGACTCATATGATGAGAAGCTGAGATGACAGGTGCATTATAGCAGGGAGAAGTATAGAACAGAGAGGCAAAAGACTTTAGTAGTTTGTGGTTTCTTCACAGCACCAGTGAGGGGATCAAGTTATTTGTATAATGTGTAAGCAGCTGCTGGCATCGCACCATCGCACTTGTTTCTTGCTGGAACATTTGCAAGGAAAATGTCCTCATAGGATTAATCTTTCTGAATCTGTCTTTGACTAATCCAACAGGTATTTGTGCTGCATAAATACTTACAAATATAAACCTACACTTTTTAATATGATCTAATTTTTTTATTGAAGACCTTAGTTGGGGAGGAAAGTTATGGTATGTCTACACTTAGAGGAACTATACTGGCATGTAGGTGCAGTCTACATCTCCCTGAAAGATATTAGCTACGTCAATGGAAGCACTCTTCTGTTGTCATAGCTGCGTCTACACTGGGGGGTTATGGCGGCATAGCTACGTCAGTTGGGGTGTGGTTTTTTCACACCCCTGACTGACACAGCTATGTCGATATAACTCTTTTAAGTGTAGACCAATACTTAGTCATGTTTTAATTAGTCCTGATACGTCTGTAACCACTTACACCTGACACTAGTGGTAAATGTAATTGGAAGGACCCAGAATTTCAAGTGGTTTGGGAAGTTTGGCACTCGGTAACTTAATAAAACTGTATTTTGGAGCGCTGAGAGAAGCCATCAATCCAGCGCTGTTCTGAATTGAATCTCCCGACCTTCATGTCTGGGAGCCTTGAGTGTAAGACTTCTGCAATGTTCAGTGTGCATGTGTTAGCAGTAGTAATTGAGAGGGCTGGAGAGAGGAAAATGTGAACTGATACTGGGCCCCAGTCCTGCAACTGAAACCATTTGGACAGCCCCCTGCACTCCTTGTGGAGCCCTGTTGACTTCCTTATGGTTTTATATGGGCATAGGAATCTGTCCACATGTTTTGAGTTGGAGTCTTAGTTTGTACCGTATGCTTGTGTACTGCAAAAGTAGGAGCTCCAAAATGGAGCTACAGTAACTCCTCACTTAACGTTGTAGTTATGTTCCTGAAAAATGTGACTTTAAGTGAAATGATGTTAAGCGAATCCACTTTCCCCCTAAGAATGAATGTAAATGGGGGGGTTAGGCTCCAGGGAATTTTTTTTTTTGCCATACAGTACAGTACAGTACAAAGTACAGTACAATACTATAGTTGGGAGGTGCCCCTGCCTTACCCCACACAGGCATAGCCCACTGGCATTGGAGACAATGAGGCAGGCAAGGAGGCTGAAGATGCTGTGGGCTAGGAGAAGAACGTTGCACAGCAGCAGTGGCAGCTTCCCCTACTCTGCAAGCACCAGGGGCGGGGGACTCAACCCTCGGCCTGCCCATGCCACTCCTTCCCCCAAGCCCCACCCTTAACCCGCCTCTTCTTCCCCTCCCTTTACTCCGCACGCCACGTCCTCGCTCCTCCCCCCTCCCTCCCCTGCCTCCTGCCCGCGGCGCTGTGGGGGGGACGTAGGGGAGCTGATAAGGGGGCTGCCAGCTGTGGATAAAGCAGGCAGCCAAACGATGTTATAGCGAAGCATTGCACAACTTTAAATGGAGCATGTTCTGTAATTGAGCAGGGACATAAGATCGAAACAACGTTAAACGAGAGGACGTTAAGTGGGGAGTTACTGTATATCCATAGCCTTCAGAGATTAGTCTGCCATGCTCTAGTTTCTAACAGTTGTGCTTGTGAATCCTGAATTTCTGCTGATTTAGCATTGTTCAGAACTTGATGATAGAACTGGCTGTTTGTTTTATGCTAACTTGCCTACGTGATAATATGTAATGAAGAAACTAACTAGGAATTCCATATAGAAGTAATTTGTTAGAGGTGCCCTGCAAAGGATTAAAAAAATTATTGGACTTGAGTCCCTTTTCCACCAAGTCAGTTCGTAACTCTGGTGTTTGTAACTCTGAGGTTCTACTGTAGGTAATTGACACTTGCAGTTTCTATAGAAAAAGCTCAGTCCTGTTTAAATATATATTTTTAGTTGTATTTTATTTTATTTTCTGTGGTGGAAAGAGGGAGTGCCTAAGGTAAATTTTTAAAAGCACCTCAGTTCATCTTCAAAAATGGGATGTTGGAAGCAATATAAACTAAACTGAAAAAAAGCTTCTCTAATTCCAGAATAAGAGAGTCCACATGTGGCGTCATCCTGGTATAGCTACAGCTTTGTAGTTATACTGGCATAGTTATGTGGGTACATTTCCTCATGTACACAAGTCCTAAATCACTTAGGCACTTTTGAAAAATGTCACCTTTAGAGTCTGGGAAAGGCTTTTTCAGTAGAAATTAAATAAATCCTGGAACTGCATGCGTCGTTATTATTTGAAGTCGATGCTCTGCCCACATGCACACAGTTGCAGAAATGGGGCCTGAAATTTGTAACAGAACAGGATAGGAACCAAAACTCATGCGCTACTCTGCCTACAGAACAGTTGCAGTGAAGGCGCAAGTAATAGCAAATTCAGGTTGTTCAGCTTAATCCCTTTCCATCCGTAGACCAGTTGGGAGGTAGATAAACTCATTGTGACTGAAGTCTATCAGTAAAGAGGGCATAACAAGTATTACGTATTGCCTCTGTGCTTCAAGAACAAGCATAATAATCAATAATAATGGATAATAATGAATGGATGTGGGGGGCATGAGCATTCTTTGCCATGGGCCATAAAACATTGATTATGGAAGATTGATTAGGGAACATTGTTTAGGGAACATTGATTACACATGCTGACCCACATGCTTCAAGGTAACTTGTAGACAGGCTAAATCTTTAGAAACACTTGTTATTACCCAGGAGTGTTATCTAGTGGTAAGGTGTGTGGCTTTTTCTGTCTCTTATTTTTTTTTTAACCTCTAGGTGAAAGCCCCCCTCACGCCTAACATGTGCGTGTTAATTACATGAGGAAATTCATTCTTCTTTACATATACGAAACTGGACCTCCCCTTCCCCGCACCTTCCTGCTCTGGCCTGCCTAGTAGCATCCTGGCACCTTTTCCTTCCCTTGCCCTCATTCAGTGTCCCTGCCCCTCCATTTTTCCTCCCTTCCCACCCCCCAATTCTTTCCCCATTGTGAACTCCCTTCTCCCTCCCGTGTTTCCTTGATCCACATGGTCTCTCCCTCCTCTCCACAGTTCCCCTACACTTTCCTCATGTTCTGCCTGGGCCTCGTATGGGGACAGGTTTAGCTGAGGGCAGTGGACCTCATTCCCACTGGGAACAATAAGGGATGTCAGCCATCTTTACTAGGAGCAGCCTCACTTCTACCTGAAAAGGCTGTGGAGAAGTGGCAGTCGCCTTGGCTGAGGGCAATATATGGCTTCTGTTCCATTGAGAGCAATGGGACATAGTAGCCATTTTAAGCAAGGGGGAGAGGGGAACGTGAGGAAAGCTCCTGCTTTCTGCTGGCTGGACCTGAGTACAGCGTAGACACCCAGAACCAGGAAAAATGTAATAGTGTGAAAGTTGGCAACTCTGGAACTGGGGTCTGGTACTGGGACCCCTGGGTTCTGTTCCCAACTGTGGGAGGAGAGCAGTTAGAACAAGGGCTGGGCGGTGGAGCGTCTGGGGTCTATTCCCAGGCCAGCTGCTGTTCCGGTGCAACTGGTGGCCTTCTAGCTGGGTGCTGGGAAATGCCAGGCTGTAACATGGCCGTATTGCCGCAGAAACCAGCAGGCCGATCTTGCTGGGGCAAGTGCCTCCTAAGCAGGGCTGGGTGCCCTCCTCCACTCCCATTGGCTTCACTGAGTCAAGGGTGCTTAGCCACAAGGCAGAGTCGGGTCCCAAGGAGTGCAGGTCCTGAAGGGAAGTGTCCTTTACAGGCTTACTTGACTGTCCTGATGTTCATAGGACGATGAGCCATAACTCGGGTCGGGGGTGGAGGAAAGATTGAGAGTGGGGAATAAAGTGGGACAGCATTATAAGTTGCACACAAACTTGTATTAGTTTAATGAAAGATATAGATGATTCAGTTAACCATTGCAAGTTAGTATGTAGATGTTCTTATTTCATGTTAAGGTTTAGCTTAATTCTGTAAAACAAACAAAAATATTATGTTAAAACAAACCACTGAATTTGAAAGTAGTGTGCCCATACTAGGGGCTTGTACCAATTTAAAGCAGTTTATAAATTTATCTTGTTAATTCATTTCTCAATCCATGTAAACAAGGCCGTAATCAGTTTCTAAACCAATTTAGTTAAATCTGAACAACTTTTGTGTGTAGACAAGTCCGTAGTTTTAAGATTCAGGCAAACTGAGCAAATCTGCGTGAAATATGATAGTTTAGATATTCAGATCACTTGGAGAGGGTCTTCAGGGTAGAGGGAGACACTGTCCTCTTCATAGTGTGGTTTTAGATTTGAGCCTGGAGGACAAGCCCCCGTACCAATTTACCTGTGGCAGCCTGCACCTAGCTCACTTTTTTCTGTTTGTTTAAAAGCATCATTGCAAGGTTCCTGATTGATTCCCTTCCGCTAAGCCAGTGGAAGCAAGAAACTGCAGCAACAGTGGTGGATATCATATTACCCAGAAGAGAGAGACTTGCCTTTTTTATTTTTAATAGGCGTGTCTACAGGATATTATTGTATAATGTTCTGTACCCTCTATAAACCATTGAAATAATACGCATGCTGTCTGATACACATCTCTCTTCCATTCTCCCCCTTAAATCTTATATTGCTTAAATGGTATCCTGTGGTGTTTACATTATCAATAGAATATACTGACCTGAAAAAATGCCCCCTAATTTATGAATGCACCTTGTAGATTGTGTTTATGCCTGATACAACCTTCCTGTAGACAGCTCCTTGCTATGTAGTGGCTGCTTTGTTCTGCTACATTCAAAATCTCCATAGAAGGTTTTAGCTAAAACAAGGTTAACTACATTCTTAAGCAAAGATTTTCTAAGAGTTTGCCTTGCACGTAATGTATCTGCCTACTTTAGAATTAGGTTTCAAATGTACCTGGGGCGTAGTCTGGCAATGCCAAAGTCTTTGTTAACATACTGCATGATTATAACAAATGGGCTAAATGCAAATGGTCTCTTTTCCCATTGCTTGTTTAATTAGACATGAGAGCATGACTTCTGTGTCATAGTGCTCTGTATGTTTTGTAAAATCATTAGCATGTCAAAAGCACAGTGCAACCGCTCTGGACTTTAGTGTTAATTGACGCATCTGCAGGAGTCTTGGAAAGTTTACTCATATGCAAACTAGTATATTACTATAGGGGAAACTTTTGGACAAGCTATTTCACAATTTTTGTTTTGTAAGTACTTGACTTTGCTGTGGTTTGGGAATAGGAGCTCAGTGCTCTCAAAGGATGAGGACTTTGAATGCACCAAAGCTTTGAATGTGCATCTGGCATGTCAGAATACAGTTGAAGGCTGGAGAAACCTGCTTGGCTGGTTGCCTTGGGTGAGTAGAAATTTTGCATGTGTTGAATGGGATAAGAGTCTTCCAAGGGATTGACACCACATGTGGGGGCAGAGCAGTTTCTCCAGGAGAGGAGCGTGAGAGAGCAGAGTCTCCTAAGTGATCCCTCTTGGCGGATGGGAGCGGGGAGCAGAGGACAGAGAAAGGTATTGGGGAGAGTCAGTTTCATCAATACTAGTCATTTTCTCCCTTGTTGAAAACACCCTTGTGAACACCAACAGAAGAACAGGAAAACCCTTGAAAAAAGATTTTTAAAAGGAAATAAATTCAGGACATATCATCTATCAGAAACTCGGGTTTTAAAAAATCAGTCAACTTCACAAATGTGGTGTTGACAGTGTCCCTTTAAATCTAATCTCATGCCACAGGATACCAGGCTTTATACAGAATAGCTAAGCAGGCCTGTTTGTGCCCGTGCACAAGCATTCAGTACTGTATCCTCTCAGGGACCACTTTCATGCACACTATTGCCTTCTGTCCAGCTAGTGTTGTACCCCAGCTAAAAACATTTACAGAGAGCCCAGGTCTCTTCTTCATGCTCTGATGTTATTGCACATGGAGACATTGGAATATACCCAATTGAGTGTTCAAATGATAATCCCTTTGAAACTGTATGGACTGGATGTAGATGCTACTGTGTTTTGTGTGTGAAAGAGAAACTATTCATAAGGAGCTGGTCTACCTTGGGAGCTTCCATCGGCCTAGCTATGTCTCTCAGGGGTGTGAAAAATCCACACCCCTGAGAGATGTAGCTATGCCAACCTAACCCCTGGTGCAGACAGTGCTAGATCTCGAATTCTTACGTCGACCTACCTACTGCCTCTCAGGGAGGTGGATTACGTATGCCAATGGGAGACCCCCTCCTGTCAGTGTAGGTGGTATCTACACCAGTGGTTCCCAGACTTCAACAACCCGCGAACCCCTTTCACTAAAATGTCAAGTCTCATGAACCCCCTCCTAAAAATGAATATTTCCAGGGATTTTCTCATCATAAATTATAAAAGCAGTGATCTTGGAAATACAAAATTTGTTTTTATGACATGCTTATTACACACTATTTATTAATAATTGTTTATCATCACAGTATTTTTATTACATTATGAAAACAGTAACACTCTTCCAGGATCTCACTTTTGTAGCTTGTATCACTTTTGATTAAGCCTGTTATAAGACAAGGCTCCTATCAGAGACGCCAGTAGAAAAAAGAGGTGCGGGGGCAAAGCCCCCACACACCCTGGAGTCTGGGGGGAGCACTGCTGGAAAAGTGGGGGGGCCCGTGAGGGCTGCCGGAAAAAAAGGGGAGGGACTCGCGGGGGGGCGCCGACACGGGGGCGGCACGTGACCCTCCTACTGGTGCCTCTGGCTCCTATGTTTCATCAAGGAGTATCAGATGTGAAACGGTAGGAAGGTATTTAAGAAGCCAACTCAAAGAGTTCCTCCTACACAAGTATTCAGGTCTTGAGCAGTCCAGGCAAACAATGCACGTTACAACAAAGCTTAAACTTGTTCTTCATAGTAATTTAAAAACAACACTAGCAGCTATAACGATGCTGCCCCTGGCAGGACACAACTGAGAGTATCAATTCAGGACAAATTCCTTAGAGCAGGGCATTTACAGCCCAAGGTTGGGTTTCCTTTACTATTTAAGTACAACAAACCAGCCAAACAGAGAGGACTTCGATCTCACCCCTCTGGCTAACCATAAGTCATACAAGCAATTCCCTTAGACACTCCAGTTTCCCAGTATCACCACCAGTGCCACTCGTTATGGGGACGAATGGTTATGAAAACCTATACCCCAGTAAAAGAAAAAAGGTTCTCCCGATCCCAAAGTACCAAGCCCCAGACCCAGGTCAATAGACAAGTCAGCTCTAATCCACAAATCACGCTGATGCCAATCCTTTAGAATCTAAAATCTAAAGGTTTATTCATAAAAGAAAGAAATATAGATGAGAGTTGAAATTGGTTAAATGGAATCAATTACATACAGTAATGGCAAAGTTCTTGGTTCAGGCTTGTAGCAGTGCTGGAATAAACTGCAGGTTCAAATCAAGTCTCTGGAGTACATCCACAGCTTGGATGGGTCATTCAATCCTTTGTTCAGAACTTCAGTGTAGCAAAGTCCCTCCAGAGGTCAGAAGCAGTATTGAAGACAAGATGGAAGGGTTTCCAGGACCTTTTATATTCTCTGCCATGTGGAAGGACACCCCTTTGTTCTTACTGTGGAAAATCACAGCAGCAAGATGGAGGCTGGAGTCACGTGGGCAAGTCACATGGGTGAGTCACATGTCCATGCACGACTCAGTTCTTTGGAGAGCAGCCATTGCTCACATGCTACGTCTTATGTGGATTGGAGTCTCCCAAGGTCCATTGTCAGTTAAGTGTTTCTTGATTGGGCACTTCACTAATGCTACTTAGAATCAAACACATTGAGATACAAGTACATAGCCAATATTCATAACTTCAACTACAAAAATGATACACACATGCAGATAGCATAATCATAACCAGCAAATCATAACCTTTTTATAGACACTTCACACGACAACCTTTGTACAATATTTGCTGCAAATATATAATAGTGGTTGCCACAATGATCTATACAATTATGTAAATAACGTCACAGCAGCCTATTTAATTTTAAACACAGCAAAAAATATCCACCTCCCTTTCTATGTTGTATAAGGAGTCTTGAAGTTTAAATCTCCTCAGTGTGATAGATATGCCTGCTTTGATCTGCTTAGCTCTTGGAAGTCCAGGAACTCCGAGCTGCTGGCCCCATTTGACAGATGGGCAGCCATTTGACAGCTCTGTCCACCATTAGGGAATTTTTTCCCGAGAACCCCCTGTAACATTTTGTTAACCCCCAGAGGTTCACGAACCCCAGTTTGGGAGCCACTAATCTACACTGAAGTACTACAGCGGCATATATGTACCCAAGCTGAGAGATTTCCTGAAATGTCTCACATACTTTGTCTGTTTAGTTTCATGGCCCCTGTCCTGGTCAAAAGTGAGATTAGATTTCCTCTGTAGTCTATTATGGTGCCAGTAGGAATTCATCACTTTGGGAAAATAGTTTCTGCATTTTTTGGGGGGTTGGGGGCTTCTTTTCGGGTGTGGGGTGGACAAAGAGGACAATGACAATAAAAAGTGACTTTTTATATAGTCTAGAAGTAGGGGTATCTTTTACATAGTTAATATTCTCTCCCCCTCTCGTTTTTTTAACCTATCTCAGTATGTTTTTGCAGCACTTCATAGGAAATTTCAGAATAAAGATCACAATACCCCAGAGTAAGAATAGCTGTTACTGATGTGACGTGTATTTGACAGATCCTATATTTATATACCACATGTTGGCGTTCCCATGTCATTCAAATGTTCTATTAGTTGTTTGAAAAAAATAAACAGCAAAAAATACGTATCCCTTTGTAATAGTAGAATATTTCATGATCAGTCCTATATATATATATATATATATGTACATACATATATATATACACATACACACACACACACACACTCTTCGATGGAAGATAACATTTGTTAATAATTACAGAGTATTTTGTATTTAAATCTGCTCGTATCTTAGTTGACATCTGGGTGGGGTTTTCAAAAACATCTAAGTTAAAATCTCACACCTATGTATAAAGTTACATTGATGCTATAAATGGCACCATCTAAATATTTTGCTATTTCATTTATACATATTAATTATATCGGTTTATTGCCCCCAAAGCCCCAGGCACCTTTGGGGCTCCACTCTGTAGGCACCAGACAAACACACTGGAAGTCCATCCCTCAAAGTGTCTGCAATCTTAAAAGCAATAAATAAATAATGCAAAATACAAGCATATTGATCCAGGGTTATGGTTGGAAAATGTCCAGTGAAGTGTGTGTGTGTGAGAGAGAGAGAGTGAGTGAGTGTGTAAGGCTGTTAAAAACAGATAGGTTTATTTTTCAGCAGGGAGCAAGAACTCTGCATCTTCACCTTCTGTTTCTATTTATTTATTGGCATTTCCATGGCACTCATCGCCATAGCATCTAAGAATCTCATCAGAATCCTGAGTTAAGCCTCATGACCCTTTTGAGTTAACAAAGTATTGTTAACTCCAGTTATACAAGTGGGGAAACTGAGGCACATCATCATTAAAGGACTTAGCCACACACAGAGATAGTAGTAGTGCCAGAAACTCCTTAATCACTGTTCTATGCCTTAACTTACACTTTCCTCTCTCTCTTCTGTCCTCCCCATGACTAAAACAAAGGGTACGTCTACACTTACTTCCGGGTCCGGCGGTAAGCAATCGATCTTCTGGGATCGATCCCGGAAGTGCTCACCGTTGACACCGGTACTCCAGCTCGGCGAGAGGAGTACGCGGCATCGACGGGGGAGCCTGCTCGACGCGTCTGGACCCGCGGTAAGTTCGAACTAAGGTACTTCGAATTCAGCTACGTTATTAACGTAGCTGAATTTGCATACCTTAGTTCGAAGTGGGGGGTTAGTGTGGACCAGGCCAAAGTGTCATCTACCCCTACCTGTGGCACTTTTGCCAGGGCTCAGTTAAAGACAATGTTCAGATACCTTCAGAAAACCCTGCATTTATACTTCATGCCATCCGTTTGGGATTAGCTAGCACTGAACTAATGCATAGGGAATTTTTCACAATGAACTAAACTGTGCTCTGTTGTTGGAGTAGGAAGTGAAAATAGTACTCAGAGATAATGTTTTCTTGCTGATTAAACCCTTGTTTCAAATGTAACTACTAGTGGATACAAGCTGCCTTAAAACTATTTGTTCATTTTGAAAATGAGGGTTAGCTTGAACTTGTGCAACAAACCAACTCTCTTCCTGTGAACCCTCAGTCTTTGCAGAGTTTAAATTTGTTGGCCTAGAGGTATGATTCGTGCTCTGTGGATATGAGGATCAGATTTAAATCCCAGAAAAGCCTTTGAAGAGATTTGTAAAAATTAGCTGCACCTATACATTTGTAAGCAAAGGTCGTCGTGTGGCTGAGAAACCAGAGTGGAATGCAGGAGACTTGGGTTAAATTTCAGTGTCTGCTGTAGATTCCTGTGTGACCGTGGTCCATGAATAAATCACCTAACCTCTTTGGACTTCCATTTCCCCATCTGTCAAATGGGGATCATGCTTCCTGGATTGCGAGTGTGTTGTGAATATAAAATTCATTACAATCGATGCTCAGATACCCCCATGTTGGGGGCCATATTCGAATGTACAGAAAGACATTTTTAAAAAGCCAAATGTAATGAAGAAAAAGCTTTCAGTGGGACCCTCTGCAGTGCTGTCTATTGAGTCTGCAAATAGAGAATCAATAGTTGTGAGAGTTGTGAATTGTCCTCGGTTGTCTTACAACGTTCCCAACATTAACTCTGAATCCTATTGATGAACACTGAAATATCAACATTAACTCCCTTTCACTGTTAATAATTTTAGCAGAAACAGTCGCCTGTTTGGGATTGTGGGAAGAGCTTAAGTAGAGTGTCCTCCCATCTGGTTGAAAAGGTCATGATAAGATTTCCTTCAGTCAAGACTATTCTAGAATAATTTTATGGGATGGGATTTTAAGAGGAACCTATGGGAGTTAGGGTCCATTGGGAGTTCATCCCATGATTCCCTTACACTCCAGTGAAATCCCAGCTGTGTTAACATTTATCAGAGTTTTAACTATGCAGCCTGACCCCTGCAGGAACCTATTTCAGCTCAGGGCTTTATGACATGTTTTAAATATATTAGCATAAACTTTGACATGACAGCTTTCTCCTTTTCAATAACATTGCTGATATTTAGAAAATACTTCATCTCACAGAGATAACATAAACTACAGAAATGCACCAAATTGTCCTTGACCAATGCTCCTACAATTCTTCCCTTGTCGTCTTTGACGATAAAGTTGCTGTCGTCAATGGATTATTTTTGTCATCAGAATACATTTTGATTGTGTAAAATCCCATTTCCAAATAGTGTTAGGAATTTATATTTTAATTGGTTGGATTGTAAGTATTTTGGAAATCTTTTGTTTTTCACTCTGTGGAAGATATGCACCGGCGGCATCTCTAAAGAATGTGTATGGTGTTGAATGTTATAACGTGTCTAGTGAGTTTGTGATTCTGGATTGTTAGCCCAGTAAGAAGCTGGAGATTAAGCCTCTTAAAGTAGCATTTCCCCTGAGGATTCAGTGGTTGAGTTGGACCTGAATCTCTCACTCCGTTGATGATTACAAACTGTGACTGATTTGAATGGACACTGGGTAAAATTTTAATAAGTGACTTAGGCTCCTAAATCCCATTGACTTTGAATGGGATTTAGATGCTTTTGAAATGTTGACCTGCTAACTATATTGTACCTGCATGGAAACAAATGCCCCATTTACTTTAGTAGTAATACTCTAAAAGCACATGTTTTAACAAATGCAAACATTTTAAAGCACCAGTGTGTACAAGGAGTGTGATTCTTCAGGAAGATATTGATTCATGTTATCTGTAATACTAATCAGATGCAATCAGGGTGGATATGATTTAAATAAATCACTAGTCAGGATTTCTACATAAAAGTGCATTCTTGTTGGTTGTTACAACCTTAATACATATTCTTCATACAACTCAGAGATAGATGTAGGTTTCATTTTTAGAAGGTACACACTTTACATTTTTAAAGTGATTTATTTTGAAAACTTTTCAGATTAGTTTTACAGCCATATCAGAAAATGAATGATTGTTTGGTTATTTCATTTATCAAAGGTAACTGAAGCAGATATTTATGAAGTCTCTGGGAGGTGAACTATCTCCAATTCAACAGGTTAATCATTAATACTTGGAGAATTTTCTTGCCATGCTGTATTAGGAGGAGAACATCACCAGATAGATATTTAAATTGTTTTATTTAACTAAAACAACAATGTTATATACACCTCCACCTCGATATAACTGTCCTCGGGAGCCAAAAAATCTTACGCGTTATAGGTGAAACCGCGTTATATCGAACTTGCTTTGATCCACCGGAGTGCGCAGCTCCGCCCCCCCGGAGCGCTGCTTTACCGCATTATATCCGAATTCGTGTTATATCGGGTTGCGTTATATTGGGGTAGAGGTGTATTCTGGATTTCTTTCTTCATCAACAAACATATAATATTTTAACAAAACAAGCATATGAGTTTTTGAATTTAGTTAAACATTCAAGTTTTCTAAATTCAGGTTTGTTTTTGTTAAAATTGTTTTTAGCTAAAATAGTTAAATGAAATATTTTACAAAAAACCCACAAAAATTAAATCGACTATGTCAGCCAGTCAACATGAGAAACTTAAAATATTGGATTCTGCAGCTAACATAGGGCTTATCTACACATTCATATATTCGAGGGGCACAGATGCTTCCTCCGTTTCACAGTGGGGCAGGAACACTAGCAATCCTCCCGTTTGGCCTGTCCATTGCCCCCAGGGTATTCAGGAAATGTATGTCAGTGGTGGCGGCCTACCTCAGGCACTGGGGGGTCCAGATCTTCCCCTGTCTGGACAACTGGTTGGTCAAGGGCAGCTCCCGGTAGCAGGTGCGGGATCACATAGCACTCCTTCTGGCCACGTGCACCACTTTGGGCCTGTTAGTAAACAACACCAAGTCCACGTTAGTCCCGGTACAATGCATAGAGTTTATTGGGGTGGTCCTGGACGCCTTGTCGGCGGACTGGTTCGAGACCCTGAAGGGGCTCATTGATATGGTCAGAAGGTTTCCGGTGACAACAGCCAGAGCGTGCCTCCAGTTCTTGGGTCACATGTCGGCGTGCACATATGTGGTCTGTCATGCCAAACTCAGGATGAGGCCCCTCCAGCTCTGGTTGGCCTCGGAGTTCTCACAGGCTAGGGACAGGGACAAAGCCAGTGATCACCTCCCTACTGTAGTGGTCCTCCCCGAGAAACATGCTCCAAGAGGTCCCATTCAGGGGCAGGGCCCCGTTGCTGAAACTGGTGTCTGATGCGTCGGACCTGGGATGGGGGGCGCATGTGGGGAACGTTCAGACTCAAGGTCTATGGTCAGCTCAGGATCTGACCCTCCATAAACATCAAGGAGCTCAGGGCGGTACGGCTGGCGTGCATGGCCTTCTGCTCGCACCTGTAGGGTCGGGTGGTCAGGGTCCTCACGGACAACATGGCCTCGATGTTCTACATCAACAGGCAAGGCGGGGCCCGATCCTCTGTCCTCTGCCATGAAACCCTCAGGTGGTGGGACTTTTGTATAGTCTATGACATCTGCCTACAGGCCTTCCATCTGCCGGGCACCTGGAATGTGCAGGTGGATCGCTTGAGCAGGGACTTCTCCTCTCAGCACGAGTGGTCTCTCCACCCAGAGGTGGTGCACAGACTTTTCCAAGTGTGGGGAACTCCCGAGGTGGGCCTGTTCATGACTCGGCAGAACTGTCGCTGTCCCCGGTTCTGCTCCAGTGGGGACTGGGCGCCATCTCTGATGCCTTCCTCCTGTCCTGGTCAAGCCAGTTTCTCTATGCCTTTTCCCTGTTCCTGCTGATCGGCAAGGTCCTGGAAAAGATGAAGATGGACAAGGCCCGGGTCCTTCTGATTACCCCGGCCTAGCCCAGGCAGCATTGGTACGGGACCCTCACTGGCCTGGCGGTTGCCCCGCCGTGGCTGTCCCACCCGGACCTGCTCTCCCAGGACCAGGGCTGCCTCCTCCACCCCAATCTAGTGGCACTCCACCTCACGGCGTGGCTGCTCAATGGTTAGGTAGGGAGGAAAGGACGTTCTTGGAAGGAGTTCAGCACGTCCTTCTAGAAAGCAGGCGCCCTTCCACGTGCCGAGCCTACTTGGTTTTCCAGATGGGTGGACGAGTGGGGCGTTTCCCCAGTGGCCGCCCCGATCCAGCTGATTCTGGACTACCTCCTTCATCTTAGAGCCTGGCGCCCTCATCAGTCAAGGTGCACCTGGTGGCCATATTGGCCTTCCATCCATCGGTGCAGGGCCACACGGTATTCTCCCATGCTATGACTGGCCGATTCCTTAAGGGGCGGGATCGTCTCTTCCCGTATGTTAGGCCCCCAGTTCTGCAGTGGGACCTAAACCTGGTGTTGGCCCATCTCACGGGGCCCCCGTTTGAGCCGCAAGCCATGTGCTCCTGGTCACACCTCTCGTGGAAGGTAGCCTTCCTGGTTGCGATCACGTCGGCTAGGCAGGTCTGGGAACTCAGGGCCCTGACCTCTGAGCCCCTGTACACGGTGTTTCCTAAAGATAAGATCCAGCTCCACCCACACCCCTCGTTCCTCCTGTAGGTGGTCTCCACCTATCACATGGGTCAGGACATTTTTCTGCCGGACCTCTGCCCCAAGCCCCGTGCGTCCAGTGAGGAGCGCCGCCTCCACACGCTGGATGTGCGACAGGCTCTGGCTTTTTACCTGGAGTAGACTAAGCTTCAGAAAGTCTTCGCAACTGTTCATCGCCTCGGCCGAGCGCATGAAAGGTCGTCCGATCTCCACTCAGCGGCTGTCCAACTGCATCACCTCGTGCATCCGTACCTGTTATGACCTGGCAGGAATCCCTCTGCCACCAATTGTGAAGGCGCACTCAACTCGGGCGCAGGCTTCGTCGGCTGCCTTTTTGGCCCATGTCCCCATTCAGGACATTTGTAGGGCTGCCACATGATCTTCAGTTCACACGTTCACCTCGCATTATGCGATTTTCTCTCAGACCAGGGAGAATGCCGTGTTCAGCAGGGCTGTTCTCCACCCCAAGAGTTTGTGAACTCCTTCCCACCTCCAACAGATATAGCTTGGAATCACCTATTGTGGAATACACATGAGCAATCACTCGAAGAAGAAAAGACAGTTACCTTTTCCTTAACTGGTGTTCTTCGAGATGTGTTGCTCATGTCTATTCCACATCCCGCCCTCCTTTCCCTCTGTCGGAGTTGTCTGGCAAGAAGGAACTGAGGGTGGGGGGAGCGCTCCCCTATAGGTACTGCTGGGGAAAAACTTCTGGCACTGGTGCACGTGGTGAGCGTGCACACCTATTGTGGAATAGACATGAGCAACATATCGAAGAACACCAGTTACGGACAAGGTAACTGTCTTTTTCCTGTTTGTTCATAATCTGGAAAGAAAAACAAGCTTTCCTGCTTTTTCAGGTCCCAAACGATTTCTGAATTTGGAATGAATTAGTCCAAAGGAAGAAAATAATCTTTCTACACAGGCAGAAAAAGCTACTGCTGTTAAAAGTGAGATTATCACTTCAACAGTCTCTGAATCCAAGTGCTTAAGTGACTTCCACCAGTTCACTTTAAACACCTTTAAAACATCATCAGCAAACATGTATTTCTTGAATGGTTCTTATTCCCAAAATGGGTCTCTTTTACGGCCTGCTCCCATTATAGGTTTTCCCTTCTAGTGAGAGAATAGTATGATAGATCTCAAATCAATGAAGGCTACACTCAGAAAGACCTCAAGACTTCTGGAATATGCTGCTCAAACAGTTTCACTTTTGTTTCTACTACTGCCTGTCCCTCCCTTCTCACATTTATCTCCGGACTTTTTCTCCTTGTCCAGATCTATTCCGCCCCCAAGAATCTTCTATTAATTGAACTTTTTGAAACTTTGCACTTTTAGAGAGAAGTAAGGGATTGACTCTGTGTACACAAATTTGCAGAGGGACAATAGGGTTGAGGTCTGTTATTTCTCACCTCTATATATTATTTACTTAAAAACATTTTTGCTGTTAACAACCATGTTATCTCTGGAGACACAAATCCACAATTTGAGAACTGCAAAACTAAGCATCTCTGATGGTATCTTCTAGACTGAGCATTGAGTCCCATTGGGTAGATAGAAAGATTAACCTAAATAATCTATACAGAAGCCCATGGAAACCCATAAGATTGGGTCCCTAATCCATGAACTATTGGAACTCATTTACAAAACTTTTCTTAAACATTACATGAATATATTGTCTCATACTATAGAATTAGATTTTATAATCCCAATTCCATGATGACAACAAAGATTTTGGTGGCACCTTAAAGACTAACAGATTTATTTGGGCATAAGCTTTCGTGAGTAAAAACCTCACTTCTTTGGATGCATAGAGTGAAAGTTACAGATACAGGCATTATATACTGACACATGGAGAGCAGGGAGTTACTTCGCAAGTGGAGAACCAGTGTTGACAGGGCCAATTCAATCAGGGTGGATGTAGTCCACTCCCAATAATAGATTATCTATTATTGGGAGTGGACTACATCCACCCTGATTGAACTACATCCACCCTGATTGAATTGGCCCTGTCAACACTGGTTCTCCACTTGCGAAGTAACTCCCTGCTCTCCATGTGTCAGTATAGAATGCCTGCATCTGTAACTTTCACTCTATGCATCCAAAGAAGTGAGGTTTTTACTCACGAAAGCTTATGCCCAAATAAATCTGTTAGTCTTTAAGGTGCCACCAAAATCCTTGTTGTTTTTGTAGATACAGACTAACACGGCTACCCCCTGATACTTAATTCCATGATGAGATATCTTTGAGCTATAATGTATCTTAATTAAAACTATCTTTAGATAGGCTTTTCCCCCAAAAAGCATTTTATCAAAAAATCTGATTTAAATAAAAAACATATATTTTTTAAATTAAAAAAAAAAAATCATTGATTTTTATCCACCCTGGATGCAATGCTCAAGCAAGTAAAACCCCAGCAGAAATTGAGGAAAAATCATACAACTTTGAGAATCCTTCCTGAAATGTCTTGTCCAAAGGGGTTCCATGGCATGTAAGACATTGCCAGCAGAGTGCAAACTGGGAAATTGCTTTTATTTCTTTACATCAATTGATTCACAATTATCTGGCTGTCCTTGCAGCTCTTCTAGTACTGCTGTCTTCACTGTCCCTGTCCTGTTCCTTTGGTTTATTTGTTGCATTTCCTTGTTGCATCATGCTTGAAATTGGATGATTAGCCCTTTAAGGCAAGGGCTGTCTCTTGCCTTTTTATGTAACATCTAGGTTCTGATACTGATTTAGGACCTCTGACCCTACTGTAATACGAATAATAAGTGAGAGCCAGGGAAATGCATCTGCTTTGGTCATGGTGGTGGGGGGGGAGGAAGGGGAGAGAAGACGGGAGAGAACAAAGGGTTACATGTACATTACAAACAAATTGAAAGCCCTTTTTTGGACATTGATCACATTTTATTTTATGTCAACAATGCAAAGGGCACAGGAATAGGATAAAGTGAAACAGTAACATGAGTCAGCACACTTCTATATCTTTATAGCCTTTTTGTGTGTAAATATCTTTGCAGGTCATCTATATATCAAACTAAAATAGATAAATGTGCTACCGACTGATTCCCATCCTCCCCCTGTTTTACAAAGCACAGGGGAAACACAGGTTTCCGTGGTAGCTGTGTTAGTCTGTATCAGCAAAAAAACCGAGGGGTCCTTGTGGCACCTTAGAGACTAACAAATTTATTTGGGCATAAGCTTTTGTGGGCTAGAATCCACTTCATCAGATGTATGAAGTAAAAGATACAGGAGCAGGTATAAATACATGAAAGGATGTGGGTTGCTTTACCAAGTGTTAAGTCAGTCTAACAAGATAAATCAATTACCAGCAGGATATCAAGGGAGGAGAAATAGCTTTTGAAGTGGTAAGAGAGTGGCCCATTACAGACAGTTGACAAGAAGGTGTGAGTAACAGTAGGGAGAAATTAGTAAACCTCTGCCCCGATATAACATTGTCCTCAGGAGCCAAAAATCGTACCGCATTATAGGTGAAACCGCGTTATATCGAACTTGCTTTGATCCACCGGAGTGCGCAGCCCCGCCCCGCCCGGAGCGCTGCTTTACCGCGTTCTACCCGAATTCATGTTATATCGGGTCGCATTATATCGGGGTAGAGGTGTATTGGGGAAATTAAGTTTAGGTTTTGTAATGACCTAAACCATTCCCAGTCTTTATTCAGACCTATTCTGATGGTATCTAGTTTGCAAATTAATTCCAGTTAATTAATTCTGCAGCTTCACGTTGGAATCTGTTTTTGAAGTTTTTTTGTTGAAGAATTGCCACTTTGAGATCTGTTATCGAGTGACCAGAGAGATTGAAGTGTTCTCCTACTGGTTTTTGAATGTTATGATTCCTGATGTCAGATTTGTGTCCATTTATTCTTTTGCGTAGAGACTGTCCGGTTTGGCCAATGTACATGGCAGAGGGGTACTGCTGGCACATGATGGCATATATCACATTGATAGATGTGCAGGTGAACAAGACCCGGATGATGTGGCTGATGTGGTTAGGTCCTATGATGGTGTCCCTTGAATAGATATGTGGACAGAGTTGGCACCGGGGTTTGTAGCAGGGTTTGGTTCCTGGGTTGGTGTTTTTGTTGTGTGGTGTGTAGTTGCTGGTGAGTATTTGCTTCAGGTTGGGGGGCTGTCTGTAAGTAAGGACTGGCCTGTCTCCCAAGGTCTGTGAGAGTGAGGGATCATCCTTCAGGATAGGTTGTAGATCCTTGATGATGCTCTGAAGAGGTTTTAGTTGGGGCCTGTAGGTGACAGCTAGTGGTGTTCTGTTACTTTCTTTGTTGGGCCTGTCTTGTAGTAGGTGACTTCTCGGTACCCTTCTGGCTCTGTCAATCTGTTTCTTCACTTCACCAGGTCAGTATTGCAGTTTTAAGACCGCTTGATAAGATTCTGTAGGTGTTTGTCTCTGTCTGAGGGATCGGAGCAAATGCGGTTGTATCTTAGAGCTTGGCTGTAGACAATGGATCATGTGATGTGGTCTGAATGAAAGCTGGAGGCATGTAGGTAAGTATAGCAGTCAGTAGGTTTCTGGTATAGGGTGTTTATGTGACCATCACTTATTAGCACTGTAGTGTCTAGGAAGTGGACCTCTTGTGTGGACTGGTCCAGGCTGAGGTTGATGGTAGGATTGAAATAGTTGAAATCTTGGTGGAATTCCTCAAGGGCCTCCTTCCCAGGGCTCCAGATGATGATGTCACCAATGTAGCGCAATTAGAGTAGGGGCGTTAGGGGACAAGAGCTGAGCAAGCGTTGTTCTAAGTCAGCCATAAAAATGTTGGCATATTGAGGGGCCATGCGGGTACCCATAGCAGTGCTGCTGACTTGAAGGTATAAATTGTCCCCAAATCTGAAATATTTGTGGGTGAGGACAAAGTCACAAAGTTCAGCCACCAGGTTTGCCATAATGGTATCAAACTTAATTTCCCCAATACTAATTTCTCCCTACTGTTACTCACACCTTCTTGTCAACTGTCTGTAATGGGCCACTCTCGTACCACTTCAAAAGTTATTTCTCCTCCCTTGATATCCTGCTGGTAATTGATTTATCTCGTTAGACTGACTTAACACTTGGTAAAGCAACCCACATCCTTTCATGTATTTATACCTGCTCCTGTATCTTTTACTTCATACATCTGATGAAGTGGGTTCTAGCCCACGAAAGCTTATGCCCAAATAAATTTGTTAGTCTCTAAGGTGCCACAGGGACCCCTCATTTTTTTTAGGGGAAACACAGTTACCTTGTGCTTTGCTTATTATACATATAAGCAAAATGCCAAGGGTTTCCTCTCTGTGGATTCAAATGTATATAATCTGGTAAAAGCCTTGCTTCTTTGTAAACGTTTGTACTGCTGCTGGTACAACAGCCCATATCACCTCTGATTTGTTCAGTTTTCAAATTGGAATTTTAAATCACCTCTGTTTTACTTTTGCTTTAGGTTTCATTGGAGACATCTTAGGTCTCTACTGCCATTGGGGGTGCTCAGCCCTTGAGAGCAAAGAAAATAAATCAAGAGAGCTTTTAGGGTTTCAGTCGTAACATGGGGTCTCTTCTTGACTTCCTCAGCGTAAGCTTGCTCAGCAAATCACTGGGAAATCCTATGGCTTTGCCTCTGTTGTTCCAATCCCTGCCAAATGTTGAGCCCACTTACATCAGGGCTGACATTGGCCAGTGACTCTCAGGCTGTTTCTCCACTACAGCCTATGTCAGCAAAACTTACATTGTTCAGGGGTGTAAATATTCCACCCCTCCTCCAGCGACATAAGTTACACCGTCATAAGCATTCATGTGCACACCATTGTGTCGGCGGGAGAGCTTCTCCTGCCAACATAACTTATGCTGCTCGCGGAGACGGGTTTTTTTATGCCAACGGGAGAGACCTTGCCTGTCAGCATAGAGCGTCTGCACCAGCGCAGCTGTATCGGTACAGCTGTGCCACTGCAGTGCTGTACGTAGAGACATGGCCCAAGGAACCATCGATGTCCAAATAATCTGAAAAAAGCATTTATTTCAACAGGGCGTTGGTACCCTTGAGAGTGTGGTGTGAAAAGTTCAAGCCTTGCTAAAGGGAACATGAGGATCTCGTCTCTTCCAACTTACCCTCTTGACACCTCAAGTAATTAAACCAATAAAGGTTTTTCCCTTGATGTCTTCATTCTAAAGAGGCTGCTTTAATTTTATACTTGATAGTTTCAATAAGGAACTAACAGGAATGGAATTGTTGTATTGACAGCAAGAATGTGACTCTTCCAACTGTCACCTAAGATTCGCTCCATAATTCATGGGAAGGGGTGTGTGGGAGTCTGAGTGGGGTGTGAGATGGGTTTCTTTTGTCTAGTTTGAAAAACTCCAGTTTGAATAAGCTTTTGGTCTTGGTGATATCTCTTCTGGAACTGTTACATTGCTACAGCCTATAGTGTGGATGCAGTTATACCAGTATAGCTCATGCTCCCTTATTCCCAGTGATACCAGTATAGCTATATTGGGGTAGGCACTTTTATTCTGGTATAACTGTGCCCACTCTGGGGGAGTTGTACTGCTATATTGGTATAATTAAGCAGTACAACTTCTGTGTGTAGAGGAGCCCTTGATCACATTCCTTCAAGTGGATGGGTGAGTGGGTGGGGGGGTGTCAGAGAGAGACTCAGTGCTTCAAAGTGCTGTTGTTTACTCTTTTTTTATTCACTGAAATATACATGAAAGTAATAGAAAAGAGAAGCTTAAATTTAGGTGATGTTGTCAGTGGGTTTCTACTCCATGTACCAGCAGCTATAGTAGTTTTTTATGTATTCAACTAAAAAAAATAATGCTATTACATTTAAAAATAATGAAACCAGGATCCTTTTGCACTGCCATTTGAAACCAATTCAAAAGCTGTCTCACTCAGGAGAAATACACAGAATATAAGCATATACTGTAACCCCCAACAAGAAGGTGTCTGATTGTAACTGGCCAAAACCAATTTGGGAAGCTCTTCTTTCCCTGATTAGTCCTTTCAGTAAGAGGTTTTTATTTTTTCTGGCGTTTGTATTCCTCATCACCACTCCCATACCTTTAAATGAGGCTTTTTGTGTATCTGACGTGGTCTCAGTCCTGTAATGCTGGGAAAATAAACTCCTGAAAGTTTTGGATTGTTTGTGTCATTATAAACACAGAACTTGAGATTGGGGTAAGGAAAGGAAAAGACCTTTTTTCCTTTCCTTCTGTTCAAAGTGGGTAAGGGCAAGACTGGCTGGTATTCATGGGATTGGGATTCTTAATTTAAATATGGAGTATTTGCCTCTCGGTCATTGGTGTGAATCAACCCAGGTGGTAGGGACAGACAGTTACATTGAACTGCTGCGTGGTCTCAGTCTAGTCATAGTGGGTAGATATGTTCTTATCAATTTGACACCTTTTTGTGGAGTTTTGGCAAGAAGACCAAGAATTTGACTGGTTGGGAGAATAGGGTGAGTTCTGCACTACAGATGTTTCCCAGCATAGCTCGTCACTCATGGGTGTGATTAGTTTGTGACCTCTGACCAACACAGCTTTGTAGTGTAGATGCAGTTGTACCAAAAAAACTGCACTTTTGTTGGAATAGCTTATTTCACTGGGATTGGGGGTGCATGGAATAAGCTATATTGACAAAGGTTTTTGCTGGTGTAATCTTTGTCTACTCTAGGAGCGCTTTGCCGGTATAATATACTGGCATAGTTCTACCAGCAAAGCGCTCCTAGCATAGACCTGGCTTCACTTATCTTTTCCCTAGCGATGGTTCCTCCTGGTCTGGGCTGAGTTCTGCTAAATACGGCTTGCACTGCCACTGCCTCTGCTCTGCAGTATCTGTTCTGTGATGTAAACAGATTTCAGTCTCCTATGTTGCGAATCCAGCACTTTTCATATACCTGAAAAAATTCACTTCAAGTTACAAAGTAAAAGGAAAGAAAAAAGAGCTGTGTAGTGTATAGTTCTCCAGACCCTCTGTTCCAATAGAAATTCCACTTCTCATATGAATGGAGGTAGGCCAGGTCTTCAATTCTGGAAAAGGGTTTAGGACCAATCCCAGATTCTCTGCCTCCAAGCCTGTAGAGAATGCAGTTTTTAATCTGTTTTATCAAATAAAAAATGTCTTAGGAAGGAACTTAGAATGCTTTTTAATTTTGTGGGTTTTTCTTATAGGTAAATTGTCAATACACATTAAATGAGACTAGCCACGTTGGAAATAAGGCAGTGAATCTGTGAGGCAACAGATTGCCTTTGGATATTTTCTGTGGGAATTTCCCGATGCAGTTCATGAGAACTAGCTGATCGAAAATGTACGTCATATGATCCTGCACATAGCAGTATGTCTTGGAGCATTAATATCTGAGCATACGGGTGCATGGAAGTGACCCCGCTTTGATGACTTAATAGAAGCTGGAAAACTATGATCTTTACTGAAAAGGTCAAAATCTTGTACTAAATCAGAATTTCCTTCCCCCGGTAGATATTCTTCAGGGATCAGGAATGTCTTCTGAGCCCATGTCTTCAGCTTCTGAGCAGTCCCCCACTTCTCCAGGGTCTCCACGTTCTCTCCGCCTGCCCGAAAACCGCAGAACAAGAGATCGCTCTCCATCTCCCATGCGAGGTTACCTTATCCCCAGTCCCCTTCCAACTCGACGGACCAGGACGTTTTCAGCGTGAGTATTGGGAGGAAGGAAGGAAGGACACCTATTGACATTTAATGTGACCTCTTTTAATAGTGTTCTATGAATTTGCACAAAACCCAAGTTTAATAGAGTTATTCAAGGTATATACTAGCTTTCCTGGTATAACTCTGCCCTTGTTGGATTCGGCTGGACGCTGCGTTTGTGGGTTGCTTGAAGCTGCCTTACAAAGTGTGTGTGTGTGGTTGTGGTTGTTTTTAATTAGTTAAGACCCTGATCCTCCAGTGCAGTCTGCCTTGTCCTGATCCTTCACCCTCCATCACCCACCCATCCAGTACAGGCCTCAGAGGATTCTACCAAGACAAGGTGGATCCAGAGTGGCCAAGTGAAATAAATATTGCAGGAGTGTCTTCCCCAAAGAGGCCACAGTCTGGTCACTTTTGACTGAACGTATGACATGGGCCTGTGATAAAGAGCAAAACTGCACAATAAGGCTGTGCTCCAAAGCCCGTTGAAGGCAATGGGAGTCTTTCCCTTGATTTCAATTAACTTTGGATCAGGCTCTAACTGGTCCAATAAAGGATATTACCTCACGCACCTTGTCTCTAATATTCTGGGACCAACATGAGTACAATTACACTGCATATATATAATATGAAGCTGTGTTCAGCCATTGGACCCCAATCCTGGAATGAGGTCTTTATGGGAGCAGGGGTCTGTACAAGCAGACCTCACAGTAAAATGCTACATCACTAAGACCTCAGTCTTTCAGTTTGTCTATATTTTAAGTGCTTCTGTATCTAGTTGGCTTGGTATGTTTGTCAGCTGTGTTTTGCTGCTGTGTAATCCACCTTCTCTTGTCAGAAGTTAACATTACTGATTCATTGCAGAATTAAGATTGAGGTTATTTATATTAGCAGTTGTGTTCAGTGAGTTAAAAAAAAAAAACCCCACACCAGAAGAAGTGAACTTACTATGATGTTAATTACAAAATACTTCAGTTGCTCTGAACTTTTATAATGGACCATTTTATGGTTTAAAAAAACCTCATGAGGTGCTTGCCCAGTTTCATGTCTGGGCTTGATGTGACCATAAAAACCACCTCAGGGTTAGACTTTTCCTATGTCTAAATTATAGGATTTAACTATCAGTCATCAATCTCCACTCCAACTTTTAAAGACTTATGGTGTGGGTTTTTTTTGGAGGGGGTGGGGGCCTCTTGTAATTCTCTAATCACTATTAATTGTCAGAATCTTGCTGAATTTGGTAACCCTGAAAATTAAAACAGCTGTTAATTTTGATTGCCCTTTTTAAACAAAAGGAGCTTTAAGCCAGTTCAAAGTCCTAAACTGTATAGAAAGAAAGACTGTGGTGGCAAACATCTTGTTGCACCAGGTAGATTTTTAAAATTCGTTTCTGATGCGTTTCTGATGCGTGTGATCTGAAATTCTCCACTTTCAGTTGGTTCATTACATATTTGAGGTCTTCTCCTATAAACATTGCTGGGAGGAGTACTTTATTTATTTATTTCCCTGAATAGGCTGATTTGAAGTCAATGGATTACTCAGGGCAGTAAGTGTTATACCCAGTAATAAATACTTGCAGGATCAGGCCCTTAATTTGCTTTTGGAGGTAGAAATGAAGTTATTCATGGATACTTTTTTCAATACTTGGTATTTAAGTTTTCTGTCCCATTTCCCCACTGTTGGGGCTTGAGGCTTTAAATGAGTGATTCAGGAACAGACCAGATCTTTTAAGAGATTTTTCAATTCACTCAGATCTAAATAAACCCTCTGAAGGTGACGTACATTGTGAAAATTATGACATGTCTAAGTGGCAATACAAATGACTTACTGGGGGTTGGCCAGCTTATAATGGAATCCCGCCAGCAGCTCAGAAATGAGAGAGAATCGGCTACAGTGTGAGCAAGGGAGAGGTCAGAAGGGCTATTGACAAACTGAAACGCTACATTCCCGCCTCCCGCCAGCTTTAGATTGGATTCCACATGGTAGCAGCAGCACAACAAACAAACAAACAAACAGTACCGCAATAGCAGGGACAAAGTGAAAGATGGGGTGAAGAAGCGAATGCAGCCGTGAGTTGACCATGTTTCATGTCCTGCTGCTATGTAAGTGTAACTTTATCTATTCAGCCACATCAATATGCCTCAGCTTCCTCAGGGCCCCCCAAATCCATGTTTCTCATTCTTGGCTATTACCTGGCATTTCCACTATTTTTTACACAAGGCCCGCCATTTTCTGCTACTACATTATTTATTTATCTCCACACTCTCTTTCTTACAGTCCTTTACGTAGCTGAATGCAGGACATTGGGCGTATCACTTATTCCCCAACAAGGCACAGAAAGGTTATCTGTAATGTAGGTATAACACTTGCCTATGAAGGGCACCTGAGAAGTGATGGCTGGGGTGCAAACATCTTGCACAGTCTTTTTTATTCTGTTTTTTTTTAAATAACCATTCTAGAGAGTCACAGGTGGAGAAGAAAAAGAAAGAGAATGTGTCGGTATAAAGATAAAACTGAATATTGGCCAGGCGATCATAACAATCACAGCAAAGGAAAAAATATTACAAGTGGAGAGCACAATCAGTGAAAATGGAGTGAACTTCATTACAATCTTGTGGATCTGTAAGGTATTTAGACAGGTAGTTTGGCTGCCTGGGTATCCAAATAAGCATAGCTAAGAGGACAAAATGGCTGAATCATAAAATTTCATGAGCATATTTATCCCTGTTCACTGGAGTAAATTTCTTCATGCTCAGTCCATCCCATGCTTTGTCATGCCAATTGCCTATTCAGCTACAGCTGTTGCAGGTCTGGGGAATGGCAGATCAGCTTTTTTTGATGGGGTGGATGTTATCCGCACCAGTTAAGAGCCTGACCCAAAGTCCATTGAAGTCACTGGGAGTCCTTATATTGACTTCATTGGCTCAGGCCCTGTAGCAACAGTTATATAAATATCTACATGGGAGCCTGGGACAAGACTGCTGCTCTGTATGAATGCCCACTTCCAGAAAATCTGTACTCTAAAGCAATCCCAGCACATGTGTTTAAAGGTATCCGCTGCTGGACTACAGCACCAGCATAGATCTCTATTGATTTTGACCCATTTTCAAAGGCCATTGGGGTGCTAGATAAGATGTATGTAGCATACGATACTGTATGTTAAAATAGTTTGCACAGAGCGACATGTTAGTGGTGTGTAACTGAACATTTGGACTGTTGTATTCAGTGTGGATGGTATTCTCTGGCTCTGGTGTTGGTGGAAGCCCACATATAACTGAATATGAACTGCTTATTTGTGTCCCTCTCCATGTGCAGGACCGTGCGGGCCTCTGAAGGCCCCATCTATAAAGGAGTCTGTAAATGCTTCTGTCGCTCCAAAGGCCACGGCTTCATTACTCCTGAGGATGGAGGGCCAGACATCTTTGTACACATTTCTGAGTAAGTCTTTCAAGTTGAAGAGCTGGTTGTTGTAACTTACAGTTGATTGGCAATGTCCTTTCCCCCCTCTCTTCCCTCCCATTACTCAGTTATAAAGGGGTCTGTGTTGTGCAACTTTAACCTCAGTGCAGAAAAATGTGCAAATATTATGGAAAGTAGTAGGCTAAGCTGATTATTGAGCAATACTATAAAGTCATAGATTTTTAGGCCAGAAGGGACTGTGAGATCATCTAGCCTGACCTTCTGTATTTCACAGGCCTTTACATTTCACCCAGTGTGTTCTGCGTTGAGTCCAATTACTTGTTTGATTAAAAGCATATTTTCCAGAAAGACCAAGAACTCCCAATTTTCATTCACTTTTTTCCCTCTAAGTTTTCTTCCCAATCAATTTCCTCATAACGTTCCTCACCTTTGGGAAATTAGCCCTTTTGAAGCATAAAGTATCTGTATTACTGATTGGGACAGTCCTCTGTTTGCCCACAATAAATGTAATCAGATCATGATCACTGGTCCCTAGGTAATTTCCAGGCCAATGGTTAGTTCATCGTCATTTGTCATAATGAAGTTCAAAATCAAGTTAACCTGTGTTGGGTGCAATACCTTTTTTGTTAAAAAATGATCATCTATAATTTTTAGAAACTCCAAGTGGTGTTTCCTGCTGGCTTCATGAGACCTCCAACATGGAGGTCATGAGACCTCCAATTTTTAAAAAGGGCTCCAGAGGTGATCCCAGCAATTACAGGCCAATAAGTCTGACTTCAGTACCGGGCAAACTGGTTGAAACTATGTAAAGAACAGAAATGTCAAATACATAGATGAACATAATTTGTTGGGGAAGAGTCAACATGGTTTTTGTAAATGGAAATCATGCCACACTAATCTACTAGCATTCTTTGAGGGGGTGGACAAGCATGTGGACAAGGGGGATCCAGTGGATATAGTGTATTTAGATTTTCAAATAGCCTTTGACAAGGTCCCACACCAAAGGCTCTTAAGCAAAGTAAGCTGTCATGGGATAAAAGGGAAGGTCCTCTCATGGATTGGTAACTGCTCTCTGGATTGATTTGGTGGCCTGTAACATGCCTCCACCAGTAGCCCTCCCTGGGTTTTGTTAGTTAGCAATTGATCCATATGCATTCAAGGTCCTGTAGTTCTTAGTTATCAGTAATCCTAAAACAGGTAATAGTGTCTTTAACATAGAGTGACCCTCTCCTCCCCATCTCTTTAACCCACTCTGTCCTTCCTGAGCAGGTTATAACTGACGATTTTAACAGTGCAATCGTGTGAATCATCCCACCAGGTTTCAGTAATACTAGTTACAGCAAATTATTTCTCATCAATGAGAATTTACCTAACACGGCTGCTACTCTGAAACCTGTTCCTCTCACTTGTATCCCACACACCTAGCCTTGGTATATAAGCAACTGAAAATTTTCTTCTGTTCACATCCTTTCCATATTGGTTCAATTTGTTCAAACACATGGAATTTGAGATTGTACCGTGTTTGCCTCCTCAGCACCTCCCCTTGTGTTGATCTTTCAGTTATTCTTTGTTTAAATATGGGCACTTATGTATTCTGGCTCCACCTGACTCCTATTTCAGTGGTTCTGGTGCTGTAGAAGTTGGAGCAAATGCAGTGCTTGATAAATACTTACCACTTCGATAATGCATGTCTAGAGTTGTCGTGTGCATTATCAACCTCCCTTACTCCTGCCAGACTTGCAAACAATGCATGTGCTCTTGAAAACGTATCTCTGGATGAAGTGCTTTACTGCTGGAGCTATTCACTGCACTGTCCCCAGTAGTGAGTGTCTGCAGGTTCAAGCCCCACTGATGCTGGTGGTGATGATTTATTTGTATTACAGGATTGCCTAGAGGTCTCAATTGAGATCAGGGCCTCGTGCTAGGCTCAGTTTGGCTCTGCACAAGCACATTGGAAAAGATGATCCCTGCCCTGAAAAGCTTACAGTTGAAATAGAGAGGGCAGACAGAGAGTGGGAGGGAAACAGGCAGGCCATTGGCAAAGTTGGGAATTGAACATAGATCTCCTGAGTCCCAGTCTAGTACCTTATCTACTGAATCACACTGCCTCTTGTTTGTGCTTTACCGAATAATTCCAGGATTGGCTCTTTTTGCCTGATGATCCCACTGTTACTAGTGTCCAGTTTTTCTGAATGCGTCATGGTCTGATGCAGAGTGGCTTTATGTTTTCCTTCATTTATGTTTTATAAGCAGGTTAGCAAGTTTAACACTTCCAAGTTTTGTGGGACTGGAAGGCTGTATACGTCTAGGGCCTAACTCTTCTCTCATTGAAGTCAGTGGGAGTTTTTCCATTCATATTAATAAGAACAGGATTGGGCCTTTAGTTTAAATGTTCAGTTTCAGATCTACAATTTTAAAATAGTTGACATTTCCCTCCCTCTTATTAATACGTGCAATTACCAAAGTGCTGAAGATTCTGTATTCTTTAATTATTCTAAAGTACGGTTCAGGTAGGTGGAAATAGCTTTTGTGGTTGAAAGTGAATGGAAGTATCACTGTCTCTTACTTATGACACCAGGCAGTGCAGAAACGATGATTTAATAACTCTTTTCTTTTCAGCATCTTGCATTGGGAATTAGAAACACTGTTCTTCATTAATGGGAATTGCTCATATCAGGAGCGTTGTATAACCCATAATGGCTCAGTAGATTCTAGTGACTCAGTTATCATTATACAGTGTCACTTTCAACATACGATCTGTGTTTATATGGGTTCACTTCTTCTCTGTGTTCTTTTCAGCCTCTGGCCACTCTCCAGTGTGATTTGACTAGGAGTGGCTTGAAACTGGTTGACCAGGTTTGCAGCACAGACATTTTGGAACAAAACCTGAATGCTTTATCTGCACTCACCAACTTTAGGGCTTAGGTAAAAAGGGACCCCACTGAAGTTTGCTCATCTCTACAATGGGGGAAGGTCAGTGGATATTCTAAACAGCAACTGTTAATCTGGCTGCTTCCCACCCCAGATGAACATTACTTTAACTTAAAACCGGAAGCCCTGATTTTAATGTAAAGAAATGCAGTGTAATGGTTGGGATTTTGTTTTGTTTTTCCCAAGCAACTTTGGTAAGATTGTCTGATCCTCTTTTGTTTGCTCCCACAGCTGTGAGGAATAGCAGGGTTACATTTCAATGCAAATGTGTCTCATAAGCCCATCAAACTAAAAGGATCTCATCAAATTAAACCATTCTTCTGTCTGTTTTACCTACCATTGTAACAAATAACTCCTAAATTTACTAGAGTTGAAAGAAATCAGAGGGGAAAAGTTCTCTGGTTCAGTTTGTTTTTACTTAGATAGCACGTGTGTATATTCGGTTTCACTCTTTCTCCTGGTGTAGGCAGTCAGGCCCTCATCCTGCAAACTGTTCAGCTTGGGCAGAACTTTAGGCCCATGTGAAGCCCTGTAGTATTGGTGCACACAGCTGGGGAGGAGAGGCGGGTGGAATTTCCATTTGGAAGCATTTCTCAAATTATGACTCTCCGTAGTGTCTGATATGGAAACTCACTATTGCCTGATATGTAACCAGACCAAAGGCTGATCCACAAAACTGGTGGTTTCTACTTTTTCTGGCTTTCTGCATTAAGTATTGATGCCAGAAAACCAAGTACCTTTATTGAAAAGCTTCCTGGAGATTATTGGAAATGCTTTATATTACTATAGTAAAAAGTAATTAAACTAGAAAGACATTATGGCCCACCGAGTGCAGTAAGGTTTTCATGCACTTTGTCTTCGTTTAGAACTGGGCTTGAAAAATCCACTTCCCAATGGGGGTATGAATCTCTCCCTGGCAGGGTCTTCTAATCCCTTCTCTTCTCTAACCACAAGGCAGTGCTTTAAAATGAACCACTATCTCCAAGGTAACGGTGTTATTGTAGCAGCAATGATTATAGCAAATTTTCTGTCCTTTTGAATATCCTATCTCCATTGTTCTGGTTTCATAGCCAGCAATTGAATGGGGGCTAATGGTAGCTCACGCAAATGCTGGCTTCTTGTCTGTCATTGAAGCATAACAACTCATATGACTGTAATTTATTCTTCGTTCTCCATCTGTCTTTCCCAAAAAGACTGGGCGCAGTTCCTGATGGATGACAATCTGAGGGCTTTGAAGCTTTTGTGTGGTAGTCAGTAGTAGAGGAGATCCCTGCAGAGCTTGCTGGTCAGCAGTTTCCCAAACCATCCTGCTGGTGCAGAACAGAATAGCCAGGGAAGTGTGTGGAAGACTACAAGACAAGCTGCTGCGTAGTATGAGCTAGACACTGCAGCACGTGCGCTGTGGGTCCCTTGGGGCTGTGGAGTGCCCATGGTGATGGCTGCTAGTGTTCTAGTGAGCACTAGGGGGCACGCAGTGAAGGCTTGTTTATCCCCCAACCCTGTACAGTGCAAAACAGGATTTGGCCCTAAACTGGCCTGATTATAGAGGTGAGACTGGAAGCTAGCTCAGCAGAGAGCGTTACAAGTGAATGAACCAATGTCTGCTTCAGAAAACACCATTGTAGGAGCAGCTGATTTCATGGAATGGGAAAGTGATGTGCCTTGCTTCTGTGGCTTTCTGCAATTTGTTAGAACTTGGCTGCAAAGAGGAACGGCTGCATTGCAGAGACCTACACACTGTCCTTCAGGCTGGAATGTACTGATCACAGTGTTAGTGAACCAGTCCTCAGAACTGTGCTCTGTTTGCACTCCCTACTGTACCTCTCTCTCCGCCCCTCTGCATCATACACAGCCTTGCAGAGATCTCCGACTTGCTGTAGTTTCCTAACATACTGGGGCATGCATTCTGGAAGAACTAGGTTCATTACATCCATAACTAAGGTTGCGATGTTAGCTGGAAACAGTTTGTAAATAGGGATGCATTTCCATTTCAGGCCACACATTCATACATATGCGATCAGAAGAGATTACTGAAAGGCAAGAGTTTTACTTTGGGCCACGACATCCTGCTTTTACACCTAGATATGTCCATGTCACACTCCCGTTGCATGAAAGAAATCAGACATTGCCTTTGTTACCCTTCCAGGCTCTTTGGCAGGAATATAGAGATCGTCTTTTTCAAACTCCTCTTTGACTTGCTGTCAGTTGTGTTGCAAGGCCAGCATCTTGCCTTAACACTCTTTGGGTTGTTCTTGTATCTGTGGAGTGGGGTATAAAATCATGTATTGGAGACACGAGAAATAGTAATTTTTCTCCAAAAGGTGAGTCTAGTTCTGAGCTGAGGAACAGAATTGAAAGTGAATATTCCAGCAAAAGAATCGAAGCTTCAGCACCCAGGAAAACTCGCAGTGCAATAACTCTGAAATTGTCTTGGAATGGAGAATGTTTCTTTGCTTATTGGAATCTGCCATTTTAGAACCTCATTGAGGTAAGCCAGGCAAATGTAACCATATCTCTTAAATGACAAAGAGCTACCAGGCTTATGCTGTGGTGTGATTCCTCTTAAAGCACCTAACCTGGCCTTGGTCTTTCTCACTGCTTTTCAAGTTTGAAGTATTTGTATTAGCAGGGGTTTCTCCAAGTGCACAGTTCATAATGTTTGATTGAGTACTCAGAACTTCTATGGAAGCAAAAAATGAGGACTCAGCAGTGAGCTGAAGTGATGCATTGTACAAAACAAGTGTGATAAATGGCTACATACTACCCGTTGCTGTGCACCAGTAATGAAATCTGTTCATGTTAAACTATGAGTCCGTGGAGTTGCCATCCCATTGTCATGCCATATGAACATGCCCAAAGATGGACCAAGCATCCCTTTGGATTTTTATAGCTTGTTTTAGACTCCTCTCTCTCTCTGCCCCCCGTTTCTCTGCTCTGTGAAACACATAGGTGAGTCATAGGTTGGATTTTATAATTTGAATATCCCAAGTGACTTTTTGAGTGGAAAAAAGAAGCGGAGAGCTGCTCTGCACAGCCCTGCCTGTGTTACATTTTAAAAGGAGATGGTCCTGAACAATATTCCCCAGTCGGACCTCTTGTCTTCTTACCCCTCTGCCCACCTGAATCTTGGGGTTGTTGAAAATCCAGGTGTGATTGTTCTGACTTGAGTCCATTGCTAGTTCTGAAGGCAGGCTGTGGCTTTGCCTAGCCCAGGGCTGCAGTGTCTCTTCTTCCCACCCTGCCAGTCAGATGGTTTACTTCCATTGGTATACTGAAATATATCCAAAGCAGGAGCTGTTACGGCAGGTAGAACTAGCTCCGATGGGAAGAGAGGGAACAAATAATTCAATGTTACTTGGAGGGGTATGGAAACGAGAAAATTAGTGAGCAGGATTTTCCATAGGTTTTTCTGCCATTCATGTATTTTCCCTCCTCTCAGTTTGGTCAGGAAATTCACATAATACTAATGCAAAGTGGGCTTCCCATTGAAAACTACAACAGTATGTGCCCACAATGATGTTCATAATAATCCAACCCTAGACCCCTTGTCTGATGCACCCCAAGTAGCCAAGAGAAAAGATGAGTTTTGTGGCATGTCCTGGGGGCTGACAATTCTGTGGCTTGGTCCAAAGACAGGATAGCAACTACAGTGTCTCACATGGGCAAACAGGCAGCTACTCAGGTAGCCAGAAGCCAAAACCATGGTTAAGTACTGGTGCCATGTTCTCTGTGTGGTGCGCTACTTAAGAATGTGGCTGCCTGGATTTCATCTTGCAGGTGGCCTCATGATGGAGCCCCACCTTGGACATGTACATGCAGAGCTTGTTCTAAAATCTAGGCCCTCATCCCGTGAAAGTTCTGTCTTTCGTGCTCATGAGTTTTCTCCTATTGGTCATCAGTTTCCTGCTTCTAGTTCAATGTCGCTGTTACAAAGGTGGGACGTAACTGGCATGGAACAGGCATTCTCTTTGGTAGCTAGGGTCAGTCTCATAGATGGCTCTGAATATCAGGACATGGACAGTGTTCACTAGAGAGCTGACACCAAGAGCTGGGAATCAGGATGAGATATGTCTGTGGAGATTGCTTCGCTGGGTACCATTTGCAGCTTTCCAGGGTTTGTGGCTTTATTCAGTGGCATCAAGTGTAGGTTTCTTTGGAATTGTGGCTCGTAGAACGAAGCATTGATTATTTAGCAGGGGGCTCTGTTGTTCTTATCTAACCTTCCCCAGGTGCAGGGTCTGCTTCACAGGTGGTAGGGTAGAAATACCTCAAAAATTCCAAGGTTTCTGTTTGTGTGGTTGGCTCAGACTCCATTAAGGAAGGTGGATTGGGCAACTCTCTCTTTCCCTTCCATGGCTTCCATGGCCCCTTGTTAGGTCATCCCTTCTTTTGTTGATTGCAAGACTGGAGCTGTTTGCCTGGGACTGAAGTTGTACGAAGGCATTCAGGGTTGTTAACCCAGGGTAGCTCTACTGGTCTCTCATGTCTTGCTACTCAATACAAATATTAGTATTGTAGGGATATTAAATGAGCGTTACAAAGTGTGCAAGATATATAAAACTTAGAGGCATGGAAACTAGCTATCTAGGGCAGCTCTCTGCCATGCAGGATTGTTCCTTCTGACATATTTTGACCACACTGAAAGCACTTACACTAAAAGGTTTCCCTTTGACCTTGTCTTTGTCCCTGGAGAGCTAACTAGAGCCTTACTGATACGAATAGCGACTGTGAGCCTGTAACATTCCATATTTAGACAATTTCTTAATAAGAGCCCCTCCTTTGATTCACGTGCAGACCTCCCTAAAAATAGTGCAGTATAAGATACTCACAATCATCACATTGGTATTGTGATGAGAAATGAGAGTTGCCGGATAGCATAAAACTTAATATACATGCTCTCGGTTCTACGCTGAGTCAAGGACTGCATTTTCTATTTTAATATTTATGGCTGAGATTTTCAAAGTACCCTAAAGGATTTAGATGCAGAATTCAATTTACATTTAAAATTAAAGGCAGTTCGTGTCCAAATCCCTTAAGTAGCTTTGGACAAACTCAGCCTTATTTTCAAATATTCATCAGTCCATAAGAACAAGACATCTTTGTTTTATCCTCCTAGCAGATCCTCTATTAGATTACATCTATAATCTGAATTGCATTTAATGCAAGTATAGTCAAAAAGAAAATAGCTATCACATACTGAAACACTTTGATTCTTCTTGCTTAGTTTATCTGATCTCTTCAAGTTCACCTGATTTCCAAAACTAAGTTTATTGCCCCCTCCTGTAACTCAAAGAAAGGTTTCAAAACAACCTCTGAATTATCCCTTCATCTTAGACGCCATCACTTAATGCGTTTTTCCACTCCCTCTCTACTGCTGATTTGTCATCTTTCCCATAGCTATATAGTTTTCTTTTTGTCACCAATGGAGAGACTAATCCAGCTCGAACATTGCTTGCTCTTTAACATCAAAACATCATTTAACCATATCACAAGGCAGGAGCAATTCTCTGTCCAGTGTTTTGCAGCCTGTTTGTGTACTATGGACACAGAGTTAACATTGCCATATCCAGCGAGACATGCAGAGAGAAGATGCAGGGGAAAGAATCTCCATTCAGTAGGAAGCCAAGCGCATCCGTGTGTGAGAAATGAAGTCTGTCTGCAGCCCTGGGCCATTCTTGCTGGTTCAAAAGGACTGTCCTGTTTTTGATCAAGTAACTTTATGTCAACAGGAAAGGGAAGATGTGAGGCAGAGAAGCATTAGAGGGAGGAAGCACTTAGAGCCTTTCTAGGGTGGAGTGAGATTTTTCACATAAACTTCAGTCTCCTGGCATGTCGGTTTGTATAAGTTTGGAAAAACACAACATTGATGCAGTCAACATAATGCTCAAACATTTCCTGCCTCTCTTACTAACAGTAGTGTCGCTTAAACTGAAACTGGACGATGGTTCTTACTGATTGGGCGTGCTCACGGGCATCTCCATTTTGGAGTACGGTCACCAGGAGTTAATTTTGCCTTGAACAGCATGCCAAGGCAACTAGCCTTGCCCATTGGGTTAATTCCTCTGACCCAAGCTCTTTTAAGTTAAGTCCAGCTTTATTAAACTCACAATTTATGGATTACAATGATGCCAGCTTCCTGTTCTCTGTGTGGGCGACCAGTGGGTGAATAGCTGTGTGGAGAGAAAAGGTAACATGGTAATGGAGAGCATAACCTTCAACATCTGTACACATCCCATTCGCTCTTCTCCCTAAGACATAGTCTGCACTGCAGGCCAGTGCAGCTCTCATGTTATGTGCATGTCGGTGCACATGCTCTGGATTATTAGGAAAAGCTTTCTGTTAAAGTGCACCTGGTTTCCCTTTCATCTTGAGAGCTGGCCACATACATGTAACTATATGTATCATTCAGATTTTATCGCTAGTCAAACATCAATACAAAATAATAAACCAATCGTTACCACTGAGGCTAGTCTGTTTTTTTTTTTAAACTCTGCTTGGACAAGAACACAAGAGACTTGACTGCTTGCTCCATTGCTCATGTACTTAGCACGTTGCGCTGTGTTTGGGGTTCACAGCACTGCAGGAGACAGTTCATATCCTTTCAGGCTAAGGCTAGTTGTCAGTGTCCCTTTTCAATGCCTCAACATGCCCAGTGTTTAGATCAATGTCACCTGTGTTCAGAAAAGTTTTTAAAGCCAAAGTTGACACCTATTCGTGTAGCAGCTCCTTCAGCCAAACTGACGACAATGCTTGGGAATGGCACCAGTTTGGGTTGAAGCCTATAAAACAGTGATCTGACTATACGCTCTCAACACCTATCGTGCGTGTGTCAGTGAGATGGCGGTGTGTTTGGCTGTAGGGACGAGGAATAGATGCTGCTTTGTTTTCAAACCTTTCTAACTCTGCAGCTGTTGCTTTATAAAACGTTGTCTGCAGTTGGCAGAGTGTGTGAGAAGCCCCATGGAAAAGAATGCCTCGCTGCTCTTTGCTCCATTGCTTCCACTGGCGCAGGTTGGCCATATCTTTTCTTGTGTTTATGTTTTTGGTCACTGTTTTAGGTATTTTATTCTGTCGTCTGGAATCCCTCACCAGGGGGCTGTCCAGTGCCCTTCATTGAACAGCATTTGGTCTGCTCAGGTGCATCTCTAGGCCCCAGGGACACTGGAAGACAAAAGAGAGTGTGAGTTTTGTTGCTAGTAATAGGTCACGGAAATTCTCCATTAGCCCAAATAGTAGAAGCCTGTGGGCTGTTGGGAGCTGATGGTCCTCAGGTTTGTTCCTCATGCACATGCATGATATGGTGTGACAGTGGAGTTATAGCATAGCTGCTGATTTGTTACATCTTATGGGCAACTGGCATTCACCATTGTGCCCAGACTGCTTCTGGGATAGCATGCCCCAGTGCTGAGTCCTTTAGGTACCCACGTAAGTTATGTTCACCTCAGGTACTTATTGTAAACATGCCATCCCCAGATGGGTAGTGATGAGTGGAATATGAGTCTTCTGTTTGAATGACTCAGGCTGATTCATATCAGGCTTATCATCTCCAAGGGTATGGCTACACTGCAGTAAAATCCCTGTGGCTGGCCCGTGTTGGTGACATGGGCTGTGGGGCTATAAAATTTCAGTGTAGATGTTCAGGCTTGGGCTAGTTCTGGGACCCGGAAGTGGGGAGGGTCCTAGAGCCTGGGCGCCAGCCCGAGGCTGAATGTCTACAATGTAGTTGTATAGCCCCAGAGCCCGAGCCCCACAGGGGCCAGCTGCAGGAGTTAAATTACAATGTAGATAATACCCCTAGCTGAAGAGCAGCCACAAAAGCTGCATCAGCTCATCTGTCAGTGCTCATTAGCTCATTCTCTGAATTTTTCCACAGCACCTATTGTTCTTCAGTGATGCTCAGATTAACCTTTTGACACTGGGACTTTGGCTTTCTGGTGCCCGGTAGCACTGTGATGCTGCATTGACAGTCAGGACATCTCACATTGGTATCTAAGCCCCTGGGAGCGGCTTGTACTGCCAGGTACATAGCAAGAGTGTCTTATTGGGTCACATTGGAACTGTTTGGGATCTAAAGGCTACAAGGCAGACTGGATGCTGGAGGGATGGTAGCCATTTCTTTTGAGCACTTCCAGTGGTTCCACCGAGGGTAGTCTGAATAGTCTCTGCTTTCAAGAAGCTGCTTGTACCCATTCTCTACAGCAAGCTCCTGGAGCCAGGAGATGGGTAAGGCCAAGTCTCAAATAATCATAGGGTTAGTGTGATCAGAGGTGGATTAAGCTTTACTGGGGCCCTGGACACAAAGAACTCTCCCCTCCCCCCTTCCCCGGGGTCCCTGCCCCATGCTCCTCCTCTCCCCCCTTCCCTCCCCTGGCACCCTGGGAGGTTGCTTGGGTGGCTCACCCCTAAGGCCAACCCTAGAGCTGCCCAGGGAGCCCAGGCCACTGTGGTAAACCCTGGCCCCTCCACCTGCCCTGGTTGGCGCGCTGCGGGGAGGGCAGAGACATGGGCCAGGGGGCTGCTCTTGGGCCCCCTGCGCAGGGCAGGTGGAAGGTCCGGGGCTCCCCACAGCGAACCGGGCTCCCTGGGCAGCTCTTACCATGGCTCAGATCCGGCTTCTGTCCTGGGCAGGGGGCGGGGCCAGGGGAAGAGGAGCAGGGGCGGGGCCACTACTGCTGGAACTGGTGCCCCCCCCCACCGCTACCCAGGTTCCGGTGCTCCTCCAGGGGCCCCCAAATTGGCCAGGGCCCCTGGGCATAGGCCCATGCATTAATCCACCACTGAGTTGGATTCAGCTTGGGTTGGGAGGGCAGCCTGGAGCCATGGGAGGTAAAGATCAGTTGGATCAGGCTATGTGGGGAAGGTGCATTGAATTTGGTGGAGCTGGTATTAAATCATCATGGAAGACTTTACTTAGATTTCCCCTGGGAAAGCTTTTTCTGCCTTATGTTGCCATTCCTCATTGCTGTAAAAGGCTGATTTTACACAGGGATTGCTTCTGCAGAGGCCCTGTGTTGACTGTTTTGCTCCATGCTGGTCTGTCTGGAGTTGTATTCCCGTGGGAAAAGGAGCTTTTCTGCAGCTATTTTTTTAACCTAGTGATAGGAGAATGTGTGGCTGAGAGTTGGCTACACAAGTATTATTAATCACTTGGGCTCCCACAGCCTTCAAGGGTGAAAAGCTTGTTCTGAGCTCTAAGCCCAGCTTCTTGCTATGTTTGCTCTATTAGTGGCAGGCTGCTGGGGGGCAGGGAGGAGGGTCCTTGCAAAAGTTAGTAGCAGTCAGTGAAAATGTGGAGAGTTAGTAACCTTTAATGTTCTGTATGGCTGACCCTGATATTGGGATATAGGAGGAGGAGATGCGTTATTTTCAGGCGGGTTCTGCTTGGATTGCATACAGTAAACAGCTACCAATTAATGAGCTGACTATGCAGCTTGGGTGTACTTGCTCTGAGGGCCTGTGTACCCACCTTAACGCTACTGATGAATAACAGATAAAGGGAGCGAGTGTTGTCAGTGGAAGTTGAAAATGGCTCAGCATTTGACTGTTCCATGAGGCCCACGTTTGGAATTTTTAGGGTTAGGGGGTTAGGGGAATTCTAAGGCATTTGACACTCCCTTGTATATTAATTTCGGTGTCCATTCCGTTCTCCCGCCAAAAATGTTAAGAGGGAATTAAGGTTGAAAGTACATCTCAGTAACTTAAGGGTTAACATCATCACAGGGCTGTTGTAATTCTCCCAAAATCTAGGAGTGGAGATGATGCTTAAAAGAAATCCAAACAAGTTAAGGTAAGAACTGCACATTTAAGGGTTAGGCAACCTTTAATTGTAGCCTGCAGTGTTGTCATGGAATAATCATACAATTATGACTTGAGGCATTGATTCATCTGGTTCAGCATTAGACCTTGCCCCTCAGGGTATGATGCTGACTGGCTCCTCTGCAAAAAGATGGGTTGAGAGCTGAGGTGCGGAGAAGGTGGGACATATCTGTATTTCTGGAAGAATAGATGTGACAGTTTCCCACCTCACTAGGTGTGAAGGGGTTAATTTCTTTCCTGGGACAGGGTACTGGGGAAGGAGTGACATAGACTGTAGGAATCTCTGGATTGGTGGGAAGCAATGCTCAAGAACCCTCAGCATCTGAGTGGCTTGGCCCTTGGAGATACTGTGGAGGACAGGGACCAGTCATTAACTTTTAATGACAGGCAGCTGAACATGGGGAACCAGCACAACTGCAACTTGAAACCAAGACACTGAGGTGTCAGCTCGCTGTAATAAGAACTTGGCTGCCCAGTGCAGTACCGCAAATTGAGTCATGGATGCTCTGGGCTAGAGGCAGGGTCTACTGCTAACATAGACATCTGTGTAAGCTTTGCTCTTCCATTCTAACCTTCCCGTACTGTGGTCAGTGGACTAATAAATACTGGCTTGTTTTGAGAAGGCCACCCTATGTTGCTGCAAAACTTCTGCCGGTTGTATGGTTCCCAAAACGGGGTAAGTCTCCAACAGGGGCATAAAGTCCTTTGGACCCGCTGGAGAAACCACAGCAAGAAACGGAGTCGTGCAGTGTGGGGCTCTCCCTTACAAAAAGTGAAGGCCTAGGGCAGAGCACTAATGGGGTATACTCCCAGAAAGAGAGGATAAAGGTCAGAGGCCTGGTAGGCCCTGGGGAGCCATAGATAGGAGTTTAATGTGAAAGAAAAGTGCAGGTTATAGAGTTGATGAAGCAGCTGTTACAGAGCAATAGCAGAGGCGGTACAATTAATTATTCTGCAAGTGCCAGAATACATTTACCTGGAGCTGTTCCCCCCCCCGCCCCTTTTTGTTTTTCCCTTAACAGTATTGAAGGAGAATATGTTCTAGTGGCTGGCGATGAAGTCACCTACAAGATGTGCTCTATTCCACCTAAGAATGAGAAGCTGCAGGCTGTAGATGTGGTCATTACCCACCTAGCACCTGGAACAAAACATGAGACCTGGTCAGGACATGTTATTAGTTCCTAAGTTATCCTGCATGGAGCTGTATCAGCGAAGACACTCAACAACTGACTTTCACGTGAGACTGACAAATGAATATTTTGCATATTGAGTGGGAAAACGGTTAAGGTAGGCGTTGGCCAAATTACCATTTTTACAATAGGCACGATACTTAAAAACAACATACAAACTCTAAGGAAAAAAATAGCTTAAGGAAATTTCCATGCCGGACTTGTCTGCTTTTATGTCAAGTCATATGCATCCGAAGAAGTGGGCTGTAGTCCACGAAAGCTTATGCTCTAATAAATTTGTTAGTCTCTAAGGTGCCACAAGTACTCCTGTTCTTCTTTTTGTCTGCTTTTGTGATCTGTGACCTGATGATAGTGGCTGCCCAAAGGTGTTAGGAACTCTCATGAAAACAGATCCGCAGCACCGAGGGACATAGCTTAGAGACCCAATATCCACCTGTAACATTGTTCCCGTGGCTAAATTTCAGTAAATGTGATGAATGCTCAGGCAGCAGAATGTCAGCAGAATACTGCTAAAAAGTCTCTGAGTAAATGTACTTGAGAGAACGAGAGAGAGACATTCGTTGCTGCAATTTCTTTTCTTCACAAGCTAAATAACAAGCACACTGTACAAAGTCTTTATCTGACAGTTATCAGTTTTGACAGCACCTTCTGGTTAACTGTCAGGTGGAACAGTTGCAAATTAGCTAGCTGCAGAGTGTGGAATTGTTAGCTTTATTAAATGTGGATTGTTTGTGAATTTACTTTGTGTGCCTTGATGGGTGATTAGCAACAGATTTACAGGCCAGTAGTTACAAAAGTAGGTTGCTTCACACTAAGCAGTAGAAAAACAACAGAGGTGGGAGTGGTTCACAGCCTCTGATGGTGCCTGAATTTAATGAAATCTGTTAACTGCCTTGATTTTTTTCATATATCCATGTTTGATAGAGTAGTTAGTGTCTACCATGGTTCGTTAGCATTTACACATTCACATCACTTGTGAAAAAGCGAACTCTGCCATGTTCAGATCACTGTATATAAAATGCTGTGTGAATTATTTAGTAGCTTGCGTTATAAAGCCTTGTAGTGAATTCTGCAGCCATGTTTTCCTGCAAAGCTTGCTCGGTGGTATATAGTGCTGCCAGCACCACCACGAATCTCTTCTCCGCTTCTGTTGCTGCAGGTGTTCATGCAGACAAACTATTGTAACTGTTAATCTCTGCACTAGCTCTGATACTGCTTGTCCGCCAAGTTTTCCAAATGAAGCATTGTCCCTCCCTATTCCCCCCCCCAAGGTAGCAGAAATTAAAATGGTTGGAATCAAACTCTCTTCTCTTAGTTACATGGAATTTGCCTGTTCACTATAGTAACAATGAGTACTTGTGCTGTTGTGGAATGCATGAAGATGCTATTTCACAGAGAAAGGTGAAATGTCTCAAGCAATTTCAACCTACAGTGATTAAAAGAAAAGAAATGTGAAGGTTAATAATTACTGTGATGTTTTGTTTTACTTTTAATTCATCTATATTGTACTAAATAGTTTGTAAGCTAGTTTTAAACCTGTATGTGTTGTGGGTTTAATATGCTGTAGATTGTAGATTAGCATACACTGCTTCCTTCACAATAAAAGTTTATTTCATAACTGGTTGATAAATTATCTTTCGCGTACTCACTCACGACCTATTCTGTAGTTAAGACTAATACTAATTATAAGTGGGGGGGGGGGTGAGTGTGAGAGAGTGGTGAAGTTGTTTGCAAAAATCACTTCTGTGCAATATCAAATTATGGGTGTTGGAAAATGAGTAACTTTACAGTTTCCTAGCTGCTCAGAACCTCTGGTGTATTTTATTAGACGACTTTAGGTTTTAAGTAAAATCTGTATTTTTTTTTCAGGTGTTTACTTGATAATCACAAAGCTTGTTTATTTATGAGCAATGCAATCATGACCAATGAGACTTTTGCTGTCTGCAGCCTATATCTAGGTCAGGCGTAACACGATTAAGACCCAGCACACAAAAACACAGCGTAATTAGCTTGTGTTTGTAGAACAGCCACATTGGTGATTATAAACATGGTGCTAGCTACGTTTTGATAGATGTTCACAGCAAGAAGTCACTTCATGCTGACGCTCGGTATCACTAGGGAATCCCTGCAGGTCTAGTGGAAAGTGCTCATCTCCCCAGGCATCTCTCTCTTCCTGCCTCCAACAGCACAGATTCCTCAGGCCTCTCCCCCCCCCCCCCCACCCCACCCCCACCCCACACACACACAGGGGAGTTCAGCTATAGGGGCCAAAAGAAAAATAGGCCACAGAGGTCTGGCGTTTTCAGGTACTTTTCTTTCCTGGTTTGTAATTTATTTTATCAGAACATGGAGGTTGAGTGAATTTCTCTGCAGTTTTTCTTTAAGGGTCTCCATTGTAAAGGGATCTGCAGCCCTTTACATGAGGAACAGCACTTAAATGGAATCCAGCACCTGTTCACTCTGTGTGATGCATTACTGCAGCATCCTTATTTCTTGAGTCTGCTCTTTGTTGACTTGTTTTCCACCTCAAGGGTTCTCAGACAATCAGCAAATTCAATAGCTAATGATGTGCCATAAGGTTCGGTTTCAGAGTTACCATCATACCCTGCCCTCATGTCCGCACAGTACAGAGCTGTATTGTGGAGGAAAGGTACCAACACACTACTGGCATGGGAGCCCTTAAAGCTCTTCATCATGGCAGGGGATGGATCAGTTGATGATGGCCTGCACCTGGCATTGGCCACTGTTGGAAGGCAGGGTACGGGGCTAGATGGACCATTGGTCTGACGCAGTATGGCCGTTCTTATGTAGAATTTAAAGCTGCTTTGCAAGCCCTTTTCAGTGCCTGAGAACTTTGAGAGGCAGAACTGGCTCCCTGACAAGCCTCCCCCACACTGAGCAGAACTTGGCACAGAGAAATTCTAGCCCATCTCATGAAGGGTCAAAACAGAAAATAAAATAAAAATACTCCTAGTAATCTGTGAGCAACAGCAGCTGGAGGCTATCAAATAGGGGAGGGATCGTCTGCTTACATAGTAATCTGACCAAGTTTGGCTGAAATGTTTTCTAGGAAGTCTGTTCAACTAGACAGTGGGTTTTAACTGTTGTAAAAATCAGAATCTTCAAGTATACGTCCCTATGGCTGCCCCACTGTAGGATGCGCGCACACGCATGCTCTTACCTGCCTGCCCCACTGTTCTTAGCTTCCCGCCTTTCTTAACACAGCAATTGAGTCTTGTTTTTTTCCCTTTGTTTAGTTATTTTATTATTCGTATTTTGTTTCAGCCCAGTTGTGTTTTGAACAGGAGTTATCCCTTCCCTGCCTTTTTTCTTTAAGGCAGGTCTCGGAAAAACAGAGCTGTCTGAAACACCTTCTAATGGAATGCTCACTAGCACCAATAGGTTCCGCTTCTCCCACCTTGTACATCGGCCTCAACATCCCAGGCCGTGCCAGTGACTGTTGCAGCTTAAGCAGCACTTTTAGAGACTAGGACACTGAAGAAGCCTCATTCCCCCATCAGGGAAACGTGGAGGAGGGGTAGTTCAGCCCCTTAAATCCTACTCTAAGGAGACCGTGTGTCTCTCAAAGGGTGCAGCTGAGGCTCTATCTGATTCCGGTACTGACCAAAGAAGCAGTGTGCAGAACTCTTCTAATAGACAGCACAGGGAGCCTTCTTCCTCGGTACAGACTGACACCTCTTGGCACCAAGATGCACCTGGCCCGTCGACTCAGGCTTCGATACCATCACCTTCTCTGCTCTGAGATCAGAGCATGGTTCCTAGACGGTTCTCGAGCATGGAGCTAACCTGATTGGATAAGGTCCAAGCAGAAAACCTAGTACTCGCAAATACCTTCAAAAGTAAAATGCTTCCATTCCTGGTGTTCTCTTGGGAACTTCTGATGCTTAAGAAGAGTGCTCTCCCACGATCCTAGTGTGACAGGGGAGCCACACTAAGGTTTCTCAATTAGGGAAAACTGCAAAGAATGGGGCAGACAATCCCCAAAGCTGATATTCCAATACTTAGATTTACCAAGCCTGCACAAAAAAGCTTCTACAGTGCCTTACTGGTTGCACAGAAGCCAAAACACAGTTCTCTTAAAGCAACCCAGCCGTGGGCTTCCACCCAGACAGCCAAGTCAAATATGAAAGTTCTACCAATCCCAAAAGATCGGACACATCACCTCCCAAGTTAATGAATATTTCAGATCTTACCCAAAAGGCCAATCCTTATTAACTAAACTAACATTTACTAAAAAAGAAAAGGGAGTGAGTATTGGTTAAAAGATCAATACACACAGACATGAGTACAGTTCTGAGATCAGTTTCATAGTAGAGATAGTGAACTTTGGCATTAGAAAGAGTTCTTAGAATCAGTCCATTATTCATATCCAGGATGATCCAGCTGGGACTGGAGCTCTGTCTTACAACTTGAGCTTCCCCTGCATAAAGCACCAAGCAGATCTGAGATAAAAAGGATCAGGACCTAAGCATCACCGGTAATTAGCTACACAGATTAACATAAGGCAATTGCCTTATATGCGTCAATGAGAAATCACTATGCTGATATCACTATATTTACAGTTCATGTAAATGTTAAGATCTCTGAATTAGCAGAATACAGCATAGACAGAAACAGCGAACCGCGGTCACTGGGTGCCGTGATCGGCCGAACCTGCAGACGCAGCAGGTACACAAAGCGGCCCAGCCCGCCAGGGGCTTTCCCTGCACAAGCGGCGGAACAAGTTTGGGAACCAGTGTGTTAGAGGTTGACAATGTAAAGACTGCAGGATGCTTAACCCTTTCTGGCCATCTGGCACCCCTAGACTGCCTGTTGGATTTAAAGACAATGCGCTCAGTCAGAGTACATTTGGCCGCTATCACAACTTCCCATTTAGGGCGGCTTGTTGGTTGTTGCCCACACTCCTACAGCCAAGTTGCTGAGAGGTTTACACAACTTATTTTCTCCCTGTATAGAATCCAGCCCAGGTGAGACTTTAATGTGGGTCTCAGTGCCCTGAGGAACTCTCCCATCACCTTTGAACTGATGGCTTTCCATCACCTCTCCCTCAAGAGTTCATTCCTTATAGCCATCACTTGGCTAGATGAATGGGCACACTGAGTGCTCTTAGGGTATACCTGCCATTTACTACCTTCTGTAGAGAGAGGATTTCACTGTGTCCCCATCCTTGCTTCCTGCTTAAGGTCTCTTTGGAAACCATATTAATCACACAAGCTGCCTACCAGTGAACTATCCCAAAGCCTCATGCCACCAGATAGGAAACCAGCCTACGTACACTAGATGATAGAAGGGCTCTCAGCTGCTACCTTGTCAGTACTAAGACTTCTGGGTCTCTCCTAGATCATTTGCAGAGAGGATGAAGGGACAACCTATTTCAACTCAAAGACCATCAAAGTGAGTTTTGGGTTGCCTTTTAACCTGTTATGAATCTGCTGGAAGGCAGGCTTGCTCCCCCATCCCCCCCAAAGGACCAGCATATTCAACTAGCACTCAGTCCACAGCTATAGTTCTACTAAAAGATGTCCCAATAGCAGAAACCTGTAGGACTGCAACTTGGTCTTCCATTCACATTTGCCAAGCATTATGCCATTTTACCTGCTGCTACACTCCTCTGAACAGTCTTGCCTCCTTGAGATGTTTTGTCCCTATGAGTGCGCCACTGCCTGCCCCTCAGCTCTGCTGCTCAAGTGAGCAAGCATAGCTTGGGGGTGGGGCCATGCCTCCCCTTGTTTAGTGTTGCAGAAACTGCTTTACATTCTTCGGTTGCGCGTGCATGGGTGACTCTTACAGGGGTGCGCCCGTAGGGATAAAACATCTTGAACGCTAACGTCACCTGACAATAGCAAAAAGCTCGCAGTTTAGTCTTTATATACTAAGGAAGAAAATTCAGACCGGTACAGTTCTCACTAGAACCAATTTATCCTGAGACAGACTCAGGAAATTGTACGTTGAAACGTCATCCAAGGCTGTGTCAGATGATTCTCTTGAATGGTGGGCTGAGAAACACAGGAAGGGTTGGAGCTTCCTAAAGTTCTTTTTAACCATATTCTAGAAAATGGATTGGCAACAACAGTACAAAAAAAAAAAAAGCGGGGGTGGGGGGAGAGGAGACCGGAGTTTAGTTCTGTGCCTTTTACATTGCTAGTGAGACTAACAGGCATAGCTGTTCCTTTTTTTAAAAGGTAATTTCAATGTGACTGCAGTGTTGCTAGAATACACACGAGACGAGAGAAAGTGAGCTTTGCCTCGGGCCAGTCAACAACTTTGTACAAGAGAGGGAAAACAGCAATACCATAGAACAGGGATACTTAATTATTTTTTTGTCTACAAAACCACCACCAATAATAATACTGTCCATTCAAAAGCGACAGGCAGTCTGCATTTGGCCCGTGGTCCGCTTATTGACTATCCCTGCCATAGAAGATGACAAATTCAGCCCAATTATAGGTCACTTCAGCAATAATCAGTATTTCCTCTTACTAAGCTGCAGATTGATTTTTTGTTATGAAGAGGTTGTGTTTACATATATAAGGCAATGAAAACATAGGTAATACTGGAACATTCAATACTCTGATACAAGACATGTGCACCACTGTAACTGAAGATTAAAAAAATATGGGGCTGCAGTGTTTGCAATGCAGGTGCCTATGACAATCTTTCCACTGACTTCAATAAAATTTGCATTGCCTTTTGACCAATGAAATTACACTAAGGCTGAACTAACCCCACTTGTGGGGCATTGTGGCACATTCTGAATACTTTGGTCAGCTTTAGTCATATCCTGTTCGCTGGTTCGTCTGCAAGCTGTTTTTTGTTTACATAGAGGCTTATTTGTATGCATGAGACAAAATTCAGTAGCTAACCTGTTTCTCAGTGCTTGAAATCTTCAGCTCACAGTACCAAATAGTAACTTGTATCCTGGGTTTTCCAACTTTCATTTTCCATTTAAGCTTCATACAAAATCTAAAATAGTTTAAAACCTTCAGTATGCAAGTTACTTTTAGTGTGCAACGCAGTGTGAACAATTAGTTATACAGGGAAATGATAGTATGTTTAGTGCTGCAACAAACACGCTAGGATCTGCTCTTAGACCAGAATGTACAATATAGGCAACATTCTGCTTTGCTACCATCTCTCAGTTGATTCTTCAACTTGTTATTAAATATACAAACCCCTCTCTCTCGGTACAGACTAGTTTGTAAGGCATGATTAATGTTCTGACAAGTTATTTAATTATCCTACACTGCCACTCATAGATGTGACCGTTACACTTTGCAAAGAAAACACAGTAAAGGGTGAGACATTTTAAAGGTAATTTACACAGAGATAAGGCTGCTGGGCCTTTTGTGACAGTCTGTTATATTTAAACCACATGTCTAAGCAGCAAAATTACTGATGGAGTTATCCTTAGAGGACGATTGGAGCTGTGTTGGATCTTTAGGTCAAACAGGTTGGAGGAAAAATATTTGGTTGAACTGCAGTAAGCAAAACAGCTTAACGGAAGAGATGTTGGTTGATGGCATTACAAGAAGGAAATGGAACTGATTGGTTCTCCAGGCTTTCAGGTAAAACAAGGAGAAGACTTGAGGGGAAAAAAAAACCCTACCCCAAACAAAAACTGTGGTGTTCTTTATAAAGTATAGAAAGCAGGAAAAAAAAAAAGAAAGGCATAAGTTAGTCCCCCCTGCATCCCTTTGCAGGTCATTTTTAAGGATCTTCCCTCAGAAAACAGAATTCACTGTAGCTTAAGTCTGTTTTCAGTATTTCCAGTGTTAAAATGCCCATTTCTTAATGGCCAGCTTATCCCCACAGGTCCCATTTCATTAGGTAAGAAAACCTCCTTGGATGCAGAAAAATTACTTTATTTGAAGGTGACAAGTCTCGCTCCCTGTTTTTTACTACACCTATTTTTAAAGCACATTCACTTAATGGTGTCATTTCTCCCTTATCACAGAATCCACTAAATCTAAATCCAAAACTAACATTGCTAAGAATCAAATATGCCAGTGAATTTTTAATTTTAGCTTATGAGGAGTTAAATCAGGTAGTGTTAATTTGAGCCAAAAATGTCTAGTTGTAGGAGTTTTCAATTATGTTCCCCAATGTACCACTTCAGAGAAAAAAACAGCTGAATCTACATATCCTAGTTAGATAATTCATTTTTAAAAAGACATCAGTACATAACTGAATTAAACTTGTGGCTATGGGAATACAAAAGATTGGTTCCTAAACAAATTTTGCTATATTCGACAAATCAACATTGAATTCTTGCTAGTGATGTATGATTAACAGAACATTTGCTGTTTGTGAACCATTAAGAAAAAACACCACTGGAAAGAAGTGAAATATTTCATGTTCGAAGGGATTGGTATTTCTTCTTGACTTTAGCTGAACACAGTGTTTGGCTGCTGTCAAATCTAAAGGAAAACAAAGTCATTTATTTAAAAAAATAGCTCTTCACAGATTCTTCTTGTGTCCTCTGGTGATGTGACACTGTGGCCTATTGTTCGGGAGTCTGTGTAGATTTCATAATCATTTCCACCCTGTGGACAAGAGAGACAAGTAAGTCAGCTGCCTTCTTCACAGTACACATGCATGCCTGCTTACATACATTAAGGAAATTGTGTGTGTTGCGAAAAGGGTGGATGTCAATGGTTTTCAAACTCAAAGGGAGCAACAGTCCACTAAAAAGGTTGCTGGAGAGCCAGATCGTGCAGCACATAAACCACACACAGGTTAGGCTTAACCAGCATTTGAATTGTTGTTTACTGCGATAGTAACTTAACACATTTGTAACTTAAGGTACTCACCAAACAGTGTATAAAACAGAAAAATACTAAACGATTGGAACAGTATGCTAAAAGCTGATTTATATATAGATGACTAGACGGTGTACTAAAGTCAATCTGTCACTTACTGGTCAATATGCTCAGAGTAGCTTTTGATTATTTTCTTAGAAAAATCTCTCCAGTGTACCATTTAACAAATTCAGTGACCTTCAAAGATGGGAATAATTAAAGATATACTAAAATCACTTTTAAAAAACCTGAGCTAAATAGTACAAACCTTTAGGACAGGTCTAACACTACAAAGTTTTGTTGGTCAGACGTTTTTAAGGTCAGGCTTGACAAAGCCCTGGCTGGGATGATTTAGTTGGGGATTGGTCCTGCTTTGAGCAGGGGGTTGGACTAGATGACCTCCTGAGGTCCCTTCCAACCCTGAAATTCTATGATTCTGTGTGTGCCAACAGGCCCGCAAAATCCCCATGTATATGCTGCTATAAAAACTGTCAGCATATGCTGTGTCTACACAAGGGAGATTAGCCCTTCAGATTTTACTGGCCCAATTGGACACACACAAGTAACTTACTTATACAGCAAATAGGAAGCCTGTCTGTAAAATGCCTACTGTAGAGTTGATAAGAGTGACAAATCACAACTGAGTTATGCAGGTTATTTCCAACTTGTGCTAATAAACTTTTATCCCGTCCCACATCTTGTAATTTCCCTATCACATTTTACAGAAAACTATTTTAGATTTTTTGTTTTAATAAAAGGTGCTTTTTTTAATCAGGCTGTCTTACTATTGCGAGTGTACAGATCTCACCGCTACAGATAGATAAATGCTAATCTTTAAAGCCTCTTTATTTAAACATCTTGATTTATAAAAAAAACCACCCTCTTTAGCCCTAGAAAGATGCTTAATACCTTCTGATGGAGGGGATGTGAAAAGGCCGGTGTGCAGAGGCATTGTTTCCCCCCACAATTTGATGTTGGGAGGGAGATGTATCAGGCCCTTTGAGCTAGAGAATTTTTATTAGTTTACACTGAATGGGTTAGAGCTCATGACTAGTACAACTTTTATAAAGGTAGGGGGAGAGATATTTTATTCTGTCAAATGTCTAAACGGGAATTGGCTTAAATATTTTTGAGGAAGAAAATGCAGGGTATTAAATGGAGGTAAAAAAGTTCAGCAATGTGAGGAGGTGCCAATCCCACAAATGGGAGTAGGCAGAGGCAAAACTCTTGAACAGTGTCAATTTGCAATAAGTAACCCCTCTCTCACAGTAATACTAGAGAGAAAGAAGCCATTCTTATTTTACCAGCTTGAGGACAAAGCCTTCTCTCCTTTGCTCTGCTTGGGTACAAGTTAACTGTCTCAAATAATACAGTGAAACAGTTTTTATGGACACTTACACCTAGATGTAATAAATATAAAGTTTTCAGCTGGCTCTTTTATGAACTTCAAAATGGAATTCTGTTCCTTCGCCGTTCTCTCCAGCAAAGGGTATGATCTGAAACTTACTGAAATCAAGGGATTCTAGCTGGATAATTTACTAGATTTTCTAATCCTTTTGCTCATGTGCGCAGAAACAACTCTGGTGAGTTAAGAATTGCTACAAAAGAAGCTCACTGTAGTAGATTAAAAAAAACCAACACAAAACTTCAGAGAATATTCATCAGTATATTTTAAAATAAAGTCTAAATTGGGGCAGACATCATTGATTTGCCCCAAGAAAAGAATAGTTTTAGAAGCTCTTTGCTAGCAGAATACACAGTAATGAAAACACCAGATACAAGATTTTTCCTTTTAAATTTTCTGGACTGAAATTTATTAACTTCATTCAGTAGTTTCTACACCTGCATTTTCATCCTCCTAACAAAAATATTTAAGACAATTTCTGTTTAGCCATGGCAGAATAATTTTGCAAAATCCCAGAAGTAAATTGAAATCTTTCCATACTGTGATTTCGAGGTTAGGTGACATTTCACATTATAGCCCAAGAGGCAGGCAGATGCAAGCACCTTAGAAACATCTCACTTCTGAACTGATTATGAACTGCAATAGTTTTAAAGAAAATGCATCATAAAATTTGATTAGGAATATTTTCAAGAAATATTTTGAAAGGACATTCTGAAAATACACTAATGTTATGAAAATATTTCAATAGTAAATGCTGGAACTGTTTTCATATCACTGAATGTTATTACTTAGATCAGAAGAAAATCTGTTTTCAAATGGAAGATTTAATATATTTTAATCTAAAGTGAAATGTTAATAAGAGTGTTTTTAGGTCAAACACTTCCATGGTATTAAAATATGTTCTTGCTGAATAACTATACTGAAAAATCTTTGTTTTTAAGTATGCAGCCGTCAAGGTGAATGGTCAGTGTAGCTGGTTATGTCTGTACTTGTGTGTCAATTACAAACCCATGTCAAAAACAGAATGGAAATTAATCATTTAGTCTGGAGAAGGATTCAGAATAGGTCACCAAGTTCTCACCTATAGATCTCACCACAGTATGTTATAGCCTTGAGTACAGAGCACTGGTGTTGATCATTAACATTTACCTCTTTTACTAAGATGCTCCTCTACTCAACATTGTTATGAGCTAGATGAAACTTTATTATGGGGTTGTGTTAAAATCCCATTGAACTCACCCATCAGTTACCATAATTGTAAGCATAATCCCCCACCCAAGAATAAAAGTGAGAGAGAACCTGCCCAAGACATTTTAGCAGAGCACTGGTTTTGGTGGGGATATTGGGGGAGAGAGAGATCACACAAAATGAGAACAGAGAGAGGGGCAAGAAAGCCAAGCAGCAGACTAAGCACAATCTGACACTGGAATAATCCACACACCGAGCTTTTGGGTCTGGTTTTCGCTAAAAATGCTTGGGGGCTATAAACTAAGCAACTGCTCCTCTTGATCTTCTGCACTCAGAAAGTCAGGAATTGATACATTCCTTGTAAATAAATAAGATGGCATCAAAGAAGATACCATACTATCAATTTCTATTTACAACCGGAACATCTCATGGGCCCTAAGGTCTAGCTGCTCTGGTCAAAAAGGGGCAACAGTATAATTTAGATCACTTCAGTGAGGAATGATGAGGTTCAATAAGTTACTCCCAGTTTGTAGACATGTAGAATCAGAATCAGACCTAGATGTTTGAATATAGGATGACAATAGTAACATTTTTCTATCATCATCTCTGGTACTTGTATTCCTTTCAGAAGAGGGAAAACTGCTCACGCTCTAGAGGTAACTTGCTTGCTGTGCTGTGACTGCCTTATACTACATAAGGGACATTAAGGGAGGGAAATATGTTTGACAAAAGATTAAAGCCATAGCGTGGATTCAGTCTCTAATATAATTGATTAAAAAGTCCTGCTTATGGAGCTTTCAGTTTGGGAAAGAGATTCTAAATGTATATGCAGAAATAGTTCAGTACTCACTGGCATGGTCTTATCTCCAAAGAAATAGATAGTCTTGTATCCATCGTTGCAGGCAATTCCTAAGCAGTATGTCTTATCCCAGCCATTTGGAAATACATCAAAGCTTATCTGCCCCCCTAAGGAAAAGGTAGACAAGAGGTAAGTGTTAAGGGGTGGGGGGAAGGAACTCTATTTTTATGAAGGGAGAATGATGGAGGCTGAACTCCACTGAAGCAGATTCTGATAGAGGAAACTGAACAAGTCCGAGACAAAAACTACAATGAAATGGAGTTAAGGACACTCAGAGAACACATCAAGACTTAGTGTAAAACACATTACAGGGATGTTACAATTGTTACCAACCCAAGGGTACATCTACACTACAGGGGGGAGTCGATTTAAGATACGCAAATTCAGCTACGTGAATAGCGTAGCTGAATTCGACGTATCGCAGCCGACTTACCCCGCTGTGAGGACGGTGGCAAAATCGACTTCTGCTGCTTTCTGTCGGCGGCGCTTACTCCCACCTCCGCTGGTGGAGTAAGAGCGCCGATTCGGGGATCGATTGTCGCGTCCCAACGGGACGCAATAAATCGATCCCCGAGAGGTCGATTTCTACCCGCCGATTCAGGTGGGTAGTGTAGACCTAGCCCAAGTGTTCTACACTCAGGAAATTCAGATGTTTAAATTTAAAAGAAATCCAAACATCTTTGGTACACCCAAACAAACCAAACTCTGTCCTGTAGCAACAGGATGCAAGAGCACAGGATTTTGATTAAGGCATGGTAGTGTTTGTGGTCCCACATTAAACTGATTTTTAAAGGTTTAGATTTCTTCCTGTCCACAGTATCATGCATCTACTAGGACCAAACTTCAATTCAGACAGCTCTCAAAAAATTTAAAAATAAATGTTTAAAGTTCAAGTGCCTGCTTCTGAGTGAAAGCAGATCATGCCACACCCTTGTTCTACATAGCAGAAAGGGTGGCAGGCTTGGCAGATTCAGACACTGAAGAAAAAGGTAAGTGAAGCCTTTACTCCATTGGTCCCCTTTTTTCCCAAGCCTGTAGAAGCTTCTCAGGCTTGTCTACACTTAAAACGCTGCAGAGCTGCTGCGCTTCAGTATAGACACTACCTATGCCCGCAGAAGGGATTCTCCCATCGGCATAGGTAATCCACCTTTCCAAGAGGCAGTAGCTAGGCTGATGGAAGAATTCTGTGTAATGCTGTCTACACAGGGACTTAGGTAGGCTTAACTACATCGCTCAGAGGTATGGATTTTTTTACACCCTGACCGATGTAGTTAAATCAACCTAGTTTTCTAGTGTAGACCAGGCCTCAGTGGGAATCAAGCTCTACAAGTGTGTCTGAATATGGGCTAGGGGTGTGTCAGCTACTCTCCCTGACACCAACTTTGCAACCAACTCAGCAGAAAATGAGTGTTTTTGTATTAATGAGGACTGTCAGGTTATCACTTTATGCTTTGAACCAATTCATTCTGAAGGGAGCCAATGCCAGAATCCCCATCACCTCTACAAAAACAATGACCATTTTCAGGGACACCACATATCAGGGACTGTATGATGTGGAGTATAAATGTTTATGCTTGAGAACTTATAGATATACAATTAAGCTCATCCATTGAGATAATCCCTCAGCACTGGAAGGAACCTACATGACTCAGTGCATACCATCTTCTGGAAAGATGCTCTCAAACACAAGTAAGATTTTCAGGTAAGAATTCCAATCACTGAGAAACAAATCCCTTTGAATAGCTGGTGTGGAGTGCACACGACCTGCTCTTACTCCTTTTCTCTACGTTCCAATGGAATATACAACATTGTGGATGAGTTCCTGGTTCTTTGAGCATGACTGTGTTTACACTGTAAGATTTCATAAGAGTTTTGAAATAGGCAAAAAGGAGGAAGTCAATCTTTTTAAAGGCTTGTCTAAACTGGCTTTACAGCACTGCAACTTTCTCGCTCAGGGGTGTGAAAACACCCCCCCCCCCGAGCGCAGCAAGTTTCAGCGCTGTGAAGAGCCAGTGTAAGCAGTGCACCAGTGCTGGAAGCCGTGTTCCCAGTGCTGGTAGCTATGCCTCTCATGGAGGTGGGTTTTTTTAGAGTGCTGGGGGAGCTCTCTCCCAGCATTCTGCCGTGACTACACAAGCCACGTTAAAGTGCTGCCACGGCAGTGCTTTTGCATTGCCAGTGTAGACTAGCCCTAAGATAGTGGTCTTATAAAGCAAAGCTCTTCACTCTATTACGGTGATCTTTGAGTGGCTACTTTTATTCTAAACCTGTATTTTTCCAAGGGATTTTTAATAACGTCAAGTTTAACACTGGGCTGAAATTTGACCCAAAGTCTCAAACAGGAGGATTTTCTTGATATTTTAAAAATGTTTTGCTCAGTTTAAGTGGATGTCATCATAGAGGATTGTTCATGGCAAGCCCTGTTTGAAACTCATTTTGCCCCAAATGTTTAACACTGCCAGAGGTAGAGACAGACAACCATTTGTTCTTTCTACTGTAAATGAAAGAGAAAGTGGAGAATTTGCCCAGAGATTTTCAGTGGGAAAAAATAGGAAAGAGAAGCCTAGAAAGACACATTCTTACTGTGCAGAATCACTGTGCATCTTGTGTCTCCTGTTGAATTTCCTTTCTGTCTCACCCCCGCCCCCCGCCCCTCACACACACACACAATACAACCACTGAAATTAAAAGTCAAGGGCTAGTAATGGAGGCAGTGTTAATGCAGTAAGTATTTGTAATGTACGTGGTGGGCAGAAGCAGCATCTCTCATTTGTAAAAATGTATTACACATTTCTGACTAATCAAGCAAAATCACTGTATGAGAGACATCAGAAGATAATGAACTAATGAAAAGAGAGATGCAGTTTTCCTTTCGTTGTGGTGTCTTCTACAACAAGGTACCTAACGAAAAAGACTTCATGTACAAAATGGCAGCAGCCACCCCCACCCTGACAACTGAATCATACAGCAGGAGCAATCTGGCAAGAGGGTATGATTTTTTTTTAAATTAAATTCTTTTTTTTTTAAAAAAGTGATACCTATAGAAAATGTGAGGCCTTTTCCTGCAAATTCTCTTTGTAAATCAGCTACAAATTTCTCTCTTATATGTTCCCTCTGTTAAAAACAAAAACAAAGACGGATCAGTTAAGTGATTTCAATTTAGCAATCAGTATCAGAAAAGGCAATATTAAGCAGGGAACTGCGGTTCTATCTAGCTGTTCCCAAGTCCACGAATGCAATGGTGCAGTACTAGTATTTTAGAGCTATGTTCTGCTCAGCATACACTTGTGTAGTCTGGAGCATCTCCATGGGGCTACTATGACATTACACAAGTATACAGTAAATGCGAACAGAATTTGATCTATACCATGTTATTTTTCACTTCCATCTGAGGATCTCAACGTATTTTACATACTAATGAATTACAAATTAACGAATTATGTATTATACCCTTGCTGAAAAGCTCAATTTCACAGATGGGGAAACTGAGGCACTGTGAGGTTAAGACCAAATTTTCAAAAGTGGTCTCTAATTTTGGGTGCCTTACACTTTTGGGCCTGAGACATGCTGAAAATCAAACCTGAGTTGTCTAAAAGTTAGGCATCCAGTAACTGAGGTACTCTAAGTTAGAGACATTGTTTGAAATCTTGGGTCTTGGTGACATGCCCATGGTCACAAAAGAAGTCTGAGACAATATAGGAAACAGAGCCCAGATTTCTCAATTCCCAGTCTTATGCGTTTAGGCACAAAACTATCTCTGCCCTGGTAAACATAACTGCATTTTAAAGAAGGCTAATGCTGAGTAGTTTAAGCCTCAAGTTTAGGTTTTGTTTAAAAAGTATTAGAGAAGGTAAGAAGAATTTTTTTTTATTTTCATTAATTTTCAACAAACATAAAAGCTACCAGTGATCGGTACTATAAAAAACCCAAGATACACCGACAGATGAGGGTTTTTTGGAAGGATTGGTGCAGGGTGAGAAGGAAGGGAGATTTATAGTGTTGGAAACGCCTCACAACAGCATTGTGCTAGAGCACCAGAAAGAGAAAGTGAAATCAGCTAATCTGTTTTTTACATTTCCTGCAGTTTGAACAATGAAACTCAACCAACAGCAGGAAGAAAGGTAATAAACACAAGAAGGGGAGTTTTCGAAAATATAGTCTGACCATGACAGTGTCCTTTAGAACGGTGAGGAATAAGAGATGTGAACCATTTTAAAAATTGACTCACTTTATCAAGTTCATAGAACTCGATTCGCTCTTCCTGACTGCAGCTTCTCCCAACAGGGCAGACATTCAGCATCCCATTTCGGAACTCAATAAAAGTACCCCTGAAAAAAAAGAGTCAACTGTCACTGCTGAAAAGGGACACAAGTCCACATATATCTGAAAGACAAAAACAGTTATGATCAGATTTTTGAATCTCAAGAACTTTTGCTCTATTACTGATATCTCCAAAAATGGCATTATGTGATGAAAATATTACAGTTTAAAGGAATTGTGTTTGCCCATTACATTAGTGATAGCTGAGGAAAACACGTAAGTTTGCATTTCAAATTGCAAAATGTAATTACCCAAGTAGAAATTTGCTTAGGACGTCAGAGTAAATAGGATTACTACATATCCTGCACATTGTTGATAAAAACAGTTATAAGTGCTCAAGACCTTGTGGGTCAGATGCTCAGCCCCATTCCTCTTCCTTTGTGTAAGCAGCCAGAAACCCAGCAGGATTCGATTCCCCTGACGTGGAGGAATCTTTGCTTGGTGCAAAGCCCCTACACTCCCCGTGCTAATCTCTGGTATAGAAGACACTTCCAGTGAAAAGGATGCATGGCGGAAGCACCCCTTCACTCTAGTAATCGCTCCTTGGCTGCTGGATCAGCTTTCCTGAGGCTGTGGCTGGACAGAACTGAAAGCAATCTTAGGACAGTTCTTAGCCAGCCCCAATATTGGGGAGTTGCCAGGGTAGCTTAAACCTGTCTTTCACACTCCTTGTCCTAACTGTGTGGAGCAAAGGATCTAGCTCAGCATCTCCAGCAGCTGCATTCCCAAGTACGGTGCAGGGCAACTGCTCTCAAATTTTAGAAGAAAACTTGCAAACTTATAATTTATGGAGCAATAATGCCTTTAAATTCCAAGTATCAGAGGGGTAGCCGTGTTTGTTGCTTTTTACAAATCCAGACTAAGAGTCCTGTGGCACCTTATAGACTAACAGATGTATTGGAGCATAAGCTTTCGTGGATGAATACCCACTTCGTAAGATGCATGTAACGCGTGTGACAAAGTGGGTATTCACCCATGAAAGTGCATGCTCCAATACATCTGTTAGTCTATAAGGTGCCACAGGACTCTTTGTTGCTTTTTGAATTCCAACTGCATCAAGAAAATTCCTTTTACACCAACTTCAATTTTCCCTCCCTGGGAAATGAAAATAGGCGGTATCCCAATCAGCACCCAATATTCTGTCTTTCTAGATTTTTATAGAACAATTTGTTCTATGGGGAATAAGTAAGTCCCTGTTCCCTGGCAAGCAACTTTGGACAATCTTTTCTTTTGATCCTTCTTCACCTGCTCCAATAGCAGAACTTGTCTTCCTATGTATGGGATTGCTGGAACAATAATATATATCTATCTCAATTATACAGTGTGCCCTCAAACACAACCATCCAGCTCTAAGTGGACTGGACATTGTCTTCCTATTGATGCTCAACATCCCAAAAGTGGGAATATCCTCTCCCCTACAAAGTGCATGCGCATATACCTACCTTTTCTTTGGCAGTTTAATTTTTGCAATGTAACTCAGACAATAGTTGATTAGATCTTGGAGCAGGTCCTCACCCAGGTGACTTTGAATGCTCTAAACATACAAAAAGACCTATCAGGTATAGGTCCAGAATTCAAGGTTCTGAAAGTAGCTAATTGACAACACAAGTTTTGGATATTCATGTATAGCAGATCCCAGAAAAACATGCCATAGATAAGTGATTCTCCGTTAGTATGTGTGCAGCACTGGTATGGTAGGCTCCCATTCTCTACCTTAATTATATACTGCTGTGCTGGGCAACTGATCATCTCTCCTTATAACATGCTCCTCCAAGCCCCTACTTCAAACTGTGGGTTAGAAAATGCAGGATTGAATGGAAAGGGGCAGACAGTGGCAAGTACAGTGTGAGATACCGCTGCCTTAGATATCAATCTGGATCCTGAACTATTTTATTTTCCATTCTGAAATAGCTAGATTGAGACACTTAAGCTCATCACAATATTAGATTTAATCAACAGTATTTTCTCATCCACTTACAGTATTTCTTGCAGTGATTACACTAATCAATCAAGAGTTCACTTTATGAGCTAGATCCTAAGCAGCAACCAGGGTACACTGCACTCATTTGGAGGGTGGTGAGGGAACGAAGATGAAAGCCACCTTTCCAGCTTCCCAATTCTCAGGCCTGTCAGGGATCAGATATAATTTAGAGTAGCCTCAAGGTTGCTCTAAATGAGACCCAATTGCCATGGAAATTCTATGAGCTGGAATCACTAGAGGGTTCCAGCTAGGATCCCTATGCCAGCGGCTAGGAGAGATGTCACTCAAGAATTTCCCATGCTGGAAAAATTCTCATCTAACCAAATCTACCAGGTTTTGAGCAGCACAAAACAGGAGGTTTGAGGCAAGGATCTGGCCCCATACCTTGTGTCAGTTTACAAAGAGCAAAATGAACAGTCAATTATACAAATAAAAGACAACATATAAAATAATTTCAGATTTTATTAAAAAATGATCACTAAAACTGCATACATACCTGCTTGCACAAAAATTTCCCATCTTTGTATGATACAAGACCATTTTCTGGAAAGACGTAGTCAAATTTTTCAACCACTAAAATACAAACAAAAAAAAAATGCTGCAGTTTATACATTGTCTTTCCTCATACTTTATAGTATGCACACCCTTTCAAGTCAAAATACAGTAGTTTTTAGAATATTAAGCACAAAAGTTACACACTTGTAATGTCCAGTGAGAGACTCCAAGGACCTAATCCTGCAACTCCTCTGTATTTATTCCTCCTTCTGAAGTCACCAGGCGTCTATCATGTGAAGAGCTTGTAGTTAAGTTACATACATTTAGTGTTAAGGATCTGACTCCATCCTTAGCACATTTCTTTGTGCTTTATTACTGTAAACTGTCCTGGATCCAGTAAGTATTGCAAAACCTTGAAACAACAATCTGGATTTAAATTGATACGAGAATGAAGGAAAGTTTACCTATTTGAGTGTGATTTTTTTAATGCAACTCTGCCTTATTAAGATTTGTGTGTGTGTATTTAAATTGAATTATAGGAGTATTGAGTCTCCTCTGAAATATGTAATTCGTATTAGAAGATGAAAATATATGGTTACAAAATGGTAAATCCAAGCAGCTTGTTCTGCGCCACTATATTTCAATAGGAAAATGTACAGTACTATTTCTTTCACTGCAAGCTGTGTGATACTGCTGCTGAAACTAAAATTCAGCATTCGGATTCAAATGAATTTTGTAGGAATAGGTTGAAAAACACTACCAGATCTTTTCTTGAAACAGAATATTCTGTTCCACAACTACTGTGAAATCACATCCTTATCTGAACATTTCCAGTAGTTGTAATACTGCTGGAGATTATTTCAGGGTATCAGGATCTTGCTAGTGTAGGACAAGATGACTTCTTAGAGGCCACGTGAAACAACGATTAGATAAAATGTTCGTGGTATGTAATGGGCTTGCATACTTGTGAATTATGGAAGGCTATTAATATTGATCTTTCACATTAAAAATATTACATAGAGTTAAAAAGAAAAAGAATCAGATTTTCTTTTCAGAGCCACCATCTAATAAAATCAGCTCCTGCATGGATGAACACATTAGATAATTTAACAACCTATGTAATGAGATATGCACAACTCCAATTTATAAAGATGTTAAAATATATACGTTACTACAATGCTAGTGTGGAGTCAGTAATTCATTCTCAGTAGCAATCCCTTAAGAAGAAATGTCAAGATCTTTAAGATATAAAATCATTCTACCCAAAAGCATAGGTACTAGATAGGACTTTTAATCCAGCTGGTAGCTGTCCATATAGGGCATAAAATTCAGCAATTGTCATATGCTAACCTGAGCAGGTTCTGAGTGGGACAGTAAATAACTAACATTTCACGAAATTGGAGTGATATAATAAAACAGAGAAACTGATACTCAGAACAAGGAATAAGGAAGCTTGCATTTAATGAACAACTCCACTAGAAAGGGTTTGTATTTACGCATCAGGACTTCCTCATAAGCCATTCATTTCAACTTGGATTGCATCATCCTCTTTTCTTACCATCGTCTCCCAGCTGCTCTTGAACTTTGTCAAAATCTGAACCACCTACAACTCCAACTCTCACCTTCTTCCGCAGCTTCTGCAGAAAATCTGCCATTTCTGCTGTGATTTTCTAGATTAAAAGAAGAGTTTACAATTTTTAGGTAGTCTAAGTACTTTTAGCATGAGTTACCAGTTGACCGTAAATACAACAGTGCAGTGGGAGAAAGGTCACTGGGAACTAAATTGTGTAGGGCTTTAACAAACAATATGTGAGCTTTTTAAAAAATGCCTTTGATAAAATCTTCCCTTAACGTAAAAATGCCTTAAATAACAAGGAAGCCACTATAGCTCACTAATGTACCTTGTTCCCTACTGCTAAAAAGTAAAAAAACTGCACTGGCTTCTGAGGTGTCTTCTAGGGCAGCCTCCACATAGACTGAACTAATCCCCCTCCTACCCCCAGTTTGGAAGTCAGAGACATCAGTAAGCATAGCACAATGTCCATATCAGAATAAATGGCTTACAATCATCACACTGAACTCATAGGTTAAAAAAATGGCGCTTATGAGCAATGCTGCTTCCTGAAACCAAGAAAAATTGAGAATCCAGGAGCTCCCTCCCCTAAACTTCAAGCCAACAACATACTATACACCCTCAACTCTCTCAAGATGGAACAGTAGGCATTTCCTTCAAATTACTGGCATTATCTCCATTTGTAATTCATTGAGCTTCAGTCAGCTCACTCTCATTCCAGCCAGCCAGCTATTATTTATTGGGACAAAGTTACTCCTAAAAACAGAACAAAACACTGTAAATAATACTAAGGTACGCCATCATCTTAAATCTAATGAATTAAGAAAACTGAGTTAAATTAGTTTCAGACCAGACAACTGCCCACGAGCACCCTTGCCAAAGTTTTGTGGCTTTATAACTTTTTTTTTTTTTTTTTAAGATGTCTCTTCTGTTACTGTGTGAAACACTCATGCAAAACAAAGGAAACAACAAAACTGGATATATGCGAAGTACTGTCAAAGGTACAAAGTAAATAAACTGAAAAACAGTTGAAAATGTCATCCGCGTTTTTGATTATAGTTACACTGAATATACAAAATATTCAAAAGGAATATGATTTTTATTTTGAAGCGATTACAAAAAAATCTTGTTACAAAAAATCTCAGTTTGATATAAACTCAGTGCATATGACTATATAATTATTAATTTCCTAAACATCGTATGCAGCTTGTTACTTTTAAATCAATAGAAAATAAATATTCCAGCCCTTTGGAAAAAAAAACATGAACTGCACTTTTATTTATTTTTCTGAATCTCAAAGTGAGTTCTATTAATGTCTGTTCAACAAAATCCATCCTCCAGTGTAATATAATTAGTGCTAGCAGAGGGGTTTTGGAATAATTAAGGAAAGATGCTCCTGTGACAGTTAAACATTGGAGCTGACAACACAACATGCTTCTTAAAGCAGAATCCCAATACTGACACTGAACTCATCCCATGTGGCAGCAATGGATACTTTAAGCTTGCTTTATGTAACAACTCCTCTGCCACTCCGACCCTCAGTGTACTGGTTCCTATCCTTTCTGGACTACTGTACCAGTTTATCAGACAAAGGCCTCACGTGAACTAGTCAAGCAGTCTCCCATTTAGCAGTATGCACTATAATATCATGTGGTGTTTGTTTTAATCCATGTCTCCAGTCTCAAAAGTCACCTAAATCAGAATGGACAGGGCTCATCATTAAAAATAGCAACACAAAGTACTAGTCACAAAGCCCTAAGTTTCTGGGTGGCTACTCTTTCAGAGTTTGCACATGGGACAGAACTGGCGATCAGGATGTCACAGCAACAAATGATTTTTGTAGTGTAGTGGCTCTTTGAGCTGTGGTCAAGTGAAAAATTATCTAAGTTGTATTTTCTAAATGGAAAACCAACCTAATTCTCAATTACTGGGGGACAATCCCCACTCATTGATGTATTTTGCTTTCCACAACCAAATCTCTGTACAACTTTTCATGAGTGATGTACCCAAGTATTCGAATTCTAATACCTAAACTGTATTGTTCAATCTATTCACCTAAATTTGGGTTATTGCAGATTATGTACTCTATGTATCATATGACTTTTAAAAAATAACTTTGTATATGTGGCTAATCTAAGATGTAGACACTCTTTTCCCAACCTAGGTTTATATAATTTTTTTTAAACATTAGCTTTAATACAAATATTAAATCTATCACAAGTGCAACTTGTGTGAATATTTTCAGCCAAAACCTATTTTTACTGAAGAATATAGATTTGGGTCAACCAAAAATTAATGCAAAGCCATGACAAATTTGCAGAACAGTTTCATACCAAAAAACTTTTAAAAAGAGTTTTGATTTTTTTTGTATTTGAAATGAGTTTTGTTCTGAATTTTACGTCAGTTTTATTTTAAAAAGTTTTAAAAAGCTCTAAAACAGAATGAAATATTTAGTTTGACCCAAACTAATTTTTTTTTAACATTTTGGTTAACTGAAAAGTTCAAAAAATGTTCATCCCACATCAACCTGAAACTATTTTCCTCTCCAATTTTTCAGCATAGCCAGTTGAGTTGAGGGAATGAGGAAATCAGTTATTTGCACAGCTGTAATCACAAGTCACTATCACATGGTGTTGACAAGCCATAATACTAAAATGCAACATTCCCATCTTCCATCAACATGACAAACAGCATGAAAAGAACATGACTGTAACACAGGGTCCCCCTACTGGTGTAAAAGTGATGCAGGGAATGTTAGCACAGGAGGGCAATTGTAGGTGCCAGATCTGGGTGAAAGTGATCATGAAATCATAGACTTTGCAATTCTAAGGAAGGGTAGAAGGGAGAACAGCAAAATAGAGACAATGGATTTCAGGAAGGCAGATTTTGGGAAGCTCAGAGAGCTGATAGGTAAGGTCCCATGGGAATCAAGACTGAGGGGAAAAACAACTGAGGAGAGTTGGCAGTTTTTCAAAGGGACACTATTAAGGGCCCAAAAGCAAGCTATTCCGCTGGTTAGGAAAGATAGAAAATGTGGCAAAAGACCACCTTGGCTTAACCACGAGATCTTGCACGATCTAAAAAATAAAAAGGAGTCATATAAAAAATGGAAACTAGGACAGATTACAAAGGATGAATATAGGCAAACAACACAGGAATGCAGGGGCAAGATTAGAAAGGCAAAGGCACAAAATGAGCTCAAACTAGCTACGGGAATAAAAGGAAACAAGAAGACTTTTTATCAATACATTAGAAGCAAGAGGAAGACCAAAGACAGGGTAGGCCCACTGCTTAGTGAAGAGGGAGAAACAGTAACAGGAAACTTGGAAATGGCAGAGATGCTTAATGACTTCTTTGTTTCGGTCTTCACCGAGAAGTCTGAAGGAATGCCTAACATAGTGAATGCTAATGGGAAGGGGGTAGGTTTAGCGGATAAAATAAAAAAAGAACAAGTTAAACATCACTTAGAAAAGTTAGATGCCTGCAAGTCACCCGGGCCTGATGAAATGCATCCTAGAATACTCAAGGAGCTAATAGAGGAGGTATCTGAGCCTCTAGCTATTATCTTTGGAAAGTCATGGGAGACGGGAGAGATTCCAGAAGACTGGAAAAGGGCAAATATAGTTCCCATCTATAAAAAGGGAAATAAAAACAACCCAGGTAACTACAGACCAGTTAGTTTAACTTCTGTGCCAGGGAAGATAATGGAGCAAGTAATTAAGGAAATCGTCTGCCAACACTTGGAAGGTGGTAAGGTGATAGGGAATAGCCAGCATGGATTTGTGAAGAACAAATCATGTCAAACCAATCTGATAGCTTTCTTCGATAGGATAACGAGCCTTGTGGATAAGGGTGAAGCGGTGGATGTGGTATACCTAGACTTTAGTAAGGCATTTGATACGGTCTCGCATGATATTCTTATCGATAAACTAGGCAAATACAAATTAGATGGGGCTACTATAAGGTGCGTGCATAACTGGCTGGATAATCGTACTCAGAGAGTTGTTATTAATGGTTCCCAATCCTGCTGGAAAGGCGTAACGAGTGGGGTACCGCAGGGGTCTGTTTTGGGACCGGCTCTGTTCAATATCTTCATCAACGACTTAGATATTGGCATAGAAAGTACACTTATTAAGTTTGCGGATGATACCAAACTGGGAGGGATTGCAACTACTTTGGAGGACAGGGTCATAATTCAAAATGATCTGGACAAATTGGAGAAATGGTCTGAGTTAAACAGGATGAAGTTTAACAAAGACAAATGCAAAGTGCTCCACTTAGGAAGGAAAAATCAATTTCACACATACAGAATGGGAAAAGACTGTCTAGGAAGGAGTACGGCAGAAAGGGATCTAGGGGTTATAGTGGACCACAAGCTAAATATGAGTCAACAGTGTGATGCTGTTGCAAAAAAAGCAAACATGATTCTGGGATGCATTAACAGGTGTGTTGTGAGCAAGACACGAGAAGTCATTCTTCCGCTCTACTCTGCTCTGGTTAGGCCCCAGCTGGAGTATTGTGTCCAGTTCTGGGCGCCGCATTTTAAAAAAGATGTGGAGAAACTGGAAAGGGTCCAAAGAAGAGCAACAAGAATGATTAAAGGTCTTGAGAACATGACCTATGAAGGAAGGCTGAAAGAATTGGGTTTGTTTAGTTTGGAAAAGAGAAGACTGAGAGGGGACATGATAGCAGTTTTCAGGTATATAAAAGGGTGTCATAAGGAGGAGGGAGAGAACTTGTTCACCTTAGCCTCTAAGGATAGAACCAGAAACAATGGGTTTAAACTGCAGCAAGGGAGGTCTAGATTGGACATTAGGAAAAAGTTCCTAACTGTCAGGGTGGTTAAACACTGGAACAAATTGCCTAGGGAGGTTGTGGAATCTCCGTCTCTGGAGATATTTAAGAGTAGGTTAGATAAATGTCTATTAGGGATGGTCTAGGCAGTATTTGGTCCTGCCATGCGGGCAGGGGACTGGACTCGATGACCTCTCGAGGTCCCTTCCAGTCCTAGAATCTATGAATCTATGAATCTTTGGTGGGACTGGAAACTGCTATTTTCTAGGTCTTTGATAGCAGAGCTTTGGAGCGGAGCCCAGAGCTGGAGTGCAGAGCAGTGGAGCTGCAGGTTTTTGCCTGGAGCTGAGCAGGAACACAGCTCCAAAACCCTGTATAGTGTAACTCTCTGGGTTTGTCAATTGCATATGTTAGGAGTCAGAACTGACTGGTCCGAGACCGTATCACTGATAACCCCGCCCAAACCACATCTCTCACCCCAATAACCGACCCTATACCCTCCCCAAGCTCCTAGTCCAGCCAGAGACTCCCCTAATAATCACCTGCCCAGGTCCTTCTGCCCTGCAACTCCAGACTCTTTCCCCCCCCCCCAGCTCATCCCTATACTCCATAACCTCCCATATGTCCCCCATGTAACCCCACAGCCCAACCCAACCACCTCCCCCACACCCCATATCAGCCCAGCCCTATATCCCCCACAGCCCACCCCAACCCCATAACCTCCCCCACACCCCATATCAGCCCAGCCCTATATCCCCCACAGCCCACCCCAACCCCATAACCTCCCACACGTTCCTCCATGTGACGACCCCCCCCAGCCCACTCCAGACCCCTCTCCCTGTGACCCCCTCCAGGTCCGAAGCCCCAGGGACGCCCCCGCCGGCTCACCTGCCTGGGGGCGGTCAGGGTCCCGTCCACATCGAAGAGGCACAGGACGCTGCTGCCCGGCGCCGCCATACTGCGGATGAATGAGGTGGCTCAGCCGGGAGTTGCACTCGCTTCCGGCTCTGCGCGACCCCGCCGCGGTGGATGCCGGGAACCCAAACAGCTCCACCGCAAGGCGCCCGCAGGCCGCCCCCCCCCACGAGCCCGCCCACAGTGCCACGCGCCAGCCGTGACGTGGTTCCACAGGGCGCCGGCGCAGTAGAGCGACGGTAGCGGCGGCGGCGGCGCAGGCGCAGTCGCGTATCCTCTCTCCGCGTCGACATGGTAAGGGGTCGGGAGCTGGCGTTGGGGGATGCGGCCCGGTGCTCGCCTCGCTTGCGGTTCCGGCACGAGGCGCCGCTCGGGCCCAGCGCCCGCTCGCGGGGCACGGCCCTGGCGGGATTCGCAGCAGTGCTCGGTGCTAGGCGCTGTACACGGCGCCCAGCGGGACGGGCCCCGCCCCCCAGCGCTAATACTCCGCCTCTCAAGGTCCGGCCCCAGCAGCAGCTGTGCTGGGGAGAGGGGGGCAGGCCGCCCTAAACGGCGCGGGAGGGAAGGCGCGGTAGTAAAGTTTCCTCGGAGGAAGCACATAGCACCTTGCCGGCAGACCACACGCCGGGGAGGTGGCGCTACCTAGTGCCTGGGCAGCCCCGACAGGCATCATGACGTTTCACAGTGTGCTGGGCGGGTGCTGGTCACCTTGTTGCCCTAAAGAGAGGATATGGGGCACCCCTGGGCCCTTCAGCCTGTATACACTGTGCATTCAGGTGCTTCTGATCAGATCTACACCTCTATAGCAAGTAATTTTGGCTCTTTTGTGCTGTGTAAACAGGCCTCAAATTGAAATCTGCGCATGACTAAGTTTCTCAACACAAACATGAGCTTCACCAATTCCCTTAGAACAAGTTAGGAATGTAACTTCTATACACCGATTGTCCTCAAGCTGCTTAAGAAACAAATATTGTAATAACTGCAATTCTCTTGTAATGCCAGTATTGAAGGATTTAATGGTGTGGTATGGGAATGTTTTCTTTTAGGCTGGAATCTTCAAAATTAGGACTAGACTCCATTTGCTACCTTCCTTTGGGAGATCTCTACCAAGGGAGCTTTCAACAAGATTGTGGAAAAGAGAAGACACGTGCCTACCCCATTGCTTTGGGACCCATATGTTCTTACAACCACAGAGATGGCAACCTGACAGTGCTAATTTTTATCCTGGGACAGGGCTGGCACCGTACAGATGTACTGGCAGTTTAACCCCCACAAACAGAGTCTTGGACAAGTCGATGATTGAGAACAAAGAACAGTTCAAACTGGTCTACAAGTTTCCCGGAATTAAATATTGTAGAATATTTTCAAGAATGAAGTTGCTACAGACTGCTATAACCATAGTTATCCTCCCGCCTGTCTATCACCTCTATCTGCAGGAACAAGTTTCTCAGGCTTTTGTGTTGTATGTCACTGGCACTGCTTGCTTTGCTGCTGCAATGCTGTATGGTATAAGTTATTTTCTCAGACGAATGATTGGACTGATGTACTTAAATGAAGCTGGCACCATGGTAAAAGTGGCACACTTGACATTTTGGGGAAGAAGGAAAGAAATTTATTGTCCAGTTGAAAGTGTGATGACCTTGGATGACACTGGAGATGCCAAGAATGAAGTACTGCTCCAGTTTAAACAGCATAATAGTACACAGGTTTTATATTTTACTCTAACATTTGGCCATATTGTGGATAAACAGAGGTTTGCCCAAATATTTGGAGGATTTTAGTAACTCAGATGCAATGACCAACATTTTCCAAGAGTCTAGCTTGTTTAATGTTTTCCATTGCTCTTCATGCTGAATTCATCACATCCATAGCTTAATAGATTTGTAAGCACTCAAATACAAAACCTCTATGAGCAAATATGCACACCTGTGTTTCGATAAAGGGGATACAGTGATGTAGCAACCCACTAGATAGATATTCCTGTACAACTAGTTTCAGATGAAAGCGGAATCTTATCCTACACACAACCATTATGTAAAGAAATATAGTTTAATACTCATGTCTGATGGTAACTTACACAGTTGAAATCTTAATTGTTTCACCTTAATGTGCAGTTGCAGTCGAGCATGGTGGTGTTTTTTTTGTGTGGCTCTCTCAGCTTGGCTTTCAGACTGTAGGATGGCAGTTAAAAAATATTTATTGGTAAAACTGAGCAAATATAATTTGCTATCATAGATACAACCGTAGCAGCCCACAGTGCCATTTTTAGTCTCTTGTGAGACTGCACTTTCAATTTATATCAACTTTTGATCAGGAAAGTCTTAATTATTTATATTAACATGAAATATTAGTAAGTTATTAAAATGGTATCCTGGTACAAGGATTTGCAAAAATATTGTCATGGGGATGCGGTGGAATTGCTTGCTCAGTCCCTTGTCTTCTGGACTGGCACCAACTGGGAAGTGTGCCACTCACTTTTTTCTTTAACAGTTCTTATGTCAGATCAAAACGTGTTAATAGGATCCTGAGTGAATTTTGGCCATTGTTCTATCTGTGGCTTGTGGGTTCAATGCTTGGATGATCTTCACAAGGCTCTAAACCTTGCTTGGAGGAAAAATATGTTGCAAGAGAATATCTACTTCAACTATGTGAAAGCAAATAAAGTAGCTGAACAGTGTCTCAAGAGCCCTAGTAAAGCATTTTAACTTGTGTACACAGTGAAAAGGATCAAAAATTCTGACGAGAAGTATCTTACAGTAGTACTATTTACAGACACATCATCAGGTCCCTGTTCAAGTTTAAAAAATATTTTCTTACCCTGCTCTATAGACAATATCTTAGGTTATTGAAACAGAATTTTAAGCATTTATTTTTCAGTGCTTATGCTCTGTTGGGATTTTCTTTTTCAATTTAACCAATTGAAACGGTCAATTTCATTTTCTTAGGCGTAGCATCGTAATATGTGGGTTGCAAAAACAGCAGGGAAATGGTTATTTTTAAAAGATTTACATTAGAACATAAAGAATCATGGAAATATTTGAATTGGGCTGAGATTTTATAAAAAGTGTGTGCATGCACAGCTTCATTTCATCACTGGTTGGGATCTTTCAACAGCAACAGTGCCCATACAGGAGCTAAATGGCACATCAGTTCAACATATCCTTTCACTGACTGGACTACAGTTAGAATAAATTTGCTTTTTTGCTGTGTACTGTACTTATCACAAATTAAAAAACACAAAGTTGTACTGTATAAAGTTTTAACAGACTCCAGTTGTGTTGCTTACTGATATAGAATGACAGGTAATTAAGCAGATTTATACAGCACAGTATGTATTTTAATAAAAATGTAATGGCTACCTTTATTACTATCACGTGAAAAATTACAAGTGTTAGCACAAGCAAACCATATCGTATAGTGGGAGTTGTTTAATTAAAGCTGCACAACTTCACATAGCATGAAAGTTCACAGGAGTAAATCTTGCCCAGGGCCTCTCCAGATATGGAATGCTCTGGTTAGAGAAGCAGTATCTGTGTTTGTGTTGGCTTTTGGCAGTCTCACAGAGGGCATATAAAGTCCCATCCCCCACCCCCCGCAACTACTTGCACAGCTACCCTGTTTCCCCGAAAATAAGACAGTGTCTTATATTAATTTTTGCTCCCAAAGATGCGCTAGGTCTTATTTTCAGGGGATGTCTTATTTTTCAGAAATGAAAAATGCCTTATTATCGGTGGATGCCTTATTATCGGGGAGGTCTTATTATCGGGGGGATGCCTTATATTACAACGAGAGGCAAAACTGTAAGTAGGCCTTATTTTCGGAGGATGTCTTATTTTCGGGGAAACAGGGTATGTGCACCTGGGGAGGCTGGAAGAACCACTATTCAAATCCTCTACTTTCCCCCCTACCAACTGAGGACAGCAGCTTTACTGCTCCATGGCCTTGGGTGGGGAATAATCCTTACCAGCCAGCTGGAAATCAGGAGCAAGATTTATTCCATAATGAGAAGGAGGCCTGTACATGGAGAAAACATGGACTCAGGGCAACCCAGGGTGGGGCAAAAGGGCAGTTTGCCCAGGAGCCCTTTTTGAGAGGGCCCCCAAACCTAGTGGCATTGCAAGCTGATGTATCACGTTGCAACATCACTCACTGAAATTTGGCCCAGTGAGCCTTACCCTGGGGTGAGTGTGGGGCAGGCTCACCAACCCCCACCCCTCAGTGGTAATCTTTTTGGAAGGGTGGGGAGCCTCCATTTTAGATTTTGCCCAGGCCCTCAAAACCCTCTGTGTGGCCCTGTATGGACTTTACACCTGTAATAAATTTCATTATATATTAATGAAGAGCCTAATCCTGAGAGGGGCAAAGCACTGCAATTTTCTCCTTTTCACATTAAAAGAATTAGTAAAGGGAGAGGATGGCTGGTGGGATAAGATAGATTACTCTGTACAAAAACACTTTAAATTGACCAAATAAAGTACTACATGAAGTCGTGGTCTTAGAAGCACAAAGTATCCTTATCTAAGCCTACCCTGTCAGATAAGAGCAATTACAGAGCAGCTGCCAAAGGAGGTCACTAAGGCATCATAAATGGAAATGTTCAAGAAGAACATAGGTGATCACATGCATTAGCTTAGCGTTCATTCCACCTTTAACATCTTTGGAGGTTCCATTTCTCATTACATAGCTGCTCTTGGGTATTACTGGTTTCTGTGACAGATTTACAATTCACTGTCAAATGTTTTGCCTAAAGTCAAATAATTCCTAAAAACGTACTGCACGTTAGTGCAAAATCCTCTCTGCTGCACTGGTATGCAAGAGAGTGGAGGAAGAAAGATAAGGATTAGGGAACAAGCTGCAAGGCAGGATCTTATGAGTGCTAGGATAAAAGGCCAGCCAATGTGAGATTCCTATGTCCCTAAGGATATGTCTGCACTTTGAGCTGGGGTTTGATTCCCAGCTTGAGAAGGCATCTCTACTAGCTATGATTGAGCTAGCACACTAATGGCTTATCTACACGGGCAATTTACAGTGCTGCAACTTTCTCACTTGGGTGTGAAAAAAACACCCCCCCCCCCCCCCCGAGTGCAGCAAGTTTCAGTGCTGTCAAGTGCCAGTGTAGACCGCACTGTGAGCTATACTCCTTGTGGAAGTGGTTTCTTTAGAGTTCTGGGAGCACTTTAGAACGCTCTGCCGCAACCACACAAGTCCCGTTAAAGCGCTGCCATGGCAGCACTTTAGCGTTGCCAATGTAGACTAGCCCTAAAAATAGAACTTAGCCACGGAGGCACAAGGGGCGGGGAGGGGCTAGCCATGCCAAGTACAAACCTGTCTAAGATGCTAGGCACATATTTGGGGTGGCTACCACCTCCTGCTGCCACAGCTACATTTAGTGCATTAGTTAGATCAGAACTAGCACAGTTATGTCTCCTCAAGATGGGAATTATACTCCCAGTTTGAAGTGTTAGACATACCTTAAGGGATGGAGATGTAACCCTACCCCACTCTATCAAATGGATTACATGCTGCAGTCACAGCAGCATGATGTGCACAAAGTGCACTTTGCTTCTGCTTGTAGGAGCATTTCCCAGGGCACCTTCAAACCTGTCTTGTGAAATCCTGCTGTAACTGGATAAAGTTCATAGTAGGACTTTGCAGGGAGTATGTCTGCTCCCTCCACTGTGCTGAACCGGGCAGGATTTGCTCACTGATGTACTGTTTCAGGGTAGCAGCCATGTTAGTCTGTATCCTCAAAAAGAACAGGAGTACTTGTGGCACCTTAGAGACTAACAAATTTATTAGAGCATAAGCTTTCCTGGGCTACAACCCACTTTTTCGGATGCATATAGACTGCTGAGCTGGAATTGATATGCAAACTAGACACAATCAATTCAGGATTAAATAAGGACTGGGAATGGCTGAGCCATTACAAACATTGAATCTATCTCCCCTTGTAAGTATTCTCACACTTGCTTCTTATCAAACTGTCTGTACTGAGCTATCTTGATTATCACTTCAAAAGTTTTTTTTCTCTTACTTAATTGGCCTCTCAGAGTTGGTAAGACAACTCCCACCTGTTCATGCTCTCTGTATGTGTGTATATATATCTCCTCAATATATGTTTCACTCTAGATGCATCCGAAGAAGTGGGTTGTAGCCCACGAAAGCTTATGCTCTAATAAATTTGTTAGTCTCTGAGGTGCCACAAGTACTCCTGTTCTTTTTTCACTGATGTACTGTGAACCTTGAGGTCTGAAGGTGGGGATGAATTGTGTCTACAGTAGAGAAATGGGAGTTTGGAGTAAAATGTTCTAATCCCAGTTATCACTGACTCACTGTCTGAATGCTGACTGATATTTAAACTCTAGGTCTCAGTATCCCCATTTATGAAATGGATAATTTCTTAGATTTTTTTTTTTAAATGCATCCTCAACACCCGTAAGTACATCTACCTTGCTGGTGTGTTGTGAGACTTAATCAACTGATGTTGAGAAAACTACTGATTCAGAGAATGAAACGATAGTCATCTGGAAGGGGCTCATTCAGCGCTGAATATAAATCAAAGACCTGTACGTGAAAAGTCTGCTGGATTGTAACGTTAACATTTCTATCACAAATACAAGAAAAACTTACAAATGTTGAGTTGTTCTGGAAGTGCTTAAGTCAAGTTCTTACAGCATTTTTTATCTGTCATGCATTTTTACTTCATGGAGCAAACCTAGGACAATGGCAAATAATTCAGCTCTCAATCTTCACTTACATTGGAAGAATTAGTTATAATTTTCAGGGTTATTTCCACACCTTGCCCGTGGCTCTTTTTTTTTTTTTTTTTTGGTATTTTAGAGGGAAAATCACCACCACTTAAACACATCACTCAGGCTAGGTCTACACTACCCGCCTGAATCGGCGGGTAGAAATCGGTCTCTCGGGGATCGAATTATCGCGTCTCGTCAGGACGTGATAATCGATCCCCGAATCGACGCTCTTACTCCACCAGCGGAGGTGGAAGTAAGCACCGTTGACGGGGAGCCGCGGAGGTCGATTTTGCTGCCGTCCTCACAGCGGGGTAAGTCGGCTCCAATAGGTCGAATTCAGCTACGCTATTCGCGTATCTTAAATCGACACCCCTCCCCCCCCCCCCCCCCATAGTGAAGACCTGCCCTCAGACCAACCCTGATTTGCAGTCTACTAATGCAGAGCCAGTAGGGGGAGTTCACATCATTCCTATGGCTTGGCAGAACTCAATACTACTGCAGTAAAGCAAAAGGAAATGACGAAGCAGTCATGTTGGCTTGTGCTTCCTCTTGGCTTAAATACCAATGCAGCCAGAGGAATCACCTGAATGAGTGGGCTATGTGTATGGTGTACAATCCTCCATAGAGTATATACAAATACAGAACTATGTAGTGAGCATAACATTTATGATTGTATATTTTTATTTAAAAAGTTTATTTCTAACAATAAAAAGGGCTACTTACTGGAGGAGTTCAATTATAAATAATTTATTTAAGAATACTGATTACACAGGAAAAACTTATTTATTTCATGGATTCGTGTACATTACCACCAGTTACATCATGAAGTGCAGTTAGGTATTTTTGTTTAAACATTTATTTGGCACTGTCCACAATATGCTGTAAACAATATTACTTTATTATGCTTAGGCTGCAGTGCTCTCTGAGTATGTTTTCTAACATAATCTGATCAACATACATTGTGCACAATTTTAAACAGTTACTGAGTGTCAGTAAAAGTTATTAAAAACACCTAGAGTATTTATAATAAAAGTGAGGATGTGATAAGACTTCATTACTGGACCTTTGATTCTGTAAAAGTACAAGACTTGCTAGAGACATTTACTAAAATCTACTGCACTGATATGTTGAATGAACTAATTCCCAAAATGTTGTCAAATGAGGAATTTCTTAGTTTGACTTTCTTCTTGATAGCTTTATACCTACTAGGACTGTGATGACAATGAGGTTTCACTGTACAGTTATTCACTAACCCTCCATCAAGTCTTTTGTAATCTACATACAATTCCAAGTTTTACCCTGACTTTTGCTGGCTATTTCCCTAACTATGAACTTTTACAGATAATCATCAGAAAACTTACGGTCAAAAGCCCTGTCTACACTATGAAAATTCTGACCAACAAGTTCCAGAACAGTATGTAGCACAGACAGGCTTACATGAACCTGCTTATTTTTAAATCAGCAGAAGTGAATTTCCTTGGTTGCTAGTTGCCAGTAATTATGAAAGTTACTTGTTAGGCAGAAATATTTTCAAAGCAGACCAGAAGACTTAGACACATCTTTCACTGAACTTATCAGAACGTATGTCTAAATTGCCTATGTGCAGGTCTCAACCTAAATATTTAAGTGCTTCCACTGAACTGCACTGTAGAATCTACTGGCCACTGGGAGCTTAATAGTTTAATCTGTAATACTTATCTATTGTCTCAGGACATGAAAAATTCACAAATCAGTTCAAAATATTTTTCACCCTGAATAACGTTCAGTCATCATTCAGTCAAAATTCAAACGTTCACTAGTGAAGAGAAAGGGAATGCATAACAGTATTAGCTCAGCAAATCAGCTTAATGAAAATATCCTTTCTACTAGATCGAGGAAAGACATATATAAAGGAGCTACCCCAAAACAACTGTCTGATAGTGAACAGAACAGACCACTGACATTTATAGATCCTGTGATTTTCTAAAGGACCCCTCAAGTGTGAGAGAAGAAATATACGAAAACAATAGAATTATTTTGCATTAGAACTGTGCACTTAGTAAGGACTCCATCAAAACAGATCTGATGTCAAGTAATGGCTCGGTACAAAACAATGCATCTGTGGTTTTGCAAAGTATCTTGAATATTTGCTTAGAAATTTTGCTAAATCAATGGCTGCATATTATGGGCAAGCCAGTTAAATAATCCTGCAGCCCAACACATTTTAGATTGCTAAAATAAGGCGGCAGTACATGCTTCATTTTATTTCCTAAGCTTCAGCAATTCAGAAACCTTTGGGTACAGGTTTGTGTGCACAAGGCTGACTGTTTACATTAGGAATAACTAATCACGGGCCAGAAAGGAATTATTCCCCCCATCACTTCCATGTACCGCTCAACTGGCCAGATGCATCAGTGCCTCTGAAGAACTAGGTATAGGCCGAAGACAGGGTAGCAGATCTGATGGTCCCTTGGTACAGTCTGGTATGGCAGATTGTGTGTTAGTATTTATGGGAACACAGCTGGAAGTGATTCTCTGAAATACCGTACTTGGCAGTGCTGGAAAGCAGAGCTTACTTTGAAACATCTGTTCTTTCCTCCCAGTCACTGTCAGACAATGGCACTTTCTGCTTGGCAGACACATCTCCTAAGCTTCTACCCCACACTCACAAGACCTGCTGCTTCGTCTGGACACAAAGTGGAAAATGGAAAGTTACAGCATTAACCTATGAAAATATAGATATTATTGTGTTATGTTTAAATAATCAAATATGAAAGGCAGTGCGTCTGTAGGGTTATTCCTTGTTTCCTGCTCTGACCCAAGGCTGAAAATGGAGTGCAATCTAGCACTCAACAAGTGTAATATCCCTTGCAAACATACTGCTCAGAGCACAGGCATTTGGATGCACTTGCTGGGGATCTGTGAAACTCCAAAGCTCCATGTGCGTCCAGAGTTTCAGTTTAAAGCAGCCTGACTTGCTGGTAAGCATGGGAAAAAAACAACAGCTTCATTTTATGAATTCACATTTTGTCCTGTAAGTGAAAATATATATCAATTAAGTAAACTAATTTCATAATCTTAGAGGACAGGACAGGACAGGACTGTTCAGTGCAAGGAAAATGTGTCTTTACTTGAAGTCTGCTAAGATGTCACTGAAGATGTTCAGAAAGAGGTGCGCATGGTGATCCTTGAAGATCAGAGTTGGGCGGAAACGGATCGATCTGTCGCCACAGCCTCCCAGCACAACACCTAAGGCAATAAGACGTACCTTAGTGACTTCCCTCTTTGTAGGATACACAACACATACCATTCTCTCAGGATGAAGTTCACCGCAGTGCGGAGGGCCAGTACAAGCTTCTCCACAGCACTGCAGACCCATGTAAAGCCATAAATGGGGTTTCAGTGGTGCAGCGGGGCCTGGAGCTGATCACCTGACACAACAACAAACATAAGCAGCATGGTAGCTGTTTGATGCTGTTCACCAGATGTTTGAAATGTTGGAAGTAGTCCTAGCCGTGACAAGGGAGGCCAAATAGTATCACAAAGAGAGTGATGCTCAGGCAGTGACAAAGACTGAAAACGAGCATTAATCCTCTTCACACAGTCACGGCCTACATCACAGAACAAGATGTTTGCTAGTTTCATCTTTGGTGTGACGTTTTTGTATTTAATACACTGTTGAGTACAGGAGGTCAAGGGTAACCATCCAAAGGGACTGGCCAATCATTTAATCCCTGTTAAGTTTTTAAAAAAAATGTGAAGTGTTCTCCTGATTCTGAAACAATCTATCCGTTCTCCCAATCAAAGGCTGCAGTACCGTTAAAATCTCTGTTGCTCAGCTAGTCATGTCTACACTACAGAGTTATGCCACCTTAACTAAACCGCTTTAATTAAACCGCTATTGCACGTCCACACTATGCTCCTTGTGTCGGCCGAGTGCTTCTACACAAGCAACTCTTGCATTGACACAGAGAGCAGTGTATTGTGGATAGCTATCCCACTGTGAAACTGGCCACAGGATGCTTTGGGAAGGGTTTGCAATACCTCATGGGACAGGTACAGTGTCACATGATGTAGGTTTCTCAAACCCATTGTTCCATGGGCATCCTATGAGATTGCCAGCCGATTTTCAACTGAAGGTGGGGGAAGGAGGGACTGTGTGACAGGGATATGGTTGCCAACCCTCCAGGATTGTTCTGGAGTCTCCAGGACCTAAAGATTAATCTTTAATTAAAGATCATGTCATGTGATGAAACCTCCAGGAATTCATCCAGCTGGCAACCCTAGACCGTTCTATAAACTATAAATTATTGTAAGCTACGACGCAAGAACAGTGGATGATATGGGGATATATATACACACACACACACACACGTGATTATGTGGTTTTCGATACACAAATACATTTAGCATATTACCAGCCTAACTAGAACATTCAACTGTTATAGAAAAAAGATCTCATTTTCTAATTTAAAAATTCAAATTATAAATGGCATTATAAAATATTACTTATAAATACATGATAAATTAGCGTGGTGGTGTAAATGCATTCACTAACAAAAACAGCCTTGGTAGAACTAGCCTCTATTTTAATATAAAAATTAAAATCTCCACTGAAGTGATATTAGGCTGTACGTAGAACATAAGGGGAACATTTCTGTTGTCGTACATCCCGAATGTGGAAACAACCTGAGGCTTTGGCATCGTGCTTACAGAAATAGTATGTTATTTCCCCAGCCAGGGAAAACAAAATTTTCTGGAACTTTTCATTCATACGCCACAGGAGAAAAATCAAATGCAGGGGATGTGATACTGAAAGCCACTCTCCTGCATGACATGCGGACAGACTTTATCATACCTTTGTTTCTGGCTATTGCAATTAGCTTGTTCCTAGTTGTATCATCTGGAGTATCAAACGAACAGAATGTCCCTCGTCCTCTCGCTCTGCTGATGAGATGTGGGTAACGAGCCTAGAATAAAGAGTTACGGGAACATTACTCTTATATCTGCTGTCAGACCTTTCTAGCAGAGACTCCAGGGCATTTTATGGTGGAGCTGTGCACCTTGGCATTCTACAAACTGGAAACTTTGCCTTCTCAGTTTCTGCAGACATGGAAATATTACACAGTTTTAATTTCTGACATAGGGCCCTATAACCTATTTACCCAGCTGCAATAACTGCCTGGTGCTGCTGGAGAGTTTAGTAATCAGAAGATTAGATGTCTATGGCTGGTAGAAATGTGTGTTCTCTCTCTCTCATAAGGATGTAAAGGAGTCTGACAGAGTTTACACCACAGAACAGGATCAATAGGCAATATTTACTTGGATTTTTAAAATGCACCCATTCTATACATTTAGGATACTGCCAAGGCAAATCTGAGCCCAAACCGCTTATTGAATGGTGCTAGAAACCAGCTTATCTTCATGGTGCAATAAACTGCAAGTTTTGCTAGACACAAATATATTCAGTTGCTAAAAATACATATGCACAGTAGGTATATTCAATCCCTTGGCCTACATGATGCTTATTTCTAGTGAAGTGGTAACTTTGTTTTCTAAGTGAGACTAGTAAGAGTTTAGCTCTTTATTCCCCAAGGAAGCATGCACTGCTGTGTGGTTGGGACATAGCTTTTTTTAATGAAAAGAGAAAAATGAAAAAGGGCAACAGCGGGAATTTCTGTATAGGAAGAAAAATCTCATTCCCCAATATAAGAGCATAAGAACTCCCATACTGTGTCAGATCATGGTCCATCTTGCCCATATCCTGTCTCCAACAGTGGCCCAATAGAGCTTCAGGGGGAGTGTACAGAACGGGGCAATTATGGAACGATCCACCCCATCTTCCTCTCCGGGTTGTGGTAGTCAGAGGTTTACGGTTGCTCTGAGCACAGAGTTGCATCCCTGACCATCGTGACTAATAGTCATCCTCCATGAACTTATCCAGTTCTTGTTTGAATCCATTATATTTTATATGCACCACACTTTGAGGAGATGGCCTTATGTACGACTGTCTCTGTGCAGCACATTGAACTAATGTCTGGTATATTCTATAGGATTGCTTTTAATTAAAAAAAAAAAACCACAACAACCCATGATCAATAGTTTAGTACAGAAGCCGAGGCAGGGAGATCTGTCATGTCCACAGGCTGAACCCATCATAACTCAGCTTCAGGACACAAATCCTGCAAACTGAAGTTAAGAGTAAACTATTTTAATTTGCCCCATAAATCTCAAAGAAAAACAAACCACATTGTCACTTCTCCCTGTCTGCTTAGGCAGTATGAGTAGATCCTGAGGGAGAACAGGAGTAGATGCTGAGGGAGAACAGCTTAACCAGGATCTAATGAGTAGATCCTGAGGGAGAACAGCTTAACCATTTGCAAACAAATGTGCTGACTGTGCTCCTCTCTGCCCACCTACTATTCACAGATTGGACAAACACTTCCCCTATCTTAGTCACACAGCTTCTAAGTGCCAATAGATTTTCAGTTCAAAAGTACTTCTAGCATTAGCTTAGTATCTAACAATAAATAACCATTCAAAAACCTTTTGTGCTAGTACAGATTGCCCTGATTATTGTAAAGGCATCAGTAAGCCCAGATTTTATTTGTATTAAAAACAACTTCAGTGAATGCACCAGGATTGTATGTATGAGGCAGTCTGCTGGTGATCACAATGGGGCTCAGACTCTATGCTGAGCAGTGCGATAAAGCCTCAGTCGATAAAAACTCTAATACTTGTGGTGGAAAAGGCCCACCATCTCTTCATTTTCTTGTCTAGAAGACAAGTGGGACTTCTGGAGTACAAGGAGATACTTAACCTTAAAACAATAAAACTAGGACAATTAAACCTGTGTACACTGACTGTACACCACATAGTAGAACTCAGACTCATAGACTTTAAGGCCAGAAGGGACTATTGTGATCATCTAGTCCAGGGGTGGGGAACCTACTGCCCGTGGCCTGGATCCGGCCTGCAGCAAGTCTCTATGCCCTGGGCTAGAAGCCACATGCTTCAGCGCCCCCACACCTCCCCGGTGGGGCTGGAGCCGCGAGTGCTGGCTCACCAGGAAGCTAGGATTGCCAGGCCGTTAAAAGTCCAGTCAGCTCCGCGTAGCTCCCAGAAGCAGCCGGCATGTCCAGCCCCTAGGCACAGGGGTGATCAGGGAAACGCTGCATGTTTCCCCTGCTCTCAGCGCCGGCTCTGCAGCTCCCATTGGCTGGGAACTGTGGCCAATGGGAGATGTGGAGGCAGCACCTTTGGGCACGTGCAGCGTTCAGAGCCACTTGGCCAGGCCTCCGCCTAGAGGCCGGACATGCCGGCTATTTCCGGGAGAAGCATGGAGCCAGGGCAGGCAGGGAGCCTGCCTTCGCCTTGCTGTGCTGCCAACTGGGAGCTGCCTTTGGTAAATACAGCCTGGCTGGAGCCTGCATCCTGAACCCTCTGCCCCAGATCGGAATCCCCTCCTGAACCCTGTAAGTCACCTGTAAGTCCAACAGCCCGGCTAGTAGAGCTTTCCCTGCATGGGTTGCATTGTTTAGAAGGTCTTCCCTCTTAATAACGTTAATGACTTCAGCGACCATGAGGTTCTTGGAGGGATCTCCAAGCCAGGTGTTAAAAATCCGATATGGCTGGAGGGAGAGGGGGGAAAAAAATTGTGGAAGATGGTGAGAGGCAATTTGAATCAAAGCAATGCTCTACACAAAGGAAAGTGAGCACATGGATATCAACAAATTTCTGGGGCACCAGAAATGAACACTAGGCGTCTCTTCTGTGCTGTAGGAACAGAAAGCCTGCCCAGAAGAGCAGATCCACAGCATTTCGGAAGAACTAGGGAGAAGCCACTCTGCGCTGAGAACGGCACCCTGTCCTTTGTGACCTCACTGAAATGAATGTTTGTGTAACTGAGGCCAGCAGTTAGCATGGTGTGGTTTTGCCTCAGTGTTTCCATTGTTGTCCCATTGGCTCAGTTTCCAGATGTTAAGTTTATAACTATGCACAGATTGCTAATGGTCTTAAAAAATTCTGAATAAAAGAATCTGCAGATCTTGAAGAAAAGAGATATAGCTCCCAAAAGTACAGGATCAATTCTTACTCACATTTGGTGCTGAAAATAAAGCATATTAGAAATACCGGACCTGATTCTCCACTCCCTGACACCAGTTTTATACGAGGGTAAGTCCACTGAAGCAGAACTTCATTGTAGTTAAACTAGTGTAAGGGCATGGAGAACTAGGCCCACTGTCTGTGCCTGTGAAACTACAGTAACTCCCCACTTAACGTCCTCTCACTTAACACTGTTTTGATCTTGCATCCCTGCTCCATTTAAAGTTGTGCAATGCTTCACTATAACGTTGTTTGGCTGCCTTCTTTGTCCACAGCTGGCAGCCCCCCTATCAGCTCCCCTACGCCCCCCCACAGTGCCTCCTGCCCACCGACCCCGCGGATCAGTGCCTTCCCCCTCCTCCTCCCGCCTCCTGCCTGCGGCAATCAGCTGGCTTGTGGTGTTCAGGAGGGAGAGGGGAGGAGCGAGGACTCAGTGCGCAGGTTCCTCCTTCCTCCCCCGCCTCCCGAATGCCGCAAGCCAGCTGATTGCCACGGGCAGGAGGCAAAGGAGGGAGAGGGAGGCTGCACACCGAGTCCTCCCTCCTCCCTCCTGAACGTCGCAAATCAGCTGATTGCCGCAGGCAGGAGAGAGGGGGAGCCTGTGTGCCATCCCTCATTCCTCCCTCCCCTGCCTCCTGCCTGCGGCAATCAGCTCGCTTGCGGTATTCAGGAGGTAGGGGGAGCCTGCGTGCCATGTCCTTGCTCCTCCCCCCTCCCTCCTGAACGCCGCAAGCCAGCTGATTGCAGCGGGCAGGAGGCAGGGGAGGGAGTGGGGAGGAGCGAGGTCACGGCGTGTGGAGTAAAGGGGGGGGGAGAAGAGGCGAGTTACGGGTGGGGGCTTGGGTGAAGGGGTGGCATGGGCAGGCTGAGGGTTGAGCCCCCCGCCCCTGGTACTTGCCGAGTAGGGGAAGCTGCCGCTGCTGCTGTGCAACGTGCTTCTCCTAGCCTACCGCACCTTCAGCCTCCTTGCCTGCCTCATTGTCTCCAGTGCCAGTGGGCTGTGCCTGTGTGGGGCAAGGCGAGGGCATCTCCCAACTATAGTACTGAACTGTAATGTACTGTATGGCAAAAAAATTTTTTCCTGGAACCTGACCCCTCCATTTACATTCATTCTTATGGGGAAATTGGATTCGCTTAACATCATTTCACTTAAAGTCGCATTTTTCAGTAACATAACTACAACGTTAAGTGAGGAGTTACTGTATACAGAACGTGTGTGTCAAATAATAGCTCCATCGTACTCAAATAAGCCATGTGCATTGCCACATATCAGATGAACTCAGTTGCAGGACAGCTGAGTTTATTATATATGCAGCAGTACTATTCACCAGGCATTTGAGGAAAGAAGCATGTCCCAAGGTTCAGCATATTTTAGAATCACTCCCAGAAATGGACCATCTTCCTTCACTCATTAACACTTAGGACTACAGAATCCAAGGTACACTAAAACACTTACACCATTGGGCCTGAACTCCTCCTTGTGAAAAAATCCTCCTGTCATCATCTTCTTACTAAATGTTACCACATCAGCTGGGTCATCTAGGCCCCAGTGTTCATGGGCCCAAAACTTCCCAGTGCAGCCGCCTCCTGTCTGCACCTCGTCCACCAGAAATGCACAGCCATGCTGTTCAGAGAGATTGAGAGATCAGGGAACTTGAATCCATGTTTCCAAAACAAATATTCACCTCTCTTACTAAATACATAAATACTAAGAGTTAAAGAATAGTGCACAGAACAATATGTCAGGAGAACTGTTTTGAACACCTCTCTCACGTCAGTCTGTAAAATATTTTATCTTTTAGGTCTTTGTGACTACAGCTTCAAAAGAAATTCAGCTATTTTTTAGGAAGGTACACAATAATCTGGTTTCTATACAAGCTTGTGAGGACAACAGAGAAAAGAACCATGTTTTAGATAGACTGTATCAAAACATTTATAAGGGATATTAGAAAATGCTAAGGGAGCGATTTTAAAAAGTTCAAAAAGCAGTTAGACTTTAAACTCCCAATGAAAGTCAATGGGAGTTTAGAGCCTAACTTCCATTTGTACTTTTGAAAGTTTCCACCTACAACACTGGGGGCCAGTCACGTTCGATAGACACAGGCAACATCCCAGCACATCTGTTCTGTAGCGTAAAGCACTTTGGAATGGTCGGTCAATCAGGTCACCCTGACTAGCTGAAAATTCCAGCCCTTTTTAAAAAAAACAAAACAAAAACATGTTACTTGCAATGGACTACTCCACTGATCCTGTGCGGGCAAGGAGATTTTGAAAAGTCACATTAAAACAGATTTCTAAGTGTTCTCAACACAGTATTGTTACAACATTGGCACATCCTCAGTTTGGGCAAGACAAAAACTGCTCGACTTAGCCTCATACTTGCCCATCTAATCTAAACTGCTCAAACGATGCCACACTGAGAAAAACGAGTGGGCAGTGAGAGCACTTGTTAACAAAGGGAAATGATGCTGCTTCATCCTACAGAACAGGGTTACTCAAATGTCATTAACATGCTTTTCCATGAACACACATTCAGGTTTCTCACCCGGAACATTTACAAGAAGAAAGTGAAAGGTAGGTCTCATCTCCACTTTTAAATGGTTCCCATGATATTCCAAATGTCATAAGACATCTTGTCCATTTTTGTCCTTTACTGGAACATCTGAACTTACATCTGGATTCAACTTCTGCTTTTACTGTTGCTGGGTCAATATTTGCAAGTGCAAATGTTCCAGAAAGAAAAATACTTCTTCACCATCCCAACTACTGTTCCTGGAATTGCATGAGCCTCTCTATGGAAGTTAGCTTTATAGCTTAAGGACACTGATGTGGAACCACGATTTATCAGACTGGACCAATCCCTTGGTCTCCCTTGAGAGTGGGGGAATTTATTCAACAGAACAAGTCACTGAAAACTCTCAGAACACTTCAAAATGGAACCGGAAGTGTTACTGTGCTGGTGAAGAGGCACTGTTGGGTATGAGCACATACGCATCATTGCGACCAGTGCCATTTTAGTGGTCTTCCAGGATGTTTGGACTCTTATGTTAGTCTCAGAAGGGGAGTATGGGAAACCCATTGAAATGGTCTGGAGAAAATGCCAGTTAACTTGAGAAGCAGGAATGAAGTCTTGCAGACTCAACTAACCAGTTAGTGACCTCTAAATGTTTGATTTACCTTTCTGGTAATGTCCCGTAGCTTCCTGAAGAAGTCATCTGAAGCATGATTGTCTCCCCCTTCTGACTGAATTGGTTCAATGATTATTCCAGTAACAATCCTCTTCTTTTTCCTGTACTTTACAATCAGATCTTCCACCTGTATATCAAACATGAATATTACATTTTCCTTCCAAGACATAATGGCAAGTTTCCTCTCAGGAAAAACTAGTCCTTCCTGGCACCAGAAGCTGGACTTCTTTGGTGCAAAGAGCATTGGTGGTATCAAAACCCACAAACATTAAGATGAAAAAATTAACATGTGGTTGCTGCAGAAATTAGGATGGTTACCTACTTCTTAATTTTAATTATGTTAAAGTGCTATAATTTTAAACCATTTTAACACAGCTCACATTAATTTACAATAAAGCTTGTTTGAAAGCTGTAGCAAAACTTAGGGAAATAATGGACACCACTTTTGTTTGAATGATCCTGCTGTGGAGTGATAGTGCTTCATTTAGGACATCCAAACCTGTTGAAGTATAAATAGTTATGAGGTGTCAAATTCATCATTGTTCTGTCTGAGGTCACAGAGCTGCTATGCCTCGTAACCCTCTGTAGTCTCTTGTGAGGGCATGCTTCAAGGTGATGGGCTTGGGGCCTCCACTTCACTGCCACTCTCAGGGCAGGTCTACACTACAGCAGGGATCGATGCTCTGAGATGGATCCACTGGCAGTCGATTTAGCGGGTCTAGTAAAGACCCACCAAATCGACTGCAGATCACTCTCCAGTCGACCCCTGTACTCTACCCCGGATGAGAAGAGTAAGGTAAGTCGACAGGAGATTTTCTCCCGTCAACCCCCTGCGGTGTAGACCCTGCGGTAACTCGACCTAAAGTACGTTGACTCCAGCTATGTTATTCACGTAGCTGGAGTTGCGTAGCATAGGTCGACTTACCGCAGTAGTGTAGACATAGCCTCAGACTGGGTGTACCTCGGCTGCGGCACCCGTTTCCCACCATGGCTCCTTTATCAGGGCCAATTTGGCTTGGCTCCTTGCAGGAGTATTCTCTCTTGGAAGTTCTGTAACCACAAACCGTATGCAGCAACACAGGTCAGCCTTTTCAAAACAAAGTACTACTTATTAGTCAGCAAGAACAGAGTAGTCAGAGAAATGGGTTAAAATAAGAAATAAGGCTGACATGCAAGAACCTTACTTAAACTTCATTTTCTCCTTGCAAGTTATGGATAAGTTCCAATCAGCCGAGACATTCCTATTCTTGGGCTGGGAGAGACAGCCCATGCAGCATACTCTCAGGGTATGTCCACACTGCAATTAAAACCCCACGGCTGGCCCATACCAGCTGACTCTGGCTCGTGTGGCTCAGACTAAGGGGCTGTTTAATTGCAATGCAGATGTTTGAGCTCAGGCTGCACCCTGAACTCTGGGAGCCTCCCAACTTGCAGGGTCCAAGAGCCCAAGCTCCAGCCCAGGCCTGAACCTCTACACTGCAATTAAACAGCCCCTTAGTTTAAGCCCGAGTCAGCTAGCATGGGGCAGCTGCGGGTTTTTAATTGCAGTGTAGACATATCCTCAGTATCTCTGTCAGAGCCTTACGTCTAGCTGCTCCTGCCTGCTCACCCCTTTTCCTCTCTAGACAGAGGACTTTAAGGATTTAGTATCCTTTTGATCCTATGTTTGGGTCTTGGAAAAATAAACTAGCTAGCCTGATTGGTGCCATGCAAGGGCACATTTCCCAATTAATAGCTCCTCCACTGTTCTGTTGAGGACCCTCAGTATTCTCGGCAAAAATACCTTATCTGTCATTGTTTTATTTCCTGTTTGTTTTCCTCATAACAACCTCCTCTGCTTTACTCACATGCAGTTATACAGAATAACACTGAGCATCTAAAATGGGGAAGATATAATATTCATAGAAATAACACAGAAACCTACCATGTTCTGCATAGCTTTGATGCAGGATTGTGCAGAGGAAAGAAGGTGGTTTATAAGGAGGATAAAACTCTTCCTGAAGCACAAATATCTAATAATCAGGAAGAGTTGGCCAGAATACTGGGAATCATGAAAGGGGAATATTTAAGCTTTGTTAAGATCATGCTGAAAAGTGGCTATGAAAAAAAACCATACACCTTTTTACTCAACATGTGTCTGCCCTGAGTCATTTCTACTAATAAAACAAGCATTTACTTATCTTAGCACAGCAACCTGGACTCTATTCTGCATTATGCTTCAACAGAAATATCAGCTATATTCTGACTGCAGGATTGCTATTAGTGATGATTAAGGCTCCGTGTTTGTCACAGAGGTCACGGATTCCATGACTTTCCGTGACCTCCATGACTGCTGCAGTGGCTGGTGTGCCTGGCCCGGTGGCCACCTGAGCAGCTCGGGCAGCCTCTGGGCCAGTTTTGCCTCCCCTGCCCCTGCCCCACCCCTCCAGCAGCAGGAGTTTGGGTATGGGGAGACGGGGCAGTGTTTACCCAAGGCGGGTTCCCTGGAAGGGCTACAGGAACTCCCCTCCCTCAGCTCCTAGCTCCACGGGCTGCCTATGCGGGCAGGCACCGCCCCCTCAGCTCCCATTGGCCACGATTCCCAGCTAATGGGAGCTGCAGAACTGGGTTTTGGGGCGGATACGAGGAGCATGTGGAGCTCAGGAGCTAGGTAGGGAGCAAGCACCAGCCTCGTCAACCCCACCTCCTCCGAGCAACCGCACGAGCCGTCCCCCTCAAGCCATCCCCGCCCCCAAAGTTTTAGTCGGGGTATATAGTAAAAGTCATGGACAGTCACGGGCTGTGAATTTTTGTTTACTGCCCATGACCGATCTGTGACTTTTACTAAAAATAGCCGTGACTAAAATGTAGCCTTAGCGATGATGTAAAAGGCAGAATGGAACAAAGCTTGCTTTCCAGATTTAGTTTGGAAATGAAGCCTCAATCCTGCAACTGGCTCTGCATAGGACCCCACTATACCTGCATAGGCAGACCTCATTGGCTTCACTGGGGAGCCACACCGGCATATAACTTCATGGAGCTGGTTATAGGAGCAGAGCCTGAATCCAGAAATTTTACAAGGAAAGCAGGAAAGTCCATGTCACTTTTACAGAGTTGCTTTTCAGAGGACTCAGCACACTGAGGCTCACCCTTGTGCACATTTCCCCTCTCCCAAATTTGGGAGAGAAAATTAATTCAGATGTTTTTAAACAAACCTTTCCTTGTATGCGAAATTTCACTCTGGGGCAAATTTCTGCAGACCATTCATAGTTTCATAGTAGACCGTTCTTTTTAAATGGCAGCGGAGGCAGGCTATTAACTGTAACAGCTTAGGGAGTACTGCTTTCATCCAAGGCCGTTCCAATTCCTGAAAATTTTCTTCCAAGTTAACAGCAGTTAATCCCACTAACTTCATTATTTCAAAATGAAAACAGAATGCAGACAGAGAAGTACTCACCTCTTCTAAACAGCGGGCTTCTTCCTGTTGATTCTCTTTCACAAACTCTTCCAGGGGGTATTTTAGTCTTGGGAATGGAGCAATCGGCCAGTCAAATGATGGAATGTCTAATTTGTGAATTGCTTTAGAGTGAGTTGTAGCTAAGCAACCTAAAAAACAGAAAAACAAAAATTGAAACAAAATCTCACTAGAAATAAGGAAAGAAACATTCTGAGAGGTGAGAAATTGTCTTCTACTGGGCTACTGGAAAGAACTGGATGATTCCGTTTTAACTGCAGTGTTCAGATTAATTTATATTTGATTATTCTGGAGTACTGATTGATTGGGTTTGGGGATTTCTATTAGGCGGAGCATCATTCTGAAGAGTTGGATGGCATCTATACTATTTAAAATGTAATTTTAAAAAAGCTAGGAGAATCTGGTTACAGGATGGTAATGGCCACTACAGTTAAATCTGGGTTTCATCTTCCCAGTATTGATAAGACCAAACCACGTTCTAAATCAAGCTACAGCCCTGCAAAGTTCAAAGCAGTAGCACAGTTAGGTAACATGTTTAAAATATGAAACTCTCCCTTCTGCACTGGCAGGACCAAATGGTATCAGACAATATCCTGTAAAAAAACAGGTTCCCCCCAAAACGGTAGATTTTTAATAGTGTGGATGGCAAAACTATGGGCCTAGAATGAAATTGGGCCATCTCCCGAAGGTGAAAATCCACAGTTAACCACACCTCCAGTTGAAATAAAATGCTGTTTTAGTACATTTCTAACAAATTTCATTAGCATCAGATTTAGGTTCCAAATATTTTAATAAATCTATGGTTTTTTTTACTGATAGTATTTCTATCACCAATTCATTGCAAAAGAATCTTTCATTTAAAATATATAAATACAAGGAGATAAATATGCACTGCTGTGTCCAATATCATCAGAGAAAGGACGAGGGCAAAAATATATAGGTTACTGGGAGTGTTTTTCTTACCCATGGTTCTTCCATGGAATCCACCCATAAAGGACAGAATACTATAGTCAGGGCACCCTGGAGACTGAAATAAAATACAGGATATGTCAATGAACTATTCGAACAACAGGAAGGTGGCAGTGTAGCTTATTGGAATGGAATCATAAACAGGATTACATAACTGGACTGAAGAACACACAAACATTCTACTTGTAATCAAATTGCCAGTCAAGAATATGTCCATCAGAGCATTAGGAAAGACAGCAAGATTTTTGCTACTTTTGGCTGTTGCCTCAACTAAAATGCAAACAAGTTTTACTCTTCAGGCAGCAAGTTCAGTAAAGTATATTCACACATTTCTTTGCCAAGAAATATTCTTCGTCAATTTAAAATTATCTGACCTCCTGTAAATACCATGAATATTAAAGACAAATATCGGCCAATTTAGCATTCCATCTTCAGACTGCTTTGCAAATACTAACTATTTAATCCTCCCAACACACCGGGGGGGGGGGGGGGATCAATCAGCCCAATTTTTTAGAAATCAAGACAGATGGTAAATTGCCAAAGGTTACAAGGGAATTAGTGCCCAACACATGGATCAATGACTTCAATACTTATAAGCGTAAGCATGTATGTAGGTGTTTGCAGGATTGGGTCCAAAGAGGCAATTAGACACAGGAACACCTGAGTCCTCAGGGCTGCACTCAGATCACCACACACCTCTCTATTTTGATTTACTTATTGGACGCTGAATGAAAAATAAACTAATATAAAGCGTATGGAAACTTTACAGTAGCTGAACTTTAAAAGGGACACTGTTGGGTTATTTTAAAGAGACCAGTCCCCTTCTTTGTGATCTAATCTTAAAAGTGAAAGAACTGCCTCCACTCCTGCTCTTGGTTTATATCTTGTGCTAATCAGTCTCTTTCTCTCTGGTTCCCAAGTCGCCAACATTTAGTTTCCAAACACCAAAGGTGAATATTAAAATTAAACAAACCCCTCTTCTTTCTGCATTTGTTCTTTTCTTTTAGGATTTCATGGAAACTCTTCTACTATTATGTTTTGTAAAACTTTGTAAGGTCTGTTTCTGTTAAATGCAAATCCTAGATTTGGGGCCTAAAAATACGCAACCAGTTTTTCTTTAGCCATTAATAATTCAATCCCACTGCATGGTGGGGAGCCTTGGAGAGAAAAGCAGGCCCAACACCCCTGGGAACAGAGGCAGGGAGTGCCTTAACTTCACACTATGAAAGGATGGCCCTTATATATCACAAGACTGGTGACCTCAGTGGGCCCTTTGCAGCTTTGGAGAGGCAGAAGATACCCTTCCTAGGAACAGCAAAAAAATGCTTGGATCAAACACAATGTGGGTTTAATCCTAAACTGAAGTGAGCTCACACAAGATGTAGCTGTGGGCGGGATAAAAGTACTTCTAGCACATTTACCACCTCCCTCAATCCTATGGTTGCTGATATAAATCAGATCAGTCATAGGGCAGCTTTAACTCATGCCAGCTGGAATGGTCCCTATGAGATCATTCTATCATTCCAAGATTGCAAAAACAGAGTGTGCTCCAGTACCCAGTTCTCACCCTGGCTTTGGCGCAATTTAAAGCACATCCCAGCTCCCCTTCCAGCAGAAGAATCTCCAGGAGCCTCTTCAAGACAGTTTAAAACATTGCACCACTGAAGCAACACAACAGGAACGTACCCTGGGCCAAGGATCTGGCCATGGAGTTAGAGATTCTGTAATTTCCAAGATGCTCACATCTTAGAAGGTATCCCAAATTAAACACATTCTCCCACTTCATTAGTAACCTTGTGTATTAAGGTTTGTGACTGGCTAGAGCAACACAATCTGGGTTAGAGCTGAACTGGCACTTCACAGGCTTTCCAGCTGCATCTTAATTTCTTGCTCCCTTGTGATTATGTGATTATTCCATTGCAAACTAGCTTCTTGATTAATTTTAAGTCATCAAACCACAGTTTTGGAAAAAATTAAGAGGACTGTTAATGTTCTTAATCTTTATTTATAAAATCTGTGTATATTAGTGCTCCCCACAGTCTCTCTCAGCACATGCACGTCTCTGTAGCAGATGGTGTATCACATAAAGAGGGCAGTTTTAACACAAGTCACAACTACTATCTCGGGAGGCAGCAGGATGCCAGTAGCAGGCCTAGAATTTTGGTTGGGAGTGAGTTATAATTGACCATTCTTGAAGCTTTTAGGTACTAGTATCCATTGCAATGTTAGAAAGCCCTGGATTTTTTTCTGTAAACAAATCAAAAACTAACAATCTGGGTAAGATAACAGAACAGTAAAGTTACCTGGTTAATCATGCATGTCTCCAGTTCTTCCTTTGTGACATTATTATTACCCCTTTCTTTGTTCTGCAAAAGTAATGAAGAAGTTTTTATGAGGTGTCCTAGATGACTCTCTCATTATTTGCTGGTGAAGTCTTGCTGAAAAATCCTACTGTAATAAAGTGTCTGAAGGATTAACCAGCAGGTAAAATGACAGACTTGATGAAACCATATATGGATTTTTAAGCCACAAATTACATAAAATCTCCAAAGCTTAACAGGCACAAGTCTGTCTGGAGTGGGCATGAGAAAATAGTCAGAAAATCCTTTTTATGTCTCTCTTTTTAAAAAGAGAATAACTCTTTTCAGTATTTCAGATGTAGTGGAAGCTCCAGGGTTTGTCTGTGCGACCACTCTTCATTGCCCGTTTGTCTCTCCTTAAGCTAATTATGAGTTTGTTTAGTCTAAAGCGGACAGTAACTTTTTCCTCTGAAGAGCTCCATACATTGTTTCTCTTGAGTGTCATGTTGTGTGGGATGATCTAGCATTAGAGGCATTATATGCTCATTCTGAAAGTCAAAAGGAGAATGAAGGGACTTACCTATTTTGTTATTAAATGAATTTAGAGGGGGCAGAGAATGGCTTAGGGAATTAGTAAAAAGATTAGCTTCTTTTAGATGGTAAGCACTACAGAGCAGGGACTCTCTCTTTATCTATGTTAGCACTAGGGACAATGGGGCATGAATCCTAACTGGGACCTTTGGGCTCTACTGTAATATATAAGCAACAATAACAGCATATGGATTTAAACTAATGGTTGCTGCAGCTTTAACTGGTTGACTGTATGATACCGTCACTCAACAACATTCCATTCAGTATACATCTTCTATGCACAGAGATGTTAAAAGATTTGGCCAGCTCTAGTTTAGTTCACGATATTAGGAGAGAGACTGTGAATGAGCACAGCCACTTGTGACTTAGGCTTTGTTTATACTAGCACTTTTTCACATCCCTGACAGACAGAAGTTTCACCAAGAAAAGCACTGGTATGGACAGCACTATGTCGATAGGACAGCATCTCCCACTGACATAGCTACCACCACTCATTGGGGGTGGTTTACTTATGCCGGCAGGAGAGTTCTCTTCCACCAGCACAGAGCAGCTACGCAGGAGACCTTACAGTGGTGCAGCTGCAGCAATACAGCTGTGCCGCTGTAAGGTCCGTAGCGTAGACATAACTTAATGCTGTCTTTCCAAACTAGGGCAAGGAAGATTTTATACCAGACCCTTGCATGTTTAGTTTAGGCAACACATTTTAAGACAAAAGCTTGAAAAAAAATGTTTGTTTAAAAAGATAGCCTCACTGGTACTTTTGTAACCAACTTCTTCTAACCCCTTTTTGCCCTAGAATCACACACACAGGCCTTGGAATGCCAGAAACAAAAATGCACTGCAACAATTTTAAAGAATGAAGCTTTTCCAAAATAGTTTTGCTATGAGCCATATGGGCCTACTGGCTTCAAGGTGGAATTTCAGGTGTTGGTTTTGACCTAAAAAACCCAGAAACTGCTTGGTATCTGTCCCTCACTCTCTCCACTTCCAATGCCTTACTGTCACAGTTGCATCAGCAGCTTTCCTTTCATTTGGAATGCTTTTGTCCCCTTCTTCCCCTCACTGCACCCAAGTCTGAAATAGCCCAAGTTTATACACTACAAAGCCTATTTGTTTGCATAGGCATTGTCAGAAGACAGACCAGTTGAGGGTAGAATTTCTGGTTGGTGAGAAAGTGTGCTGGAGGGTTTTAAGCTGCATCAGTCAAATGATTTGTGATGGTAAAGAGGGAGGAAGGGGTGCGGCTGCACTGGCTGATCTTTACTTTGTATCTCCTGTGTTCTTATGTTTTTAAAATGCATGTCAAGGAAGCCCAAAGCGTTGTATGGATGCCTTTCAATGTGGAGTTTGTAGCAGACCGGAATCTAAATAAATATTGTAGAAACCAGGATAGAAACACAGGCTCTGTTTGGAGCCCTGCCAGCTCATGAGAGAGCAGATCTTTAAATAATCACTTGTTCAAGCAAAATGTGAATTTTATATCTCTATTTTTACCTGATCCACCTAATTCTGACCAGGGAGAGGAGGCGGCACAGGGAGAAAAAAACAATAGTTTTGTAGTGAGAAAGCTGCTGACACATCTGGGATCTTCCAAGTGAGAAAGTCAAAAGTACAAAGGTCTATTCTGGTTTCTACAGTTTAATCCATAATTGTATAACTAAAGGAACACATTCCATGTAGATTCAGTTCTTACGAAGCACTGTTGATGTCTAGGTTCTGCAGTTTTGTAAAGAGTCATACTCAGAATTTTGACTCACCCTGTACCACATGAATATTGCTTTAAAGGCGTTTTCATTAGAGCAGGATCCACAGGACATGGTGATAATCTGTTGCAAGCCTTTAGGAGCCACCTGTCAACAAAGAGACATCATAAAGCTAAAATAGCAGTTATGGAACAAAGCAAAAATACTAACCAGCCCCATTTAATTCCCTTACTCAGAATAAATCCAGTGCAGTGTCTGCATGCAGACACCACCACCACCTCTCACATTCAGCTCTTAAGAGAACAAAAGGATTGATTTCATCACGGTGGAGGGTGGGAGATTCTCTTTGAAATTTCATCTGCAAAGTTCTCTGCATGGGAACATCCAGCTTCATTTACGGATCCCATTCTCTTGAAAAGGGGAAGGCAGGTGATTCAGCTGCTAACAGTTAAACCACAACATTTCCTATTCAAATGCTTTTATTTTTACCCTGGTAAGTCTGTACCCTGAATACCACATGTTTCTTCATAAACATTGATCACAATTTTAACAAAGAAAGAGAAAACACACACATTCCTTTACAGAATAATTACACGAATAACCACCATCTGGAGAAAGGCACACATGGAAAATAACCTCAATGCCAAGCTCCACATGCTCGGCATACAAGGAAAAGAAGGTTGACAAACAATGCGTCACTTGGAGAAAGCCTCTAGTGAAAATACAACAATGAAAGGTTTGGAGGCCTCATCTTTAGCTATTCACACTTTGAGCTAAAGGATTGTTAGACAGAACTTTAGCCTTGTACTTTCTGGGTTCCATGTGAAATTTCCCACTTATGAAAGGGCATTCATAAACTGGAAAAGGGGTAGAACACCAACAAAGCAAAAACATTGCTTCCTTTGATGTTTAGTTCTTCAATCTGTAAGCGATGATTACTCTCAACACTCAGTCTCATTATCCATAATTTCAGTAGATATCTTCAAGAATATAGAATAATGATTATTTAATAATAGTTCCAACTTTTGAATCTCTTCAAGAGCGGAAGAGCAGCACAATCTGGTCAGTTCTCTGATGATCTTTTAAAAAAAATCCTGGTGTTCCTTAAAATCTCTTCAAATCCTGTTTCCATCATGGCTTTAAGCATTGTAGGTTGGATTTTGTTATGCTCTTTAGGCCCTGATCAAGCAAAGCAGATGCTTAACTTTAAGAATGTGAGTAGTCTCATTAACTAAAGCAGCTACTGCATTTTTCATTGTGTTTCATACCTTCTGAACCCCTTCATCAGTGTTAATATGGATGGTAGGAATATTCTAATGGGGGGTGTTTAAGATAGTTGCACAGAGCTCTATTTCTTATTTGTGATTAAGTAACTTTGCAATTTACTGATGCAACAGAAATTTCAGATCCTTCCTCTCGGGGCGGGTTCGTATCATACATGCACTTTGGAGAATATGCAGACTTAGAATATGGTAAATCATCATAGTTCATTCTTAAACTTACCGAAAGCAAAGATTCCTTTAAGTTTTCAGCAAAATTCTCTGGAGGTAAAATCCCAAGAGCAGGTCTGTTAACAAATGTACTCTGAAAAGTGAAGGAAGAGAAACGGTTAAGTATTTAACATCATAAGAAAAAATCTGTGATGTTGAGATTGCGATTCAAAAAATGTAAATATAAATTAAACTAAGTCTAAAGTTCAAGTACACTTACATTAGGCAAATTCTTAAATATTTGCAGTTATGATACAGAAGTTTTAAAAATAACTGAAAATATTCAAGTCTCAATAAATTCACCCATTTTTCTGTCTAAGCCCAAATTTTATTTTCTTTGAGGGTCACCTTTAAAGAAAAATATTCTAGACTGCACTAAATGTTTTTTCTTTAACACTGATCTTTTATCCCTTCACCCTATTCTTTCACCAAAATCTCAGTTCCTTTTATACAGAGGAAATAAACTTTAAAGCCTTAATTATTTGGCTTCAGTTAGAATGGCTAAACCCAAATTTAATTAAGATAGTGTAACAGTTTCTTCCTTATCAGGCTTCAAGGGAGACCAGTTCTGAACACTGTGGGTATAAACACCCTCCAGATATTATGACAATACAGGATTTTGAGGCTGGGGGAACTAGACAAAGATATGTTCAAAGGACAGGAGAAAGATAAGCTGCAAGAATCAGCAAAGCAATTCTTGCAATAAAATAGTTTCCCTGCAATAAAATTATGCACACAAACACACATGCTCTTTCCCTTATAAAATCCTCTCTCACATTTACAATAGTGAGTAGTACATCAAGGGAGCAACATGTTAGGCAAAACCATGTCTGGATGAATGGATGCTGTAGGAGGAATGGGGATTTGTGTTCTGATTTAATGAGAGATACTGCTACACCAGATTATGTAAAATTGCATTCAATGACTTTGTGCAGCTTAGTTTTAGTAGCAACTCGATTTTGCGCTCAGAGGTTGATCAGATTGGTACTGGATTGTGAGAGAAGGGGGTTAAAATCATCCAAACTACTGGCCATAGTTTACATTTTGAGTTGATTGTGTCTACTCAGCTGCACATGAAGTGTCTCAGAATGCTGTTGCAACACTGAACCAGTTCCAATCCCCAATACTCATGAAGGTAATCTAACTGGTGAGACAGAGCTACGCAGAGAAGACTGACATGAACAATGGCTGAGAAAGCAGAGATGATATTCATAGAATCACAGAAATGTAGGACTGAAAGGACCTCGATAGGACATCTAGTCCAGTCCCCTGCACTGAGGCAGAACTAAGAATTATCCAGCTCATCCCTGACATGTGTTTGTTTAACCTGTTCTTAAAAAACTTCCAATGATGAAGATTCCACAACCTCCCTAGGTAATTTGTTCTGGTGCTTAACTACCCTTATAGTTAGCAAGTTTTTCCTAATGGCTAACCTAAATCTCCCTTGCTGCAATTTAAACCCATTCCTTCTTGTCCTGTCCTCAGTAGTTAAGGAGAACAATTAAATCACTCGCTTCTTTATAACAACCTTTACATACTAGAAGACTTCTGTCCCCCCCACATAAGTCTTCTCTTCTCCAGACTAAAGAAACCCAATTTTTTCAATAGTTCCTCATTGTCATAACTATAAAGGGAAGGGTAACAGCTCTCCTGTGTACAATATTATAAAATCCCTCCTGGCCAGAGACTCCAAAATCCTTTTACCTGTAAAGGGTTAAGAAGCTCAGGTAACCTGGCTGACACCTAACCTAAAGGACCAATAAGGGGACAAGATACTTTCAAATCTTGGTGGGGGGAAGGCTTTTGTTTGTGCTCTTTGTTTTGGTGGTTGTTCGCTCTTGGAACTAAGAGGGACCAGACATCAATCCATGCTCTCCAAATCTTCTGAACAAGTCTCTCATATTTCAAACTTGTAAGTACAGCCAGGCAAGGCGTGTTAGTTTTATCTTTGTTTTTTTAACTTGTAAATGTACCTTTTGCTAGAGTGTTTATTTCTGTTTGCTGTAACTTTGAACCTAAGGCTAGAGGGGGTTCCTCTGGGCTCTTTAAGTTTGATTACCCTGTAAAGTTATTTTCCATCCTGATTTTACAGAGATGATTTTTACCTTTAATTTTCTTTAATTAAAAGCCTTCTTTTTAAGAACCGGATTGATTTTTCCTTGTTTTAAGATGCAAGGGGATTGATCTGGACTCACCAGGAATTGTTGGGGGGGGGGGGAAGGAAAAGGGGGGAGGGGGAATGATTAATTCCTTCTTGCGTTAAGATCCAAGGTGTTTTGGATCAGTGTTCACCAGGGAATTGGTGGAGTCTCTCAAGGCTACCCAGGGAAGGGAGTTAGCACATTGGGAGTGGTGGCAGCAAAAGCAGATCTAAGCTGGTAGAGAAGGTTAGAGGTTTTCATGCAGGTCCCCATATCTGTACCCTAAAGTTCAGAGTGGGGAAGCAACCTTGACAGTCATGTTTTCTAGACATTTAATCAGTGCTTAATTTGTAATGAAAGAGGTGCCAGGGCTCAAACAATTTTTTTGTTTTACTTTTATAACTGATGCAGCAAGCCCAGAGGTGCCAGAGTGATGAACTGCCAAGCCTAGAGGTGCTGGGTCTCAGCCCTGGCAAGCCCAGACACAAATTAAGTACTGCCTTTAATCATTTTTGTTGCTCTCCTCTGGACTTTCTCCAATTTGTCCACATCTTTCCTGAAGTGTGGTGCCCAGAACATGACACAGTACTCCAATTGAGGCCTTATGCTGAGTAGAATGAAAGAATTACTTCTTGTGTCTTGCTTACAACACTCCTGCTAATACATCCCTGAATGATTGTTTGCTTTCTTCAGTTCTGTTTTCCATGCCGTCTTTGGGAGATACCTGGAAGGCTCTATTGTACTATAGTATATTTGTGTTTGCCGTTTAAAGTAAATGGCATGATAAATAATATTTAACACCTTTCATCCATAGATCTCAAACACTTTGCAAAGGAGAGTATCATTATCCTTATTTCACGGATGGAGAAGTGGAGGCACAGAGAGGTGAAGTGCTTTCTCCAAGAGTCCACACCCAGTCAGTGGCTAAGCTGGAAGTAGAATCCAAGACTCCTGGATTTCCAGTCCAGTGACCTATCCACTGGACTGTTGCCACTGTGCATGTAATTCTCTCACACATTAGGATGTGTGGGTAAGGATAAAAGGGGTAAAAAAAACAAGGGTGGTGTCTTGGTAGGGGTCTACTACAGAACACCTAACCAGAAAGAAGAGGTAGATTAGGCTTTTTTTTTAAAAAAAAACAACTAACAAAATCATCCAAAGCACAGGACTTGGTGGTGATGGGGAACTTCGACTACTCAGATATCTGTTGGGAAAATAACACAGCAGGGCACAGATTATCCAACAAGCTCTTGGAATGTATTGGAGACAATTTTTTATTTCAGAAACTGGAGAAAGCTACTAGGGGAGAGGCTGTTCTAGATTTGATTTTGACAAATAGGGAGGAACTGGTTGAGAATTTGACCGTGGAAGGCAGCTTGGGTGAAAGTGATCATGAAATGGTAGAGTTCATGATTCAAAGGAATGGTAGGAGGGAGAACAGCAAAAAAGAGAATATGGATTTTAAGAAGGCAGACTTTAGCAAACTCAGGGAGTTGGTAGGTAAGATCCCCTGGGAAGCAAATCTAAGGGGAGAAACAACTGAAGACAGTTGGCAGTTTTTCAAAGAGACTTTATTAAGGGCACAAGAGCAAACTATCCCACTGCGCAGGAAAGATAGGAAGTATGGCAAGAGACCACCCTGGCTTAATCAGGAGACCTTCACTGATCTAAAAATCAAAAAAGAGTCCTACAAAAAATGGAAACTAGGTCAAATTACAAAGAATGAATATAAACAAATAATACAAGTATGTAGGGATAAAATTAGAAAGGCCAAGGCACAAAATGAGATCAAACTAGCTAGAGACATAAAGGGTAACAAGAAAACATTTTTCAAATACATTAGAAGCAAGAGGAAGACCAAGGACAGGGTAGGCCTGTTACTCAATGATGGGGAAAAACAACAAGAGAGCATGTGGAAATGGCAAGGGTGCTCAATGACTTCTTTGTTTCGGTTTTCACCAAAAAAGTTGGTGGTGATAGGACATCTAACATAGTGAATGCCAGTGAAAATGAGGTAGGATCAGAGGCTAAAATAGAGAAAGAACAAGTTAAAAATTAGTTAGCAAATTAGATGTCTTCAAGTCACCAGGGCCTGATGAAATGCATCCTAGAATACCCAAGGAACTGACTGAGGAGATAGCTGAGCCATTAGCGATTATCTTTGAAAAGTCATGGAAGAGGGGAGAGACAATGAAGCAAATAATTAAGCAATCAATTTGCAAACATCTAGAAGATAATAAGGTGATAAGTAACAGTCAGCATGGATTTGTCAAGAACAAATCCTGTCAAACCAACCTGACAGCTTTCTTTGACAGAGTAATGAGCTTTGTGGATAAGGGGGAAGCGGTAGACGTGTTATATCTTGACATTAGTAAAGCTTTTGATCCTGTCTCGCATGACCGTCTCATAAACAAACTAGGATAATGCAACCTAGATGGAGCTACTATAAGGTGGATGCAAAACTGAATGAAAAACCATTCCCAGAGAGTAATTATCAGTAGTTCACAGTCATGCTGGAAGGGCATAATGAGTGGGGTCCCGCAGGGATCAGTTCTGGGTCCAGTTCTGTTCAATATCTTCATCCATGATTTAGATAATGGCATACAGAGTACACTTATAAAGTTTGTGGATGATACGAAGCTGGGAGGGGTTGCAAATGCTTTGGAGGATAAGTTTAAAATTCAAAATGATCTGGACAAAGTGGAGAAATGGTCTGAAGTAAATAGCATGAAATTCAATAAGGACAAATGCAAAGTACTCCATTTAGAAAGAAATAATCAGTTGCACACACAAAATGGGAAATGACTGCCTGGGAAGGAGTGCTGTGGAAAGGGATATGGGGGTCATAGTGGACCACAAGCTAAATATGAGTCAACAGTGTAACACTGTTGTAAAAAAAAAAACCCATCTTTCTGGGATGTATTAGCAGGAGTGTTGAAAGCAATACATGTGAAGTAATTCTTCCACTCTACTCCACACTGATGAGGCCTCAACTGGAGTATTGTCTAGTTCTGGGCGCCACATTTCCAGAAAGATGTGGCCAGGAGGGATTTTATAGTACTGTATACAGGAAGGTTGTTACCCTTCCCTTTATATTTATGACAAGCTCTATCCCCAATTTTCTTCTGTGCAACAACATGCAGGGACACGCTGTGGAGCTGGACTCCTCTTTGCTTCCCAGAGGTGGGGTCCTCCCCAACTCTTCCCTCTCTTACTCAGTAGAAACAAAACGTCTCCACTACAAGAGTCCTCGGCACCTGCAGAGGTGCAGCAGCAAGATTTGCCCCACCACAGAGAAGCTAGCGAAAGACTAACTACAAGCTCATCTAAGTGAAGCCAACATACTAGACCCAGCACAATCTGGCTTTAGACCCAGACACAGAACTGAAACTGCTTTAGTGGCACTGATGGATGATCTCCTCCTGACAATGGATAGAGGCCAGACATCCATTCTCGTCGTCCTAGACCTCTCTGCAGCATTCAACACTATTGACCATGAGATACTGCTGTTTCACCTGACAGAGGTGGCAGGAGTTCAGGGTGATGTGCCAAAATGTTTTCAGTCCTTCTTGGAGTGACACACCAAAGACCAGTAATGGGAACTGCACTTCCATCACTAGACCCTTCAATTGGGGGGTTCCACAAATATTAATTCTCTCTCTGGTTCTTTTCCACATCTATATGGAAACACTGGGTGAACTGGTCAGATGACATGGACTCAAATGCCAGCAATATGCAGATGATACACAGCTCTTCAACACTTATGACCATGTCAACCACCACCAAGGTGGCCCAGTGCTTGGATGAGATCAGCTTATGGATGAACAACTGGCTGAATCTGAATCCAAGCCAAAGAGGGCAAAGGAAAGTATTCTGAGGAGTTTTCAGCCATGGTAGAGTCTTCTGTGATTGAATAGTTCACGTCCAAAATTGGTCAATTCAGTCCATAGTCTAGGAGTACTCTTGAATTCCTCACACCACAACAACCACAAGTAATGCTTTCTACCTAATCTCTGGTTGGCTGGGAGACTCCATCCCATCCTGATGGATGAAAACCTGGCCTTAGTTATTCAGGACTTCATCACCTCTCAAATGGACTATAGCAATGTAATATATCTGGGCATGAAACCTTCAACACTTACAAAATTCCAATTAATACAAAATGCTCTTCAGCAACACAGGACAGGTGTGATATGCGCACAGTAGCCTCTGTACTCTACACTAGCTTAGGAAATTAACTCCCCAGGACAGGACTATCACAAACCTCAACACTTCCCATTCCAAGTGCAAGGTGGATTTCTTTGACCTTGCTTTCTCTAACATACACACACAGAGAAAACAAACAAAAGAAATCCATGCTATCAAAACAAGACACTCCACTGCTACTTCCTCTGGGAACAGGATGAGTGAACAAAACATGTGACAGCAGTTAGTCAAGTTGCTTAATGCACTCCTAGAAGGTACTCAGATACTATGGCAATGACCATGGTATAAAAACCCTTATAGAATAGAGTTTGGTGTTGGTGGTCTGTAGGTGATAACTGAGTGGGGAGTCAGTGAGCACCAACTTGTACAGTACACTGTTTGAAAAACAGTTTTTGTTCTTAAAATCACTGTTAAATTATTAACACAGATGAATTTGGTAAATTTATTCAAGTGATTTGAATGGAATATCATGGATTGACGTGTTCCTCCATAGTACAGATTTTAATCTTTGCAGATGTTCTATTGTCAAACAATATGCTACTTTTACCAGTATATTAAAAGTGAATTAAGTACAAGTCAGTAATGTTTGGCAATGAATTCATGTATCAAAGCAGGCTCAACAACCCATGATTACTACAAAACAATGCTACTTTTCCCAAGTTCTCATTAGAAATACAGTCTGAGCTCCAGTGAAGTAAGTCCTTATAGGTCTCCAGAGAGAAGAGAGTGTTTTCCTAAATCCTCTATGTTTTTCAGTGAAAGGCAGTCTGCATGTTATTTGATATTTTTCAATCTCTTTCTTGGGGAGTGAAGCTCATCTTATTCAGGAAATGCATGGAACATGATCAGAGCAACGAGAGATGTGAATTGCAATATTTACAATGTGTAAGGAAATCATCAGAATTCTTGAAAAATACACAGGATCTAACTGGACACTAGCCAAAATTTCATAATTTATAAAAATATGTAATTTCTGAAACAATGTTTACTTCTGTAGGCTCAGACTTAAATAAATCGAAATACAGATATTCCTCTCCAATTGTTTGAACAGCAAATTTTGTTTGGTGTGTACTAGAGCTCTTATTTAACTTTTGTCTTTACTAGAGAAAAGTTGCCACATAAAACTAGATGCTTGAGAAAAATTCACAACAGATTAATGGATTATGGGCCATTTTGAGAAGAAAGTATGTTTTTCTTTTGTTGTTAAAAAGAGATAAGCCCAGCAACAAGAGAAATAGAACATTTAAATCATCTGCCACCATTTCAAATTAGCGAGAATAGATTCTTCACAATGGGATAAAAATATAGTACATGATGCATTAAAAAAAATAAGGACATAATCCCCAGAAGTAAATTTTATTCTTATCATTAACAATAAACAAAGTCCCTGGAATATTTTTGGTGCCTCAGGGGAGATTACTCCGGTAAGAGTAAGACTAAGGGCTAGTCTACATGAAGTGCTACAGGGGCGCAGCTACGTGCTTCAGCTGCACCACTGTAGTGATTCAATGTAGACACTACCTATACTGACAAAAGGGGTCCTTCAACTGGTGTAGACAATCCACCTCCATCCATCTAGTACTATCTACACAGGGACTTAGGTTGTCTTAACTACGTTGCTCAGGAGTATGGATTTTTCACATCCCTGAGTGACACAGTTTTGTCAATCAAATTTTCTAGTGGAGACCAGCCCTGGGAACGGGAATGCATTTTCACAGTATGGCTGACACTCAGCAGTCTGCAATCACACCCCCATATATCACTGTTGGCTGCAGTAGGTTTCCAGAAGCCCTTGCTTTTTGTAATTCCCTGACTATGGAACTAAATGCTTTCAGTATACTTCAGTGCAAATGGACATATTGCCTACAGTTGCCAAGACAAAGCATTGCCAGATGGGTTCTGGGTGACTCAATTCTGTCTTTTTTCCCACTGAACTGATGGAGGCCTATATCATCCACTCTAGAAATAAAACCAGGAGACTAACAGTGTCTGTGCAGATCATGTTTAGGAGAGATGGGCCTAGCTATAAAGTTCCTATCTGGACTTTGCAGGCATTCTGATCTGCAATTTCTTCCAAACTTTTCTCTGACATTTAAAGTGCCAGTAGACAAATAGGCTAGTGCCACCAAACACCATGGTGGTAGACCGCTCTTTGTTAGATTAATGCTGCACTGTATTAGGGTGTTTTGAGCTGACCTAGCTCTCCATGTCGGTTTTTAAAAAAGTTTTGAGGCATTTTGTTTTAATTTCAGGGAAGGTAGAATCACCCACCCTGGAGAAATGAGAACTCTCCTTGAGAATTCACTGGTCTGGTCTTTCACATCTACACAGTGTTGCTGAGCTTTTGCGTTCAGACTCTCATAAAGTTCAGGGCTTAACTTGGAATCATGCAAAGTTTTCAATTAAGTTAATTCAGTTCATCATCCGATGTATCCAGGGCTGGCTCCTGGCACCAGCGAAGGAAGCAGCCAATAGAAGGGGTGGCACTCCGTCCGTTATTGGGGCGGTACAGCCGGGTCTTCGGCGGCACTTCGGCGGCAGCTCAAGCGCTCTGTTTTAGTCTTCGGTGGAAATTCGGCGGCAAGTCCTTCACTCCGTCTCTTCCTCTTCGGCGGCACTTTGGCAACCACTCAATTGGGTTTTTCTTTTTTTTTTTTTCCTTCGCCGCTTGGGGCGGCAAAAAAGCTGGAGCCAACCCTGGATGCATCTACCCACATGCACAAGCTAAACTGTCAAAAGTCATGGAAATTAAAAAAAATATATACAAAAATCATGGAACCCATGACTTCCAGAAAGGCCATGGCAAAAAAGCAGACTGAATTATAATGCAATATTATTCAAACATCTTTCATGTGGGATTCCCCCCCATAATTTCCGCTTCATAAGAAAGAACAGCATCCTACACCCTTGTTGCCTAAGACATAGGCCTTGGCTACACTTGCGAGTTACAGCACAATAAAGCAGCCCCGGGCGCCCTAGCTCACTCCCCATCCACACTGGAGGCACATAGAGCGCTCTGACTCCGCAGCTACAGCACTGCTGGAACTCCACCTCGGCGAGTGAAATAACGTTTGCTGCACCCCGCTGGAGTGCCACAGCACCAGTGTGAACAAGATTTTGCGTTACTGCGCTGTGATCAGCCTCCGGAAACGTCCCATAATCCCCTTAAGTCAAGTGGCCACTCTTGTCATTGCTGTGAAATCGGCTACAGGAATGCGGAAATGCCCTTTCAAAGCTTGGTTTCGGAGAAGCCAGCTGCTTATCAGTTCCAAGAAAAGCAAACATTTACTGTTGCTTTGAGTGAATGAGAGAGAGGCTGGGAGAGGGGGGTCTGAACTTACAAGACAGCACGAGGACACACTCTCAGGACCCCAAAAACCCACTCTCTTTCCCCGCACATACACACAACACATTCCCTGTCACATTCCACCCCCCCCCCATTTGAAAAGCACATTGCAGGCACTTGTATGCTGGGATAGCTGCCCATAATGCACTGCTCCCAATACTGCTGCAAGTGCTGCAAATGTGCCCACACCAGTGCGCTTGAAGCTGTCAGTGTGGACAGACTGCAGCGCTTTCCCTACTGCGCTGTACGAAGGCGGGTTTAACTCACAGCGCTCTGTGTAGTGTAGTGTACATCTGCAAGTGTAGCCATGCCCTTACACTGCTAAGCAATATATTCACATTATCTGCATAATTACTCCATATCTGACGTCCCAGTCCTTGTCCTCAAAGGACACCTGCACAACACCTTCAAAAGACAAGCCTGAGAATTTAAATTTACAACTCTGCTAGACACTGAAAATCATGGACTTAAGACACTGAATTTATGGCTCATTACAACAGTCTATAAGCCACAAACCCTCCTTTTCCTTCAACTGTAGAAGTGTTTAACTGCCCATTATCACTTTGAATGGTCTTTTGCAATATCTGGTAAGTCCTTATCTGTTCCACCATCTATTTAGCTGTAACACTCTGAGTACCTTTCCCAGATCTGAATAAGAGCTCTGTTTAAGCTCAAAAACTTGTCTCTTTCACCAACACAAGTTGATCCGATAAAAAATATTACCTCACCCATTTTGTGTCTCTATTATTTGCATAGATAAACTGGGTGAGGTAATATCTTTTATTGAATCAATTTCTGTTGGTGAGAGAAACAAGCTTTCAAGCTACATAGAGGAAGAGCTGAAGAAGAGCTTTCTGTAGCTTGGAAACTTGTCTCTCTCACTAACAGAAGTTGGTCCAATAAAAGATATTACCTCACCCACCTTGTCTCTCTAATATCCCGGCACCAACACAGCTATGACAAAACTACAAACAATATATTATTTGTATAGGCATTTAAAATAATTACCTTACTCCCAAACTATCTCACTGCACTAGCCTTCTTGTTTTAATTCTACAAGGATATGACAGTGCATCAGTACCTGAATGACATCCCTTCTCACAACAGTGAGCAAGGCACAATAAAAATCCAGGATCCTGGATTTAAATTACCATTTTCACGTTGTGACTAGAAGATAGCATCGATTTTGTGCTCTCTTTCAAGGAGTCATGCTAGATTCCAAAAAAGCAAAGCTTGCTAACAGACTCATTCAAAGTGCTTTGTTCAAGAACACAACAAAAATAATTAATTCAAAACAGCCTGGCTTTGAAGGGAGCATTTATTTGAATTAGTCTGTATCCACAAAAACAACAAGGAGTCCAGTGGCACTTTAAAGAAGTGGGTTTTTTACCCACGAAAGCTTATGCCCAAATAAATCTGTTAGTCTTTAAGGTGCCACTGGACTCCTTGTTTTTATTTGAATTCTCTCTTTCAAGTATGTACAAAGTGATGCATAAATATGCCATCTCAAACTCCCTTCTTCTGGAACTTACATAAAGTCTTTGTTGTTATCCTTAAACTTTACAGAGCTTTTTTAAAAATAGTGAGGCCCCCCACCCTTCCCCCCCCCAAAATTAAAGCATGTCTACTCACATACTAAACTGATTTGCGAACAAGCCATTTTTAAAAAGTTAACATAAGATAAAGCAATAACAAGGATGGGAGGAGTGAAAAACTGATTTAAATTATTTTGTGTCTTTTATACAAACCACTTACCAAGTTCTGTGGCTGCTGGAGAAGTTTCATCAGAGATGGATGGCTGTAACCTAAAACAAAAGAAGGAGACTATTTCCATCTGGTTTCAAGTAGCCTTTTTGAGATTTATTCATCAGTATGTACTGTAGAGAGTAACTTTATTTTCTTAACTTGCTGTTTTCTTAGTGTCATTTCTAACCTTTCCACGTATTAAAGTATTAAAGGTTGGTTCTTTTCTAAAGTGGCACAAATTGTTATGCCCCTATGACTTACATTCTCTTCGGTGGCTGAGGGACAAATGCAGCATCTGATTACAGGGAAGCGTGCGATACCACCAAACACTCTGGTGTAAGACTTCACTAGTGTTGGGGCTTATCACCAAATTGACAATTAGGTTGAAATGGACACAGCATGATCAGTTGCCCTATTAAAGTTTGATTAAAACAGATAAAACAATTACAGACAGTTTGAAAAGGAATCAGGCCCACAGGTGACATATGTGAATCTTTCTTGTATAAATGAAGCTCTTTGGTGATTAATCTTTTTAACCATCAGTTTGAAGTGCTGCCATCCACTTGAGTGGTGGAAATTTGCTTCCTCTTCACTCTGGGGTTACCAAGTTAACACTTCCCATTTCTCTTTAGTACCAAATGTATCTGTCACCCGCTTTCTTTTACTGAGAATGGTATCACTGTTGCTAGATCAGTGCCACTAATGTTTTTCGGCTCAGATTCTATTACTGTAAATGTTTAAAAAGCATGCACTGTGGACTGCTTATTTTCCCACTCTGAAGAGATTCTTTCCAAGAACAGAGGGATAGTAATCATAACCATGACTTGTTTGAGTAAAATGACCTTCATCAAGCACTGAACATTGTATTGTCGTACAAACTCATTTGTCCACTCAAAGTCAGTCTGGAAAATTATGCTCCATCCTTATGCTTCTCAGACCATACTAGTCCCTCACTTCCAAGCACAGAAAGGATACAAATATCACCCAAAAGTGGCCGATGATCACAAAGTGGGAGGAGAGAACCCCAAGTAGCATCATTCCACCTTTCACCCTTGAACTTGTGGAAGTTCTTACACAAGAATGGTGCATAGTTTGGGCTGCTGGGTTTGGTGAGGGGGTATCTGATATAATCCCAGGACTGGCCCACAACATTTTAGCACCTGAGGCAGGGAGCTCAAATGACACCCCCAAGCCCTCTCGCTTGGGCCAAAACATTGAAAGGTCTCAATTCTGCCTTCTTCCTGTTCTACTCCTCTCATTGTACTGCTCTGCTACCTACCCCAATAAAGGAGAACTAAAAACTTAAAATGCCTTGTTCAAAAAAGGATAGTTACCTGTTCTGTAACTGGCGTTCTTCGAGATGTGTTTCTCCTGTCTATTCCACAGTAGGTCTGGGTGCTCGCCACATGCACCGGTGCCGCAAGTTTTTCCCATAGCAGTATCCGTACTGGGGGAGCACCACTGCGACGCCTGGAGTGGCGCCTGCATATCGCGGTATAAGGGGAGCCGCGGGCTCCCCACACCCTCGGTTCCTTCTTGCTGGACAACTCTGACAGAGGGGAAGGAGGGCAGGGTGTGGAATAGACAGGAGCAACACCAGTTATGGGACAGGTAAGAGGAGGTTACTCACCCTGTGCAGTAACTGACGTTCTTCGAGATGAGTGTCCCTGTGGGTGCTCCACTCTAGGTGTTGGTGCGTCCCTGCGCCTTCACTCGGAGACTTTTCGTAGCAGTACTCGTACTGGCCACACATGCGCAGAGGCTGCCCCCCGCAGTGAGTCTAGGATAATAGTGCGCATGCGTGGCCAATCTCCTCAGTTCCTTCTCTACAACGGAGGCTACCCCAACTCCGAAGTAGAGGGGAGGAGGGTGGGTAGTGGAGCACCCACAGGGACACTCATCTCGAAGAACGTCAGTTACTGCACAGGGTGAGTAACCTCCTCTTCTTCTTCGAGAGATGTCCCTGTGGGTGCTCCACTCTAGGTGACTTAAAAGCCGTGTATCTTAAGGAGGTAGGGACTTCGGATCTGATAGGAACGCCGTTGATAGTACAGCCCTGCCCAAACGTATATCAGATAGAGGGCCTTGAGTAAGGGCATAGTGTTTAACAAAAGTGTGCTCAGAGGACCAGGTAGCTGCTTTACAGATATCAGCCAGGGGAACTTTGCGTAAGAATGCTACAGAGGCAGCCATAGATCTAGTGGAGTGTGTTCTGATGCCGTCTGGAGGTGTAACTTTCTTCATCTGATAGCACAACCGGATGCACTGAGAAATCCAGTTTGAAAGTCTCTGGGTAGAAATAGGTGTACCTCTGGAACGCTCCGCGATGGAAACAAAAAGTCTGGAAGAATTTCTAAAAGGTTTGGTTCTATCCAAATAGAAGGACAAGGCCCTGCGTACATCTAGTGTATGCATTGAGGCTTCGAATGAGTTCGCATGTGGCTTCGGGAAAAAGGTTGGTAAGTGAATCGGCTCATTAATGTGGAACGAGGAGTGTACTTTAGGAAGAAAATTGGGGTGTAACCTGAGGGTAACCTTGTCTTTGAAAAATATCGTATATGGTGGGTCTGCCATAAGAGCTGCTATTTCTCCTGCCCGCCTGGCGGAGGTAATTGCCACTAAAAATGCTGTTTTCATCGAAAGGTGTAAAAGGGAACACGTGGCTAGGGGTTCAAATGGTTGTTGGGTTAGGCAAGAAAGAACTAGATGAAGGTCCCACGGGGTGGTGGGTGGTTTTATGTCTGGGTAGAGGGTTTGGAGTCCCTTGAGGAAGCGCTTGGTGATAGGATGAGCAAATACGGAAGTACCCTCAATTTTGTCATGAAAAGTTGTAATAGCAGCTAAATGGACCCTGATGGAACTGGAAGAAAGGCCGGATTGCTTAAGGTCCAATAGGTAGTCAAGTATGAGCGGAAGAGGTGCTGACGTGGGACTAAGTTGTTTAGTTGAACACCAGTGTGTGAATCGTTTCCACTTACATAGATAGGTGGTGCGAGTAGATTGTGTTCTGCTATGCAGGAGCACTGTTTGAACTTGTTCAGAACAATCTAGTTCATTTTGGGAGAACCATGTAGGAACCATGCTTTGAGGTGGAGCATGGATAAGTTGGGGTGGAGAAAACGGCCGTGTTGTTGTGATAGGAGGTTCGGAATGAGAGGCAAGGGGATTGGTGGTCGAATGGACATTTTGGTGAGAAACGGAAACCAGGGCTGTCTGGGCCATGATGGGGCAATTAGGATCACTTTGGCTCCATCTGTTCGTATTTTTATCAGGACCCTGTTCAGAACCGGTATCGGGGGAAACGCATACAGTAAGTTTTGGTGCCATGGGATCATGAATGCGTCTCCCAGGGAATGTTTGCCTAGCCCTGCTCTGGAGCAAAAATTGGGACATTTCTTGTTTTTTGCAGTTGGAAAGAGGTCTATTACTGGATAGCCCCAAATGCGGAATATGTCACGAATGATGTGCCCGTTTAATTCCCATTCATGATCCCACGGGAAACGTCTGCTTAGTTCGTCCGCTGTGGTATTCATCACTCCAGGAAGGTAGGCCGCTGATACCCGAATGTTGTTCGCAATGCACCAGTTCCAGAGTTTCATAGCCTCTGTGCACAGGGACTGGGATCGAGCTCCCCCCTGCCTGTTCACGTAGAACATGCATGCAATATTGTCTGTCATTATGCGTACGTGTTGGTTCTTGATCGGTGGTAGGAATTGACGGCACGCATTGCGAATGGCTCGAAGTTCTAGGACATTTATATGGAGAGAGGTCTCGGTTGAAGACCAAAGCCCCTGGGCTGTGTGGTGAGACATGTGTGCACCCCATCCTGTCAGAGATGCATCGGTCGTCAGTATGAGGGATGGAGCCTGCTGAAGAAAGGGGACTCCAGAGCAGAGGTTGGAGTGAATTGTCCACCACTGTAGAGAATCTTTGACTCAGGCAGGTATGGAGAGAGTCTTGTTTAGAGGGTGCACATTCGGTCTGTACACCGTGGCCAACCACGCTTGGAAGCACCTCATATATAGACGTGCATTTTGAACGACGGAGGTGCACGAGGCCATGTGACCTAGTATTTGTAGGCAGTCCCGGACAGTCACCTGGGGACTGTTGCGAATCCTTGTGGCTAGTTGACTTATAGAATTGAAGCGAGCTGGTGGGAGAGATGTCAACCCCGTCCGGGAGTCGAGGTATGCCCCTATGAACTCCAGATGTTGGGTGGGGTATAATGTGGATTTGTTTTTGTTTACTTGCAGGCCTAAAGATAGGAAACAATCGATGGTAAGCCGTATGGATCGGAGAGCTTCGTCGAACGTTGAAGCTTTGAGGAGGCAATCGTCTAGGTAAGGAAATATTACGACCCCTTGTTTTCTGAGGTAGGCTGTAACTACGGCTAGGATCTTGGAAAAAACACGGGGGGCCGTGGACAGTCCGAAAGGGAGAACCCTGTATTGGAAATGTGTGGAGCCGAGAGTAAAGCGTAGGAATCGTCTGTGGGATGGGTGTATGGTCACATGAAAATAGGCATCCTGTAGGTCGAGGGCTGAAAACCAGTCGCCCTGCTCCAGCGCTGGGATTATAGTGGTGAGAGTGACCATCTTGAACTTTTGCTTTTTGACAAATTTGTTGAGCCGCCTGAGGTCGAGGATTGGTCGCCATCCCCCATTTTTCTTCTCTATTAAGAAATAATGGGAGTAAAAACCCTTCCCTCTGTGTCGTTCTGGCACAGTTTCTACTGCTCCCAGTTGAAGGAGATGCTGCACTTCTTGGAAGAGTAGTTGCTCATGAGATGGGTCCCTGAAGAGGGACGGGGAGGGTGGGTGGGGGGGAGGGAGGGAGAGAAAGGGGATGGCGTATCCAATTGTAACTACCTCTATGACCCATTTGTCGGATGTAATTTTCTGCCAGTGATGAGAGAATGGTCATAGGCGGTGTCCAAAGATAGGTGTGCCGGCTGAAGTGGGAACGCTGTTTTCTAAACCCTCGACCAATGCTTCAAATCTGCCTATTAGTTGGAGGGGGTTGCAGCGCCCCTGTAGAATTAGGACGACAACGCTGGAATCTTGGTCTTTGGTGTCGTTGTTGCTGTTGTTGTTCCTGTGGTCTATAGGAGTGTTGTGAAAATGTGGGGTAGCGTGGTCGGTGATAAGGTTGATATCTATATTGTCGTATTCTGGTCGCAGGTGGCTGGAGGCCTAGGGACCGGAGGGTTGCTCTTGCGTCCTTCATCGAATGCAGCACGTCGTTTGTGGTGGAGGCAAAAAGTTTTTCCCCATCGAAGGGAAAATCTTCAATGGTGCTCTGGACCTCTCGAGGGAAGAAGGAGGAAGAGAGCCATGAACCTCGTCGCATGACCACTGCTGTGGCGGTCGACCTTGCTGCAGTGTTAGCTACATCGAGGGCCGCTTGGAGAGCGGTGCGTGATATGGTTTGTCCCTCGGAAACCAGAGCTGTGAATTGTTGTTTCTTCTGTTCTGGGATGTGATCAATAAAATCCATGAATTTATTATAGTTTTTGTGGTCATATTTTGCAAGGACTGCGGTATAATTAGCTATGCGAAATTGTAGCGTCGAGGATGCATATACTTTACGGCCGAAGAGGTCCAGGCGTTTACTGTCCTTGTTGGCTGGGGTGGAGCGGGCGTACTGTTGTTTGGCCCTCTGGTTTGCTGCGTCCACTACCAATGAGTTTGGCGCTGGATGGGTAAAAAGGAATTCAGAGCCCTTTGAAGGAATGAAGTACTTCCTGTCCGCTTGTTTACAGGTAGGTAGGCTAGTGGCTGGATTCTGCCAGATGGATTTAGCGGGTTCTAAAAGGGCTATGTTGATTGGTAATGCCACTCTAGAGGAAGAAGAGGGCTGCAAAATGTCTGTTAGTTCATGCCGTTGTTCAGTGACTTCCTCTAAGTTAATTTTCAAGTCACCTGCAGCTCTTTTAAAGAGGTCTTGGAATTTGGCATCGTCATCCGACGGGGTTGGAGGAAGGGGAAGTAAGGCTTCCTCAAGCGTTACGTCGGACTCTGCTGGAATAGGAGCAGGACTCAGTTGCTCCTGGGAGTGTGACGGTGCTGCCTGGTATCTTATGTCACTGGCAGGTCCGTCACGAGGCAGTGCTAAACCGGTGTTGCGCCTGGTCGAAGTGCCGTAGCGCATGTGTTCTCGGGGGTACGATGCCCCTGGTGCCCAACATTGCCAAGGTGGTGGGTAGGGCATAGGTGTTGCCATCCAAGGGTTCACTCCCCATGGGGCAGGATACTGAGGACAGGCTGAGGTAGTTTTTTTTTTTTTTGTAACCCCTGTTGATCTGGGTCTGGGAGTCTTGAGAAGGAGAAAAAACTGCCTGTGGATCAGTTTCCTCCTCACTGGAGGAAGGTTGTTCTGATCCTGAATCCAGCATTGGAGAAAAACAGGCATTTATCAGGGGAGACTGCAGAATAGGTGAGACCAATAGATCTGCTGTCTGAGTGAATTGAAAAGGTGAGGCTCCTGCATGAGGTGAAAGCTGTGGAGGAGGAAGTTGCCCTGAGGGAACATTCCTCTGAGCAGGGGTTTTTCCTTTGATCTCCCTGTCAGCCTGTGCTGCGATTACCGGTGCCGTGGTAGGTGCCGGGGGGGACAACATCAGCCCGCACAGGGTCAGGCAAGGCTGGAAATGTCGGCACCGTGTTCGTCTCGGTGCCGAACGGTGCCATAAACGAGGCAGGCAACTGAAAGCCTGAAGCCTCGGCACCGGAGCTTTGCCCCGCCGCCGCAGCCTGAGGCGGCTTTCCTGCGGAGCCTGAGGAGCCCGGCTCTTCAAAAGTGCTGAGGCGAGGAAACACAGGCAGGGAAACTGTTGACCTGCCTGAGGCACTTTTGTGCCTCACCAACTTCTTTGCTGGAGAGGGCTGCCCCTTTTTTGTAGCTTTCTTCAGTTTTTTTGAAGCAGGGGGGCTGTGGCGGACAGTAGAGCTGGAGTCGGCTCCTGGGTCTGAAACTGACCCGATAGACTTCTGCAGGAGGAGCAGTTTCAGTTTAAGCTCCCTGTCCTTTCATGCCCTGGAACTGAGTTTGGTACAGTGGGCACATTTTTGGGGAATGTGTGTTTCCCCCAGGCATTTTATACAATGAGAGTGGCCATCAGAGAGCGGAATAGCATCCTTACACGTAGAGCAGCGCTTAAAGCCTGTGGAGCCAGGCATGGTAGAAGCGGCTGCGGCTGAGAGAATTTTTTTTTTTTTTTTTTTTTAACAGATAAAAGAACTAATGAGCTACACTAACAAGAACTGACAACAAACTAACTACTAGAACAGGTAATAGTAACAAAGTGAGGGATTTCCTAACGAGTCTGCTGAGCTCCGTCTCAGGCCGGGGACGGTAGAGAAGGAACTGAGGAGATTGGCCACGCATGCGCACTATTATCCTAGACTCACTGCGGGGGGCAGCCTCTGCGCATGTGTGGCCAGTACGAGTACTGCTATGAAAAGTCTCCGAGTGAAGGTGCAGGGACGCACCAACACCTAGAGTGGAGCACCCACAGGGACATCTCTCGAAGAAGAACTGTCCTTTCTTCTTCGAGTGATTGCTCCTGTGTATTCCACAGTAGGTGATTCCAAGCAATATCTGCTGGAGGTGGGTAGGAGTTCACGATGGTTCGGGACGAAGTACCGCCCTGCCGAACCTGGCGTCATTCCTAGACTGGGAGACGATCGCGTAATGCGAAGTAAATGTGTGAACTGATGCCCAAGTGGCTGCCCTACAATTGTTCTGAATGGGGACATGGGCGACGTACGCAGCTGAGGAGGCCTGAGCCCTCGTAGAGTGTGCCCTGACGATCGGTGGCGGGGGAATCCCTGCCAGATCATAGCACGTGCGTATGCACAAGATGATCCAGCGGGAAAGCCACTGGGTGGAGATAGGTTGCCCCCTTGCCCGCTCGGCTGAGGCAACAAATAGTTGAGAGGATTTCCGGAACGGCTTAGTCTGATCCAGGTAAAAGCCAGCGCCCTATGCATGTCGAGGCGGCATTCCTCATCAGAGGAGTGGGGTTTAGGACAGAGCATGGGGAGGAAGATGCTCTGCTCCATATGGAAGGCGGAGGAACGCCGGGTGTGGGCGGAGCTGGACTTTATCCCTATGGAAAACCGTATAGGGGGGTTCCGAGGTTAAGGCCCTGAGTTCCGAGACACGTCGGGCCGAAGTGATCACCACGAAGAAGGCCACCTTCCACGAGAGGTGTGACCAGGAGCACGTGGCCAAGGGTTCGAAGGGGGGCCCAATGAGACGGGACAAGACCAGGTTGAGGTCCCATTGCGGCACAGGGGGGCCTAGCGTATAGGAATGAACGGTCAAGGCCCTTCAGGAAGTGGGAGGTCATTGAGTGGGAGAAGACTGAGTGGCCTTGAATCGGCAGGTGAAAAGCCGACATGGCTGCCAGGTGCACCCTAACTGAGGCGGGTACCAGTCCCTGGGCCCTAAGGGATAAGAGGTAGTCCAGGATGACCTGGAGGGGTGCGGCAGTGGGGGAGACCCCCCGCTCACTCGCCCACCTGGCGAACCTGGACCACTTTGTCACGTATGTCCGATGCATGGACGGCTTCCTGCTTTCCAGGAGGACTCGCCTTACCTGCTCCGAACACCTATTCTCCTCCTCATTCAGCCACGGAGCATCCATGCTGTCAGGTGGAGCGCGGCCAAATTGGGATGGAGGAGGCACCCTCCATCCTGGGAGAGGAGGTCTGGGCGGAGAGGTAGCACCCTCGAGGGGGGCCGCTAAGAGGCGTAGGAGGGGCCCATACCAGTGTTGGCGGGCCCACGCCGGGGCTATGAGGATGACTTCCGCCTTGTCTGCTTTCACCTTCTGAAGGACCTTGGCGATGAGGGGGAACAGGGGAAAGGCATAGAGGAGCTGGCCCGACCAGCTCAGGAGGAACGCATCAGAGATCGCGCCTTCTCCTCCCCCTCCCCTGGAGCAGAACTGGGGGCAACGCAGGTTCTGACGGGTTGCAAACAGGTCGATCTGGGGAGCTCCCCACTCTTGGGAGAGTCGGCAAGCGACCTCCGGGTGGAATGACCATTCGTACTCGGGGGAGAAGACCCTGCTGTGGCTGTCTACTTGTGTATTGCGGACATCTGGGAGGTGAGCGGCCCTTAGGGAGATATCAGGGGTGATACAGAACCCCCTTAAGTTCAGGGCTTCCCGGCAGAGGCTAGGGAGCGAGTCCCGCCTTGCCTGTTGATATAATACATGGCGGCAGTGTTGTTCGTGAGGACTCTGACTACCTTGCCGCGGAGGTGCATGAGGAAAGCCACGCAAGTCAACCGAACTGCCCTGAGCTCTTTGACATTTATGTGAAGGGGCAAGTCCGGGGCCGACCACGTTCCCTGGGTCTGCATGTTCCCCATGTGGACTCCCCATCTGAGGCATCGGACACCAGGTCTATGGATGGATTGGCCTCTCTGAAGGGAACCCCTTGTAGCATATTGCTCAGGCAGGACCACCAGAGCAGGGAACCCAGTACCGGGGACGGAACCCTGAGAACCTTATCCAGCCCATCCCAAGCTTGGGAGAATCAGGAGGCCAGCCATATCTGGAGGGGCCTCATGCGGAGTCTGGCATGGCGGACCATGTAAGTGCACACCGCCATGTGTCCCAGAATCCGGAGACACGCCCTCGCCGTGGTCACCGGAAACGTCGTGATTGAGGCAATGAGATCCCTTAGGGTCTCGAACCTGTCTAGGGGAAGAGAGACTGTGGTCCTGGAGGAGTCCAGCAGGGCCCCAATGAACTCTATGCACTGAACGGGCACTAATGTTGATTTGGTTTCGTTCACGACCAGGCCTACATCTGCGCATGTCAAGAGGAGCAGCTCCACGTGGGCCTCCACCTCAAAACGAGACTCCCCCTTGAGGAACCAGTCGTCCAGGTAAGGGAAGATCTGTACTCCCTTCCGCCTGAGGTAGGCCGCCACCACGGACATACATTTCGTGAAGATCCTGGGAGCCGTGGAGAGGCCAAAGGGGAGGACCGCAAATTGGTAGTGGTCCAACCCTACCATGAAACGGAGTAAGCGTCTGTGTCCCTCGAAAATATGGACGTGTAAGTACACGTCCTGAAGGTCCAGGGCCGCATACCAGTCCCCTGGGTCCAGGGAGGGAATAATAGAGGCAAGGGACACCATACGGAACTTGGAACGGGTTAGGAACCTGTTCAGGCCACGCAGGTCCAGAATAGGCCTGAGACCCCCTTTCGCTTTCGGGATCAGGAAGTATCAGGAGTAGAACCCTTTGCCCTGGAACTGAACTGGTACCCTTTCCACCGCCCCGATGCTTCTGGTCTCTGGGTCTTTTGTATGGGTGCTCATATCTGCTCCTCACAGGTTGAGCTGCCGGGAGCGATTTGGCCTTGTCCTTAGCCGGGGGGACGTAGAGGCCCAAGGTCTGCAAGGAGGTGCAGGAATCTTTCATCCCATGCAGCCTGACATCCTTGTCATCGAAGGGGAGGTCCTGCATAAGAGACTGGGCCTCCGTCGACAGTCCGGACAACAGGAGCGACGACGCCCTGCGCATAGCGATCGCGGAAGCCATTGAGCGGGCCGCCGTGTCAGCAGCATCGGATGCCGCTTGCAGGACCACTTTAGCCGCCGCCGACCCCTCTTCTACCAGGGCCTTGAAGTCCTTCCTGTCCCGGTCCGGGAGGAGGGGCTCAAATTTAGGCAGGGACTCCCATAGGTTGAAGTCGTACCTGCTGAGCAAGGCCTGGCTGTTGGCTACCCGAAGCTGGAAACTAGCTGACAAATAAAATTTTCTGCCAAAGGAGTCCAGTCTCCTGGCGTCTTTGTTCTTGGGGGTGGGCGCCGGCTGGCCCTGGTACTCTCTGTGGTTTACCGATTCCACTACGAGCGAGTTCGGTGCCGGGTGGGAATAGAGGTATTCATGGTCCTTTGCCTTTGCCGGCACAAAGTATTTCCTCTTGGCCTTTTTCGAGATTGGGGACAGGGAGGCGTGAGTTTGCCACAGGAAGGTAGAGATATTGGCAATACCCTGGTGCAGAGGCAGGTCCACACAGCCCGGTGCCGAGGGAGACAGGACCTTAAAAAGGGTATCAGACGGACCCTCTATCTCCTCGACCTGCAGCTGGAGGTTGGATGCCACCCGCTTTAGCAGATCCTGATGCGCCCTGAAGTCCTCCTGAGGGACCGATGGCAGAGGCGCCGCTATGGTGTCATCCGGCACCGGAAAGAGGGCCCGCATGGAGCCGGGCGCCTCGGTCGGTGCCGGGGCATCGAGACCGAGGTCAGAGACCTGGCACGGGTACGCCGACTCGTGACCCACAGACTTGTCCCGTAGGCGGCCAGACGAGGCCGATGGAGCTTGGGACACTCCGGCCACCGAGCGGGCCTCCGTTGGGGCTGGCCCCGATGGCCACAGTACCCACTGGCACCATTGCCCTTGCCACGGGGTCCTTTGCCATTGGTTCGGCTGAGCCCGTGATGGCAATATGTGTCCCGGCGGAACAGAGCGTGCCGAGGATGGGTGGACAGGTGCCGAGGCCGAGGTTGCCGACGAGCGCTCGGTGCCACGGGAGCGGTAGGAGCGGTGTCTGTGATGTCGTCTACCTCGGGACCTGGATCTCGATGTCAATGAATGGTACCCACGTGACAAACTGCTTCGGTACGCATGACGGCGACGCGAAGCCCGGTGTCCTGCTGCTGAGGTACCCCGAGGGGAGCCCCTGGCGTGACGTCCAGACGAGTGGGAGCTGGAACGGGAATGCCGATGTCTGTCCCGTCGAGAGCAGCTCTGGTAGCTACATCTAGCAGGTGAGCGCTCTCAGTGCCTCTCTCGGTGCCTACGCTTGCTGGCAGGTGGAGGAGAGGGTCCCCGCGACTCCCGTCCCTATGGCGGCCCGGACGATCTAGCTGGCATCGAGGGTGGCCAGGAGCTGTCAGAAGCGGCTGCTGCGCGCCAAGCAGTGCGGGGAGCGATCCTCGGAGCGGGAACTGCGGCTGCTCGGAGAGGTCTGGTGGGCATCCAACGGGAGCTTGCCTTGCGACCTAGGGCCCGTGCCCGTTTGCGAACTCGGGACGAGCAAAGACATAATGTTCTTCGCAGCCTGCACCATCCGGCGTCGACGGCATCCGTACCAGTGGGGATGCCTGGGCTGATGGTACCGGGCTGCTCCGCTCCACGTGAGTCGGAGCTTTCAAGCCCGGGGGGGATTGAGGGTTGCCCAGCACGGGACCAGCCTCCTCCTTATCCTTGTCACTGTGTTGTTGCGAGCCTGGGCCCTTCCCTTCCTTTTTGGAAGGAGATCGGCGCCGACTGGTCGAAGGGGCCTCGCTACGTACCGACGACACGGCGGCTGGCGCCGAGTCCGATCTGCGTACCGGCATCGGGGTCAGCGCCGACTCCATCAGGAGAGCTCTGAGTCTAAAGTCTCTCTCCTTCTTGGTCCTTGGCTTGAATGACCTACTGATCTTGCAACGGTCGCTAATGTGAGGCTTACCCAGGCAACAAAGACACTCAGCATGAGGGTCGCTCCTGGGCATAGAACGGCGACAGGAGTCGCACGACTTGAAGCCTGGGGCACGGGGCATGCCCCAAGCCCCCTCTAACAACTGAAGGACGATCTACCAACGGTACCACTAAGGTCGAGAAGAAGGGCTGCAGCAGAGCTGGAGCACAAAAGTTCCGACTACCTTCACTGGCAGCAAGAAGGAACTGAGGGTTGGGGGAGCCCGCGGCTCCCCTTATAGCGTGATATGCAGGCGCCACTCCAGGGGTCGCTGCAGTGCTCCCCCAGTACGGGTACTGCTAAGGGAAAAACTTCTGGCACCGGTGCACATGGCGAGCACGCACACCTACTGTAGAATACACAGGAGCAATCACTCGAAGAATAACTTTAAGTAACACTTAACTTTCAAATACCTGCACAGCAAATGTAACTTTTCTTGTCTGCATAGTAAACACTGGCATTTTTATCTGTTTGAATAATCAAAGTGGTGCTTTCCATGCCTTCCTGGTTGCAAAGATTTGAACTGCTTCCTGCTGAAGGTCCACAGTCTGGGCCACCTTATGCTCTATTGAGATGGTTGCAAGGCCGACCAGCCTCTCCTGTGTCATTGTGGAGCATAGATGTGTTTTTATTAACTTCAGCTTGGAGAAGCTGTGTTCTCCACTGGCAACTGTTACAGGAAGTGTTAGAAGTATGTGCAGAGCAACAAAAGCATTTGGAAAGAGGGTGGTCATCTTATTTGTGCACATATATTCCAGAACAGCCTTTGGAGTTGATCCTGCTGAAATGTATCTTGAAAGGGCTTTCAGTTCATCACTTAAATCACTCGCATCAATATCGTGCATGTCATCATGAGTCACTGTCTCTAGTGCACTGCATTGCTAGTGTAGGTCTTCTTCAGGTATAGCGAGGAGTTTTGGAATATCATACAACATCCCAAATATACTGCTGTGTTCCTTGAGCTGTATGAAATGTTCTTCAACTGACTGTATTGCACAATCTAGCACCTAGTTAAAGAATTCAACTTTGAATTGTTGTTTGGGGTCTCTTATGGGATTATCCCGTGCCTCGTAATCAAAATGTCTTCTTCTTTGGTGACTCTTGTATTCTTGAATGGGTGGGAAAATAGCTTCAGTGTGAAGTTCCTCTGCCAATTTCCGTGCACTCTTCAGAACATTTTGAAATCCCTCACCTGACCGGGAAGACTATAGGTATGACTTTGCTTTGTCCAGTTGTTCCATTGCTCCAGATATATCAAGGTCAACACCTTGGAGTCTCTTGCTTACAACATTTATTTCAAACAGTATGTCATGCCACAACACTAAGCCACATAGAAATTTTAAGATATGTATGTTTCTGGTGATTCCATTTCCCTCTGCCACTGTTCTCCCACAAACAGTTCCTGTCATAGCATTATCCTCCATAATGGCAACTAGGCATCATCTATCTTCCCAATTTGGTGTTTGATAGGCTTTTTCGCCTCCACTCGACTTTCCTGTCGCGTGGCACTCAGTGGTTTCAGTGTCAGAGAGGATGTTCCCAGATGTTGCTTCAAAATTTGTCATCAATGAGTTGATGCAGAGAAAAATACATAGACGCTTTGAATTACATTAAAAAATTCAGCAATCTCACTAGAAGCTGATGCTGCATCACTGACCACCAAGTTCAATGAATGAGAGATACACGGGACAAAAAAAGCTTGACGGTTTAACTCTCAGATCCGTGTTTGCACTCCTTTGTTCTTTCCTCTCATGTTGGCACCATTATTGTAGTCCTGACCTCTCATGTCAGCTATCGCAATTCCCATATCTTCCAGCTTTTTAAGAAGCACATGTGTCATACCAGCACCTGGAGTATCATCAATGTCACTAAATTCTAGAAAATACTCTCTGACAGTCACCATTGCAGGGACATTTTCACTAGGTTCTGTTGTTGTTACAAAACGCACCACTAAAGTCATTTGTTCTGTATGGCTGATGTCAGGTGTGCAGTCCAGAAAAACAGAGTAATATCTTGCTGACTTCAGATCTGCCACAATCTTCTGTTTGACTTTTGTTGCCAGTAACTATATGATCTCATTTTGAATTGTTTTTCCAAGGTAGTGGTGTATGTACATTTCTTGGGTGGTGACTCTTCTTAGATGTTCCTGGAGTACAGCAGCAAACTCAGCCATCAGCACCACAATTTTAAGGAAGTTTCCATTGTTTGGCACATACAGCTGATCTGAAGTGCCACGCAATGCTAGGTTTTGGGTAGCAAGCATTCTCACAATGGCAATGAGCCTTTTCAGAACATTTTGCCAATAAAGAGACTCTGATGCAATCTTCTCTTGATGCTGATCATCCATGGTGGCCTTTAACCTTAGTCTCATCTCAAGCTCTTTCCACCTATGGAATGCTCTCTGGTGATTTGCTGCCTTCTCATAGCATGCCAGATTTCTAGCCAGATTTTTCCAGTCCTTTGTTCCTGTAGAACCCAAGAGTCTGCAAAAAAACAGCATGCAGCATTCTGGGTTTTTGAGTACATAAGCCATGGCCTCTCCACTTTGTCACCATTGGGGATTTCATGCCAGTAATGTGTTGGATGGAAACTCTATTTTCATTGTCTTTGGGGAACATGAAGTTTTTCACTTGCTGTGGTCCATCCAGTACAAGGAAGTCCCTCAGGCTACAGCTCAAGTGGGTCCACAGTCCTGGATCATCTAGACTTAAGAAATTAAACTCAGCAGCAGCTGTTTCTTGCGCCTCCACCACACTCTTCTCTGAGCTACACTTTTCTTCAGTAATGTGCATGGTTACATCCATTTGAGAGGGAGATATGGATGCTGCAGTAGCTGCCAGGTCACCTGCATCCTAACTGGAAGATCAGGCATCTCTTTACCACTCACATCCTCACTGGGGCCGGAAGGTTCACCATGAACATTTGTGTCTATGCATCTCAGAAGAGCTCCTTCCTGTTTAGATAGAAAAGCTTCCTTTGCTTTCTTTCTTTTTCTGAATGCTGCCTGAGGGGCATTTTCTTCTTTCACTCATGACTGCTGTTCTGTGCCAGCTATAGTGGCTCTCAACACTCAATTGAAGGGGACAAATAAGCAGGCTGGTAGTAGGGCCTGAGTGAGGGAAGATATCAGCGGCTTAAGGGCCTAACTGGCTCCTACTACTTCAATTGACTGCCTGTTCTCCTCAAGTGGGTTCAGGGAAGCAGCAGAAAACAGGAAGTTCTTTGAGAAGCTGGTGTTAATCAGTCCAGGCTCCCAGGGGTGCTAGAGAGGTACATAAGAGGCTCATCCTCCTCTCTCTCCCTGCAGCTCCTGCTGCTTTCTGTTATTCCCTCTCACCTTTTCTCCTGCCTGCCTGTTATGTCTCTTGTGCCCTCCTTCCTCCAGCACAGCACTCCACCATCTCTGTGCATCTAGAGCAGAGAGAATACATTTGCACCAGCAGCAGACACAATTTTCTACACTCTGGGTCCTAGTGGCACCCCCCTAGAGTCTGGCACCTGAGGTGGCCGCCTCAGTTCGCCTCATGGTAAGGCCAGCCCTGTATAATCCCTGGCAAAGTAGCATATTATATCCAAATGAACAGCATGAACTGACTCTGTATAGCAATAGGGTCTGGTTCCTCTAGAGCTATAAGAGTTCCTGTGGCCGATGGATAGCAAGAGCATCCAGTGACCTGTCACCCAACAGCAGACCCACAAGTTCACTGTTTCTTACGGGAACTTTTGGCCAGGCCCACTTCCTCAGTGACATGCTGCCTCAGAAAGCCAGCTTCAAAAACATGAAGTTGTGAGAGTTATTATTCCCTTCCCCCCTGTTTCCCTCCCCGGCCCAAAAAAAAAAGGGAATAAGTTTGCAGGAGAAATAGCACTTCACTTAATTAATACTGAGGACTATAGTTACTCAGCCAGAGGTTATGGCCCTACTACAGTAGTGGGTGGGTAAGGTTCTGTGGCCTGCAATGTGCAAGAGATCAGACGTGATCATGACGGTCCCTTCTGAACTTAAAGTTTACAAGTCTATAAAGGAAAGATAACTCCAAGCAAGTCTGCATTAAAATAGGTGTGGGTGGCAACTACACATTTACTGAACTCCTCAGGTAAGTTCATTTAGCTATTACAAGTTTCATTACATAATGCAGCCTATCACAGAATTATGGACCAGGTTTAAATATGCGCTTTTTTGTCCCTAATAAAAAGATCCAGTTATAATTGTATAGTGCAGGGGAAATTCAATGGCACAACAGCACTGTTCTAGCGAACGTTTTGTACAGATACCAACAATGCTGAGGCCTACCCAGCAGCGAGAAACACTAGGCATCACACAGAGCTCTGCCAATGGCTTGACAGCTCTCTCTGGCACATCTGTTACATTTGGATAGCATTCATAACTACGTTCCCACATTAAGTATTCATTCCACACAATCTCTGAAAGATTCTGCCTTTTTAAAAAAGAGCATATATTGGGCCACATTCTTAGCCGTGCCTTCATTTGTGCACATGCATATACATAAACCCACAATTTGCAGGTGCAGACACCAGTGCATGATCTTTGACAATCCTAACACAAGGTGTGGGTAAATGTGTGCACATACACCAAAGTACATGGACAGGTGCCTGCCGAGGCTATAAGTCAATCCTACTGTATTTGTTTGAGGTGTGACACACACAGTAATGCACACAATGGCAGTGGAGTGTACAAGTCTGTGTAACATGTTATAACAGTTGTTCACCTCCATTACCACTAGAGATCCCTAGTTATGAATCATGATTTAAAGTCAAGAAAACCAAACCAAAACTTGTTAGATGTGCTGGTTTTATCATCTTCCATTATGCTGGGGATGGGAAGAGAGAATGACAGGGGCTAATGTATCAGTATCTTTATGCAAGATGTAGGCAAGTGCAAGATCACTCAATCCATCTCAGTGTACAATAAATCTCTCCTTATAAAACTGCTGCTAATGATCTCTTACTCACGCTATACATTTCCAAATAAGAGGTGGCAGACATTTTTCATACATGGAGGTGAAGTACATATTGTGCAGGATGTGGTCCAGGGGCTTAGAAAGGTACTCATCAAGGTACCATCTCTGCTGAACTCAACTCCTTACTCCCTTTCATTCCCTGGCAGCACCCCAGAACATGCCACAGACCTAAAGTGAGACCAAAACCAGGTCATCCTCACTACTTAAAGTAATATTCCCAGTGTATTAGAAATACACAGTTACCTAAAGAAAAACTACACATTCTTCTACCTTTCAGAAGTGCTAAGCTACAGAATATGAAGAATCCACTCAGTAATGTAGTTGACGATAAACTCATTTTAAATTCCATATTCCCCACTTCTCATTTGGGGAATATGAAGTTTAGTTAGGTTAGCTTTTTACCACTTTTTTTTTTTACCACAATACCACCTAGTCCAGTGAAAGCACAATGTGGTCTAACAGAAGGACAGCTCTAAGGCTCTAAGACAAAATATTTAATGTTATCTAGTGCAGGGGGTATCAACTTTTTTCCTTCTGAGGCCCCCCACACCATGCTATAAAAACTCCACAGCCCACCTGTGCCACAACAACTTGTTTTCTGCATATAGAAGCCAGGGCCGGTGTTAAGGGTAGCAAGCAGAGCAACTACCTGGGGCCCCACAGCAAAGGGGGCACCACAAAGCTAAGTTGCTCAGGCTTCTGCTTCAGCCCCAGGTGGTGGGGCTCATGGCTTCAGCCCCATGCAGTGGCCTCAGCAAGTCTAATGCTGGTCCTGCTTGATGACCCCCCTGGGGGCCCTGGACCCCTGGTTCAGAGCCACTGATCTAGCTTTATAGATCCTTAATTTTTTTTGCTGTAATTAGTAAAAAATTAAGAAAATATTTACTTAAAACATATAAGCCCATGTCCTACTACATTTCCATAGGAAGGTCAGGTGACACCTGATAACCAGATACCAGCTTGCCTCTAGCAGGGGGCTGGGAAGGGGGGAGGGAAGAAGCAAGCCAGAAGCCAGCCAAGAATATTTTAGTCCTGGGAAAATTCGGTGCCACTGAGCAATGCAGAATTTGCGCAGAATTAATGTTCTGCACAGAATGTCATGTTTTTCCTGCAGAATTTGGGCTGCAGAGCTGCTGGCCACCACTAGAGGCTGCTGGACTCTGCAAAGCCTGGCTTTCAGTGAGCTGAGTGCCTGGCCTGGTGGGGATGGAGGCTCTGCATGCTCTGGCTCCAGGGCTTGCTTCTCATCCACCTGGGGACAGGCGTGGGCCTAGGAGACCTGGCTCTGGCAAAGGATGAGGAAGGGCAGGGCTGCACCGTGTCTCCTGGCACGAGTCTGGGCTGGGGGGTCTCTGTGGCTGGGCTCTGGAGAGGAGAGGGGGATCAGGTGGGGAAGAGACATGTGTCTGGACCAGAGGGGGCACCATGCAGCCCTCTCCAGCACCCCCCCCCCCAACCGGAACTGGGTTGTCATAGGAGTTTCTTTAACTCTACTCCTGGGGGAATAATTTTGTTGTCTATATTATTGACATACTTGCTGGCAGTTAATTTGAAATAAATTATGGAAATAATTGAAACTGGGGTGATTATATTGTGTTATTTTAACAAAATATGGAGAATTTTAAAATATTGTGTGCAGAATTTTTTATTTTTTGGTGCAGAATTTCCCCAGGAGTAATCTCTTCTTGCTTTGATAGCATTTTAGGTACCAGTCTCCTCACCTTCCCAACCCCCTCTGCCTTCCTGTCTTGTACCAGTCGTATTGTTCCCTGGAATTTAGAAAATGTGCCTCTCTATTTGACATGTAAGAGGAACTAGAGTTTAAGCTCAAAGAGAATGCACTCCCCCTAATACAGTGGTATCCAACCTTTTTAAGCACAAGATCACTTTTTGACTTTAAGTGCAACACAGGATCTATCCCACCCCTTCCCCGAAGCCCCGCTCTGCTCACTCTATTCCCCCCCCACACACACACACTGATACAGTAAGGTGGCAACAATTAATGCTTTCAGCTCCTGTAGCAGTTCAGGTATCATTCTCTCAGTAGATATCATTGTTGCTGGAGGCTATTGTGTTAATCTAAATGACCAACAGAAAAGTGCATTAGCATTTTGTTTCTTTTGCTTGATGCCTTTCCCCCCCATTTGTATTTGAAGTGTATCGTAGACCAGTTCAAATGCTAGAGGAGCCTTGGAGGCCATGCAGAGTAGGTTATAAATTTAAACTAGCCACGGCTGGAGATCACATGAGCTGGAGGCCCAGCTAGCTTTTCCACCAGCTCTGCAGTGGTTGCTGTGGTATTAGAGCAGCGGTCACCAACCAGTAGAGCATGATCGACTGGGCGATCGCGAAGTCTCTGCCAGTTGATTGCAATCTCTGGCCACTAAAAGTCCGGCAGCGCAGCAGGACTGAGGCAGGCTCCCTGCCTGCCCTGGCCCCGCACCGCTCCTAGAAGGGGAGGGATAGCTCAGTGGTTTGAGCATTGGCCTGCTAAACCCAGGGTTGTGAGTTCGATCCTTGAGGGGGCCATTTAGGGATCTGGGGCAAAAAAAACAAAAAACAAAAATTCAGGGACAGTACTTGGTCCTGCTAGTGAAGGCAGGGGGCTGGACTCAATGACCTTTCAAGGTCCCTTCCAGTTCTATGAGATAGGTATATCTCCATATATAAGATGCTGGCACATCCCAGCGGCCCCTGTGGGGGGGCATGTGGCTCCACGCGCTGCCCCTCCCTGTAGGCACCACCCCCCGGAGCTCCCATTGGCCAATGAGAGCTGTGGGGGTGGTGCCTACAGGGTACACACACACACACACACACACACGCACGCGCGCGCGGGATGTGCCGGCCACTTCTGGGAGTGGCTGGAGCAGGATAGAGGCTAAATGGAGGGGTTTTCAGGGCCATTTATATCCTCCACCATGTGGAGGGAAACCCATTGTTTCAAACAAAAATCTTAGCACAGGGAGTGGAGAATCACAGGTGACCAAATAGTGTTTGGAGTCACATGGGCAAGTCACATGCTCATGCCCAATTTCACTCAGTCATTGCAGCACGTTTACAGGACAGTCCACTCAGTGTAGACAGGTGTCTCCCATGGTCCATTGTGAGTTACGTGTCCTTTTGATCGGCCACTCAATTTGAATAATCCCTCCAAGATGTGCTGGCTAACTACTTCGTGGGCGTTACCACCGGAGCAAACATTTGATATCCAGGTATAGAGCCAATATTCGTAACTTCAAATAAAAAAAAAAAGATACATGCATAGAGATAGCATAATCACAACCAGCAAATCATAACCTTTTCATAGATATCTTACATGCCACATTTGTTGCAAATATATAACAGTGGTTGCAACAATGATCTATATGGTCACACTTTAATCAGATAATATCACACTTACACAGAGACCACAGAATCAGAGTCTGGGCTTCCTCACAAGCCTGTACGTTTCTATACTGTACATTTCATCACAACACACTAGAGCAGAAGTGAATTGTTTTTAAATAGATGAATGGGAGAAAAGTCGTCGGTGGATGGAGAGAAAGATCATAAATGTGATCAGGTCCATCCCTACCGGGGATGCGGGGCATGAGGCAGAAGTGACAAACCTGTCACTTCTGGGACCGACCACGCTGGTCAATCGTGCTGGCCCGCGGGGCCCCCCATAGCTCAGGACCCGGAGCTGTTGCCCCAATTCGCTGTATCCTAGGGATGTCTCTGAATCTGATATTATATTTGCTCACAGTAGTTATTTTTAACACTACTTCAGAATATCAAAACAGGAGGATTCTTCTTCAACTACCATAAATTCAGTACATCTGGAACTCAACCTGTATGACCTGTGGCTATTGATATATAACATACAGCAGGAGTTAGTGGAAAAGGAGAGTTAAAAAAATTGTTTTGATTTTCCAACAAGCTTTGTTCTCCAACATCATTGCAATGAGCTCTCTATGAATTGAAGGCCTGATCTGATAAGGTGCTGAGTGCCATCAATTCACACTGATTTCACTGGAGCAGAGGGTATTCAGTACCTCGCAGGAAGTACTTAATATCTTTCAGGATCAGGTTGTTAGTTATCACCTTTCGTAATCCTTGTTACCAATTCCATCAGGTAGACCTTGCAGTAAGGATATTAAAAGCAGGGGTTGATGCCACAGCCAAGACAAGACAATCTGGCAAAAATATCCAGTCTAAATATTTGCCCCAAACTCAAACAAACCATGAACATTTCTTTAGATTCAAGAAAGTTCAGTTAAAATAAATCTAAAATGTAAATTATTCTCACAGGCCTTGGTGCTATTTGGTTTCAGATGGCTCCAGAGACAGAAATACCAAAATGCCTCAAAAAATACTACTGCCAGGTATTTCCAACATAATTGAAAATTACAGGAAGTTACATGAAAGTTTGCCCTCACCAGACATGCCAAACTTGTGGAAAAAAATGCAGAAATTGGGCTTGTTTTTGGCTTAAGTGGCTTTTGAGTTGCTTGTTGGCTAGTTTTTGGCTTGTAACTTGTTGCTTGTTTGGCTTGTAGCTTGATGCTTCTTTTTTTTTTTTGATTGGCTCCTGGCAAGCCGGGGTAACAGCGGGCCCACCACAATCCCAGACTGCTCACAAGCTGGATCTAGTCACATAGAGTGTTAGGGTTCTTAGGGACTGGCTTGTTTTGGCCTTGTTTTGAAATGGGATTAGCTTGATTTTTGGCTTATTGTGAAAGTTGGGATGCTTATTTACCGTGTGAAAGTTGGCAACTGTGGTCCTCACCAGCTTTTTAGATGGAAAAGATTCAGGAAAGCATCAGATCTTTAGAAGTTAATCTGAAAAGAACCCCCCTGACTCTTTTGAGAACTGAACTTCCCTAATAGGACACCACAGTTCCACATTCTCACAATCAAGAATGCAGATCTAATAATAAATAATAATAATAGGACAAGTAATTAGAAGTGGAAACAATTAATACATTTGTCTTCAAGCCACCTGACACTCAGTTATTGGTCTGACATCTGGGAACAATGGCATTCAGATGAATTTTCAAATAAATTGCTGACAGTAAAAATCAACTGAACCCAGCGTTTTCTTTACCTTTAGCCCAGACTGGAACTTTGAGTCCTTTTTAATATATTTTTAATAACAACCCTCATCAAATCTTGGGCATTTTGTTTCAACAATCAATACTTAAACTTCTACATTAATATTTCTCTTCCCTACTGCAACATCTTCAAGAGAATACATTAAAATGTTAAGACCCAACTCTTTGATAAAGCCTGGAAATGCTAAATATGAAACAACTCTCATATGGCACATGGTTCATTTGTTACAAAGCAACATGTCTGAAGGTAGCATTAGACAGAAGTCAAGCAATGCTAACTGCTGTAGGTTGGGCCCCAGGAATTTCTCTGAACTTGGAGAGAAGTCATGATCAAATTTTGTTTCAGAATAAAAAAAAAAAAAAAAAAAAAAAGGACCCATAATCTGGGCCTCAACCCACAGTTGAGAACCCCTGTCCTAGTCACACCTTCTCAAGGCTTGAACATCCTTCCCACTCTATATATCAAACACTGCAGTGCTCCACCACCTAACACCTAAATGCATCTTTTCAATCATGATGACCAATACCATGCACATTGGACTAAATTCTGATCTCAGTTACTCTGATGTAAATGCAGAGTAATGTCAATGAGGTCAATAGAATGACTCAATTCACACCAGTATAATGGAGATCAGAATCTGGCCTTATATTTCAAAGGAGTCCTAATAAAGACACTACATAGGGACACCATTATTTTCTTGAATTAAGTTGCTCTGAAAATACTGCCTATCTCCTGTTCTCCCCTCTGCATGTAGTTCCTTTTATACTAATTTCTCCTTATCTCTGTTCCAGCTATACAGTACAACATCCTTCACTTGTCACTGATTCTACAGAAGATAATTATCTTTCAAAGAAGAAAAATCTGGCAGTTAGGAGTATCAAGGAGGAAAAACCAACTTCCTAACATCCTAGTTTTAAGTATCAAACACATCATACTACATTCTTCCACAGTTAATCATCACACATTTCTCAAACGCAAGAAAAAGAAAAAGGGAAAACTACATTAGAAACGCCCCCACCAACCCACATACTAATGAAAACATCTCCCTAATTAGCTCTAGTATAAAATTACATAATCACAAGTGGCAACTATGTACCTAACTGAAAGACATCTGCCCCGTGTTCTGATACACTAAACAATAGCTCTGACTGTTCCAAATGCATGGCCTTTCATAGACTCATAGACTCTAAGGTCAGAAGGGACCATTATGATCATCTAGTCTGACCTCCCGCATGATGCGGGCCACAAAAGCTGACCTACCCACTCCTGGAAGAATTCTCTCCCTTGACTCAGCTGTTGAAGTCCCCAAATCATGATTTAAAGACTTCAAATCGCTGAGAATCCTCCAGCAAGCGACCCCTGCCCCATGCTGCGGAGGAAGGTGAAAAACCTCCAGGGCCTCTGTCAATCTACCCTGGAGGAAAATTCCTTCCCGACCCCAAATATGGCGATTAGCTGAACCCCGAGCATGCAGGCAAGATTCTCTAGCCAGACCCTCTGGAAAAAGTTCTCTGTAGTACTTTTAATATCCCATCATTGACCATTGTTACTAATTACCAGCGATGGCACGTTATTGACCTATTGACTAAAATCACTTTATCCCATCAAACCATCCCCTCCATAAACTTATCAAGCTTAATCTTAAAGCCAGAGAGGTCTTTTGCCCCCACTGTTTCCCTCGGAAGGCTGTTCCAAAACTTCACCCCTCTGATGGTTAGAAACCTTCGTCTAATTTCAAGCCTAAACTTCCCGACGGCCAGTTTATATCCATTTGTTCTCGTGTCCACATTAGTACTGAGCTGAAATAATTCCTCTCCCTCCCTGGTATTTATCCCTCTGATATATTTAAAGAGAGCAATCATATCCCCCCTCAGCCTTCTTTTGGTTAAGGTAAACAAACCGAGCTCCTCGAGTCTCCTTTCACATGACAGATTTTCCATTCCTCGGATCATCCTAGTGGCCCTTCTTTGTACCCGTTCCAGTTTGATTTCATCCTTTTTAAACATGGGAGTCCAGAACTGCACACAGTACTCCAAATGAGGTCTCACCAGTGCCTTGTATAATGGAACCAGCACCTCCTTATCCCTACTAGAAATACCTCGCCTACTGCATTCCAAGACTGCATTAGCTTTTTTCACGGCCACGTCACATTGCCGACTCAGTCATCCTGCGATCAACCAGGACTCCGAGGTCCTTCTCCTCTTCCGTTACTTCCAACTGATGTGTCCCCAGCTTATAACTAAAATTCTTGTTAGTCATCCCTAAATGCATAACCTTACACTTCTCACTATTAAATTTCATCCTATTACTATTATTCCAGTTTACTGAGAATGCCCTCATACTATGGCTACAGGGATGTTAACCCCAGGAACCAACAGCAAGAAAGACTCTCCAGATCTTAAAGTCTGTGATTGGATATGGTTTTAAATAACTCCACCTCAAGCTATTATAGGGCTTTACAGATTGTACTTGTGACAGGTTCGGTCACAGAGATCCCCTTGGGATTATCACTTGATGTGCTGAAATCAGCTCTGAGCCCCGTTTTCCCTGCCAGTTTGGGACTTTCAGAACCCTGTCTTGTTGAGCCAGACACTCTAGCCTGCTACAACACAGACCTAGGGTCTGGTCCATGCCCCAAAAGCTGCAGACTTAACTGAAAACAGCTTAGCAGGTTATCTGTCTCCAGCACCCAGACCCCCAGTTTCCAATGGGATCCAAACCCCAAATAAATCCATTTTACTCTGTATAAAACTTATACAGGGAAAACTCAAATTGTCCACCCTCTATAACACTGATAGGCACAGCTGTTTGCTCCCCCAGGTACTTACTCTGGGTTTATTAATAAACAAAAGTGATTTTATTAAGTATAAAAAGTAGGATTTAAGTGGTTTCAAGTAATAACAGACAAAACAAATTAAGTCACCAAGCAAAATAAAGCAAAAACATGCAAGGCTAAGCCTAATACATTAAGAAACTGATTACAGGTAATATCTTAAACTTAGAGATGTTCCAATAAGCTTCTTTCACAGACTAGACTCCTTTCTAGTCTAGGCCCAATCCTTTCCCCTGGTACAGTCCTTGTTAGTTCCAGCAGACATCTCAGGTGGTAAGCAGGGATTTCCTCATGACTGGCAGCCCCTTTTGTCCTGTTCCACCCCCTTTTATAGCTTTGGCACATGGCAGGAATCTTTTGTCTCTCTGGGTCCCCACCCCTCCTTCTAAATGTAAAAGTACCAGATTTAAGATGGATTTCATTATCAGGTGACATGGTCACATGTCACTGTAAGACCTCTAGTCTCCATTCCCCATGGGCTGGCCCACACGTACACAGGAAGGCTTTCAAGTAACTAAGGCCCTTTACAACTGATTGTTTCTGAAGCACCCTTAATGGCCTCCACTTAATATGTTTACATCTGTGATACAAGTTCAGATCTTATTCTCCTAACTCCAGATATAGAAATAATACATGCAGACAAATAGGATGAACACACTTAGTAGATTACAAGCTTTCTAATGACACCATACAAGGGGTATTTAGCATAAAGCATATTCCAGTTATGTCATTCATAAGCATATTTCCATTAAGCATATGGAGTGCAACGTTACAGTACTCACACACCTGCAAAAAGATAGCCAATGCAGAGCAGAAAGCAGATTGGGTTATGAATTCAATGTGGCTCACCAAACTCAAGAGAAGAGCAGCTACATTCCATACTAGCTGACGGTCTTGAGTCCTTGTTATGGGTAGCCCCAACCAGAGTGCATATAAATAATCTAGCCTGAGAGTCATAGGACCTTGATCAATGATGCATAGTCTGCTTTGAAGAGAAATGTTGCCAGCCATCAGTGACTACACCACCTATGGTAGCTACTTCCTATCTGTGAATCTACAACCTATAATGGATCCAATGTAACCTTGAGCAGGTATCTATATTGGTAAAGGTCAGACACTCCTGCAGTCAAAGCTGTACTCTCAGCCTTAGCCTGTTCATCAAAATGCTTTCCTTACCTATTAGCATCAATTTGTCTTAACTCAACTGAGCCCCAGCCAGTTCGCATGCACCCAGTCTCTTCCATTTGCTATCAGATGCTGTTCTTTCCCATTGTTTAAATTAGAACAGATGTAGACCTACAGCACTTATCACTGCAGACCAAAGTATGTTCCTTAAACAGGCACAGATATACACTGAACACAAGAGTCACAAAATGGAACCCCAAACACAACATCCTGGGGAAGAAAAAGCATCTATTACCTACTCTTTGAGCACTGCAGACAGAAGGAGCAAACCTTTGAAATACTATTCCATCAACAACAGTAAGTCACTGCACGAAAGAATCAAGCCTTGTGGTCAGTGGTAGCTTTAATGTATGTTGTATAACTTATGACTTTATTTTCTCTGTACTGAAACTTTAAATTCCTATGGTTCTGCCTGTCTGCAGAAGCATTTCTGTTCTCAGAGTTGCTGTGGCATATTACAGCCGAGACCATGCACTCTCCTGGTTCCTTCTTGCTTTCCTTAAACTAAAATGAGAGAGTCTATTTGAGATTGAAAGAATATATTCTGCCCTTTTCACAGGGAAACATTACAGTATTGCAGGCTGCTGATAGGGCTAACTAAATCAAGGATGCTTAACTTATGCCCATCACTAGTCAATGGGACTACCCGCATCCTTAAGAGTAAACAGACATGTAGATATATGCAGGACTGCGGCCTAGTATACCTATTTTAAAAACTGATTTTAAAATAATATAAGACCCCAGCAGGAACCAGCATATTATTTTATACTCCCTCTCGTTGGTAATTTGGAAATCTCATTTTCCTTGGTATTGACACAGTCTCACTTCATATTGATTTCATAACTAAGCACATCATGCCCCTAAATTCCTTGTTCTAGTTTCATAACAACAGCCTATCTTTTCTTTCCAAGCACTGACACATTAGACTAACATGAGAGAGGATCAATTTTAAATACTGTTTTGAATATTTTGGTCTACAATGAGTAAAATCTCAACAGTATTTTAACTGTATGTCATGCTAGCAGGAATCAGTTAAGATTATTATGAAGAAAGAAGATCTGGTTACTCAGACACAGATTCAATGCATACTCAGTTGTGTTGTCTATCAGGGGAAGTATCGGGGGTATGTTGGCAGGAATGAAGTGATTAGCTGCTGATGTTGAAAAACTACCTGCTGTATGAGAGACCTCCAGATTAAACCCTACCGAACGCTGACATTAACAGAGGCTACTATCCAAGATGCTTAGATACTAACTTTCATATTGCTTGTAAAAATGTGTAGATATGCTGCCTTTATTCAGATGTCCCCTCCCTCTCCAAAGCACCAATTCAGAGTGCCCTCTCCCCATTCTCTTTCATTTTTCCATCCACACACAATGTCCATCCTAACTCATGCCATCCTCTTCTTATTCTCCATACCTCAACCTCTGCCATTCTGACCCCCTCCTCACGTTGTTCATTCTTCTCTCTCCTCTGGTACATCTTGTTGCTTTCCTACTCCGCATACAAACCCCAGACAAGTGAGGTGGAGCCCCTGAAGCCTGACTCTTTTCCCAAAGCAGGGCAGCTCCTACTAGGCTGCCGGATTTGTGGTCCCCCACGCACTTCTGAGCAGGACTTACATCCATGTGAGATTGATAACTCAGTTCCTCTTCGTGCCATTTAATCATTACATAAATATTATGAACAAAGAAAAAGTCCAAGAAGCAGAATATAATGGACATTTTAGGCTGGAATGGCAAAGAGGTGGCAGCCTGTTCCACTGCCAACAAGGGCACTTGGGTCAGCAGCTCAGGGCTTCCATTCTCCTAGCTTATGTCTATACCACAATTAGACACCCACGGCTGGCCCGGGCTCACAGGGTTAGGGCTAGGGTTAAGTGACTGTTTAATTGTGGTGCAGACGTTCAGGCTTGGACTGCAGCATGAGCTCTGGGACCTTCTCGCTAACCAATTCATCCCTGTTGCTCAACCCCAGATCCAAAATGGATGACCCACTAGTTGTTTCCTTGTCTTCATGAAAAATTGTGCATGGGGGGTATGCCATAAATGCTCCAATTTCACCAACCCACCAGGCAGAGGTGATAGCAACAAGAAATGCTGTTTTCATAGGTAAATGAACATAGGAGCATATTGCCATTGGTTCGAATAGAGGTCTAGTAAGAGAGTGTAGGAAGAGGCCAGGGTCCCAAGCCAGGGTTGGATCCCATATGTGAGGGTAAAGATTTTGGAGGCCTTTTAGGAATCGTTCCATGAGAGTGTGGGTGAAGACAGAGTGTCCGTCTATCTTGTAGTGAAAGGTCATAATGGCTGCCAAACGCACATGAATGGAGCTTGTGGATAACCCCAATTGCTTAAGTTGTAAAATATAGTCCAGGATAAGTGGTAATGGAGCACTCATTGCCTCGACCTGATTGGAGGCGCACCGGGATTGGAATCTAGTCCATTTGTGGAGGTAAGTGTGTCGAGTCATAGCGCGCCTGCTATTAAACAGTACTTGTTTAACTGAGTACTTGTTTAACTGCTTCCAAACAGGTTATTTCCACATTCCAGAACCATGGAGGAGCCATGCTTTCAGGTGCAGCAGGTTGATTGGGATGGAGGATGTGACCTGCAACCTGTGAAAGGAGTCACGGAGTTGGATGGAGAGAGATCAGAGGGCATACCATCATGCAAATGAGGGAAGTATACCAGATCTGTTGTGGCTATGTCAGAGCTATAAGGATGACATGGGCTCTGTCCCCCAGGATCTTGTGGAGTACTCTGAACAGAAGGGGAAAGGGAGGAAAGGCACAGAGAAGCAGCACATCCCATGTGATGAGGAATGCATCTCCCAGAGCCTTGTTTTAGCTATTGGTATTTGGCAGGAAATAGTCCAGTGTCTTTAGTCTAAAGAGTCTTTCAAACTTCATTTCTTCTCTCTCTGCACAGGAGGTTATTACTTCTCGGTCTTTGCTGATAAGGATGTTCTAGCCTGGCGGTCCATTATTAAATCTTGTGGCGTACAAAGTCTAACAGATCCATGCAAGGTTTATTGGATTTACTTGCAGAGAGATAAGTACAAAAGACTAGTGCCCTGACCCAAGTATTCACATTAATGCTGACTTTTCGACATAATTTTGCTCAAGTATCCTTTTCCAAAACATGAGATCTACAGCCTAGCTCCACCTGCATCTGCCACATGTCTAGCAGTACCTTCGTGCTCCTAGAGGCCAGTCATCTCTACTGACATTATGTTGTTTTTCATAGCAGATCTCCAACAAAGATCTATACAATTTATTAAATATATGTAGTTCAGAAAGCTTGCTGTTTCTGCACATTTTAAATCCATACCCTGAGCAGTCGTCACGAATTAAACTATGGTTCCTTAATTGCAGGATTTTCACCATGCTCCCTAGGGAGCAAAACAAGTGGCTTTTGGAGCATGAGAGTTGGGCTCGTGATAATCAGCTATGATTTCTGATACCCAAAGCAGATTCTGAGAGGTAGAGCTGTGCTGATCAGAGTAGAGAAAAGCCAGTTTGCACCATGTCATTGTATAAGAAAGCTGAAGGGTGTAAAAAAGGCCAGGGGAATTGTTTGGAACAATTAACTTTTTTTTTTTTTTTTTTTTTTTTTTTTCTAAGATGCCTTGATTGCGGAGACACTGCCAATGGATTCTGACGTCTTACAACTTCATATGGACAGAGAGTGAGAATGGAGGAGAGGATTTTTCTAATAGAAAAGAGCCCACAGACTTTCTTTGGGATGTGTACACAGTTTTTGTACCACTTTACATTGGTTTAGAAACCACTAAAGTTAAAGCAGTATGACCACTGAGCATGGGTGCGGTTATACCCCCGAGCCTGCCAGGTGTGAACTAAGAACTGGGGGCATGCTTTATATTAGGGTACATTTATATATAGTTTATAATGGGTTAATAACTGATTGATAGACATCATAATAAATGCATAATGAGTGGTTATGGAATCAAAGAGATAAAGTTGCTGCTAATCACATCAGAAGGTATTATAGATATGCATTTATTATGATGTCTATCAATCAGTTATTAACCCATTATAAACTATATATAAATGTACCCTAATATAAAGCATGCCCCCAGTTCTTAGTTCACACCTGTTCATATCGCAAAAGTCATGAAGTGCCAAGGATGGTTGATGGTCCATTCAACATTGCTGACCTGAACTGGGACTGAAATAGCAGATAGCATTTCCGTTTAATGTTTGTAAAGATTGTAGAAAATGGAAAGCACCATATCAGAGCTAAGCATTGTTGTCAAAACACTTAATTTAAAAGTTTGCCATTTCATAGCCTCTTTTGAAAACAGTCCAAATATGTAGCTTTGAGATGCATAGGCTGCATTAATTTGATTGGACTTGTATAAATCTTTCTTGGTTTTTGTAAGTGAAAATGTATGGTTCCTTTGGAGTTTAAGTTTGTATTTCAATCCACAAAGAATTGGAAAAGGAAGCAAAGAACCAGTTGTGGAATCTAATATGATAAAACTGGATAAAAGATTAGGCTATAGTGCTGATTTAAAATTATGGTAGCAGGCAGATTGATGGTCAAGGGACTGAAGGATGGAGTTGTCAGATTCTGGAAAACTGGGTTAACTTTTGAGAAATATTTCAGTGGAAAGGAAAATCAGGCAGTGATCTAAGCACAATTGCAAAGAATGCAGATTTATGACCACAGACTGATTGGTGTACTTGTGCTGTATACATGTTACTTCTGACTTGTTTAAGGAAATGTTTCTGTTGGAAGAACACCAGCAAAAAGTTATGGGGCTAATTAGAAAGTTAGGAGATATACCCTATGTAGAAATTGTGATAATTCAGTCATTACCACATATTTCTCTTAATCCATAATTTAGCAATGTTTGAGTCAGTGCAGCATTCACTAGGAGGGTGGTGAAGCACTGGAATGGGTTACCTAGGGAGGTGGTGGAATCTCCTTCCTTAGAGGTTTTTAAGGTCAGGCTTGACAAAGCCCTAGCTGGGATGATTTAGTTGGGGTTGGTCCTCCTTTAAGCAGGGGGTTGGACTAGATGACCTCCTGAGGTCCCTTCCAACCCTGATATTCTATGATTCTATGAAAAGAACCTTTATTTTAGTGAATTTAGATGAAAGGTGTCAACTTGACAGCCCTAGATAGCAAACTCTTCCATCCACTGTATAACGCAGTAGGGGTACAGCAAGCTTTCCCTGACTTCCCATCAATGTGCCATAGTATTGGCTCAGACGTATCACCTCTAGAATGGGAGTGAGTTTCAGTTCCCATTTCCATTTAGCCTCTCTGCTGAGAGTGTCGACAGAAAGACAGTTAGAGGTAGTTTTTCCAATGTAGACACCTGTCCTCTGGGACCTGGGTCAAGATCAGCAACCAGTTGGCATATGCTAACAACTTTGGTTAATGCATCTGACCTTTCAAACTAGAGGGTAAATACTTCCTCTTCTATTCTAAACTTCCAGACTCACTCCCCAGGTGACCTTTTACAAAAGTATGTTAGGGACCAAAACAGCAAGAGAAAGTAGTCATGAACCTGAATTCTGGGCAATACAAAACTTGATTTAAACTACATTGTTTGGTTTAATTTTGGATTCTTTCAAGTCTAATGATGTGCAAACGTATCTAGCAAGTCCATATAGGATGACCTAGCTTAAATACTTTAGAACCAAATTGTTTCAATTGCTGTGATCAACATAAACAATGTACAAAGTGGGCTAGCACTGGTCAGGTATATGATAACACCAAGGGAACTCTGCAGGGCTAGCCCCACAGTATGTGAATAATGTATTTCATCACACAGACTCATAAGGAACTAGAGAAAATGGATTTCAGAAGCAACATGTTTGGTATCTACAGAAGAGAGATGTGAGGATAAGAATGCCTTCAAATGAATGTGTTTTGTCTGCAGTTGGGAAGAGGTCGAGTGGGCGGACAGTCTGTCTCAGAAGGACAGCTGTGTCTAAGGCAATATGCTTGGTCAAATATTGCATTTAGGCCATTACATTTAATAAGGAACTTGTTTTAAAAGTTATAGAACCCTCCACCACCCGTGATTCAATCCAAGATTAATACTATGGCTCCTTCTAGGTCCCAATATATGCTTCAAGTGAGCCATGTGTATTGAATCCTAAAGCAGATCCTCCAGCTATATAGAGATGCAGTTATGGAATACAGAGCAGTGAAGCACTGTGACTGCAATAAGGCATACATGGTGTCAGCTATTTCACTGTTTAATTAATCAGCTTCTCCAGCAGAGATTGAGAGAGAAAGGAGCAGTTCCATAGCAAATCAAGAGCTTTAGCGCAATCTGGCTCTTACCTATTGGGATGGATGAAATCTGAGAGTAGAGATCCAGCATGCGGTTGCCATCTACGTCTACAAGGTAGTTCCCTCGGCTCTCTTGATAATTGCAAAAAAAGTGCACGGCTTCTGCATTCTTACAGGAAAAAAAATAAACCAATAAATCTAGCATGTGGCAGAATATTCAGTACAATCTGGAGATAGTAAGTGGGGGACATATATAGCAAAACCTTTTAAAAATATCTATTGATAAAATACAAATATACACATCTCTGTTGTATGGGAATTAAGTTTACTGTAGCCTCTTACAAAAAATGGATTTTAATAATAATTGCAATAGGGACACAGGAGGGAACAGAATGCAGTACAGTATTTCACACTTCCTCATCTAAGGCTCTCAAGGTGTTTTACAAGCATCAGTGAATTAAATGAAGATAATGATTTGCCCAAGGTCAAATACTGAGTCAGTAGCAGAATAGAGAATAAAACACAATATTCCTGACTCAATCTGTTCTTCTAATAAGCCGCACACACACTATGTGTGTGGGGGGAAGGCCTTGCACGGACCAGTTGGTGAATAAAGTCGAACAACTGCAAGGGTGCGGTTTCTGCACATAAATCAAGTGTGCACATTGCAAAATTGCTCTTTTGGTCAAGGAAATATATAGTTATATTGACATACTTTTAAGCTCAAAGATTCCTATACTCATATCCTCTGCTTAATAGCAATTAAAAAATCACCACATTCAGTAGGAATCCCTAAAGAGGTAAATAATAAACAATAGGGCACACTGACTTCACAAAACATTTCAGAATTTAAAAACTGTTATAGAGTTATTTTCTATTAAACATTGTACAATAATTTAACCATAAAATACTACGGTCACAATTAAGGGCAATTGCACCTGTATTCCCCCTTCAGTGGCCCGATTCCCTGTGTTACTCCCAGCAATGATAGTCTGCCTAAACAAACCTGTTTACTTGCTCTTCAGAGACTGATAACAGACTGATTGCTACAGTTGTAAGTAACATACAGCTCTTTCTAAGCAAGCCTACTTTATTCTTAAGGTAAAAAGCATTACAAAGAAAACATAATAAAAAACAATAAAAGAACCTACACACATGCTAAGAAGCTAACCAGAGACCACCACAACTCTAACATGGGCTCAGGCAAGAGCAGTCTTTCAACACCCCACCCTCGTGGTTTCCTTGTGGTTATAAGTTCATGACAGCTTCAGCTCAGAACAAGCACACAGTTTTATAGGCCCCAGTAAGCCAAGTTCTTCCAATCCTTCCCTAAGGATGGGGCTTGCTGTGGACCAGAGTTCCTTTCCATTGGCTGTCAGTCTTTGGAGAAGTCAGTTTGAACTAGTATGTGTGTGTGTGGGGGGGGGGGGGGGGGGGGGGGGAAGAGAATGGCTTCAAAGGCTGATAATGGAGGAAGTATATTAGCATCCCCCTCCCTATTTGAAACAATACATACAATGCCACAGTGACACATACACAATTGCATTTGTAATACAGTTTACCCCAAAGGTATTAAGCCCAATTCAATAATGTTTAACTTTATTCAATAAAGTTTATCTTAATTCCATACGTTTTGTTCAGGATATTATGGGATACTGTCAGTCTGTCACAACTACTCCTAAATTAAATTTTTTTTTGCCTAGTTTTGCAGTATGAACCTAATGCTAGAAAATCTGATTTTAAAATGGAAATGCTGAGAGATTGGCAGCAAAAAATAAATTTGATGAGTTACCTGAATTCCATTTAACTGTTTCATTAACTCCTGAAAGGAAATAATAAAAAAATCAAGAGCATGATAAACATAGTTTGTACACTTCAACTGAACTGCTTTAATGATTTCTATTAAATACTTGACTCTATCAGAAGGAAATGTCCAGCTAATTGAAACCCTCATGCCACTTTCAAAACTAAAGTATCAGTTTGTAATCGGCACAACCAGTTCAGTGTTCCAACTGGAGGACTAGGAGACAAGCAAATACACTTTGCTCTCCTGCAGATGGGAGGTTTCATTAGACTCACTTGCTTCTAATTCTTAATACTAGCAATAGACATTAGGAAACCAGGAGGTTAGACACCAAGGGCAAAATCTCCTCTCTGATCAGCCATTGCAAATCTTTACTCAGATACTCCGTCATCTCCCCAGCAGCTCTTTTAGTTACCCCTCCCCCACATCTTGCGGGCCCTGGTGCAACTGGACCACTTGCACCATTGAAGTTACACTATAGAAGCAGAACATTACAGGTGAGATCTTTCATACAGATCTGGGAGGAGAGTTTTGTCTTAAAATATTTTGACATACAGACAACCTGACATTTGTCTAACTCTTTTCATAATCTGATCTAAGTGTGTGCACAGTTATTGTCTTGCTGCTTGGACTATTGATGTTCCTTAGTGTTGTTTCTTCCATTTTAGTCTCTCATTCTGGGGGTCTTTGAAAGAAAATGGATTCTGTGTATTGTGTAATATTTATTTAGGATAACAATAATCTGTAGCTCCCGTTTTTTATATATCAGGCATGGTACTGTGTTTTGGTCAATCAAAACATGGTGTGTGTGTGTGTGTGTGTGTGTGTGTGTGTGTGTGTGTGTGTGTGTGTGTGTGTGTGTGTGTGTGTGTGTGTGTGTGTGTGTGTGTGTGTGTGTGTGTGTGTGTGTGTGTGTGTGTGTGTGTGAGAAACCACCTCACTTTGTGAACTTACTCTGGACTTAGGCCCAGGAACTTCTGTCTTCATTAACGGTCCATCATAATCAAAGTCCACATCAATTTTAGCTGCAGTTTGACTGATCAATCTGTGCCCTGTAAGAAATAAAAACAATGAAAAAACTAAATTACAAACTCCCCTCAAAATTAATATCCAATTCTTCTTCTTCTTTATAAGAATATCCAATAGCTGAGGATATCTATGTTGTACTCTGTGAGGAAAACTTTCAGGGCCTGATTCTGATTTTGTACCAATGTAAATTAGGAGTAACTTCAAGGAAGACAGTAGCATTATCCCAGTACAAGTGAGATCAGAAATGGGCCTCCCCAGCTCGGCACTAGAGATGAGGAGACATAGTCTATTTTGTAGAGAAGGGGGAATGGGAGTCAGGAATCCTAGGTTCTATTTCCATCTCTGCTACTGATTTGATCTGTTACACTGAGCAAATCTATCCCTGGACTCTCATCTGTAAGATGGGAAGTGCAGTGACCATTTGAAAATTCTCATGGAGTCCTCAAATGAAAGGTCTTACGGTATGCTTAGTAATAATTCTAAGGGTGTAAAAGAAGATGTATACCTCAGAAAAGAAAAATGGCTTTGTTAAACAAATGAATACTGCATGACTAAGACAGCATGCACTGCAGCTCAGAGAGCTGGGTCATATTGTGGTTATCTTTATTCTGACCTATGGGTAGACTGCTGCTCTGTAGCCATGCGTGTAATGGAGGAAAGATAGCAGACTTGACATCTCTAATGAAGCAGAAAGACAGAAAACTACCATGCTTATCAGTAATAGACTGCTCCAGTTTTTTAAAGGAACTTCTGCAAAACATAGGATTTGAGTGTGGTTTTAAAGGATGTAGAAAATAGCTTTTTCTATTGTCCACACCAAAACTGTAAGGTTTAATATTCAAGAGTAAAACAGTTCACAAGATACAATCTAAGCGGTATTTACTGAGTAAAATCTGAGGCGTTCACATGTGATGAAAAAGAGCAAGGCAAATCTTGTAGGATCTTAAGGTTTTTAAACTTACATCACATTCAAGGAAACATTATCAGTGGAGTTTCTGGTCAAGGGTCCACATTAATTTCCTGTGTTTACTGATATGGACACAAAGTATTCAGAGTGCTAAAGTATGTAATAAGCAGTACTTACAGATCAAAAGTGCTAAGCAAAGGAAATTTTGCAAACCTGATATTGCTAACAGTTAGCAGCAATATAAGCGTGCTTTACATTTGTGATGCTCTGTACAAATACTAATCAATCAGCCCTTAGCAACACAGCACATATCAGTCCACAGATTATTAGTAGACCATACCCCTAAAATCATCCCATCAATTTGTAAGATATATTCCAAAATGTTTAATAAATACCTACTTCCTTAAAAATAGCTAGGTCCTATTATACATACATGGGATTTTAACCAATAATACAGACAACTGTCACAAATACTGACAATTACTTCACTGAACATCTGATATAAAACATTAAGTGCATATTCAAAGTGAGTATGACATGCATTTGTTGTGAATTTTTCTATGATCCTGTCAGATGGCAGACGAATAAACTGCAACAACTTAGCACTAGAGGATATTTAAAGCGATACATACTCTGAGGAGTCCCTTGCCATGTTCAGGGATGCAGGCCAAAAAACAGTTTCAATGTTACATTTTTCAGATTATAATTTGACACTTCACAATAAAAAAAAATCACTTTATTTATTTATGATATCTCCTGTCATTTAAGAGAGACAAAGGGATGCAGTACCAAGGTAGGAGCCTGAAGGCCACGCATGGGTTGATTAGTTTCCTGTTGGAACCAGAGTCTTTCCACTGTCTTTATTAGGAGTTGGATTAGCCCCATAGTTTCCATGTAATTTTCATTATTACAGTATCTTTTACTTGAAGATCTCAAAACCCTTTATACAGGTGAGCATCCTCCTCCTCACTTTACACATAGGAAAACCAAAGTACAGAGAAGTTAAGCAACCAGAATTGGGAGGGCCATCTGTGAGAAGTCATTTTATGGAGTGGATTTCTGATTGCCTGGCAGGGAAGATGTGGGTATCAGGAGGTGGTTCCAGCAATCAAGATGGGAGATGATCTGGGCACAGACGAGTGTTGTAGCTGCCAGGATACATAAAGTGTAGCACCTTTGAAAGAAAGCATAGGAAGAAACAGCGAGCTTTTGAGGACATGGCCTAGATGTACGGGGAGGAGCAGAAGAGGATGAAGATAGCCCCCAAGTGACAAGTCTGGACAAAAGGGAGGCTGCTTGTGTAGCCACCAGAATGTGGGGAAGTAGAGTGGGCTAACAAACTCAGTGTAGGCTGTTGCCTGTCCCTGAGCCCAGGAAGGACTAACACCATGGCCAAAGTCTGTTCAGATCCCTCCTTCAGGGCAGATAAATTCAAACACAAGACTCACAAAGTAACACTAAAATAAAGCTATTGCCATGACCAAAGTAGGCTGTAGGGGCATAGAACCCTTTCCTTTGCATCACCCCTGCCACAGGAGCCCACTTCCTTCTTGCAGCTCCCCTCTTCATCTGAGCTCTCTCAGCCACTTGTCCCCTTCGCAGCTGGATCTGAATCCAAGAGCTGGCTGCTCCCAGTTCCCAAGCCCTCTCAGTCCCAAGGGGCAAACTACCCTGTTACACTTGGACCTAGCCATGTTAAGTTCTAAACATGCATGTTTGTAATCTCCATTAAAGTAGGATGGGAGTTACATCCACAGCAAGGAGAGTACAGATGCCAGAGCATTATCAGGGAACCAAGAAAAAAAAAGACAACAAGCTTGTCTCTGTACTCTTCAGCTACAGCAAACTTATTAACTGTACAACCAAACTAACATTCTCATCCACAGTTTTTGCTGTGGGTACCCAAGGGCCATTCCCCAACAAATTATCTGCTGTAAATTAATCTCAATTGGTGTAACTGATTCAGAGCTTTAGCAGCACCACTCCTACACCAGGTCGATACCTGGTAAATGGACGCTAGTTGGATTCATCAGAGCACAGGTAGAAGTTACCATTCAACAATATCACATGGAGTGCCAGGAACAGATCTGCCAATCACCCCTAAAGTGAAACAACAGAATGTAGCAGAGCTCCAGAAAGATCAACATATGGGAAGGCAGGCAAATGCCCAGGTTTATGGAAAGCATCCTGTAGCAGCGTGCAGTATTATCAGCTGTCTAACCCTCTACTTGTCTGCAGATAAATTATACCGCGGAAAAATAAAACACAATTCCACAGCTCCATCCTGGAGGCTCACTTTCCCCCACAAGATTTTAGATTTAGAAGGGGCTTGAGAAGCATATTAGAGTAATTTTGCTTGAAATAAATATTTAGTAAAAGAAATAATGGAAGGAATCTCACACCTGCATTTCTCAGCAGAGTGCATTTGCATGTTGAATAGAACCATTTGGCCAAGTTTTTCAGAAATGACTTGTAATTTTATATGCCTCAGTTTTTGGGTGCCCAACTTGAGACACCTTAAAGAGGTCTGATTTTCAAAAAGTGCTGAGCACCCAGCCTCTGAATGGCAGCCACGTTTAACTTATCTCAATTGCTGCTCACTTTGGAAAATCTTGGCCACTGACTACAATTATTCTCACCAGTTTTAATTCTGAGTGCTACATCTTAGTTTAAGTGACAACACCATAAGGAAGTGCATTATAAATGAGCTTTGTTTGGAAAGCAATGTCACTCCATTTTTGTACCACTCCTGTTTAGCAGTAGTATAAATAGTGGGCTGCACGACAAAGTAGTTTCACCAGAGAAGTTACTGGATATAAAAGTACTGAAGTTCATTAAAAGCGACACAATTCATAGCTGATAAAGGCTGTACATTTAGTAGCTCAGCTATAAAGTCACAAAGATTAAAAGGCAGATAATAAACTAAAATAACCTTTAATTTTGCCCTCAGAGAATGAGATCACAATGTACCCTATGACACAAATTTATCCTCTCTTCCTCCAGCTCTGCAGTTTTCCCTGGCAAATAGCTCTATTTCTCTTCCCTCAGTCCCACACCTTCCAAATATCTATTTACTGCCTGGGTCTCTCCTTCAGTCTGCCCTGCCCTTTCTCTCTGTGCAGGAACACATCACCTACTTCAAAGACAAGATCCTCTGCAGTCTCCCTCCCCAATTCCCTTTTCCTCCTTCCCAGAGTCACTACAGCTCTCTCTTATTTGCACCAGCCTATGTATCCAATCTAGCTTTTTATAACTTTCAACAAACAGCCAATTAGCTAATGAAGACAGGAAGGGTGCAGGTACAGGGATTCAAACCCCTTCAAGGGGACATAGTACTTCTTTTCCGCCTTCTTGAATGTAGGCGGAATGGAAGACAGGGACTCCTGGGTTGACAGGCAATGCGACCTGGGCTGGGGCAGAGGAGGGATGACATTGAAGAGGTTGTTGGATTTCTCAGGGTATGTCTACACTACGAGAGTAGTTCGATTTTACTTAAATCGAATTTTTGGAATCGATATTGCAAATTCAAACGTGTGTGTCCACACTAAGGACAGTAATTCGACTTTGTGAGTCCACACTAACGGGGAAAGCGTCGACATTGGAAGCGGTGCACTGTGGGCAGCTATCCCACAGTTCCCGCAGTCCCCGCTGCCCATTGGAATAGTGGGTGGAGCCACCAATGCCTTCTGGGTAAAAAAATGTGTCGAGGGTGCTTTTGGGTAACTGTCGTCATCCGTCCATCACTCCCGCCCTCCCTCCCTGAAAGCGCCGGCGGGAAATCAGTTTGCGCACTTTTCTAGTCAGTGACAGCGCGGACGCCACAGCACTGCGAGCATGGAGCCCGCTGCGACCATCGCTGCAGTTGTGGCCGTTCTCAACGCCTCGCAGCTTATCATCCACCTTTCCCAGAGGCAGATGCAGATAAGTCAGGCGAGGAGGCTACGGCACCGCGGTGAGGAACTGAAGTCTGAGAGTAGCACAGACCTGTCGGAAAGCACGGGACCCAGCGCCGAGGACATCACGGTGGCAATGGGTCATGTGGATGTTGTGGAACGGCGATTCTGGGCCCGGGAAACAAGCACGGACTGGTGGGACCGCATAGTGCTGCAGGTCTGGGATGAATCCCAGTGGCTGCGAAACTTTCGCATGCGTAAGGGAACTTTCCTTGAACTTTGTGAGTTGCTGCCCCCTGCCCTGAAGCGCAATGACACCCGGATGCGAGCAGAAGCTGTCCAGAAGCGAGTGGCCATAGCCCTCTGGAAGCTTGCAATGCCAGACAGCAACCGGTCAGTCGCGAACCACTTTGGCGTGGGCAAATGTACTGTGGGGATTGTTGTGATGCAAGTAGCCAAGGCAATCGTTGATGTACTGCTGTCAAAGGTAGTGACCCTGGGAAACGTGGAGGTGATCATAGATGGCTTCGCAGCGATGGGATTCCCAAACTGCGGTGGGGCCATAGATGGAACTCACATCCCTATCCTGGCACTGGACCACCAGGCCAGCCAGTACATTAACAGAAAGGGCTACTTTTCCATGGTGCTGCAAGCACTGGTGGACCACAGGGGACGTTTTACGAACATCTACGTTGGATGGCCGGGCAAGGTTCATGACGCTCATGTTTTCAGGAACTCTGGTCTGTTTAGACGGCTGCAGGAAGGTACTTACTTCCCGGACCACAAAATAACTCTTGGGGATGTGGAGATGCCTATAGTCATCCTCGGGGACCCAGCCTACCCGCTAATGCCCTGGCTCATGAAGCCCTATACTGGCGCCCTGGACAGTGAAAAAGAACTCTTCAACTACCGGCTGAGCAAGTGCAGAATGGTGGTGGAGTGTGCTTTTGGCCGTCTCAAGGGGAGATGGAGAAGCTTACAGACTCGCTGTGATCTCAGCAAAACCAATATCCCCATTGTTATAGCAGCTTGCTGTGTGCTCCACAATCTCTGTGAGAGCAAGGGGGAGACCTTTATGGCGGGGTGGGAGGTTGAGGCAAATAGCCTGGCTTCTGATTACGCCCAGCCAGACAGCCGGGTGATTAGAAGAGCCCAGCGGGACGCGCTGTGCATCCGGGAGGCTTTGAAAGCTAGGTTCCTGAGTGAGCAGGGTAACCTGTGACTTTTAAGTTTGTGTACAGAGAAGCTGAACCTGCCCCCGTTTCTTTACCCAGTTAATGTTGACTATCCTCTCCAGTTACATACCCCCTTCACCCCCTTCCAACACACGTTTAGAAATAAAATCACTTCTACTTTGTTAATGAACACCGTTTTCTTTATTACTGTTTTCGCGGGAATGTTTTAAACCTGGGACGCAGACTGTGGTGGGGAGCGGGTGTAGTGTAGTGACGCAAATGACGCTTCTAAACTCCAGGATTGACAGGCTCCGCAGTGGTGGACTGGTTGTTTCAACGGAGCCTGTCACCCCTCCTGATCGGGACTGTGTGTATGGGGGGGCTATGTGACTTTGTGGCAGGGGGAGGACGGTTACAGATCCCCTGCTGCGTGGCTCTGTGATCCAGGATAAGGACCGCCGCATAAGATCTGTAACTGCCCTCCCCCGCCACAAAGTCACAGAGCAACCCACCCCCCACCACAGAACATGAAAACCACCTCCCAGACTGACCAGGGTAACTAGTGACCGCACTGTGTATGTGCCCTGCTGCTGGATATGCCCCCGCCTATGTACCCTGCTAAAGGTGACTGTCCTGTCCAATTACCAACCCCCTTCTCCCCCCTCCTCCAAAAGAACATGATGGAAAGTAATTAACAGAAACGTATTTTTTATTAGCAACTACACATGAAACTGGGAGGTGAAACTTGGACGGGGGCTTGTGTGAGGCGGGAAGGAAAGAACTTGTCAAATTTTGGGGAATGAGAGCCTTCTACTACTAGAGCTGTCTGCAGGGGTGGAGTGAGAGTTTGCACGGACTCTGCCGCCTCTCCTTCTTTTCACTTTGGGTGAGGGGGGTATGGGACTTGGTGGCGGGGGAGGGCGGTTACAGATAGACTGCAGCGGGGCTCTGTCCTCCTGCCTCCGTTCCTGCAGAACATCCACAAGGCGCCGGAGCGTGTCCGTTTGCTCCCTCATTAGTCCAAGCAGCGTTTGAGTCGCCTGCTGGTCTTCCTGCCGCCACCTCTCCTCCTGTTTCATGTGTGCTTGGTGCATTTGGGACAAGTTCTCCCGCCACTGGGTCTGCTGTGCTGCCTGGGCTCGGGAGCAGCCCATAAGTTCCGAGAACATGTCCTCCCGTGTCCTCTTCTTCCTACGCCTAATCTGCGCTAGCCTCTGGGAGTGTGATGCCAGGCTAGGTTGTGAGACAGTCGCAGATGTGGCTGTGGGAATGGGAAAAAGGGAGTGAATTCCTCAGAAAGATAAATGTAGTTGTGAACAATGAACATAGTCTTTCTCTGTGAACAAGACCATGCACAGCACCTATCACATGCGCATTCAGGGCAAGGTCGAATTCTCGGCCTTCGCATTCAGTGCCTGGGGTCTTGCACTGCAGATCTGAGAAGCGGGGCAGGACACCGGAATTTGTGTAGCAGGCAGACATGGTAAGCCGTAGACTTGTGGCCGCTTAAAACTTTAATAGTAGCACTGGCCTCCTTTCACATTGAAAGCAATGCCAGTCCCTGCTGCCAGCAATCCGGCAAGCAGGAACTCTGCCCCGTCCCACCCCCTCGCGGCTGTCCCCGGGAAAGATCCCTGTATGCTGCCCCTCTCACGCCTCCACCGCGTGGCTGCAAACCAGCGGTTACAGTTCAGTAAAGGAACGGGCAAGCAGTCCCAACAGTAACATTCCCCTACCTAATTCAAAGCAGGTCACCATGAGCGACATCACCCTGATGAGGATCTCAGACAGTGAGAAAGAAAGAATGCTTCGGGAAAGCCTCCAAAGACCAGGGCTGTATGCCGCCCTGCTCTGCAGGGCAATGATCCCGGAGTATTTGCTTGTCTCATGGCGCGGAAACGTTTCCTACTACGGAGGACCCAATAAGGCCGCTCTCCCCAGGAACCTGATGCAAAGGCTTTCCAATTACCTCCAGGAGAGCTTCCTCGAGATGTCCCAGGAGGATTTCTGCTCTATCCCCGGACATATAGACCGCATTTTACTGTAGCTGCACTGGCAGGGACTAAACAGTAGAGCGGCTTGGGCAGAACAATCATGCTAAACCGGACATTGTTAGATTTTTTTTCAATAGTTGCACTGCCCAGGACTGAAACGTTAAGCGCCTAGGGCAAACTAATCATGAGAAACCCATTTTTGTTATTCTTAATATTCCTGCTCTGTTAAAAATAAATGTTTAGATGTTTACAACACTTACTGGCTGATCCTTCCCCAGATTCTGTGTCCGGGTTAACGGCTGGGGACGGTTGGTAGGGGATCTCTGTAAGGGTGATGAAGAGATCCTGGCTGTCGGGGAAATCAGCGTTGTAAGCGCTGTCGACTGCCTCGTCCTTCTCATCTCCTTCCTCATCTTCCCCGTCCGCTAACATGTCCGAGGAACCGGCAATGGACAATATCCCATCCTCAGAGTTCACGGTCACTGGTGGGATAGTGGTGGCGGCCGCACCTAGGATGGAATGCAGTGCCTCGTAGAAACGGGATGTCTGGGGATGGGATCCGGAGCGTCCGTTTGCCTCTTTGGTCTTCTGGTAGCCTTGTCTCAGCTCCTTGATTTTCACGCGGCACTGCGTTGCAACCCGGCTGTATCCTCTCTCTGACATGTCTTTAGAGATCTTCTCGTAGATCTTTGCATTCCGTCTTTTGGATCGCAGCTCGGAAAGCACGGACTCATCGCCCCACACAGCGATCAGATCCAAGACTTCCCGATCAGTCCATGCTGGGGCCCTTTTTCTATTCTGAGATTGCACGGCCATCACTGCTGGAGAGCTCTGCATCGTTGCCAGTGCTGCTGAGCTCGCCACGACGTCCAAACAGGAAATGAGATTCAAACTGGCTAGACAGGAAAAGGAATTCAAATTTTCCCGGGGCTTTTCCTGTGTGGCTGGTCAGAGCATCCGAGCTCGGACTGCTGTCCAGAGTGTCAACAGAGTGGTGCACTGTGGGATAGCTCCCGGAGCTATTAGTGTCGATTTCCATCCCCACCTAGCCTAATTCGACATGGCCATGTCGAATTTAGCGCTACTCCCCTCGTCGGGGAGGAGTACAGAAGTCGAATTTAAGAGACCTCTATGTCGAACTAAATAGCTTCGCGGTGTGGACGGGTGCAGGGTTAATTCGATGTAACGGCGCTAACTTCGACATAAATGCCTAGTGTAGACCAGGCCTCAGTTAGCTTCTTGACTTCCAAATTCAGGTTGGCAGCCACCCTCTTGAGCAGGCCTTGGCATAGGCGCCAACTTTTCCCAGCGCCGGTGGGTGCTCAAACCTCCGCCTCTTCCCTGAGAGCACTGCGTTCCCCCACTTCCCCCTCCCTCCTAGCCTTGCCACTGCGAAACAGCAGTTTTGCGGTGGCAAGCACTGGGAGCTAGGAGGAGAAGAGGAGCCGCAGCACGCTCAGGGGAGGAGGCGGAGGTGAGCTGGGGTGGGCAGCTGCCAGTGGGTGCAGAGTCGGCGCCTATGGGCCTTGGTGCTCCCTGAAGTTATTGGGGGGACTATTGGTTTGTCAGGGCTCTGCCACCACCTCATCCGGGGATGACGAGGACGAAGACGACTGCACCACTGGAGGGTGGAGAGCATCCCCTTCCTCAATTAGGGACTGCTCTGTGGCCTCCGGAGCCTCCCGCAAAGCTCCCGCATCTGACTCAGTACCACGCTCCGACTCCGAGGCCAGCTGCGCTGCGGGTGTCCAATGCAGCCTGGGAGGAGCGATAGGAGTAAGGTGCTGGTATAACAGGTACACCCCCACAGGTTCCAGCATTGCCACTGGGCAGGCCATTGCCCTTGACCCCATGCTGGTGCCGCAGGTGCCTTGGCAAGTTCCTGGCTGGGAGGCAATTCGCCCTTTACAGGGGAAGGGCTGAACTCCGACCTGGACCACTGCCTTTCTGGTGACCAGGGCGAGGCTGTCAAAGCCTGAGTCTGTCAACTGTCCCTCATCGGCACCAGTATGGAGAAGGCGAGGACCGGAGCCTGCCTGAAGAACAGTACCGGGACCCCGGCGACCAGTGCCATGACCAGGAATGATCCCATACTGGAGGGAACCGATGCCTGGGAGCAGCGTGAGGCGATGGTGATTGGCGCCTTGTCGATCCCTGGCGGGAGGACGTAAGCTACTGTGAGTATGGGGATCGGTGCTGTGACTCCAGAGTCCCGTGTCTTGGTGGGGACCATGGTATCAGAGATGTGGGCCTCCTGGCTGGAGACTGAGGCTGCAGTGCCAGGTTCCTGGACCATGGCAAAGGGGAATGACACCTGCGGTCCGGAGATGCTCCACTGCCTTCAGGGATGGGTGGCCCCATAACTGGCCTGGCCATCAGCACTGGTGTCTTGGCAGGACCCGCCGTGTGGCCAGGAGTCTGTGGTGCCGGTCGGCCTAACTGTTCTTTGCCTGCCGGGCCGCAGATGGTCTGCTACTGCTCCCGAGAGTTGGAGGCGGGTCCCTGGCTGGGCTAGGTGATCCAACCACAGCGGTATACCTGAGAGCCTCCATAATGGGCACGAGGCCTAACACAGGTCCTTTGCCCGAAGTTCCCTTCTTGCGCGGTGCCAGCGGACCAGTCGACTTAGACTGCTTCTTTGGTATGAGTGAGGGGGAATGGTGCCAGGCGGATTCTGGTGCCGTCAGTGCACTGCGTGGTGAAGCCAAAGTAGTGGGCATGGAGTCTGAGGCCTTGGCTACACTCGGGACTTCACAGCGCTGCCGCGAGCGCTGTGAAGCACGAGTGTAGTCGTGCCGCCAGCGCTATGAGAGAGCTCTTGCAGCGCTGTATGTACTCCACCTCTCCGAGGGGAGTAGCTTGCAGAGGTGCGAGGGAGCGTGCAGTGCTGCAGGCTCTGATTACACTGGCGCTTTACAGCGCTGTACTCGCTGCGCTCGGGGGGGGGGGGAGCGTTTTCACACCCCTGAGCGCAGCAAGTTGCAGCGCTGTACAGCACCAGTGTAGCCAAGGCCTTAGTGTGAGGGCTCTGATGTTGGGTCAGAGCAGCCTCCATGAGGAGAGCCCTCAATCAAATGTCCTGCTCTTTCTGAGTCTGGGGATGAAAGTTTTTGCAGATCCGACCCTCATCTTTTCTATGAGATTCCCCCAGACCCTTTAAACAGCTATCATGAGGGTCACTGATGGGCATTAGCTGGCTACACTCAAAACATGGCTTGAAGCCTGGGGAACAGGGCATGCCTCGCTCTGGGATAAAGTCCCAGTTGGGACTCTAACTACTAAACTACTACTGAAACATGTAACAACTAACTAGTTACTCAACTAAACAAAGGAGAATGATCTAAACAATGAAGAGCTGCTAATGCTCTTGCAATGCAAGACCAGGCGCTCCAACCAACAGTCACAGGCGGAAAGAAGCAACTGAGAGGGTATACGGCCGGTATGAGCGCAGCACTCCAGAGGGCCCCATAGCCAACCCTACGGATATCGCTAAGGCAGAAATCTCCGACAACTGTGCATGTGGGCGCACGCACACCTAGAATGGAATCGACATAAGCAAGCACTCGAAAAATAAAGAAAAGTTTTAGGAGTATTTTTTAAATATAGAAGGGTCAGACTCTGACACCCTTTGCCACATTAAAAGCATCATGAGTCATGCGTGGCCCTGCTGACTTCAATGAGACTACTCGTATAGTGAGGCACTAGCCAATCTGTTAAGTATTGTAATCTGGCCCTTAATAATAATATTCATCTGAAAACTTTTCTATTAATTTCAGCCAGACTCTCCAAGTAAATGTACTCATTCTGAAGGCCATTCAAGGTTTGCTACCTAGTTTAACAATCAAATCATGCTCAGAAAAAAACATATGTATGCTTCCTTAAGGACAGACACATTACCACTACCCCAGTAACACACTCCCCACTTGCAAAATGGGGACAATATTTACCTGTCCCCGTCCTGGGTGGCGGAGATTTGTAAAGCACCCCGAAAAGACTGAGAGCTAAGTATTCTATCCGTCCCTTGGATTTATTTTTTTATTTATAATTGTTTAATAAAAAAAAAATCTAATGTCAACTCCATGGGCAAATTCTGTTCTGGATGGTGCATCAAAGGAAACAGAAGGTGTTTCCCAGTGTATCCTCCTCAACATAAATCCCACCAGCCAGGACAAGTGCTAAACTGTGGGGAAGCTATCTGGGGTATTCTCTGCTGCTCCCCTGGCTAGTGGTTTTCACAGCAGAAGTCACTAAGGATTCATTTCTTTCAGCAGCTAGATTCATTGCATAGTAAAATTGATCTACATTGGACAGCTTTTCAGAGATTCTGAGCACTTCTGAGAAATCAGGCCATATACTGAAGAAAACAGACTGGGTGCAGATTAAGAACACCTTTCAAGAACACTCACATCAAAAACAATAATCCATAGGTAACTGTGCATATGCGGGCGCGCACACACACACACACACACTCTCTCTCTCTCTCTCTCTCTCTGAAGGGATCAGTTTAGGGGGGGGAAAAAAGGTAAATTACAGCATTCCAAGGAATACTGAATAGAAAAACAATAAAATACTCAGCAGAGCAGCAAAGAGCTAAACAAGCGTCATTCCCACCCCTTTTTGTTGTTGGTATTTATGCAAAAGTTTCTGTGAACTAGATATTTGCTAAGGGCACAAGGACACATAATAGTACTTTAAAAACAAACAACTGTCCTGTGCAGTGCTGTATAAATTTACATTGCCTTAGCTCATTGTGTGAATAAACTAAATCTCTGGTACACAGTGCAGGAATTATTCAACTGATCTGAAAACATTACTGCTCCCCAGTTAACATAATCGTCTTTGTGCCTTAAAGGTGATTTCATCAAATTACAAATGTTGATCAATTTGTGGAACAGATTTTTTTTTTTTTTTTTTTTAATAAAATCTGTTCAGGAGCAGTTTATCCAAACTATCTTAATTTTCAGTAACTGCCAGTGATCCTGAGCCATTTGAAAATGAGAGACGCAAATATCAATTTTCTCCATTTGTTTGCTGTTGTCTGCAATATATTACACTTCATTTTCCACCAAAGGCAAAATAACTTTTAGGCTGTTTCACAGATATAGTATACAAATACATTTTTTACTACTTTTCTAAACAAGATGCCTACATATCTAGTTAACAGAGCACCTGAATTTATGAGAACTTGTGTAACGGCAGATCTGATTTATTACTCTCTACTATTTCAGAAGGAATCTCTCCCCTTCTCCTTATTTCACCCCCCCCCCCTTTGAAATTGAGAAGCTTTGCCATACACAACACAAGAGATGCATGTTTCACCAGATCAAAGGATCTGAAGAGAATTCCCTTCTCTTCTTGGGTTGAAAACTGAAGAGATGTCCAGTCGGGAGGGGGGACCTAACAAAGCCTTTGGTGAATTAGTCCCAGTTTGGCTTCAGACAGATATATTTTCTGACTATCAATACCTGTAAATTTGTTTTAACCTCTGGCCACTTTGAGCAAGTGCTGGGCAGATTATGAATGCACAGTAGCTCAGACATATTCTAGCAGTGCCAAGAATAGATATATTCTTTCAGCCTTGCAGTATTCCATTTACCCACCTACATGGGCATGTATTTTTGTTAAAAAAGGGAAATAAACAAAATTTTTAACTAAAGTAAATCATTAGTCTGTGCAAATATACTTTCATGGCAATTCTGAAAGGTTGATTTGCTGATCTCCTGTGTCTCATCTGAATATCATCATAGTCAAGTACTAGAATAAATTTGCATAGGGAAATAAATAAAGAGCTCTCATTTTAACAACTAGGAAACAGATTAAACTATTGTCAAGATGGCTCAGAATAGCACATTTGCATATGGCTCAGGTCAAATCCTACAACAAGACCTGGGGACAGATGCTCAACTCATGTAAATGGTCAAAACTCCATTGAAGTCAATGAAACTGTGACAATTTACACCTGCTGAGGAATCTCCCTCCAAGCTAGTCTGACACAGAACTGTTGTACTGAAAGAAGAGATACTGATGCTGCACTGTTAAAGGTGATGTCTTTCAGATGTGTTAAATCCAGGTCCCTTCTGAAGGACACTGGCCAGACAAAATTTAAGGAGCCCAGGTCACTTTGTAAGAGAGTAAGAGAGAAAAATTTTCTGCACAAACAAACATTCCCACACATATCCAAAAAGGTGTCCGTTATTCCTGAGCGCATAATGGTTTACACATTGACCCACATATTCCCAGCTTTATCATTATCTAAATTGTTACAGAATGTTGGGATGAAAAGATCCACATAAACGCAAATAGACTAAGCAAAAACAAGATAAGTTCTAGGAATTTTATGGCTTGTTGGAACCCTGTCCAACATACTGAGCCAAAGTCTTTGCTCTCTGTAACTGGTCTTATATCCAAGTGAGTCAGGACCTATCAGATAATTACTTGTTATGTTTAATGTTATGGTTATTTTTAATGAACCTTTGTACTATATATCCAAACAAGAGACACTTGCACACTGAGATTATAACCAGACAGATCCTGAACTACATTTCCCAACAAGTCTGATATTTTAATATTAATGTACCTGCAAAAGGAAAGCAACAGGAGTGCTGGAGTTGCTCTGAAAATCAGGCACATAAAATGGAAGTGACCTATCTCTGGGCACCAGATTTTGAAAAATGTGGCCTTTGTCCTTAAAAGGTAACTGTAATTGCATGGTTGAAAAAAAAATACAGTTTTAGGTGTTTCCTGCTCACAACTGATTATTAATACTGTCTTTATTATTATAGGATGCTCAAACATGTGAAATGTCACTGGGGTTATGTTACAGCCTTACTCCTCAGAACTAGAAAGCATTAGTGTCTGAAACCCTCAACAATCCCATGTACTTTGCATACTTATGCTGACCATTTGCCAGTAGCAGACTAAGGCTAGGTCTACACTACCCGCCTGAATCGGCGGGTAGAAATCGACCTCTCGGGGATCGATTTATCGCGTCCCATCGGGACGCCACAATCGATCTCCGAATCGACGCTCTTACTCCACCAGCGGAGGTGGGAGTAAGCGCCGTCGACGGGACGCCGCAGAGGTCGATTTTGCCGCCGTCCTCACAGCGGGGTAAGTCGGCTGCGATAGGTCGAATTCAGCTACGCTATTCGCGTATCTTAAATCGACCCCCCCCCCCCGGTAGTGTAGATGTAGCCTAAGTGCTTGTCTACATGGGAAGTTTTACCATTTATACTGATGTTGTTACACCAGTATAACCGCCTGTGTGGACACTATTATCCTGGTCTAAGAGTGGCTTTTTTGGTTTAGTTTAAACTTCTCCAAAGGTGATATAAGATGAACAAATAAACAAAGAAAGAAAGAAAGAAAGAAAGAAAGAAAAGACCACTCTTAGACCAGGATAAGAGTGGCTGTGCAGTGGCATACTGGTGAGTTAAATTCACAGTTTAGTTTAGTGTAATTTTCTTGAGTAAACAAGGCCTAACTTGTAGCAGGGTTTGTAAATTTCATCCAATGGGCCAAATTCATTCACTGACTTTTGTAAAATGAGTAGGAAATGTCTTGATGGGCAAAAGAGGTACTTTCTTACACTGTGTTAGCTTACCATGATTGTAAAGCCATCTGTACGCTTGTTATGATGCAGGCTATGTCTCTGAAGTTGTTAGCTGTTCCTGTTATAGCTGTAGGTATTTAGTCTGAAGTGTTAGCCTGTGAACAAGCATTAAGAGGGCTTTTCAATCGTGTTTGGCTAACATAACATGAAAGCACCCTTTCTGCCTGTCAGACAGGGCCTTGGAGATCCTCAGATGAAAGATGCTATGTAAATATAAGTATTATTACTAATATACTACACCTCTACCTCGATATAACGCTGTCCTCGGGAGCCAAAAAAATCTTACCGCATTATAGGTGAAACTGCGTTATATTGAACTTGCTTTGATCCACCGGAGTGTGCAGCCACGCCCCCCCAGAGCACTGCTTTACCGTGTTATATCCGAATTTGTGTTATATCGGGTCGCATTATATCGGGGTAGAGATGTATATAATTTGTAGAGAATTTTCTAGCAGCAAAACAATCTGCAGTTTAAAGACTATTAAGTTAAATTCCACCCTTCCTACTGCTGGCTTTTCAAACTTCTACAGAGCCCATTTATTTTGCTGTTAAATATGTCAGCAACATTAACAAATAAGTACAATGCAACATTTACTATAACAGGGATGGCATCATTTGCTTTAGGACAGAAAAGGGTAGTTTTCTGCTCTCTTTTTCTATTTGCCACCATCACCCACCAGCCTTCTCTCTCGGCATTTCTAATAATCATACTTAGGCTTGAAAGGATTAGACTTTTATCGGTAAATGTTGATAAACATAGATTTCACTGTATACACACAAACCGACAAAAGATTATTTCCATCAATAATCAAATAATCAAAATTTATAGATAAGCAAAGTAAGAAAAGGGCTACTTGAAAACTTTAAATTAGAGTTTGATTTAAGGCTATGTATGTACTTTGTATATTTGAACACACGATGTGGACAATTTGTGTTTTAATGGTTAAAGCTTGAACTTTTTGATTCTCAATAATCTCCCCCCCCAATTCCCCATGACTGCGAAAATTTAAATAGATAAAAATTGCTTAATAAACTGATATTTTCCATCAAAAGCAACAAAATAAAAATCATGTTCTACCAAGTGTAACAATACTTCACATTACTATAGAAACTTCCAGCCAAAGATCTCAGACATTAATTAACAGGTTCATCCTTTTAATAGCCCTGCAGTGTCATCAGCAGTGCCGCTCCTTGTGCTCCAGGCTTGTGGTTACATGTCTCCATGGTAAAAGGGCAGCAGCGATGGAAGGAGCTGTGCTTAGTATAGGCCTGCAGAAGGAGTGCTTACCCCTGAAAGGCCAAGAGGAGGATGGGTGTAAACACCACGGTTCAATTCTGGTCTCTCAGAATGTAAATCAGCAGTAACTTCACTGAAGGCAGTGGAGTTAAACCAGTGTAATCAAGAGGAAAAACCAATTCAAGGAAGGAGGAGAGAAAACAGGGTGTGGGAATAAAAACTTACATTTAGGAATCCTCATCCTTCCCTAGGGTGACCAGATGTCCCTATTTTATAGGACAGTCCCAATATTTGGGCCTTTTTCTTATATAGAGGCCTATTATCCCTCACCCCTGTCCCGATTTTTCACACTTGCTATCTGGTCACACTATCCTTCCCTCTGCAAAGCACGGAGAGTGAGAGCTCCTTTTCCCCAAAGAAGGCAGACTTTCTGCATTGCCACATGATAGCAGTAATACTGCATATCATAACAACACATGCAGATCTAATACTGCAATATTCACTGTCCTACTTCATTGTGTTCGATTAAAAAAAAACAGTTAGGAGCTGGAAGGCTGCAAGCCTATACAAGAACGATTTTGATTTTCCAAGCTCTCTCTTTCAGCTGCTGGAAGCAGAATCTATTACTAAGGGATCTTGACAGGGAGATGTAATAGGCCAGGCTAGCATGAGCTGCTTGGAGAGCGAACACTGTTATGGCATCACACCCTGCAAACTGAGACTGTTTATACAGAATGGTACAGTGTAACATTAGAAGCCAATAAGTGCAACAAATTCCATATGAAGTGGCTTGTGCTTTGGTACCCCGTCCCCCACTCAGGGCTAGCTAGGAATAGGGAAAGAATTCCCCACCACAGAGAAACACAGAGACCTGATACAAACAGGCTGTACAGTGGAAATGCTCGCCCCAAAGAGCAAGGCAACAGCAGGTGCCAGGCCATGACAAACATGAGAAAGAGAGGGCCATGATGAGTGGACAGCTGCTCATGAAACGTATGTAGTATCAGGGAGGACTATAATGCTCCAAACACCCTGGAGAGCAATGGGAGCCACAGTCATGACTATGTCCTTTCACACACTGAACTGGACACAAAACAGAGCAGCTCTATACAGAACTGCTCTAACCAAAATCACCTCCCCCGCCCCAAGAAGAATGAACTACTAGAATCTGTCTCAAGATACGAGAGAAACAGGGTGCACAATGTAAACTGTCCCCTAGAAGGTAAAAGGGACAAAACCCCTAGACTGGAAAAGGCAGAGAGCCTGTATATACCCAGGGATCCCAGACCCACTGCTCTCTCCTTCCCCTCCCTCCGCCCCTCCCCCTGTGAGAGTACAGATCACACTGTCCCAGGCCCTAATTTGTTCAGCATTTCACTTTAGGCACCTCCCTTACATCTATAAAAAACTAAAAGCAAACTTTGAAAGTGCAGGGTGGGGAAGGAAGAAGGGTGGCAAATATTAATATAGAGAAAAGAGTAGGACTGACAGTGAGGAATCTTCAGGGCTTTTCATTTTACAGTCCATCAAAGATCAATAGTATCTGAAAGCCCCACAACCTTTCACATGTTTATCCTCACAACATTCCTGTGAAGCAGGGAAGTGCCATAATTCCCATTTTAGTGCTGGGGCAATGGAGGCACAAGGAAAGGGACTTCCCCAAGGTCACACAGGCAGACTGTGGCTGAGCAGCAAAATGAACCCAGGTCTCTCAAGTCCCAGGCTAGTGCCCTACCACTGGATCATCCTGCCTCTCTACAACTGCTTTTTCAGTGTAAGACAGAGAGAGAGAGAGAGAGAGAGAGAGAGAGAGTGTGTGTGTGTCAGAAGACTGTGTTCATACCACAGTGAGTATATGCATCTGAGAGCACAGCAAAAACTCTGCCAGTGCTAGTGTGAAGTGGAACAAATATTTAGACTGAAGTTACCAATTCTGATCAATTTGCACTGTGTTGGACTGGTGACAGAAACAAAATTTTAATTTTATTAAGAATCTAAATCCCATGCAATCCAGAGAGGAAGAACCATCTAGAGCAGAGGTGGGCAAACTACGGCCTACGGGCCACATCCGGCCCACAGGACCCTCCTGCCTGGCCCCTGAGCTCCTGGCCTGGGAGGCTAGCCCCCGGCCTCTCCCCTGCTGTTTCCCCTCCCCCGCAACCTCAGCTCATCCCGCTGCCGGCGCAATGCACTGGGCAGCGGGGCTGTGAGCTCCTGGGGCAGCGCAGCTGCGAGCTCCTGGGGCATCGCAGCTGCAGAGCCAGGGCCTGACCCGGTGCTCCGTGCTGCGCGGTGGCGTGGCTGGCTCCAGCCGGGTGGCACGGCTGCCTGTCCTGGTGCTCTGGGCAGCGTGGCTGTAGCGCCACCAGCTGCCAGTGCTCCAGGCAGCGCAGTAAGGGGGCAGGGAGCAGGAGGGGTTGGATAGACGGCAGGGGAGTTCAGGGTAGTGGTTGGGGCGTGGGGGGGTGGCTAGGGGTCGGAGCGGTCAGAGGGCGGGGAACAGGGGGGTTGAATGGGGGCAGGTATCCCCAGGGGCAGTCAGGAAGGGGGGGGGGGTTGGATTGGGCGGCACAGGGCAGTCAGGGGCAGGGGTTCCGGGAGTGGTTGGATTGGGCGGCAGGAGGCAGTCAGGGGCAGGGGTTCTGGGAGTGGTTGGATGGGGCAGGTGTCCCGGGGAGGCAGTCAGGAATGAGAGGAGGGGTTGGATGGGATTGCGGGGTGCAGTCAGGGGCAGGAGTTCCTGGGGTGGTCAGGGGACAGGGAGGAAGGGGTGGTTGGATGGGGCAAGGGTACCAGGGGGCAGTCAGGAATGAGAGGAGGGGTTGGATGGGGTGGTGGGGGGCAGTCAGGACGGGGTTCCAGGAGCTGTCAGGGGACAGGGAAGAGCGGGAGTTGGATGGGACATGAGTCCCAGGGGGCGAGAAGCAGGAGGGGTTGGATAGGGGACGGGGGCTGGGCCATGCCACGCCTGACTCTTTGGGGAGGCACAGCCTTCCCTAACCGGCCCTCCATACAATTTCGGAAACCCAATGCAGCCCTCAGGCCAAAAAATTTGCCTGTCCCTGACCTAGAGTCACTATTGTTTCTGTAATATAAAAGCTCTCATACACAGATTTCCTGCAAGTTATTCTACTGATATCTCAGGAAACATTAAGACAGGATTACATATATTTCATACAAATCCACACATCCTGCGTACTCAGTCTATTTTGTTTAAGTTAAATCTGCCACCTTTTCATTTCTGGGATAGAAACTATTTTTAGGGACAGCCATCTTAAGATCAAGTAATCAAGAAAAATAAGGGGAGACTGGTTAAAAGTCCTTTTAAAAATAACAAAATATTTTAATGGGTGTTTTTATATAAATATTTTAGATACCAAAACAAACATTTAAAAGTTCAGCTTGCTTTTCAGATTAAAATGCAAAATCAAAGCCAACAGAATCAATCAGCTTGGACTGTGAACACACTAGTCAGTTCCCTTTCTGGTTCTTTTCTCATTGACTAGCACAGTCCTGCACACCCATTGCTCTGAAAACACTGCAGGGGACGTTTACATTAGAAATGGGCTCCCACCCCAGAGTCAGATCTTCACCCCTCCCTAAAGCTTTTGGGGAGTTAATATCTATCTTAGCTTAAATGCAACCATTTCTTTTCCCACTGACACAAGTTTCCTGAAAATTTTTTTGATTAATATTATGTTCTAGTGAAACTTTTCTCCCACACACTCTTCAACACTTAATTTTGGGGTTACTCATCTTTTTTACATTTGCCTGCTGCACTGAATTTCAGCTAATCAATTTCCCCATTTCTTCACACATACCCCTTTGTCAGATGACTGGTTTATTTCACTCTGATGGGCAACACAATGCAGACTCCCATACTTGTGCTTTTGAAGTCAGGAATAATCAAGCATAGCGATCCTTTTATTGAGAATACATTTGTTGTAGAGGCAAGCTGTACATAATTATTCTGCTCAATATGTGCTCGCAGCTGAAGCATGACAGCGCACAGCCACACAGATTTCTACCAGAGAACAGTCAATTTCTCCCCCCCCCTCAAACTTAAATTTTGTCTTTTAAATATTGAAATATACAAACATCCAACTTATTGGAAATCACTGTAATGGCTTTGATACCCATCTGAGAGCTTTAGGTTTTGCTGCAATTGAAAACCACGGCAATCTGTTATATTAATTTTGATGGAATAAATGAGCCCAAAGTGTCAAAGGAGTAAATATATGACCCTGTCACCGTCCAACATTAAAAAGAGTTTTAAACAAGGTTCCAGGTTTGGTACCATGGCAAACACACCATTAAAAATTCTTTTAACCTTTTATTAAAGATAAAGAAAAAAGGAAAAATTTAAAGCATCTGAAATATAAAATATTAAGTGAAGCTTTCTTTTTAACAACATCCCTTATTCCTTTTCCCTTTAGCTGGAGAGAATTTTTAGAAGGAATACTGCCCTATTTGACAGTCTTCTAGATAGTAATAACTGTCCTTTTTGAAGAAAAGAGAAGTTAGTTGAGATGGGCTGGAGCTGTTAAAATCTTATCCCATTTCCTAAGAGACAAAACAAGACACAAACACACAAGAGTGAAGAGAAAAGAACAGCAAAAATAGAAAACGCAGCTTCTATGCCTGATGTTAGTTCTCACTTGCAGCCTCACTGCTGGAGAAACACAGGCACAGCACACAGTCTTAGCAGCCACTCCGAGACTTGGCAAACTTGTACCAGCATTGGGCTGTTTAAGGCATTGCTGTTAGCTGCCTTTCTGGTCTAAGACTCACAGCAGTGTTGAAAAATATGCAGTCTTGGCCAGCTAAGCCAGATTCTTATTAAACAAAAAGCAAAAGAAGAGGGATAAGAAAGAGAAGAAATAAGTTAGGGAAAGAAAAAAAGACACACAAGTTGGAGGGGGGGGGGCGGAAGAGAGCATGTGATAGTGAGCACACACACCGGTGGAGGTGGCAATGTCATTTGGGTCCCTCTTTCTGGTCTGTTCTGGTCAGGACAACACTCAGGATTAGGACAGGAAGGCCCAATGATGGATCCTGAGAGACAGTGCAGGTGACAGCCATGATGGTGAAACTCACTCCTTCCTGTTGTTCTCTCTTTCAGTAAGCCAGTGCCCATGATCACCAATTTTCCTTCCAAAGTCTCTCTCTCTCTTTTTTTTTTTTAAAGGACCCCAAAAGGGAGTGATGGGTGGAATAGCACAGCCCCTCATTATTTTGTCCACCAGTTAGACCTAATTTCCAACATACCAATTTTGGTCTGTTAATTTCCAGTCCCACATTTCTCTTATTTATCAGACATGATATTAACATAGTCCTTGAGTTATATCAGTAAGTCTTTTTGTTTAGACAAGGGGTCGGCAACCTTTCAGAAGTGGTGTGCCGAGTCTTCATTCATTCACTTTAATGTAAGGTTTCGCGTGCTGGTAATACATTTTATAGAAGGTCTCTCTCTATAAGTCTATATATAATATAACTAAACTACTGTTGTATGTAAAGTAAACAAGGTTTTCAAAATGTTTAAGAAGCTTCATTTCTCAGCTCGCTGCCAACCTGGTGCTCAGGGTGGAGATGTGGGGGGTGCAAGAGTCAGGGCATGGGTTGTGGGGAGTGGGTATGTGTGGAGGGTGCAGGAGTCAGGGCAGAGGGCTGGGGGCATGTGAGGGGGTGCAGGAGTCAGGGCATGGGGTGTGGGAAGGGCTGGGTATGTGTTGAGGATGCAGGAGTCAGGGATGGGGTCGTGGGGGGATGCACGGAGCTGGGGTGCCAGGGGGGTGCAGGGGTCAGGGCAGCGGGCATGTGAGGGGGTGCAGGAGTCAGGGCATGGGCGGGAATGCAGGGGTGCAAGGCGGTGCAGGGGTCCGGGCAGAGGGCTGGGCTGGGATCAGGGGGGTGCTCCCAGCCCCCTGAGCAGCTCACAGCAGGGAGCTGGAGGGATACGCTCCGCTCATACCCTCCTTCCCCCTGCCTCTTCTCCGCCTCCTTAACGGTCTGAGCAGCGAGGGCGCTGGGGCTGCTCTTCTCCCATCCCTCGCAAGGGCCATCGGCGGCAGGGAGGGAGAAGAGGCGGGGCTCGACGCAGCACACTGGGGGAAGAGGCGGGGGAGAGGGAAGCTTGGCTGCTGGCGGAGCCTGCCGTACTGCAGCAGCCAGCAGGACCAAGCTTGCTTCTGCCCCCGCCAGAGAGAGCGGTAGGTGGGGGGCGGAGAAGAGTGGGCTGGGTTGGGCAGGATTTTTAATGGCACGCTGCTGCCTACCAGGGTTTGGCAGCGGGCTGAGCGGGACCCCGGCAGACAGCAGCGTGCCATTAAAAATTGGCTGGTGTGCCGTCTTTGGCACAAGTGCCATAGGTTGCCGACCCCTGGTTTAGACTAATTAGTCTGTGCCCCTTTTGTAACTTTTCCCATCAACATTTATTGTGACAAGTTATTCTGACATTTTATGAACTTTTATTCACTGTTCCCACAGTTAAGGTCACAACTGAAATAAATTTATGGCCCAATTATCAATAAAGCTCCGAGGGGCAGGTCTTTCTCTGTTCTGTACAGCACTGCATACTCTGAGTGCTTAATAATAATGGAAAAATCTATGGGAGAGGGTTTCAGTGGTAGCATACTCAAGAAGGTTTCCACATATTGTTCTCCAGAGAGGAGAGGTGTAACATCATGCTCCTGGGTATCTTGCAAACAGCAGGGATTAAACCTAGGATCTCTGCCTCTAACATGAGCCTGCTTCCACTGCCTGAGCTAAAAGACACCACTCTGTTAGCCAAGGATGTAGTAGGCTCATCAATCTCGATGTGGCCCAGTCACCACTAGAAGGGGACAGAGAACCACAAAAAGTGTGTGGGGTTACAGATGCTTGCCCCCAATCCTACTATACTCTTCAATCTCGGGGGATACATTCACAGCACAGAAGGATCATCTGCTCTTCCCTCTAACTCCATGGTGGGGCTTCTCCACACTCAAGGAAGTTCCCCAATGTAGAGGGAACACTTCTGACAAGTTGGTGGAGCCATTTACTGCAGATTTACTGCCATTTGTGGTGGATTGGCAAGGAAGACAGTCCAGTGCTCATCCACCGCATCCCACATCACACTCTCACCAAAGTGGATCCCCAGACCCAGGGACGGGTGGAAAATGCCATGGAGGTGGATGACCTACTACTCCAAACCCCTCAGCCCTCCCTCCCCCCCACTGCAATGTAATTATTGTCCTGGTTTGGGAAGCATAATTCCAAGAGACAAATGAGCTCAAAGCACTGATAGCCAATAAGGGCTTGGTTGCTCCAAGCACTTTTCTTTGTCCATTATTGACTGGATGATCCCTGATTTACACACCACAGACCATCAGTGCGTCACAGGCATGAATACAACTGTATTTTCCTGACTGCAGCATTGACCTGATGCATTCACATGATTACAAGAATAGACTGAGTATGTCAAGCAGAGGTCAGCTGCTCTCTGAAGTACAGCATTTGAAAGGAAGTCTATTCCTTCAGCATGAAGTTTAGTTTTTGAGTGGAGGTGAGGCTTCTTTGTTTGTCTGGGTTTTTTCACAGTGGGTTTAACATTTATTAGCAAAGAAGAAGCAGCCATTCAGTCCAAATTCTATTTGATATAAAACTGGATAAAACAGATGCAGATCTAAATTTTATACTGTTTTATCTATCATACAAAACCCAGCTCAATCTACACCATTAGAAAAGATCATGAGGGCCAAGGAGTTTAATATTTGCTTTGAAGAGATTGTAGGTTTAATATTTCTAAATAGTATACTAACATATAGAGCAGTATCCAAGCAAGAATTTTTTCATTATACACCTAGGATCAGATAATAGTTTGACACTTTATATAGCTCTTGCATGAAACAGATAGCTAACTGGTGCACTGTCAGAAAAGTAATGTGTTCTCAATAAGGGAGCTCTTACTAATGCAAAACTCCCACTGACTTCACTGAAGTAGGGAATGCAGGATCATACATAAAGTGCATAAAGAAAAAGAAATAATAAAGGCCACTGTTGATGGTTGATTTCTCATTTCCACACTGTTCAATGTCAGAAAGATGTCCCATAAAAGCAGAATTCAGTGTTTGAAAAAAGAAATTTGTTTCAGTTAGTAAAAATTCTATTGTAGCACAAAACAGCTTCCACTGCTTGCAGTCTTTAAGAACAACTGTTTCTGACATTTCTGGGCTATGACAGCAGCATTAGCTAATGCTGCTGAATGCAGCGGTAATTCTTCAAAATCTGGAGGATCGAAGACTATTAGACAAAACCTGGCAATAGTAAATTACATTGATAATATTTTACATAAGCATGAAGGGAATACTTACCACATGCAAATAGCTGACTTGTTCTCTGCAACAGAACTCCAGGCTGTCGACTGAGCAACATCAAGGCCATTTTACTCTTTCTTTAACCAGAAAAACCTCAAACTGGAGAGAGCACCTTATTCCAGCTGATGTTCTGAAAAAAAAAAAAAATGTATCTATGTTCCCGTTGATCTAGTCATCACGATTACCATTTCACGCATCCAAATGGAGAAAGCCAGAAAGGATGTCAAATACCGCGGGTTGCTGCTGGAGTCTAACGAGAGCGCAAGGACTGAGAACACAACCTATCCAAGGACGTCTTCTTCTCCAGGCAAATGACTCCGAGCCATCATCTATACCTTTTATCCCTAATAAAGGCTTACAAGTCCCATGGATGCCATACCAAATCTTACAATTTACATCAGCCACAGAGCTCATTATAGCAACATGGAACAAGATCAACAAGCCATAAGTTAACTGAGAGAAGGGGCTTTCCCTCACCCTTATTATTATTACAAGGTAAAAAAATTATTATTGTTACCTAGCTCTTATATAGCACTTTCATTAGTAGCTCTCAAAGCTCTTAAAAATGTCAGTATCATTATCGCCATGTTGCACATGGGGAAACGGAGGTACAGGCAGAGCAAGTGACTTGCCATGGTTACCCAGCAAACTAGTGACAGAACCAGAATTAATACTCAGGTCCTTCTAATTCCCAGTCCAGGCCTCCCTGTGGTATCTTCTATTCCTGTTGGCAACTTACAATTTGTGACCCTTGTGCTTCCAGGAATTGCAAATGCCAAGCAAGATACAAGATCCCCTTTATGTTATGAACTAAGGTTCACCATCTAACACTAAAAGGCACTTTTTGCACAAAAGATCATCTTTCATTTTACGTTCTCTCTCTGGCATGCTTTGTTGTGGAACTAGATTGATGAGGGCTTTAAAAATTGTTACTAGTCCATGGCTCTTAAAGAGATTTGTCATTTAGATTCATCATAAATTATGGGAAGTGGTTGTGACTATTTTTCCTTTTGACTTCACATAATAAAAAAACATCCAGAGAGATTCTGCAAAAGAAGCTACAAAGCCAAGATGAAGGAAAGGACATCAGGAAGGGCGAAGATGGGGGAGCAGAACAAATCCCCTGAAAACATTTAGTATCTTCTACAGATAGTTTAAAGACCAAATTCCATCACCAAAGCCATGGGTGCTTGTGATGCTGTATGATTAGAACATGACCATTTATATAATTAATATTAGGAGTACTTGTGGCACCTTAGAGACTAACAAATTTATTAGAGCATAAGCTTTCGTGGACTACAGCCCACTTCTTCGGATGCATATAGAGTGGAATAAATATTGAGGAGATACATATACACACATACAGAGAGCATAAACAGGTGGGAGTTGTCTTACCAACTCTGAGAGGCCAATTAAGAGAAAAAAAACTTTTGAAGTGATAATCAAGATAGCCCAGTACAGACAGTTTGATAAGAAGTGTGAGAATACTTACAAGGGGAGATAAATTCAATGTTTGTAATGGCTCAGCCATTCCCAGTCCTTATTCAATCCTGAGTTGATTGTGTCTAGTTTGCATATCAATTCCAGCTCAGCAGTCTCTCGTTGGAGTCTGTTTTTGAAGTTTTTCTGTTGTAATATAGCCACCCGCAGGTCTGTCATTGAATGACCAGACAGGTTAAAGTGTTCTCCCACTAGTTTTTGAGTATTATGATTCCTGTCAGATTTGTGTCCATTAATTCTGGACAACTGCAACAAATCTTGTACAAAGTAGTATCATGTGATGTGTTAGTGGGAAAGCTATGATTTGCTGAGTATGATTATCCTTTTGTATGCATGTATGAACTTTGGATCTAAAGTTATGAATATTGACTATGTACCAGTATTTCAAATGTGTTTGCTCCTGGGGTAACACCCACAAGATAGTTTACATCCAGTATAGCCAGCACAGTGTGAATGGACCATTCAAGTTGATGGCTCATTAAAGAACACTTAACTCTCACAATGGGACATAGAAGAAATTCATCCAGCATAGCGAGCCTTCCTGTGGATGCTTTAGCCAGAATATGGGTAATGGCTGCTCCTATGAGTCATCAAAGCATGCAAGGGCATGTGACCGTGGACTCCATCTTGTGCCTATAATTTCCCACAAACTAAGACTGAGAGAATTCCCTCCACATGGGAGACGGTATAGTAAAGGACTGTAGAAGTATATCCATTTTGCCTCTTTCCTGCTCTGATCTCTGAACTATGGACTTACACTAGCATACTAGCAAAAGAAGCATATTGACTGAAGACCTTCCAATTTTTTGGAAGTTACCAGAGTCTTTACAAGCCGGCAATCTGTAATATCACTGCTATAAACCTGATTCAAGTACTTTTCAATGATTGTTATGTATATGACTTCCTTAACCTTTTTAATTCTCTTCTTCTTTTCTCTTCTAAATAAACCTTTAGATATTAGATGCTAAAGATTGGCAACAGTGTGATTATTGGGTAAGATCTGAGTTATATACTGACCTGGCTATGTGGCTAATCTCTTGGGATTAGAGGACCCTGTATGTGATGGTTTTCAGCAACAACTCATCATAGAGTTCAGTGTCTGGGTGGTGAGACAAGGGCTGGAATGCCTAAGGAGGCTGCATTTCTGACTTCTTGCTAACCAGTGTGGTGAGACAGAAGTTTACTTTTGTTACTGGCTTGGTATACCAAATGGAAGAATAACCACCAGTTTTGGGTGAGTCTGCCCTATTTATCAGCAGCTTGTCTTGAATCTGGTATTCTCAGCTGTGACCCATTGAGGCATGGTGACAGTGCTGCGCACAGGTATCCAAGGGAAGACACTGCAATCTAAGTAGCCTTGCTAGTGAAGACTTGGATGTGGACTGTAACGTTTTTTTTTACTCTGAATTATCTACAGTAATGGGAATAGTGTCTAGCTGAGCTATCATCTCCATTCATGACCAATTAGCCAATGCGGGCAAGGGGGTTTAAATTAAAATCTTATTCTTAAAAACGAACTCATGTTCGACTCAGTGCAGCAAGTATCTTCCCACCAACTTCCCTCCCCCAACACAACTCATGGCAATTCTTATGCTGCTTCTTCATATGGACCTCCTCTTGATTGTCAGAAGTTGTTGGAATAGTTTTATGAAGTTTCAGGTATAAATATGCAGTTCGCAGGCAATGTCACTTGTGCCCTCCATAGGTCCCCGTGGGAACAGACCTATATCTTGTTATGTGATATGCCATGAAAATGTATCTGCTTTTCCAGCCTCCTGTCACAGAAGCATTCTGCCTTTACTGCATTTATCTAATAAAATATTTGAACGTACGCTTATGACTAGATGCCCAGGAAGCTGCTAGTTTATTGCTGCATGGATGAAAAGTATGTTTTAGCAAACACTAAAAAGGTCAGAAGTTTAATTTCTATGTTACCATTAACCAAGATGGCATTTGCTTTACTTTACACATCATTATTTTTTGACAGTTCCAGACAGTCCCTGCCAATCTGAGTTTATTAATTCGGAAAGACAATTTTTGTGTTGAAAAGAGCCCCTATGTCTTCCCTAAGATAATCAGCCTGACACTTGGTTGCACTTAGATTAGACATAGTTAAATTTAAAATCAAACCTATTTTGAAATTTGCCAACCTGAGAAAACACTTACGTAATATTTGTTGTATACTTTGGAAAAGTTAGAAACTCACTGCAACGACATGACACCCACTTTCTCATGAGCGCCTCTTCTGGTCAGATGTGTCTGCGGTCTTTAAACAGTCCCAGACCTGGTATCAGGCCGTACCCACAGGGCTTCCTCCCTGGAGGCAATGGTTTTGCCATTTCTGGGCCCTTCTGGTCCCAGCTGGGCCACTAAGTAGTTCAGATCCCCTTCTGGAGGTCTACCGCTGTCCGATTGTAGGCCATTTCCCCAGTGGCCTATGGGGGGGCGGGTGGGGGGGAGACACACACCACCAGGCCCACTCACTACTCCGGGTCCCAGCCAAGGACCTCAAGAATAGCAGCCACACACCACCCTGTCCCTTTAACAAAACTACTTTCAGTTCCTTCGGCCACTTCCCCGCAGTCCCAGCCTTCACCCATGCTTCAACCTGTGCACAGTATTTTAAAATTCTGCAAATGTTATTTGTCAAATGGGGAGGTTCCAGCACGGCAGCGGGGAACACAGGCCACTGGCTGCACAGAGGTGGGAGATCACTGTGCAGCTCCCCCCCCCGGGACACAGACTCAGCGGTGAGGCTGCGTCAAACCCTGACACAGTGCAAGGACTGGACTTGCCCCAGAAATACCCCAGGGCCCTGCCCCTCCGTGCCAGGTGCACCAGGTGTGGGTAGGCAGGCTCAGCATGGCAGTATCCAAGTGTGGAGGGGCTTAGTGTGGGGAGATCCAGGTGTGGATTGAGAGGGTTCTGCGAGGGGCAATCTGTGTGTGGGCGTCTCAGTGAAGGATCCAGGTGCAGGGGGGATCTGGATGCACAGGGGCTTGTTGGGGAGTTCTGGGTGCAATGGTAATAGTACTCAACAGGGGGGTCCAGATGAAAGGTGGTTGTGGCTCAGCGGCAGGGTCTGAGTGTCAGGGGGATAGAGCTCAGCAGGAGGGTCTCTGTGTGAGAAGCTCACTGGGAATGGTCCAGATGCTGGGGGAGTTGGGCTCAATGGGGTGGGGATCCAGGTGCAGCTGGTTGGGGCTCGGTTAGGGTGGGGATCTGGGTGTGGATGGCTCATTGGGGTAATCCAGGTGCAGAGGGAGTGGGGCTTGTTGGGGGGGGGGTTCTAGGTGTGTGTGGGGGTGAGGCTCGGTGGGAGGGTCTTGGTATGAGGGGGTCTGGATGCACGGGGGTTGGGTGGAAGGGGGAGCATCTCCCTGTACAGTGATCCTTCCCCCTGCAGCTGAGGAGCAATGGGTGCAGGAAGCACCGGGGGGTGGGGTGGGGTTCAGAGCTTACTACAGCTGGGAAAGAGATCTGGGGGTGGGTCTGACATCCCTGGATGCCATGCAGGGGACGAGGAAGTCTCATCTTCCCCAGCCCAGCTGGGACTAGCAGCTGAGTCTGGCGGAGGGTAGGAGCCACCAGCCGGGTCTTCCCACGTCCTGTCCCCTGCCCCACAGTGATTTACCTCTCTGCCAGGTGCCCTTGGCACCCAAAACATACTGCTGGGGAGGGTCTTATGACCGCTCTTGTGGCTTCCCTTTGCTTCCCAGTCAGAAAGTCACTTTTCTGCAGGGAAACAAAGAAATCTGCGGGAGACATAAATTCTGCGCATGTGCAGTGGCGCAAAATTCCCCCAGGAGTAATCAGCTGCACTCCTCTGGCTCCAGGAAGAAACTGACTGGCTGCTCCCTGCAGCCTCTCTGATTGGCTAGCCCTTTGCAGTCTCTCTAGGCCACTTGGAAGACTTAGCTCCACTGCTCCGTTCCTCGGATGGGCGTGACAGGACCCTGACGCCTCCAGAAGGGGGCCTCTGGGCCTAGTCCACCCCATCATACTCATGATATACATTTATTAATTTTGGATCAGGAGTTTAATGAAGCTGGAGTTACCACTTGTAGAAAGCAGAGTTGCTTGGTTTTCAGCAGAAGGTTCATTTAATCTGGTCCCCTTAATGCCTATTAATATTTTCCATCACAATTCCTCTCAATTTCCTCCATATAGGCTCAGACCCTTCAAAGACTTACACACCTGCTGAACTTCACACACTGTGTATTCCCATTTACTTCAATGAGACCTCTCACTAGTGTGTAAAAAGTTAAGTGCTGTATCTGAATTGTACATTATACATTGATTTTATGATATACTCTGTTTTTCTGGCATATGCCTGGGTCAAAAGCCAATGTCACTGTGGTAGGGAACTGTTTTCAGGAAAAAAAGTCATGTCCCCACCCACTGCCCCACTAGTTAATAAGCCAGAATATTACAGCTCTAAGCTATCTACTTGTTCTTTACTACTGTAATTCCTGGTTTCCTTCACATCCCTTAACTAAATTTGCTTTATAAGACATTGCCTCAGAAACCTCCCTAGGAAACTGATAAAACTGTAATCAGCCATTATTTTCTGTAATAACACACAAAACATGGCAATGAAGTTCTACCCATGGCACAAGGCTAAAATTTAACTTGGGGAAAAATAATGGATTTATAACGTTTATTAGGTCATCTAGTCTAGTCCCTTTCAGGATTGATCCCTTCTGCATGTTCTGCAGTAACTTGTCTTGGCCACCTTCCTTCTGAATTATGAGATGCTTCTGTGTATGCAGATCAAACACACACTGGCTTTAGTTTTGCAGCCATATCACACTGCATATCTACTTTCTTTCCACTACCATCCCTAGTTCTCTTTCAGCATTATTGCTTTTCACACATCTTCCCCTTCTCACTAAATCTCTGTGTTACCAACTGTTTTCCCTGAACAGATTAGCTCATATTTTTGCTGGCAGAATCTTATTTTATTATTCCCTATCTAGCATCCTTTAAATTATAATGTTCATGCAATGTTTAAAATTACATTTTGAGATGGTATTGGCTTTATGTAAAAGTTCCTTGAAAACGACACAAAATTATTATTACAAAAGTTTAAGAATTAAGTAGCTTGCTTTAATTTTGCTTGACAGCGGTTTTAAAAAGTTTTATTATTTTGCAGCCTGAGGTCAGAATATATCATAGATAAGGCTAAAATTTAATCATGGGTATTTTTGGTAAGTCATGGACAAGTCATGGGGCAACAAACAAACATCACAGCCTGCCCATGACTTTTACCAAAAATACCCCTGACTAAATCTCTACTTCTGGGACCCTGCTGTTCCGGGGGGGCCTGCTGCAGTGCTGGGGGTTGACTGTCACCCTGCCATTGGGGACTACTCTCTGGATGGCCTCCAGGCACCCCAGGGCTGCTACTCCAGCTGCCCAGGGACCGCTGTTCGGGCACTTCCCGGAATCAGCCACGCTGGCCGCTGTTCCGGCTACCCAGGGTCGCCTGAGCAATGGCCGGTGCGGCTGGCCCTGGGGCAGCCCCCGGGACCGCTGCTCAGACACTCCCTGGGGCTCCCCAGAACTGCTATATGAGTGGTCCCCATGACCAGCCGCACTGGCCACTGCTGGCCAGGCCCACCGTAGCAGCTGGTCCTGGGTCACTCCGGCAACGGCCGGTGTGGCTGGCCGTGGGGTGCCTGAGCTTGAAGTAATGGAATCAGTGACTTCTACGACTTCCATAAAAGAATCACATCCTTAATCGTAGAATCATAGAAATGTAAATCTGGAAGGCACCTCAAGAGGTCATATAACCCATCCCCCCATGCTGAGGCAGGAATAAGTACATTTAGACCATTCCTAACAGGTATTCGCCTAAACCGTTCTTAGAAACCTCGACTAACAGGGATTCCACAATCTCCCTTGGTAACCTGTTCTTCAGCTTAACTATCCTTTATCACATAGTAAAGAAAACCAACTCCCTCTCTACTTCCGTTATGCATAGTTCCTCTCACTACGCTGGATCTTTTAACTGATTGGTACATTTGCCTAAATGTCCATTAAGTTGTTGCCATTTGTGAATCCTGTCTGCACTTAGGATTTCTCTTCTAATTTCCCACTAGTGTAGCACTATCAATGCAAGCAATCTCAGTATAATTCACTCTATAGGGCACGTAAATTTAAGGGCATAGGTTTTTATTTATTTTAGGTTTATTTGTTGTTTTAAATACATACACCCAGTTTAGTATTGGAAGTACTTTGCATTTTACTAAAACATACCCTGCAAGACAAATCTACATTTCAGAATGAAGTTCACAGGATCTGTATCTGAAACCACTGTTCAGCAAAAGTGCCAGAGTAAGAGGTGAAACACACATATTTCAAGAATGCGAGACAGAAGATATCGTTGCTGCTGACTGCAGCCTTCTAGCTCATTCTTTCTGTTTAAAACACAGGAGCCTGCTTTAAATTCATGGGGGCAGATTCATTTCTCTCTCAACTGCTGAAAAACCATTTAACTGGGGACAATGAAATGGTTTAGTAAATTGCAGTACAAGCTGTGCAGTGGAATTACACCAAAGATCTGAACAACAATTTGGGGAGAATGGGCTCTCTTTCCTTTAGCTGCCCTCACTTATAAAAAACCTTGACTTTGCTAGGCAGGCATGGCAGTTATGCCACTATGCGAGGAGTTAACTCAGAGGTCGGCAACCTTTCAGAAGTGGTGTGCCGAGTCTTCATTTATTCAGTCTAAGTTAAGGTTTCGCGTGCCAGTAATACATGTTAACGTTTTTAGAAGGTCTCTTTCTATAAGACTATAATAGAACACTAAACTATTGTTGTATGTAAAGTAAATAAGGTTTTTAAAATATTTAAGAAGCTTCATTTAAAATTAAAATGCAGAGCCCCCCGGACCGGTGGCCAGGACCTGGGCAGTGTGAGTGCCACTGAAAATCAGCTCACATGCCGCCTTTGGCATGCATGCCATAGGTTGCTTACCCCTGAGCTAACTGTTCCTACCCTCAAGCTCACACACTTCATTTACTTCCAACGCAGATCTGAGAGCAAGAAGGGCTTTTTAATTTCATGTAGAAAATTTAGTGCTGGTGAAAGGTGGAAGACTGACAGCCCTAGGGACTGCAGTTCTGTCATCATCCATCGACCTGGTTCCAAGTAGGCAGCCACAGTGCAAACTTCCCTATACTGTTCCATCAACATGTCTAAAGACAGAAGTGGAAATACAACCTCCAAAAGCAAAAGAGTAGTTCCTTTTCCAAGCACCTTGGATCGTTTGCATGATAGATATTTACCCAAAAGCGGAGATGAGTAGGTCATTTCACAATTCAGTACACTGTTGTCAGGTGACACTTTAGGGAGGGCAAAGTGTAGACAGCATTAGGTCAATGGAAGAATTCTTCCATCAATCTAGCTGCTGCATCTTTATGCCAATGTGCTGCTGTAGCATGTTAAGCATAGACAAGCCCCAAATCAGCTCCTGATCCTGGAGTCAACAGTCCTGAATGGCACTATTCACAGCAAGAAGGGACATAATTAGGAGCTGGGCAAATACTGCAAAGAGGATTCATAAATACTGTTTTGAATAACCCCTGAATTTGCTAGGATGATCTATACAAACCTTTTTCATACTTCTTCGCAAGAATAATCATGGTAAGACCAAGTGTCCCGAATAATGTACAAATATGTATATACCCGCATTCACACTGCAAATAAATTATCATGGTCTCCTACATAGGGAAGTGGCACTTACGAGAGCAGTTCTCCCAACTCACAGACACAATAATCCAAAAGGAGAGAGATGTAGATGTGTCACCTCAATGCACCCTTTGCAAAACAGACTGCGCATCTGGATGCAAAACAAAATTACTCTGTGTGAATATGACAAGAAAAAAAACACGAACAGTAAGTGTGCAAAAGAGCCAATAAATCTCTTTTTAGAGCATGAGGATCCAGTTGTTTTCAAAGCTAGGGTCCATATATGTAGCTAAATGTGAAATCTGTTAAGAGCCCTTGTCCAGAGCAGCATCAAAGAACACAGAACAAGCGCTGTGTATGTACCAACTTAATGCTTAAGAGTTCTTAAGGAAAAGGACACTGATGTTGTTGCTCTGCAAGAAACTCATGCTGCAGACTATAAGCAAGCTGTAAAATATAAAATTAATGGCTATGAACTCATTGCCACCATGAATGATGCAAAATATGGCCTCACCAAGTACATCAGGCATGGCCTTAAGATGTCTATCCTGGAGGAATCCAGGATGTTCATTATGGTCTGTTGTCCAATTCTTAGGTCAGCAATAGAGATTCCCATATTAACTTGTAAGTTAATGGAGAGGGTTTTATTGGCCCATCTCACCCCATCTTTGAAGTCATTCTACCAAAGGAACAGGCCAGTTTCGGACTGGGGTGAAGTTGCTGCAGCCAGGTTCTCATCACTAATAGTTATATTGAGGGTGGCTTCCAGCAGAATGTAAGAATCAAAACAGCATTGACTGATTTATCCATTGCCTGTGATGCAGTATGGAGATATGGGCTATTGCCCAAGGCATCAAGGGTCATCAAATACCATAGCACCATGTGACTCCTGGCCACAATGTTGAGCAAATGTAGCTACGGCGTCCTTTTGAATGGGAGATCAGCAAAGCACATGCCCTCTGTGGTGGTTTACCTCAAGGATCTGCGTTGTCCCCCTTTCACTATACAATACCTATATTAATGTCTTACCTGACACAATTTTGCATATGTTCATTTATGCTGATAACATCACTCTTGCAGTACAGGCAGAGACCTCATTGCCATCAGTGACATTCTCTCCCCCAGCCTCAAGATAACATAGGAATACTTTCAGTACTGGAAGCTCTGCCCCAATGCCTCCAAAAGCTTGGTAATAGCCTTTTCCCTAAACAACAAAGCTGCCAAGGAACCACTTAATGTCCTCTTTCACCATCAACAGATCCGAAATGAGCCCTGTCTGAAGTGTAACTCTAGAGAGAAGCTTGTCTTTTAAAGCTCATCTGGAAAAGACATGTGAAAAGGTAAAAGCAACAATTAGCCTCATATGAAAACTCATAGGCGCAACATGGGGTGCCAGTGCGCACACACTTTGAACAGCCACTGTAGAAGTGATATACTTGATCACTAAATTTAGTACACCAGTTTGGGCAGGCAGCTCTCACATTCCAAATCTCTGCATGTGTAGCTTATTGCCACAAAGAGAATTACAGCTGGAACATTAAAATCAACATCTGTTCAATGGTTGCCCACTCTGGCATGTATATCTGGCTGCACCCAAGATCTGGAGTGACAGGCATCCAGAGAGACAGTTACAAGTGAACCATGACCAACTTGAACTTACCAATCCATGAGGACCTCCAGAACTTTACAAAGACATGCATGAAATCTTGCAAGCCTTTTTGGCATTGGACTAAAGCTCTTAAAAATGTCCTAATTCAGGGGTTCTCAAACTTCATTGCACGGGGACCCCTTCTGATAACAAAGTTACTACATGACCCCGGGGGTGAGGGAGGCGTGGAACCCGAACCCTGCCACCCTGGATGAGGGTGGAGCTTGGGCTTCAGCTTCAGCCCCAGGTCCCAGCAAGTCTAATGCTGGCCCTGGCAAACCCTTTAACATGGGGTCATGACCTACTCTGGGGTTCCAACCCACAGTTTAAGAACCGCTGTCCTAATTCAATCTGGAGGCACACTGGAAAGAATTCTGGGCTAATACTAATGTCTCAAACAACATCTGATTGCCAACCCACAAATGAACTTCCTGGCTTCAATCTATGCCAGAAACAATGATCCACATTGAACATTTTCAGAACATAGCGTGGCTGATGCGGACATCTCTTACATTTCTGGAAGATGACACACAATGTAACTGTGGACACCAGTCACAAACTATGGACCACACTGTAAAAAATAGTGCCCGTGTCGATCTTTTGCTGGTGGCATCTCAGACTTACACCAAGCCACTTCTGAAGCTACTTATTTATCTAGACTCGGCTATTTGAACATTGCTAATCACTTCTTTTGCCATACAAAGATGATGACAGGTGAATATATCAAAGCAGAGAAAAAGTAAGCAACTTGCCTGAGGATTACACATAGTTATTAGCAGAGCTAAGGATGGTACCTAGAAATCCTGACTTACTGATCTAACCACTTAAAAAAAAAAAAAAAAAAAAGGAAAAAAATCTGGCAGTATGTTAGCTAAGGATATTTGGGGATGGTTTAATTGTAATTCACTCAGCCACAGGAAGAGAGTGAAGAATTCAGTCTGTGTATGTGAAATGAAAGTACAATAGATCACATTAAGTCTTTTTTCTTCAAGACTTTTTCTCAGGTCATTCATGTTGGTTATTCTCTGTCTGCATGTCCAAAACTGGCAATGAATGGCACACTGGTAAAATATGGCTCCCACTTCCAAATGCTGAGCCTGAGCCTGACTGTGAATTTGAAAAACAAACAAACAAACAAACGCAAGAAGCCATCTTCCAAAGAAGGCTAACAGCATTTTGAGCTGTATAAGTAGGGGCATTGCCAGCAGATCAAGGGACGTGATCATTTCCCTCCATTCAGCAATGGTGAGACCTCATCCGGAGTACTGTGTCCAGTTTTGGGCCCCACACTACAAGAAGGATGTGGAAAAATTAGAAAGAGTCCACCGGAGGGCAACAAAAATGATTAGGGGGCTGGAGCACATTACTTATGAGGAGAGGCTGGGGGAACGGGTTATTTAGTCTGCAGAAGAGAACAATGAGGGGGGATTTGATAGCTGCTTTCAACTACCTGAAAGGGGGTTCCAAAGATGATGGATCTAGACTGTTCTCAGTGGTACCAGATGACAGAACAAGGGGTAATGGTCTTAAGTTGCAGTGGAGGAGGTTTAGGTTGGATATTAGGAAAAACTTTTTCACTAGGAGGGTGTTGTAGCACTGGAATGGGTTACCTAGGGAGGTGGTGGAATCTCCTTCCTTAGAGGTTTTTAAGGTCAGGCTTGACAAAGCCCTGGCTGGGATGATTTAGTTGGGGATTGGTCCTGCTTTGAGCAGGGGGTTGGACTAGATGACCTCCTGAGGTCCCTTCCAACCCTGATATTCTATGATTCAAGTTCCACATGCTCCTTCTGTCAGGAGTCTTCTTTTTCTATTGGTCAGACTTTGAGAAGTCTAATTAAAATGATCATTGAATTATGTACCCTTGTGCATCTTTTTTAAAAAAAATCATATAAAGGTGTGTAAAAGAGGAAGTTGTTTTTAGGGGTTTTTTTTTAAACCATCTTTTTCTTAAAAAAAAATACAACTGATATGAAATGTACCAAATTTGAAAGCTTTCACACTGAATATTCAAAGCCCAGGGAACTGCAGGAGTGTAATAACCAATGGCCAAGATAAGGTTTCCTTAAAACCCACAATGCAGGAAGTAGGAAAATCCTACCAAATGGGAGTAGCTTTGAACAGGAGCCAGATATCTTCCCTCTAGCATCCATGTGAGCTCAGTGCATCAAGGAGGTTATAGACTCTACTGGAGAGGTTTTAGTTGGGGGCTGTAAGTGACGGCTAGTGGTGTTCTGTTACTGTCTTTGTTGGGCCTGTCTTGTAGTAGGTGACCTCTCGGTACCCTTCTGTCTCTGTCAATCTGTTTCTTCACTTCACCAGGTGGATATTGCAGTTTTAAGAACGCTTGATAGAGATTCTGTAGGTGTTTGTCTCTGTCTGAGAGATCGGAGCAAATGCGGTTGTATCTGAGAGCTTGGCTGTAGACAATGGATTGTGTGATGTGGTCTGGATGAAAGCTGGAGGCATGTAGGTAAGTATAGTAGTCAGCAGGTTTCCGGTATAGGGTGGTGTTTATGTGACCATCACTTATTAGCACTGTAGTATCTAGGAAATGGACCTCTTGTGTGGACTGGTCCAGGATGAGGTTGATGGTAGGGTGGAAATCGTTGAAATCTTGGTGGAATTCCTCAAGGGCCTCCTTCCCATGAGTCCAGATGATGAAGATGTCATCAATGTAGTGCAAGTAGAGTAGGGGCATAAGGGGACGAGAGCTGAGGAAGTGTTGTTCTAAGTCAGCCATAAAAATGTTGGCTTATTGAGGGACCATGCGGGTACCCCTAGCAGTCCCGCTGACTTGGAAGGTATAAATTGTCCCCAAATCTGAAATAGTTGTGGGTGAGGACAAAATCACAAAGTTCAGCCACCAGGTTTGCCGTGATGGTATCAGGCATGTTATTCCTGATGACACCTACAGAATCTCTATCAAGCGTTCTTAAAACTGCAATACCCACCTGGTGAAGTGAAGAAACAGATTGACAGAGCCAGAAGAGTACCAAGAAATCACCTACTACAGTATAGGCCTGTAGCAAGGCGGTGGGACATCCCACAGCCCCGCTGAGGGCCGAACCTCCCCTAAGCCCAACGTGGGCGGAGCCACTGGGTCCGGCGCCCACCCCTCCAAGGTCACAACCCCGACCCGGAAGTATAAAAGCTCGCCTGCAGAGCTCAGTGGAGCCCAGGCCGGCAGAGAGAGCAGACGTCCGTGGCCGAGCTCCCGCTTGGGAAACAGCTGTAGGCCGCGACCAACCTGCTGAGTCACCGGGCCAGTCGAGCCTACCTCTCGCCAGGTACCCCGAGGAGGACTGGCCAAGCCTGCCCCGTGCCAGCTACCCCGAGGAGGAGCCGAGCCTGCCCCGTGCCAGCTACCCTGAGGAGGAGCCGAGCCTGCCCCGTGCCAGCTACCCCGAGGAGCCAATGCTGGTGGAGAGCACCGACGACACCAAGACAGCCCAGGTACCATACGAGGGGGAGTGTAGAAGTAGCCCGGGGGCAGCCGACCCCAGTCTGGCTGCTGCACTGCCAGAGCCGATGTCAGTGTGTTGCGGCCAAGATCCCCACTGACAGCAGCGAGTTTCCGTCGCTGCTAGGGCCCTGGGCGAGGACGCAGTGGAGTGGGAGGGCCTGCGTCCCCCCTGCCACCCACTCCTTGGGTAGCAGACTCCCCCCGTTTCCCCTGGCCTAGAGAGGCTGGGTACCTGATTGTCTATTTGTTTGCTGCCCCGCCCTGTCCTAGGGCCTGGGCTGCCCCAAACTGACCCAGCCCCTGCTACACGGCCTGGGCCACTGATTGACTATTTGTTTGCTGTCCCACCCTGACCTAGGGCCTGGGCTATCACAAACTCACCCAGCCCCTGCTTAAGGGCCTGGGCCTCTGACAGACTGTTTGCTTGCTGCCCGCCCTGACTTAGGGCCTGGGCCACTATAGACTTTGCCTCAGCGCTTGCTTAAGGGCCTGGGTTTCGGACTGATTCAGCCCCTGCTTATGGGCCTGAGCCCCTAACCGTGTGCCTGTTGTCCCAGGCTGCCACCGGACCAGAGCGAGGCGGTGGGACATCCCACAGCCCCGCTGAGGGCCGAACCTCGGCCCAAACCTACTACAAGGCCCAACAAAGAAAGTAACAGAATGCCACTAGCCGTCACCTACAGCCCGCAACTAAAACCTCTACAGTGCATCCTCAAAGATCTATAACCTATCCTGAAGGACGATCTCTCACTCTCACAGACCTTGGGAGATAGGCCAGTCCTCACTTACAGACAGCCCCCCAACCTGAAGCAAATACTCACCAGCAACTAAACACCACACAACAAAAACACCAACCCAGGAGCCAAACCCCACTACAAACCCTGGTGCCAATTCTGTCCACATATCTATTCAAGGGACACCATCATAGGACCTAACCACATCAGCCACACCATCCGGGGCTTGTTCACCTACACATCTACCAATGTGATATATGCCATCATGTGCCAGCAATGCACCTCTGCCATGTACACTGGTGAAACCGGACAGTCTACGCAAAAGAATAAATGGACACAAATCTGTCATCAGGAATCATAACATTCAAAAACCAGTAGGAGAACACTTCAATCTCTCTGGTCACTCAATAACAGATCTCAAAGTGGTAATTCTTCAACAACAAAAAACTTCAAAAACAGACTCCAACGTGAAGCTGCAGAACTGGAATTAATTTGCAAACTAGATACCATCAGATTAGGCCTGAATAAAGACTGGGAGTGGTTGGGTCATTATAAAACCTGAACTTAATTTCCCCAGTACTAATTTCTTCCTACTGTTACTCACACTTTCTTGTCAACTGTCTGTAATGGGCCACTCTCTTACCACTTCAAAAGTTATTTTTCCTCCCTTGGTATCCTGCTGTTAATTGTCTTATCTCCTTAGACTGACCTAACACTTGGTAAAGCAACTCCCATCCTTTCATGTATTTATACCTGCTCCTGTATCTTTTACTTCATACATCTCATGAAGTGGGTTCTAACCCACAAAAGCTTATGCCCAAATACATTTGTTAGTCTCTAAAGTGCCACAAGGACTCCTCGTTTTTTGTTTTTTTGCTGATACAGACTAACACGGCTACCACTGAAACCTATAGCAACTGAGCCATGCTCAGTGGAAGGATTCTGCTCAGTATGTGCTGGGTTCATGGTACGACAGTCCACAGCCATCAGCATCTCAGAGAGAACAGGATTCCTCAAGGCCTCTCAGCATTTGAAAGAGGGGGAGACACTTATTTGACAGACAAAGTTTCCCAGGAAATAGTCAGAAAGCCAGCACAAAAAAGAACCACCAGTGAGTGGACTGTTCTACTTTGGATTGCACAATTCACCAGAAGCATTATCACCAGCATTATTAATAATGGAATGAGCAATGACTATCTGGGAATGGAAACATGCATTTCCACAGGATACATCCACATTGCACCTGGGAGCATGCTTCCCAGCTGAGGCAGACAAACGTTAGTTCTACTCGAGCAGTTTAGCTGGCGGTAGCACAGGCAGCAGCGCAGGCTAGCCCAGGGGTTCCAGGCAGGTTTGTACTCAGACAGCCGGCGCAAGCTGCTGCCCTTACTGCCATTTTAGCCAGGGATACATTTTGCACACTGATATTTACTTTTGACTATTTGTTCCTCTAATAGTCTTAAAAGTTCTCTGTAGAACAGGATATAATTGGGAACGCCACAATTGCATTTGAGTTCTCAAGTACACAGGTTATCATAGTTACAAACAAGCCTGAGTTTTCTGTTCTTCCTATGTGCTTATTTACTTTCATTTTATTGATCGAACACACCTTCCCACCACCACCCTACAAGATGTTTACCATTCAGAAAATAAGTGGGCCTGTTCTACTTTTCCCAGTCTTGGCAGTGAGCAGCAGCAGATTTGCCATGGTAGTGACACACAGGTGAACATAGCAACAGTGAGGACACAATGACATGGAAGGGCTTTGGCAGCGTGGCTGCTCACACCCACGCTAGGTCAATCTGGGTGCTCAGACGTGGAAGTTGATCACACAAGTTAACTCAGCGGTGAAGATATATCCTAATGGATCACACTATTCGAAAAATCTTCCCCACAATATTCAGCCTAACCTTATGAAGGCTTTTGACCTGGTCAGCTGAAAGTCTTTTCCAACTGCTAGAGAGATGTGGTTGCACCCCATTCTCCTCAGTCTGATTCAATCCTTCCCCAGTGGCATGATGTCTGAAGTTCAATATTATGGTGACCAACCTACAGCTTTGAAATCTGCAGTGGTGTCAAACAGCGATGTGTTTTGGCACCAACACTCTTCAGTACATTCTTCTTTCTCTGCTTCATCATGCTTTCTCATCTAGCACCAGCAATGTATGTCACCATATGTCAGGGTTCCTTCCCCACTCTAAACTCTAAGGTACAGATGTGAGGACCCGCATGAAAGACCCCCTAAGCTTATTTTTACCATCTTAGGTTAAAAACTTTCCCAAGGCACAAATTCCACCTTGTCCTTGAACAGTATGCTGCCACCACCAAGTGAGTTAGACAAAGATTCAGGAAAAGGACCACTTGGAGTTCCTGTTTCCCCAAAATATCCCCCAAGCCCTTCACCCCCTTTCCTGGGGAGGCTTGAGAATACTCTACCAACCAGATAGGTAACGAAGTGAGCACAGACCAGACCCTTGGGTTTTAGGACACTAAAACCCAACCAGATTCTTAAAAAAAAAAAAAAAAAAGACTTTATTATAAAGAAAGAAAAAGTAAAAGAAGCACCCCTGTAAAATCAGAATGAAAGATAACTTTACATGGCAATCAGATTGAAATACAGAGGATTTCCCCTCTAGGTAAAACTTTTAAGTTACAAAAACAGGGATAAGCCTCCCTCTGAGCACAGGGAAAATTCACAAGCTAAAACAAAAGATAATCTAATGCATTTCTTTGCTACTACTAGATGCTTAGTCCAGATATGCTTAGGGTGATGTATTTGCCCTGCCCTGGTTCCTTTGCTGACTCCGAGAGAACAAAACAAAGACCTTCCCCCACAGATTTGAAAGTATCTTCTCCCCTTATTGGTCCTTTTGATCGGGTGCCAACCAGGTTATCCTAGCTTCTTAACCCTTTACAGGTAAGGAGGGATTTTATGCTACCCTTAGCTGTATGTTTATGACACCATAACAGATCAGATGGAAAACTCTTCAACTTTACACATGTAAGAGCAAAAAGCAAAGTCAAACTCCTGCTGGTAGCAGAACTTTTTTTCCCACCAATGATGCAGTGTTCATCACATACACAGGAGTTCCAGCACCTTGGCAATAGCTTTGCTCTAGCTTTTGTTGAATTTTGACTAACCATCACTCTAAAGAAGATAATGATTATGGCACAAGGTGTGCCGACTGCATCAGATGTTTTAATAGCTAGCTCCACACTAGAAGTTGTGCATAAGTTCTGCTATCCAAGATCAACTTTGGATAAGCTTGTCACCTAGAGGTAAGTTAATTCTTGCACCAGAAAGGCAGCTACCTCATTTGGCCCACTGACCAAATGCATGTGGGAAAACAGGAAACTAAACATTGAACACTAAGATATGGGTCTATCAGACATGCACGCTGAGAATGCTGCTGCATGGTAGTGAGACCTAGACCACTTACAGGATTAGAGAAGACTAATCACTTTCCACACTTGCTCTCTTTGTTTTATTCTAAATATCAAGTGAGAAACCCGAGTTCCTGACACCACAGTCCTTGAGAAAGCAAAATTGCCAACTCTAATTTTTTCTCCAACTCATATGTTTCTGTTGGGTTGGTCATTTGTACTGGATGGACAATGGATGCATTCCAAAGGATCTCTTGTATGAAAACTTGCAGAAGATCCAAGACCACTGGGATGACCTAGGCTTAGGTTCAAGGACATTTGTAAGCAGGACTTGAAAAGTTTGAACATCAACACTGCAAGCTGGGAAGATGCAGCTAGCAACAGGCCACAATAGAAGGTTGTGCTGCACCAGGGCGTCAAAGAGGCTGAAGAGAGAGGAAAGCGAAGACGGCATCAAGGGCTAGTAGCACACTAGTTTCATCCTCTGGTCTTGCACTTTTTACCTGCATTATTTATGGCAAGGACTATTGCTTGAGAATTGGACTTTTTAGCCACTTGCGATGCTGCAGCATGACATGCAGTAACTGAACTGCTTTGGTACTTACACCATCGTCTTTTGAGACGGATGGCTGCCATATAACTCACTGTATCACCCTGAACTATGCCTTGCTTTTCTTGGTGCTTATATTCTTCAAATACTTGGCAACAATTATGTCTCCACCATGCTTCTTATCTATTAACCAGAATATTGCAGTAAAAATGGTAAAGATATGAAACATCATGAAATAATATATATGAGATGGGATTCCCAACAGAACAGTAAAACCAGTCACAAAATATCCTAAATATGCTAATCCAATGAGCTAATGAACCACTGCTTAAAGGAACATCAATGGCGAAATTTAGATCATCTTTATGTCAACTAATGCCTCACTTATCAATCCAAAAGCAGAGTTTCTTTTCAAACATACTAAGCAGAAAAGAAGGTAGTTATGCCATTGAAATCAATGATGCCAGGACTCCACTCTAAGGTTTTGTGTAGACTAGAATTTAAAGGTGTGCTGTTTGACTGGTTTAAGTATCTCATTCCAACACTTTCTAAGACTCATCAGGACAAGACAAGTTATACTTTAGCATATGTTTTGACAGCAAACTCTCCACAACGGGGGCCATCTTTTTGTTACATGTTTATATAGCACGTAGGGCACAAGGGTGCCCTAAGGCCTCTAAGTGCTGCTGCAGTACAAATACCAAACAACAAGAAGCCACCTAGTTAAGTTAAGGCCTAGTTTCCATTTGAGGTTTTAATTTGGCCAGTTTAGCATCTGCTAAAGTACAATTTAGTGTATCTCACTGCCTTTAGAAGGTGTTCAATAGATTGAGCTAGTTAATATGATCTAACATCACATCTTTAATCCAAGTCTACATAAAGCCCTGGGGGGGGGAAGCCTGAAGCCTAAATTTAGACACATTAATTTGAAGCCCTGAGTTATTCTGAGTGATAACACTTTGTGGAAGAGGTGAGGTGTAGTAACAGCTTTACCACAAAAAACAAACAGAATGAGTTGGAAAGAGGTAAATGCAGAAATACTGCAGAAGTGGGAGTAGTGTCTTGGATGTAGCATTAATCAAAAGAACACAGTCTGACTGGGTACTTGATCGGAGCAGTTTGCTAGAGTTGTAAGAGCATTGTGCTATATGTAAATTATAAGTTAGGTTTTCCTTTTATCATCTGATATCGCTTATCAACAATTCACATATTTCTCTGATTAATTAGACTGAGAACAATGTATCCTGTGTCTCGATCAAATCATGTCTACTGGAACAAAGAAAATAGCCCACTACTGGTGTTCAATCTTTCCCAACTGCTCAGAAGCCACTCAATAGAAGTTGGTGGTGCCTAGACTTGCTGGGAGTTTTAGTGAACCAGATGTGTGTGCTGGGCAGAATCTGTATTAATGTGGGGGAAGAAAGGACCGAGAAACATCAAGGACCCGGGGGCAAGGTGGAAATAGGGATGGTTAGGACTCAGGCTGGAGACCCCAGAGACTGGGGGTCTAGAAGGAAGGAGTTGGTAGGGAGAGGACATAGGCTTTGTATAGTGTGTCAGCACAAGGATGCAGACTTAACACTAATAATCCACTAAAGTAGTATACATAACGGAAATAAATAGCATATGTGTTAGCTTGCACATCTCAGACTATGCAGCAGGTCAGCTGTGCCAAAGGGTGCTCCTGGCCTCATGGATCTTACAGAGTAGTAGTGATGGTGCCTGTGAACCAGGAAGAATCATGATGTGAACAGCATTTCTTTCCATCCCACAAAAGCTACAGAAAGAGACATTACAAAACTGAGGAGATTTTAAATTGAATTGATCTAATTCTCTAAGAAGTTTTGAGGAACAAAATGAAATTTAAAAAATCTTCAAAAGCCTTCTGAGAACCAAGGCCACAGATGCATAAAGATGCACAATTTGGGAAGCATGTAATATAGGAGTGACAAAATGTAGGTCTTCACATCAAGGCTGAAGCATCTTACTATAGTTTTAACAACTTAAGTTCCAGCCATTGCTATTTGAGGAACAACATAAATACTTAATACATCAGGCCATGTGTCACTTGAAAAGCACGGGAGCTAGTGTAAGCTGTTACATCTTAATGTGAAATTAACAACATATTGCATTATAAAGTACATACATTCACATGACAAGAAATAAATTAAGAGGTATAAACCTGAAGCAAAGTTCTTTCTCATGACATCTACTTCGCACTTATCTATAAACCCAAAGAACTTCCTACTTCTTGACAAGATAGGGTTTTGGGTAGATTGTGGATTTGACAAGGAAGTGGAACATCAGTAAAAATCTGATAGAGTTGTCAGTTTTTGTGCCCTTATAATAGAGTTACAAGAAGGTACAGATTTAAAATGTTTGATTTTTATTTATATTTAAAAATTTTCTCCTCTGAAGTATAATAATTAATATCTATATTTTAAGTGAATTGTAATGCTGTTAAAGATTCCAGATGGACAGCCCTGGAGACAGAAGACCTTTATTTAGCCATAGAACAGATACAGCAAGGGCAACAGCAGTTAACGCTTCCATACAGACCTACAGGGACAACTTTGGGGGTCAGAGTATAGTTCAATCTAAATAGCCACTTTAGTCCTTCCCTGTTTACTAAGACGGATACCAGTTAGAACAGGGATTGTCTGTTTTGTGTTTGTTCAGTGTCTAGCACAATGGGGTACAAGTCCATAAGTGTGGCTCCTTGGTGCTACAGAAATACAAACCTATAACTATTGTGCCACTTCCGTTCAGAAGTGGATTTAGGCTAAACAAGACCTGACTTCAAATACTTAAGTTTTCCCAAGGCAGATTCTTCCTCCCAGCCCTCATCCTCTAGCACAGCGTTTCCCAAACTTGGGACGTCGCTTGTGTAGGGAAAGCCCCTGGCGGGCCAGGCCAGTTTGTTTACCTGCCGCGTCCGCAGGTTCAGCCGATCACGGCTCCCACTGGCTGTGGTTCGCTGCCCCAGGCCAATGGGAGCTGCTGGAAGTGGCGGCCAGTATGTCCCTCGGCCGTACTGTTCCATCTAGAACTGGAATGTATTTGTTTCAAATGACCTCCTAGTTTCCAAATACTGTATCTTCCTTATAACTTTGGGATTAAAAAATAGCATGTGTCTCTAAAGATTAGCTCTGTAACGCATCACTTGTGCTCTGGCTTATAATGCCACAGCTGTAATATCGGGGAACACGATTCCTACAAAATATCTAGTCTTATATTTGTTTCCTTGATATCCTGCACAGTAAGCATGCATGCATGAATGCATGTATGTATATATAATTAGCCGTCACGATGCAATGTACTTTCATGTTCCCATGGTGCATTCATTCTCTGAACTGTAGAGTTAAAGAGAAATACATATGCACACAATAAAAGCAGTGGCTATGTAGTAGCAGTAACAAAAACCAAGAGCTGGCTGTCTTGCTAGTTGCACCGAGAAACACAGCAGACTTGAATGCCACTGATGGGTTGCCATGGCTGCAAGGGGGCAGGGGAGGAAACAAGAGGAAAGATGAACCAGTGTGCAGTAAAAGGCTGAGCTATTTCAGTTTTAAATCACTGTGACAGCTCTTCAGCTGAGCTATTACATGGTTGCTGTGGTAACAAATAGGAGAAAAATCACAGAGGAAATCTGTAATTATTACAAGGGAGATAGTGACTTACCCAGTTCAGTAATCAGCACATTACAGTGATTCAAGCTGTCATGAACTCCTAACCACTATGGAATAATGCAGGGTCATCGAGCCATATCTGCTGCAGTGCCACGCCAGAACGAAATGCAAGCAAGATCCAGTCTTGGTTGCTTCACACTATGTCTCAGCAAGAGTTTTTTCTAACAGCTCTAGGTAGCCAAGTCCAGCTGCTTTGCATTAAAGCAATGCTTAGTGTAATGCTCCCTCACTCTCCCGGTCGGAGGGAAGCCACTCAGGCTAGTCCTGTGGGGTCAGGACCAGAGTCTGTAAGACAGGCAAAAACCCCAATACGGCTGCGCGGTTAATAGTCACTACCAGGCTTTAGCCTGGACTGGGGTAGCTCAAGTACTCACCCTTTAACTACAGTCTATCAGGGCTGGCTGGGGCCTGGGCGGAACTCAGGCAGCCAGCAAACACACACTCTCGCAGGGCTGGCTTTGGCCTGGGCGGAGCTAAGGCAGCCAGCAAACAAACAGTCTCTGTCCTGGGCTAGAGTCTCCTTGCACCGTGTAGGGGGTCAGCCACCCGGGGTGGGCTGGCAGGGGGACGCAGGTCCACCCTATTCCACCGCGTCCCAGCCCAGGGCCCTGGCACAGGCAGGATTGGCTGCCCCTGTGTCAGCGGGGATACAGCCGTAACATGCCGACTGAGCCACGCCGGGCTCTGCAGCTGGCTGCTCCGTGGCTGCCCCTGGGCTACTTCCTGCCTCCCCGGGGTTTGGTACCTGCAGCCTCCAGGCCCCTTCCGGCTCTTCAGGGTAAACTGCAGCAGGTACTCCAGGCCAGTCATCATCCACATCTGGGGATCGGGAACAGCCAGGCACAGGCTCCCCTCGGGGCCTCTGGAGAACAGGCTGAGCGTCCTCCTCTGTTGCAGGCTCTCCCCCATCTGTGCTGCAGGGCTGGCCTCTTATACTTTTGGCCACGCCCCAGTACTTCCGGTGAGGGGGGTGGGGGCGATCTAGGCTCCGCCCTCCAAGGGGCGTGTAATGTTCTCTCGCTCTCCCGGTTGGAGGAAGGCCACTCAGCCTCACTACACTTAGACACATGCAATGTTAGAAGGGAAGAAAACCATGGAGCTGGATTCAAGAAGGAAGAGGAATTAAACTGTATACCATGCATGATTTAAACATCACTACACTGTTCTTTAATTCCCTCCTCAAGACCTCCTGTAATAAATGGCCAACTGACAACATCCAGACTCACTGCCAGTAGGAATACTGATACCTATAAGGAAGGGAACCCCCTTCTGCACAGAGCCAGGGGAGGCTGTTGCTCCCCTCTCCTTGGCCATGCAACCATTGCCTGGGACCTCAAGTGGCTCCTTGATAGCAGCCAGGGAGGGAACACAGACGGAGGCAGTATAGATCCTGCTATGTTGCCTATGCCAATGTGGAAGTCTAAACACTGAGCAAGACATGGGTGACTTAGAAAATGGATCAGCCTGTCCTCCACTCTGAAAAATCTGTGAAAGGGTATACACGGAGCCAGGAAAAGCAGAGAGTGGTGATATCACATCACAGGAGTAGCATGCCACTCCATCCCTCCTTGGAAATCATTGGAAAGTGATCAACCTTTTGTGCATATATGTATGTGTGCACTGTACATATGGATTTTCTTTAACATCACAAAATAATATTTAAGGTATACCACATCTAGTAACCTTTGACTATTTACTATTCAGTTGTCTTTGGCAATAATCTCTGTACTTTAAATACAAATCTTTATTTCACATACTGATTTTTTTTTTAAACTTGCTGGGTAACAAATGTGTTAAAAAGAAAACTGTCACTTGCTAACATACCACATTTTATTATAAGCTAAATTTTTCACTGATGGATAATCCTAGTGATTATGCACATTTTGGTTCAGTATGTCTTATTTGTTCAACAGTGTATGGAATTATGAAGTCTAAATTGGTTGCAGATCTGATGTGTTCTTCTGACCTTTGGATATAGCCAAGGAAACACCAAAAACCCCTGTGCTCAAGCTCTAGTGACGCAGGCTTTGGAGAAGATCTTAGAGGATTCTTATCACCTTCTATGTGAACTACAGACCACACTGCCAAATAGTAGACACATTCCACATGAAGCCTATTGATCAGAACAATAAGTCTTGGAATACCAGGGAAGTTCCAGATAACTGGAGGAAAGCTAACGCTGTGTCAATTTTTAAAAAGATTAAACAGGATGTAAGCAGGGTCTGAATGAGCTCTCCCATGACATTTTGTTATGAGCTGGGGGAAGAGGCTTCAGGAGCAGATCATATTTGCATAGAGATGCCCAGTCATGCAGCAGATGGAGCTGCTGTGCCAAAATGATCAATTTTGGCTGGTTTTGTGTTATAACTCACTCTAGTATTTGAATGCAGGGGTAATGAAATGTTGTTATCCTTACTGTATAAGTAAAGGGCAGCAAAACTGTGTTTAGAATGCCCTGATTGCAGGGATCACTCTAAACTGAACCTGCTATTACAAGTCAAGTTGATAAAGGTAATAATGTTGATGTAATATACTTAGACTTCTGTAAGGTGTTTAGCTTGCTACCATATAACATTTTGATTAAAAACTATAGTGATATAAAATTAACATAGCACATAATAAATGGATTAAAAACTGGCTAACAGGTCTCATAATATCACTGTAAATGGCGAATCATCAATTGGATGTGTTTCCAATGGAATCCCAGAGAGATCAATTCTTGGTACTACACTATTTAATATTTTAATCAATGACCTGAAAGAAAACAAACTAATCACTGATAAAGTATGCAAGTAACACAAAAATTGCAGGAGTGGTAAATAATTAAGAGGACACGTCTCTGATACAGAGTGGATTGGATTACTTGGTAAACCGGATGCAAGCAAACAGTATGTGTTTTAACATTGTAAATGTAAACACATATCTAGGAACAAAGAATATAGGCAATACTAACAAGATGGAGGAGCCTACCCTGGGAAGCAGTGAATCTGAAAACAATTTTGGGGTTGTGATGGATAATCAGCTGAACATGAGCTCCCAGTGCGACACTGGGGCCAAAAGGATGCATAACCACAGGAATCTCAAGCAGGAGTAGAGAGGTTATGTTACCTCTTATTTGGCACTGGTGCAACTGTTGCTGGAATACTGTGTTCAGTTCCGTTGTCCACAATTCAAGAACGATGCTGATAAATTGGAGAGGGTTCAGAGAAGAAGCCACAAGAACGATCAAAGAATTAAAAAACGTGCCTTATAATGGTAGACTCAGGGGATCAATCTATTTATCTTAAAGGGAAGGTTAAGGCAGGACTTGATTACAGTCTATAAGTAACTACATGGGGAACAAATATTTGATAATGGGCTTCTCAATCTAGCAGAGAAAGGTAAGACATGATCCAATGGCTGGAAGTTCAAGCTAGACAAATTCAGACTGGTAATAACATGTAAATTTTTAACAGTGAGGGTGATTAACTATTGGAACAATTTACCAAGGGTGGTGGCAGCTTCTCCATCACTGGCAATTTTAAAATCAAGATTGGATATTTTTATTATTTTGGGGATGTTCTCTGGCCTGTTTTATACAGGAGGGCCAGATGACATGATCACAATGCTCCTTTCAGGCCTTGGAATCTATCAATGGTATCACAAATGTCAGTCATTTGCCAGAAGTATACCAAGCAATCCACAGATCACAGGCGTTCAAGATGATTTGGATTAAATACTGATGTTAATCCCTTACCCCTTTTATTCTAGTGCTGAATGCAGATTACTTAGTTGAATATCTGTTTAAACATATCAGTTATCCCATATATTATTATTAATATAAATTAGGGTGACCAGACGACCCGATAAAATCGGGACTGTCTGATATTCAGTTGTTTGTCCCGTGTCCCGACGGATGTATGGTCGGGACGCCATTTGTCCCAATATTTTGGCTTGGGGCACTCCTCCTTTTTAGCTTTGGCGGCACACTTTTTTTTTGCTTGAGCCCTGCCCTCCCATGTGTCCCGATATTTTGTTCTTGTCCTCTGGTCACCCTAATATAAACAGTTAATTTATGGAGACAAAAGCCTCTTGCCTTATCTGGTTGCTGGGGAAAATAGAAGCAACTGTAATTTTGACTTTGTAGCGAACCAAGTAACTAGCTACACTATGAAACTACTTTAATCACTAGCTAAGAAGAAATAAATATTCCTGTGCAAACAGAAGGTTATTTTCATGACCATATCAGCTAGCAGAGAATGAAGATGACTGTGAGGAGTTGGGAGTGGTAGGTAGTTATACCCACAATCTATAGAATGCTGGGGTTTCTCCGAGAAATTTACTACTCTGAGTTATGTGGCTGAACAGCCAGGATAACGACTCCCAAGATGGGCTGTATGGAGACAGTATTATGGAGATATAACATCGCCGGTGGCAAACACTCTGCTTGATGGGGTATAGCTGAATTCATTAAGATTTATAAGAATTTGAATCCTTGGCTAGAAGGTGCTATCAAAGCTCAAAGCATTATAGTAATTATTATTATTATTATTATTATTAACAATCCAGTAGCACCCAGAGGCCCCAGTCAGGATAGGGACCCCGTTGTGCTAAGCACTGTATAAAACACAGCCCCTGCTCTAAAGGTATCACCATTGAATTCAACACTAGAGACCGATTTTGTAATTCCTGCACCAAAAGTGTCAACGTAAAAAGACTAAATTATATCTTCCTACCCATCTCAAGCTGGAATGTACGTTCTGAAAGAAGGTGGGGCCGCTCTGAATCCTTTTTTTTCCCACTCTACATTTTACCACATGCATTTGCTACACCAATATCCATCTAGATGCTTAGGCTTCCCCATCACCATAATATTTGAACATCTCACAGACATTAACAAATGTATCCTTAACGACCCTGTGAGGTCAGGAAGCATTATCATCTCCATTTTCACAGCTGGGGACCCAATGCATGAGCTATTAAACAACATACCCAAGGTCACACGGAAAGTCTGTGGCAGAGCAAGGAACTGAACTCAGATATGCTGAGATCCAGTCCAGTAATCTAACAGGACTATCATTTTTTTCATGATTGCAACAAAACTATGGCTCATAACACAAGCCAGCCATTGACTTCAACACTAACTCTTCAGGACTAATGTTGGTAACAAGTCCTGTTTGAGTAGCATGTTGAAGGAAAGAACATAGCCAACCAACGAAAGTAGTAGTGCAATCTCAAAACAGCATACTGGATTTTTCCAGGGAAACTTATAGTACATTTTCTGCTCTTCTGAACTGATCCTTCTACTTATTATGTTCTTATTCAAAAGCACACTTTTCTATCAAATAAATTTATTCATTTATATGTGCATCAGTTTCAGTGTATTATCATGAGACGCATGTGCTAAAAGGAAAAGGATCAAGATCTAGAAAGATTGGTGCACAGCAGCAAATGAAAGCACAAGGTAACTACGAAGACTGGTTATTTTTACTCCCAGTAATATAAGATCTAGTCATGTTACTGATTGCTGTGATATTTACAGACACATGGTTTTACTATAAATGACCAGACATACTAGCAAAGAAAAGGATGATTTATTTTATAAGCCTTCAATAGGAAGTGGCTCCGACACATTAGAAAGCAACAGCCAGAGACCTGTTAGGAAATACAAAATGTTCCATACAATGTACAGCACTTTAACGCTTGATTAAAACAAAATACCCAGACATAGCAGCTCCTAGAGGGTAGAGACGAAATGTCAAAAACATAAATGTCATATATGCCTGCAAGAAATAGAAATAGAACACATCAGCATCAAGCAGTAAAGGACAAAACAAACTGGGACATTCACCGCCACATTCTGTTCATAATTTAGAACACTGACTTGCTGAGGGACTAAAAAGTAACCCATGAGAACTCCAAACTTTTTGAGGAGGAAATGTGTCACTCATTTAAAATGCCTGCAGTCCTTGAAAAGGAATGAGCATCTTGTTTTCACTGGAGTATCAAATCAATATTTACATACTGACAACTACTACAATTAGAGTGATTTGATTATACCTAATCAAAGCCCACACCACCATAGGTGTCTTCCATAAAGAGGCACACCACATACACTAACAGGAGGTAGACAATCATTTCTATTTATGACTGCTCCTGACACGGGAAATCAAACCTTTAAGATTCCTGCAGCAAAGGGATTGCAGAACTTTATGGCCCTATCTTCCTTAATCAGCTATTTGACTCCTTGAGCCAAGCCACCATTTCAAGGAGAGGAAGAAACACCTCTGGACAACGTATAAATTTGTCTTCGTCATCACTAATAAAGGACTTTCCTGTCCCTCAGCACCCTATCAGGGATAGGATCAGTTATTATGATTACTCCTCGGGGCATTCTGTGCCAAAAAATTAAAAATTCTGCACACAATATTTTAAAATTATGCAAATTTTATTTGTCAAAATAACCCTACATAATAATGCCATTTTCAATTATTTTGGTAATTTATTTCAAAATACCTGTCAGCAAGTATGTCTGTAACAATACAGACACACAAAAATTCTCCCTGGAGTAGAGAGTTAAAGAAACCCCTATGACAACCCAGTTCCTGTTTCTCTGCCCCCTTTCCCCCACCACAGCCCAGCCGGGGAGCCAGACACCTACAACCCCTCCCTGCAGAGGCCAGCCATGGCCACCACTCAGGCCCAGATACCCACAGCCCCTCCCCCCCAGATCCAGCTGCGGGGCTTCCCCTTGCCCAGATACATGTACCCTCTCCCGGCCAGATACCTGCACCCACTCCCCAACCCAGGGTCCAGCCACGGGTCCCCCCCTTTTCCCAGATACCCGCACCGTCTCCCCTCCATAGCTCAGCCACGGGGGCCTCCAGGCCCAGATACCCGCACCCCCCACACCAGAGCCCAGACTCAGGGCCACCCCTTGCCCAGACACCTGTACACCCTCCTCCCTAGAGCCCAGCCATGGCCCCCCCAGCCCAGACACCCACCCTTCTCCCCACCCAGAGCCGAGGGATCCAGAGGGAGAAACAGCCTGATGCTTGGTCCCAGGCTTGCATGCCACCCTCTCCTTCCCTCAGGGCATGCTGGGAACTGCAACTGACAGGAAACCTCTAGCTCCCTCTCCCTCTCCCCGACAGTGTCTTCTATGTGCGAGCTGGGCTCTGCCAGGTCCAGTGGTCCCTAGTGGCAGCTAGCAGCACTGCAGCCCATTTCTATGGTGGAAAGGAAAAATGCACGTTAATTTCTGCAAAATTATGCATTGCGTAGTGGTGCAGAATTCCCCCAGGAGTAATTATGGGGAGTGATGTGGCAGAAAATCACATGCAGAGGGACCCATGGCCCAATATCACTTTCTATTATACATGTGCAACCCTAATTAAGCCAATTAGCTTGTATGCATAACTAAGAGCAAAATTTGGTCCCCAATCACTATAAATAGTCTACAAACTTAAGTTATCCTTTGTAATAATCAATACGATAACTAGCCTAACTAGTTTGATCACTAGCTTAACTGTAAACTATAGCTATGAAGTCTTTCAGTGTAGCTGGAAGGGAATATATGAAACACTGGCTAAAAATTAAGTTGGCCTGGCATATTCTTTGCACTTTAGAACTTAAATGTTTTGATGGTGGCATTTTTCCTATACTCACTGGTGCAAGAGCTACCAAAAACAAAACATACCTACTGCAGCTCACAAAAAAGGAATTAATATTGTAAACAACATGCAATTTTCTAGCAAGTAGAAACTGGGGAGAAGAGTTTGAACCTTATTTTGACAAAAGTGATGGGATGACCTCAGAGAAAGGCACATCAGAAAATGGAGTGGGAGAAAAAAAAAAAACACCAACGTTGGATTGCTCAGTTTCAATGGATACCCAAATAGCCACAGTGGTGAAAAATGCCCTCTTCCATCTATGGCTGACTAGAAAACTGTGTCCCATACTACTGAACTCTTTCAAGCTTTGAAGCTAAACTAATTTTCAGGAGGCAACTGTTCTCTCTGAAGAGAAAATAAGCATAGTAAATGCTGGATATTCAGTGCAATCTACCTCAGTACATCACTAGGAACCTGTTATTTTCTAACAAATTTGAGGGATGAATGTGTGTATGTATGCATGGCAGGGGCAGGTTTCCATAGTGTCATTCAAGTATCAGCTATATGATACAATTCACTCAGACATAACAAAATCAGTGGCCCAGTCTCCGTTTTAGGACTAATTTGGCGTAACAAGTGTCAAATCCGTTTAGACACTAGCTACTTAAATTCACATCAAAGAGGAGAGAAGTCTTAAACCTTTTTAAAAAAAAAAAGGTTAAATAGTGTGAAAGGATGAACTAAGGGGCTACACAGAAGTCAGGTAGGGTCTCGCATACCTATACTCCCAACATTATTTCATCATTGCCCGCTTGTCAGAATTAGACCGAAGCAAACCTTGCAGCATTCAGCTTGAGATTTTCAAAGCTAGACACATATCTGTTCTAATAAGTGTAATGGAAAATGTGTCTAAATCCCCTAAACTGTTTTGAAAACCTCAACAACCATCTCCAGACTCCAGCTGATGAGACTGCTTGGAAGGCAGAATTAAATTAACATTGATCTAATTCAATAAGGTTCTTAAGCTCATGTGCAACTTTAAGCATATGAATAGTTTCAATGAGATAAAAGAGACTACTTGTGCTTAAGATTACTCATGAGCTTAAGTATTTTACCAACTCTCGGCCACAGCGCAGAACCTCACAAATATCTGGAAGACTCAGTGGAAATCAGCAAATACTGCAAATCAGCAAGGGAACAAAGAAAAAGGCTTGGCAACTAAATCCAAACTGCACTATATTCACTTACTTGACAAGTGTAGTTTAATGATCATAGTGTAATTGTAAGTGGCCTGCAGTACATTTTGACAAAATAATTAAGCTATTATTACAACTGCTAACAAATCTGATGAAAAATAAGAATAAATGGTCTTTTTTGTGTGTGGGAGAATTACAAGATGCATGTAGTAGGCAAACATGAAATAGCCCAGCTCATATTTTAGTTTCTTTTTAGCCACCTAACTCTTTCAAAAGCAGCACATTCGTGTCTACTAAACTTTGGGCAGTTAATTTCATTTTTAATCTTTCTATTACATTTCCAGCCAATTTAATATACTGGCATAATAGCAATCCCCACCAGAGTCCAGATAATGAGCTGGGAGGTTATTTCCTCCACTCTTCTTCATTTCCTTTTATGACATCAGTATCAATGTTTATAATGCAACATCAGTTCATATATTATATTATTTTTGCAGCAGGAGAGTTTGTTAACTCTTTAATAAGTCACAGGAAGACAAAAGATTAAATGCATCAATTCAATTCTACGCTAATCAAACTTAACATGCAAGATTGGAGTTTTCAAGCACATGTAGCAGGGATGGGTCATCCTAGCCCCTGCATACCCTAAGACTTTGGTAACTGTCCACTGCTCTTTATACACAGTCGCCTATATCCCAGTTTACCAAGGTATATATCAAGTTCCAGTTTGATATGAAAATAAGAATGTATTCAATGCCTGTAATTACACATTTGCTCTTAAGACAAAACCCAAGCCCAGCAGATCTCAATAGCTACAGAAGATATTTCCCATTTCTGAAAGTAAACACCTTTTCTCCCATGGTTGCAGAATGACAGATCAGATATACAATGGCTGACAAGAGCTGCCCCCTTCCCAAGAAAACAGTCTGTGTTCCACCCAACATGGCAATTACTGAAGCTTTGAGAAGTGTGTCCGCCTGTGTAAAATACCTATTTTAGTTATAGATTCATAGCAGTTAGAAATGGAGATGGCCTATTTGGTCAGGCTGTCCAGCTCCCTGCTAATGCAGGACTGATCCCCGCAATACATTCTCCTAGTGATGTTTATGTATTCTACTCATTTAAATGTCAAAATGATGGCACTGTCTCCCCTTCCCTTGAAATCCTGTTACACATCTCAGTTGGCCAGGGCAGGGAATGGGAATTATGGTGTATGGTCAATCAAATGTAGACATGGAAAAACAAAAGCTTTTTAGGGGTTTGGGGGAAAATATTGTCTGACTGCTGAGGAGCAGCTACTTGAACAACAGTCAACTCATACATGTTCAGATGTTGTTATTCAAACAACCTTGATTCATCTTCCACTACAACATCAGACTGCGACAGCACTCACTATGTGCCATACCTCCCACACAAACCTTTTCAAAGCAAGTTAGTTCCAGCTTCAGTCATCTACATCAACTGAGAAAGCAAATGAACAGACATTGGCAGCTTTGAATTCAGTTCAACTGTAAATCTACATTGAGGCCTCAATCCAAACACTTACATACATGTATAACTTTACTGTAAATGAGTAAGCCCGTTGAAATCAATGGAGTTACTCATGGTAGAAAATTAAGTAAGTGGGGCCTTAGCTTCCCAAAAGAGCTTTAGAATAGAAGTGTACATTACACTTTGCCATATTATTTTTCTGACTTTGCTGCACCTGCACATCAACATTTATACAGCATCTTCCATGCCAAGGTATTTAAGTAGGCAGCATGTAATTACCCTAACTGAAATTTAGCTGAATCAGACTTTGGGGTTTCTAGTCTCTCTTTTAATGAAAAGCCCTTTCCCCCTCCGGATAGATCATGCAAATTTGTGTAATAGGTTTCAGAAAAGCAAATATCCCACAGTTGACTTAGAGACAACACGTGGAGAGGAAAAGCTTTCTGCAAGAGGAAGGAGGATAGTGTGATAGCCTAGAGATACTGCAAGAGACTGTCTGCTAGCTTTAGTATTTTTTGAGTAAACATTAGGAAAGTCTATATTTATTTGCTGACATTCCCATGAGAAAAAGACAGCTGCCATATGTTTGACATTTGTTGTGTGGCAAGTGGAATCCACCTTTAAAGCTCTCATCTCAATCCACATTTCTTGACCATAACTTTTAAAGGGAAAGATCTGAATAACTGCAGAATTTCCTTGCTGAATGAGAGGATTTTGATAGCGAGAACTACAACATAAAAAAAAGTTTCCAGTCCTTTTTACAAGTCACTTGACATAGTCAAACTTCATTCTGCTAAAGATTCATGGTTCCAATGACAATTCTTTCATCATATTCATTTCAATTTATTCTAAGAGAAAACCTCCCAAGCTGTGTTTTTACAATAAGCTCTAGAGAACAGGCTCAGTCCACCCCTAAATTGGAGAGGTGCCTTACAAGGAGAACTAATTTCTATAGTTAGGAGAATAGAAATCTCAAAATAAGCTATGTGCTGCTGTGGAATGCGATAGAAAAGAACAAATATTACAGGTAGACGTTTTTTATTTGGAGGCTAGATAAAAGAGGAGGTAGTATAGAGGAGAAAAAAGGCAGTCAACATTCTGAAGTCTCTCTTATACTCCAAGAGCCTTCCTTCACCTCACACTGCTGACAGACTCTCCCTATAAGAGCTGTAACATCCAGATTATTTAGATTCCTGAATTAGGCCCTAATTTAACCTCAGGCACATACAGTACTTAAATGCTTTGCTGAATAGAGATGGACTGCTAAATCGGAGGCCTTCATGAATTCCGAAGTCAAGCCTCTTTTACTCTGGGGTGAGATGAAAATTAGACATTTTCTGCACTACGCAGTGCGGTAGCGATGTTGGTCCCAGGATATTAGAGACACAAGGTGGGTAGGTAATATCTTTTATAAGAGCTCTGTGTAAGCTCAAAAGTTTCTCTCTCCCACCAACAGAAGTTGGTTCAATAGAAGATATCACGTCATTCACCTTGTCTCTTTAGTTTTCTGCACTGTCAGACAAGCCTGTCCCAATTACTTGATGGCTGAGCCATTACAAACATTGAATCTATCTCCCCTTGTAAGTATTCTCACACTTCTTATCAAACTGTCTGTACTGGACTATCTTGATTATCACTTTATCACTTCAAAAGTTTTTTTTTCTTCACTTACTTAATTGGCCTCTCAGAGGTGGTAAGACAACTCCCACCTGTTCATGCTCTCTGTATGTGTGTATATATATCTCCTCAATGTATGTTCCATTCTATATGCATCCGAAGAAGTGGGCTGTAGCCCACGAAAGCTTATGCTCTAATAAATTTGTTAGTCTCTAAGGTGCCACAAGTACTCCTGTTCTTTTTGCAGATACAGACTAACACGGCTGCTATTCTGAAACCTGTCATTTTAGAAAGGCACTGATGAACATCGGTAATGTAGCAATCTTTCTAAGACATTGAGCTAAATTCACTGTGGCTTCAGAGAAGTTACACAGGGATGAATTTGGCCTATTTGGACAGTGGAAGAAATAAGCCATGAGGTCTGGCATTTTAGTTGTTACAGACTCTGCAAACTGGAATTTTTATTTTTCATTGACAGTATGCTGAAACAAACAGCCCCAGTGCAATAGGTCAGAAGAGCACTTTCCTTAAGGATGTTTCCTTAAGTTGTTCTTGGATTGTATTTTAACTTCTCTTGTGCTCAGCTATGCAGTGGGAGCATTGTTGTAGACTGCTCAAAAAAGGTGACAGTCCAAAGTTTATCCTCTCACCTGTAAAACAACCATTATAAGTGAGACTCGAGTGTAGGGTTAAACAATAAAGTAATTTTACTGGACATTGCCAAGTCAATATCCTTTGATGATCTACTGAAGCTTTGAACAAGAAATACTGCAGCCTGCACCTCCTCCCTTGCTGCTTCTAGTTAATGCCAGAAAGTTAATCAGAAGCTGAAGTTTTATGACATACTTTGGGAACACCATTGCAAGCCTGCAACGCCAGCTTACTAACTGGCATGTAGAAATCCATTATATCAGAGCCATTTGTGGATTTTGACCACATCTAATAAATCAGTTACTTTCTCTCCCCTCCCCCAACAGTATAATAAAACTTAACCTTAGGAGCTGTTCCAAGTCATTTAACAGACAGTTCAGGAACATTTGCACTGCAGATTTCCTGCATTCACACCAATGGCCGTACAGAGGAGTGAAAATCATAATTCTTAAGAAACTGCACTCTATACAACCACTACATTCAGATAATCAGGACACAGTCTATGACCTTACTCAGAAGCTTCTTGAGTTTGCTTAAAATATTGCCTGTATGTCATCTGAACGTGGTTCATTCCTCAGCACAGAGAGGACAAGTATTGACGTGTTATTGCAGGACTTTTGGCTAGACAGGATTACATGAATATGGAAATCAAGACACAGAAAAACACAGGGAGATATTATCTCTCTTAAAATACACAAGGACCTTTCTTGGAATGTAAAGACTGGCCCATACACTAAAAAGCTGGGTGTGTAGAAAATGTGTTATCTATCCTACCCCAGAAAGCCCTTCCTTTTATCTTTACTTCTCACTTCACTGAGTCCTCATTATTTGCTCTTCTTCTGTACAAATTCCCAATTCTCTTCCTACTGGGTGTGTAGAGTTTCTCTCTCTCCCCTTATCTTCCTCCTTCCATATCCATCCCAGCCTTGCCTCTAAAGGTTTGGAAAGTTGCACATGCACAAGTTCCTTCTTGCCTATTACTTCTGGCCCATTGTGCATCTGCCTGCTTCTATGATATCAAAAAAACAATATGCACACTGAACAAAGGTGTCAGCAAGAGCATGCATGTGTTTGTAATGCATGGGCGAAAGAGGGGGGAATAACAAAAAAGCCCAAACATCCTTCCTTCTCTTTGCTTTGACTGTGCTGAGGCTGCCCATCAGCTGGAATTCCTACCATACACACACTTCCCCAGACTTCTCAATGACCTTGCTGTGTCTCACACATAGTCAAGCATGGACTCTCAGGTTCTCTCTCTGCCTTCCCACAGCAGAGTCAAGCAATCTGCTACTTCCTTGGATCAGTCAAGAAACTGACTAAGTACTGAATAGGGCCACAGGAGCTAGGATTACCTAGCCAGCATTTGACTGTCCTGAGCCGTTTTTTTTTTTAAATGGATTTGCCAGTTGCCCGAAAAATAATATAATCTTCTGAGGTTTTTTTACCTGGGTCTAAAAATTTGCATTATCATCACAATACACTGGGATATCTAATGTTAAAAGTTTGTGTCCAGCTGAAGATGCTGCAGTTTTCCAACTTCTGCAGTTTAAGTGATAACAGCTCAAAACTGTTGAAAATACAGCAGCTCTTTGCCCACCAACACGCAAGCACACCACACGTGTGAGAGAGGGTTTAAGTCATGCGAAAATGAGGAGATATGCAAGGCATATTAAACAATGGAAGATCAGGGCAATGGTGCAAGTGCTCCTACTACATCCTTGAAAAAAAGCTAGCATCAGAAACTGCTCATTCACTGACAACTGGCTAAATGAAACAGACTGCAAGGACTGGCTAGCAAAATGTCACTTAATGATTACCTGTTCTGTTCATTCCCTCTGGGGCACCTGGCATTGGCCACGGTCTGAAGACAGGATACTGGGCTAGATGGACCTTTGGTCTGACCCATTATGACCATTCTTATATTATTTAATTGCACTTGCTTTTTAAAATTGCCAAGATACAAGTGTCACTTTGAAGCAGTTACCCAAATATAGACTGTCCCTTGTAAATCCACTCTCCAAGTCATTGTATATACCAAAAAAAGAACAGGAGTACTTGTGGCTCTAATAAATTTGTTAGTCTCTAAGGTGCCACAAGTACTCCTGTTCTTTTTGCGGATACAGACTACTGCTACTCTGAAACCTGTATATACCAAAGCACTCTCACCTCTCTCATGCAGTAACCTGGGAAAATAAGTTATTCAAGCAGGAATCTTGGGTTTTCACCCACCCCTTCATTCTGGACTAATTCCTTCTCTGTGTCCCCAAACACACACTCACATTTGGTGATTCTGTTTCCCTTTCCCAGCAGCTGCATTGCAGAAATAACTGTGAAGTGAGAGACAAGATTTTGCTTTGCGCTGGCCAGGATGAGAGAATACTGAGCCGACAGCCTCATCCCTTGATGTAATGTAGCCTCATATGCCCTCTCTGAAGACTCTTGGGGCAGATCTACGCTACGGGGCTATATGTGAATAACGTAGCTAGAGTCGACGTACCTTAGGTCGACTTACTGGTATCTATACTGTGCTGGGTCGACGGGAGAAACTCCCCTTATGCTTCTTATGCTTACTTTATGCTTCTCGTTCTGGTGGAGTACCAGAGTTGACGGGAGAGCGATTGGCGGTCGATTTAGCAGACCCGCTAAATCGCCCCCTGCTGAATCAATCATCACAGCGTGGATCCATGGTAAAAGGAGACAAGCCCTTGGTGTCAACTCACTCAATGACACTTTAAGTCTGAACCAATGGAATTAGAAAGAATTTGGAGATCACACCCAAAATCTGGGTCCTTCCTCATGGCACAGGAAAATGAGGCAGTGCTTGGCTTGGTTCATCATCAATAGGTATTTTATTGATGAATCTGTCCTGCCATGCTAGAGCAGTTTGTTTTGATTTCTAAATAGCTTTTTAAACTATCAGTATTATCCTCTTCTAACCCCAAACAAGGTGTAGCGGGGTGGCTACCCCGCTCTTGCCGGGAAGGGCTTAAAACAGCCCTGGCAGAGGGCTGCAGCTCTAAAAGCTAGGCTGATTGGGGAAGCAGCCACAGCAGATCCACGCCCCAATAAGGCCACAGCTGGCCTGTATAAAAACGCTGGGAGCCAAAAGCCAAACAGTCTCTCTCTGCACTCAGAGAGAGAAGGGCTTGGCTGCAGGGAGCTAAGACAGAGTACCTGGGTGGAGCAGGGCTGGGGAGCTCCAGCCTGGATAGCCCCAGGCTGCGGCCTAGTAGGAGACCAAGTGGTACTGGGGGTTGCAGAGGGCAGCCCATGGGTAGGCCAAGGCAGCAGGTCCAAACCCAACCTTGCCTGTGATGAGTGGCCTATACTGCAGTCTGCCCCAGGGAGCGGGGGCTAGTTGGTGACTGGCAGTGGCCTTATTCTGAGGTGAGATAGGGATAGTGGGTGGGGGTTCCCTGGGGAGAGGAGACCCTAGTACTGAGGGTTATGCTGCCAGGGGGCAGAACCCCAGATAAAAGGGCACTGGGGTCTGGGAGGGACATGGGGGCCAGAAGACAGGCGGACCACTGGCCTGCAGAGGGTGCTCCAGGATGCTGGAAGAGCTAATTCCCAGAAATCACCAGCAGGAGGTGCTGCAGGGGTAAGTCCGCTCCTCTACACAAGGCAACCATCCTTTTAAACACTATCAGACCTATCCACTGAGCTATTCAGAATTTATTTCCCACACTACATTTCCTGGTGTCACAATTTTAATTCATGCACATCAAAAGGCTCATTAAAATAGCACCATGTAATAGAATTTGTCATCTGGGCCAGGGGTAGAAATACAGGTTACAAGGATTAATGGATTTACCAACCCACATTTTAGGCTTTAAATGCAAAGGGGTGCTGCCAGATTAATTTAAAAAAAAATTGCCCATGCTACAAACAATATCTTTGTTCACTCTGCTTGTCTGATTTATCCTCCCCTCTGTTGTCAGGTCTTTGGTGTTGGGGCTGTGTCTCACTATATATTTGTACAGTGCCCAACACAACAGGGTCCAGATTTAGTTCAACTTGGGTCTCTAGGTGCTATCCTAATAATTTATATTACTAATAAACTACACAAGAGATTGTAGGTTAGGAATGAGGTGCATCTGCAATGCTATGCTACCAGGAAGCTTATACAATACGCTTCCACAGTCCTTCACTTTGGTAGCAGTAAATATTTATTCTATAGCAATACCCAAAGGCCCCAGTTGAATTGGGGCCCCATCATGTTGGGTGCTGTACAGAAGGACACTGTTCTTTCACTTTCCTGAACATTACGGATTCCTACCTTTTGTATTCCCCTTAGTGATTTGTTGCAACACACTGAAACAGTTCACCTTTTCTGCATGCCTTTATGCACTGAGCATGGGCTCAGATTTTAGTGGGCATGATGTTTAAAGGGGAAAGGGTACTGCCAAATCTTGTTGAATACACTCTGTCTGGGATCCCAGATTACAGGAAAAGGAATTAGCAGGAGTCCAGGCAGTACCAAGGCACCAATTTCCAAAAGCAGCTTTTCTCTTTGTTGGTATGAAGATTACAGATGGAAGTCAAGTTGACACCTGAAAATTGATTCAAATACCCCTGACAAAGTGCAAAAATGGAGCACTGTGAAAATGCTTCCATTGCTTTATTTCCCTTCCCAGGTCCCCACTTACTGTTCTTTCTAGGTGACAACCACTAACTGATCAAGCTACAGTAGAAAAAACAAGGTTGCAAAAAATAGTCCCATTTAATTATTAATAAAGAGGATATTCTAATTTGAAGGGCATTTTGAAGAAATTCTGCATCCACATTTAGTGTATTGAGTAAAAAAGAACTAGTGCTAGACAGAAACATGAACCTCATAGAAATCTTCACATTATTTGATAATACTCCTCTACTTTCAATCCCCCCAACCCATATGCACATTATCACACATATACATACACCACCTTAGGTCATGTGCTTTGGAAGTATCGGACAACCTAGATATCGGAACTGGCTTTCCTGAAGCTGCACTTCCTACGATAGTTGAAGGTCGCGGGTGAGAGCTCTGGCAGGACAGATTCTCTCCCTTCCTTCTATGTCCATATCTCCCGGTTTTCTCTCTGCTCTTTTCCAGCCTTGTTTTCCATGTCACTAGGTCTTTCAGTCTACAGAGCCTATCCCTGCAAAGGTCCAGCACATGCTCTTCCAACCTATCCTGGTTCCTGTAGAGAGAATGTCCATCTGCAGTATCTCCTAACTCATATAGTCACATGCCAGATCTACATTAGCCTTTTAGCTGGAAAAGTCTCTCACGTTTGCAAACACTGCTTCAGCTCTTCTATGGGTGGCAACGAACGGAGAAGCAGACAGGATTTAAGGTGGCCACCAACACAAAGCCTGCTCAAAGCAGATTTATGAGACACAGTGATAAAAACACTGTTGCATTGTCTACATTAGCACTCCCACCGGCGGAGCTGGACCAGTGTTAGGAACAGGGAAATTTTTCAAAATAAGGAATAGTGTTGCCAAGACTAGAGATGGGAGGATTTATCAAACGAGTTTCAAGGCTTTGAGAGGTATGTGTGGGAAAGATCTGCCCACATGACCCTGGAAGGACACTACACTGCAGATAATCTGGAGGACTTCAGGAAACAGAGTTTTGTTCTGTCCCCATGAATAGCATAGGAGGAGGAGAGATGACAGAAGGGAAATGAAGGGAAAGTGCAAGTAAAATGTACTAGAAATTTCTGAATTCTCTCTGTACCAGTCACATTTATAATCAGAACAAACCAAGCTATAACAAGCCGCATTGTCAATGGATCAATGGGAAGGTTTTAACCAGAAGACGTGATCCAATTTTCTCAGTTGATGCTCAAAATTTCACAGAGGAGAATGCAGCCCAAACTATGATGATCAAAGGATGTGCAGTTTTTTCCATTCTCACTGTCTCCTGCCCATGCTGTTATTTTATTTGGAAATGTTTCAGTGCTGTGTGTGTTTCAGTATCTCCCTTATGCAGACTGTCCCAGCAGCAGCCCTTGGGTCTGCTAAACTGGGCAATAGTGCAATTGTCATGCATATTACAAAAGGGGCAAGGTTTAATTACACTGGTCTACAATTTTTGAGAAGTCATCTGCTTAAGAGATAAAATGTGTTATTTATTATGTATTTTGATGTGCTGAATTCAAATATGACAATTAAAACAACTGATTGGCTACTGTTTCTAAGATATTTAAGTTTTTACATTTTAGGTCTATGTATATTGTGTAGATAGAGTTTTAATCATAAATTGTAAACCTAGGTCTTTTCATGTGTTTATGGTTGCTTTACATGATATTTCATCTGTCCTGTTTATGTAACACTTTAAAAATCAGCAAAAGGGTTATATAAATAGTTTTTTGCCTTTTGTTTCATAATAAATTTTATAATGTCCATAGTTTAGTCCTATTCAGTGTCTACTCGGCGCTTCTTGGCTTGTCTCTTGTATTCATTAAATGGAGCATCTCTCATCACTGTCCAGCAATAGTCTGCAAGCATTGATGGGCTCCATTTGCCCTGATAGCATTTCTCCATTGTTGCAATGTCCTGGTGAAATCGCTCGCCAGGCTTGTCGCTCACTGCTCCGCAGTTTGGTGGAAAAAAATCTAGATGAGAGTGCAAAAAATGTATCTTTAGTGACATGTTGCAACCAAGGCTTTTGTATACCGTGAGGAGGTTTTCCACCAACAACCTGTAGTTGTCTGCCTTGTTGTTTCTGAGAAAATTTATTGCCACTAACTGGAAGGCTTTCCATGCCGTCTTTTCCTTGCCAGTCCACATTTTCTTCTTTGCCACACCTTTTCCCAACTGGAGGCACCATGCAGAAGTAACAATTGCTGGTATGATCTGTTGGCTCTCTCCAAATCATTGGCACTGCAAAAGGCATAGAGTTCCTTTTCCTGTTCAACCACTGGTGAAGATTTGTTGCACAAGTGTTGCAGCATATGTGTGGAGCCCACCTCTTGTCCTGAGCTCCAATTTTGCAGCCAAAATAAAGGTGATAGGCTTTCTTAACCATAGTGGTTATACTGCGCTTTTGTGATGCAAAAGTCACTTCACCACAAACATAGCAGAAGTTATCTGCACTGTTCACACAATTATGAGGTATCTCTACTCACTTTGGCTAAACAGAAATGTGCCCTTTGCAAAATCAAACACTGACAAATAAGAGAGCACGACACTGTATGATTTCTAGAGCTGATATAGGGCAATTTGTTCAGCAGAGTGATGTAAGCTTCGTTATGATTGCATCATCTATGACTTCTAGGAATAACATGATGCAATTCATATCATGTATGACACAATACCAGCTTCAGATTGCATCATTCATTGTTTTGCCTAAAAAGCAAGTACTGTCCAAACCCAGTCATAGATTTATTCATAGATCCAGTCAAAGATGTATTTTAGTCATTTCTGGTTTAAATTGAGATCCCTTCCCTTTATAACTCACTTGCCCTCCACCATTCCCAAGTCAAGGGTTGTATATACTGACCCAATAGCATATCTTGAAAACTAGAGCCAATCAACAATTTTAAGCATTGTTTTCGTTCTCAGTGACCCAGAATTAGTAAAGTTTGACTACATTTATTTCAGAAGCATTTTGGCTGTAGAGCAGTGTTATGCTCCAAGAATAAATCTTAGCAGATGCCAAGTGAGTATTGCTCAAAAGTGATTACTCAGCCTCTTCACTATTATCCAATCAATTTCCCTCCCCAGATTTGAATCATGGAAATATTCCAAGATGAGTATTATACATATGCCAAATTTCAAAGTTCAGCCATTTCAAGAAATCTGTGTAAAAAAAGCGTGGCAATTTTTTTTTTTTTTTTTTTTTTTACACTGGGGGGAAAAAAGACTCTGCATCCTAACAGTTCAAAAGAGCTAAACATATTTTCCACTTAAACTTGCAAAAAGAAATTGACCTTTTGGCTGAGAACCGACATGGAAATTTTTTTTTTTTTAAAGATACAAGTAAGCAAAAACACAGATAACGGGGTTATAAACAAATATCTTGCAACAGTAATTATAGCTATACAGCTCATATAGTAATTTTTCCATGTCTATGACCCAGACAAGGAGACACACCACTGCTCTTCCTCACTGTGTATATGGGTATAAAGCTCAGAATAAACATAGCCAACTTTGTGACTCATGGATTAGGAAACCTTGAAAAGGTCAGGATTTATTTATGTTTTTGGGTAAATTAACTATATATGTTCTTTTTTCAATGGCGACGGAAAGCTTTAATCAGTATATCTCACCAATACATGAAATCTTGAGCTTTCTTGCCTTTAAACTGCCCAGAATCTTGCCACAGAAAAGAAAATGAGCTGCAGTTCCCTGGACTTACACATTTTAGACCCAGAGGCAAAACCACAAACTTTATGCAGTACAATACAGCCACTCATGTGAACAAATGCTTCCTTTTTGTATTAATACTCAGACATATATTTGTGATGGGTCCTTTGAAAGGTCTGTGCAAGACAATCTAAAGGCAGGCGAGCTATTTGGGTTTGAGTGAAATTCTGTATCAGTAACCGAAACATTGTGAGGTCATATACCTGATCATCTATTTTCTCTTTGTGCAGTAACAAACAACTTCGCAGCAAGCCCAGTAAGCACAGCACTTTAGCTAGCAAACTGGAGCATGCCTTTTATAAAAGCCAGCCTAGTTACTAGGAGCAAGATGTGCGTCCTTGATACTACAGGTGAAACGCTTTCAGCAGTGTCCCCAATTTACATTCATTAAGGCAGCTAGTGAAAAATTTCCTGATCTGACGTAGTAGAAGAATGAACAGATTCAACAGCCTGAGCTGGAACAGCAGCTGCACAGGAACATTTTCACTGCAGTACCTGTCACTATGGCAGCTACCAAGTACTATGGAGAGAGAGACTAAAATCCACACACAATAGGGACAGAGAGATTTACCACTGCATGTCCATGTGTCATAGTTCAAGGAACCATGTGATCATTTATTCTAAGGTGCTGCAATATGTAATTTCATGGAACAGGATGAGAAACTAACACTGCAATAACCTATATTTCTTTGTTGTCTTGGTCACAGGTAGCAAATTTATACAAATGTTTACTAAAATCTTAAAACAACATTTTTAAAAAATTCAGTGGAGTAAGTTTGCTCACCATCTAAGCGCACAAGATACTCTGATTGTCTGTATTTGTTCGTGGATTTCAAGAGGTAGACAGGTCATTTCTTGGCTCAAACTAAGCACAGGTCTTTTCTCACAAAGCTAACAAATGCAATAGTTTTAGTACAGAATGTGCCTAAGGTCATGCCTTCTAAGAGTCCATCGCCACAGGGCACTAACCCAATGTACTATACAGCAACAGGCACACAAATGATTAATCATCTTCTAGGTGTTCTGTTTGCTTTGCTAGGTTTCTAAGAAGTACCTGCCTCCCTTAAGGATGGGTGACTGAGGGAAACCTGAGGCGCAGGATCTTACTTTTCCAAAGGGGATGGGGTCAGGAACTAGCACTGAGGCATGATACAGACTCCAGCTCCCATAAATCAGAAAAGTGGTTAAAAGCTACAAAGAAAGAATTTATGACAATATTTTGACTTTGAGCCATTTTGCAGGCCTTGGAAAAACGCAGAACTCTTATTTTAGCACAAATACCATATGCCCAACAAAAAAAAATTGTTTTTACCTTTTTCCTACCCCCTGGGTATCGTTTCAGGCAATGGGACTATGTTCTGGGTGCACTATTACGATCTGATAAAATACATTACAAAACACATGCACTCTGGGATAGATGATTTGAAACCTGAATCACTGAAAGAGTTAGTTATCACTTGTTGATAGCAGTTCCAGCATCTAACACAAGCTCCTCAGTGTACAAAACAGTCCATGAAGAAAGGCGATTTTAAAGTAAATCAGAGACTGGAACAAGAATATTTTGGCATGTTGTCTTTGGAAGGAAGTAGCTATTCTATAAGTTTATCTTATTTATCCTTTCACAAATGATAGTTAATATGGCGGACCTATCTATGTGGTGGATTAATGGCCCTTTAATCTACATACTCTACAGACAATACCGCACTGCACTCCAAGTATCATTCTCTCTCCAGGGACACAGCAGGAATAGTCTCTTACATATGACTAATAGCTGCCCTCACTGGTCTTTCTCCTGTCAGATGAAGATAAATGCCCAGCTCTTCCACTACCAACTGTGCCCATTTGGAAAAAAGAGCACAGGGGAGTGTTTGGTTCAGACTTACTTGGTGTCTTGAAGGCTCGTGATCACTGGTGCAAAGATCTTTTCTTTGGGGGAATAACACATACCATTCAATGAGCCTCCTTGAAGGAAACCATGGTACTGACAAATTGGCAATTGCAATTGCAAAGTACTTAGTTCCTTTAGTTTAGAACAAGGGTGGGCAAACTACAGCCTGGGAGCCACATCCAGCCCTTCAGAGGTTTTAATCCAGTTCTCAAACTCCTGCCGGGGAGTGGGGTCCGTGGCTTGCCCTGCTCCGTGCAGCTCCAGGAAGCAGCAGCATTTCCGCCTTCGCCCCTGTGTAGGGGCAGCCAGGGGGCTCCACACTCTACCCCTGCCCCAAGCGCTGCCCTCGCAGCTCCTATTGGCCAGGAACCGCAGCCAATGGGAGCTTCAGGGGCAGCACCTGCAGACAGGGCAGCGTGCAGAGCTGCCTGGCTACGCCTCTGCGTAGAAGCCAGAGGGGGGACATGCCGCTGCTTCCAGAAGCTGCTTGAGGTAAGCCCCGCCCAGAACCTGCACCCCTGACCCACTCCTGTGCCCCAACCCCCTGACCCAGACCTAATCCTCCTCCCGACCTCTGAAGCCCTTGGTCCCAGCCCAGAACACCCTCCTGCACCCCAACCCCTCATCCCTAACCCCACCCCAGAGCTCACCCCCACCTGCTCCCCCAGCCCAGAGCTCCTTCCCACACCCTGAACTCCTCATTTCTGGCCCCACTCCAGAGCTCACACCCCCAGCCAGAGCCCTCACCCCCACCACCAATTTTGTGAGCATTCATGGTCTGCCATACAATTTCCATACCCAGATGTGGCCCTCGGTCCTAAAAGTTTGCCCACCCCTGTTTTAGGATATAATGACTTTTACAGTTAACTTCAATACTATATATAAATGTGATCAGTCAATCTGTTTGCTTCCAACAAATTTCTGTGCAATATTTCTATTTGGTTAAGAGAGGTGAGGGATTCTGAAGTTGGATTTTAAACTGAAAAAAGAAAGGAGAGGGGATTTCAGGAGATGGAATCTGCCTGCCTTGAGAAGCATGGGACTGGAAGTCAAAACCCCTGTTTTAAATCTAATCTTGCCACTGACTGTGTCACCGTGGACTAGTCATTTTGAGTACGTCTTCACTGCAGAGTGTGCTGGATCTTGGCTCAGGCACATGGAGATGCATGTTAGCCAATCCCACATCAGCACAACCACATGACCTGTACTTGTGTAGCCACATACCCACGATTCACATTGGCACTGCAATTACAGATGTTTGGTGCTAGGATTTATGGGGCATATCCCAGGGTTCCTAGCACCTCACCAACTGGATCTGCTCTAGGAATTGGTTTGCGGTGCATTGTGGGAGACCTTGTCTGTCCTTGCTGGACCCTTGTGCATAAGTGGTTTTGCTCCTGGATCTATTCCTGGGACTCTGCCCCCCACTCCACTGTGGTCTCCTCCAGTACCGGAGAAAAGTAGGCCTCTAAGTAACCAGTCTTCCTCAAGAAGAAACAAATGGATCTTTGCTTCATACATGTTTGCTGCAGAGCATGGGCCCTTGGCAAGAATTGGCAAAGCTCACCAGGCATGTAACTGTGCCACAGCTGCCATTGGTGCCCACAAGAGAACAGCCGGGGCATCAACACCACACCGCTACTCCCTCCCCTGAATCACACACACTGGGTAAGGGGCCACCATGTAAGAAGGGGAGGGGGCACAGACCACTGCCAGCACCCTGCAGCAGCTCCCGGGGGTGCCCAGCAGCCTCACCACCTGCTGGGTGAGCAGAAGGTGCCAGCAGCCACCATTTCCCAGGGTTAACGTAAAGGCTGTGAGGAGGGCAGGGTGAGAGGCAGGTACACCCCCTGCTCCCGGGTTGAAGTAGGGGCTGTGAGGAGGGCAGGGATGGAGGCAGGGGGAGCCTAGCAGCCCCCCCCGGGGGGTTGAAAGGGGGCTGAAGAAGTCAAGGGGCGGTGGGATAAGTCTGGTAGCCCCCATCCCGCTCCCGGGTTGAAGCAGGGGCTGTGAGGAGGGCAGGGATGGAGGCAGGGGGAGCCTAGCAGCCTCCACCTCACCCCGGGAGGAAAAGTAGGGGCAGTGAGGAGAGCACTGGGCAGGTGGCGGGGGAAGGGGCAGGGCTGAGGGGCGCCGGGCCAGCAGCCTCCCCTTGTCCCGCACGGCCGGGAGGTTTGGGGACGCCCGGCTGCCCCGATAGGGATGGGGTGCTTGCAACCAGCCTCCCCCAGGGCCTGGACCTCCCGCCCCGGCTGTGACTAGCGAGCCCCCCCCCCTGCACTCACCGCGGGCAGCTTTTCTGTCTGTCCTCGGGTTCGAGCTCTCGGCTGAGCGGACAGAGCTACAGGCCCCCACCCCTCGCTCTCGCTCTGCTCGCCACAGCCAATCCGCGCCACCGGCCCGGCCAATCAGAGGCCACGGCCCGAGCACCCTCCCCCCGAGGGGCAGGGCTGCCTGGCCGGAGAGGAGGGGGACAGCGCAGTGCGGGCAGGGGTGAGGGACGGGCCCGGCTGGGGTGAGGAGCGGTCAGATGGAGTTGTAGGGATCACACAGGGTCAGGGCTAAGCCACACCCACTCTGAGCATCGCCTGTGGTCTGGTGCCTCTCAGGAGCCTGCAAGGTGCTGAGCACACCCAGCTGCCCTTGAAGCCCGGTGGGGCTGGTGTCACTCAACACCGCATCGCGGACCCTTAGACAGTGGCACAGCTCAGTTAATTAGCAGAAGAGAAGCTGGCTTGTTTTGCTGCCTGTACCAAGTCTCAGGAACTGATAGGGGGGCAAGGCAGGAACTTGGCAGCGTCTAGGAGGTGCTGGTGCAATTCCTTGGCTGGAGCTGAAATGACAACATCACAGTAACCTACTGCCCGTGCTCATCCTTCCAGGCAGGATCAAACTTGTCCCCAGGCAGGATCATTCATGTCACATCACACACCAGATTGGTAGGGATAGGTGAACAGAATCAGCTCAAATAGGAACTGAGCTGAACCCTAGTGGTATCTTCACCACAAACCCCAGGAATCTCTTCGCTGAAGCAAACCTAATCTTAAACCTATGTTCTTAAACCATGTGTTTTTCAGGGTAACAGGGGCGGCTCCAGGCACCAGCGCAGCAAGCACGTGCCTGGGGCGGCAAGCCAGGGGGGGGTGTCCTGCCAGTCGCTGTGGGGGTGGCAGTCAGGGAGCCTTTGGTGGCATGCCTGCGGGAAGTCCGTCGGTCCCACAGCTTCAGCGGTAATTCGGCAGCAGGGACACCAAAGGCACGGGACCGGAGGACCTCCCGCAGGCATGCCACCAAATCCACGTGACCAGTGGACTGCCCACAAGCATGCCGCTGAAAGCCACCTGACTGCTGTGCTTGGGGCAGCAAAAACCATAGAGCCGCCCCTGCAGAGTAATCAGTAGCAGGCCTCACATGCACCTCTTGATTATATATGTCAAGTGCACCCTGCCCAGAATAGTGTGTTCATTTCTGGTCACCTTCTTTCAGAGACAAATGATCAAAAGGACTAGATACACAAAAAGCCCTACAAGGTAGAAACTGAAAGGATTTGGACTGTTTAGAGTGGACACATAATAGGAGGTGCATAAAATAGGTAAATGAGGTGCCCCTCTTTACCCTTTTTCATCATAATACAACAACAAAAAAGGAGGGGACATTCAATGAAAATGACAGGAACTAAATTTATAACTAATACAAGCAAAGGGGTTAAATGTTTTTTGTTTGTTTTACATAATGCATAATTATCCTATGGAACTCATCCCTGTACCATCTCATGGCGACCAAGAGTTTAACTGGATTAATACAAATATAAGATCTTTCTCTAAATAATGAGACCATGCCCAGTTATAAGATAACATTATACTTATTTCTACAATAGCTATACACCCATATGTTTCAGAGCATAAGCCAATCACTATATGATGGGGTTAGAAAGAAACTTCCCTGAGGGCAGTTTTTTTCATAATTGTCCCCTAAGGAGTCCTACAACTTCCTTCTTCATCTGAAGCCTCTGCCACATCAGAGACAGGATACTGGACTAGATGGATTACTAGTCTGAAGCAGTATGGAAACTCCTTGGTTCTCATGCATAAAAGTTAATGGTACGACCCATGGAGATCACAAATATCTCTGAACACAGAGGGGTCTGAGCAACTTGGTCACCTCTCAATCTCCTACTTGTTTATGTGTGTGTGTGAACTTTAAAACCATTTTATATAGCAGTCTATGGGTTTCCACTGTTGTGAAGGAAAGGCAAAAGCCTTCACCAAGGTTTTGCAGTTCATGTCTATACTTTTACATCCTTGCATACCATTGTATTAGACTTTAGGACTAACATCTGTTCCCCATATTAGCCAAATCTGATTATAAATCTAGATCAGTGGTTCCCAAACTGGGGTTCACAAAATGTTACAGGGGGTTCTCCGGAAAAAATTCCCTAATGGCAGACAGAGCTGTTCCTAGGGACCCCGGCCTGGGGCCAGTAGTCCGGAGCCCCTGGACTTCCAAGAGCTAAGCAGATCAAAGCAAGCATATCTATCACACCGAGGAGATTTAAACTTCAAGACTCCTTATAAGAAATGGAAAGGGAGGTGGATATTTTTTGCTGTTTTTAAATTAAATAGGCAGCTAGTATTGTTTTTAAAATTATTATGAAGAACAAATTTAAGCTTTGTTGTAATGTGCGTTGTTTGCCTGGATTGCTCAAGACCTGAATGCTTGTGTAGGAGGAACTTGAGTTGGCTTCTTAAATACCTTCAAGCTGTTTCACATCTGATACTCCTTGATGAAACATAGGAGCCTTGTCTTATAACAGGCTTATTCAAAGTGATACAAGCTATGAAAGTGAGATCTTGGAAGAGTGTTGCCGTTTTCATAATGTAATAAAAATACTGTGATGATAAATAATAATTAATAATAGTGTGTAATAAGCATGTCATAAAAACAAATTTTATATTTCCAAGATCACTGCTTTTATAATTTATACGCAGGTAAAGGAGAAAATCTCTGGAAATATTCATTTTTAGGAGGGGGTTCACGAGACTTGACATTTTAGTGAAAGGGGTTCACAGGTTGTTAAAGTGTGGGAACCACTGATCTAGATGAAGAAACTGGAGAAAGAGGTTTCTGCAACTGAGGGACTGTGTTTAGGCTGCCCCTTTGAGCTCTGTAGATTCTTTTAGGCCCAGATCTTACAAAGTCTTCAGCATAGGTGTTACCTTTTATACATAGGTGGCGGATATAATAGACCAGGACTTAGCCTTCCCTAGCTCTGCCACCGACCCACGGTCGGACACCTGGGCTGCAGTGGCCCCACCCCTTCCCTGAGGCCCCTACTGGCTGTTGCCGCTGCCTGCCATGTCTCCTCCACTCCACACCCCGCCTGGAGGTCCCCGCTGCTCACTGCATCCCTCCTCCTCAGGAATGAGGGGAGTGAGGAGGGATGCGGAGAGCCAGCGGCAGGTAGGGGGAGCAAGGAGGCTCAGCTGGGCGCTGGCCCGGCCAGGGGGGGCCTTCGGGGGCAGGAGGGTCTGGCAGCTCAGCCTGGCATTGGGGCCGGCCCGGTGCTGGGGGTGGGCGGAGGCTTGGCCCAGCACTGATGGGGGGGGCTGGCAGCTGGGGCTGGCCCAGCACTCGGGGGGTAGGGCGGTAGCTCGGCCCAGCGCTGGCAGGGGAGCATGGCGACTTGGCTGGGGAGCCCTTAGGGGTGGGGGCTCAGCCTGGCGCTCTGGAATGGGGGGGACGGTAGGTCGGTGGGGCTGGCGGCTTGGCCTGGTGTGACTGGGGCAAGTGGGCTGGGGCTCCTCTGGTAGGGGGTGGGCCTCCCTCAGGGCTTCTGTTATGGGTGGGGATTTGGGGCTCCAATGTGTGTTGGTGGGTGGGGTCTTGGGCGGAAGGGGCATGGCTGGCAAGCTAGCCTCCCCAAAGCAGGCGTGCACCCGCTGCCCATGCCTATACCATGTATATCAAAGATGTATAGCCTTGCACTGAGGTTGAGACAGAAGTGGGAGGCAGACCTGCTGCAAGTCTCTGGATAAGAATAAAAGTTGTAAAAAAACAAGGGTCAGATTATGATAGGTGTCTAATATAGATCAGCTCCCAGGAAGAAGTGGATGAGGCTTTTTTTTTAAAAGCTAAAGAAATTGTCCAAAACATAGGACTTGGTGGTGATGGGAGACTTCAACTATTGGGAAAATAATGGAGCAGGGCACAGATTATCCAACAAGCTCTTGGAATACAGTGGAGACAACTTTTTATTACAGAAGGTGGAGAAAGTGACTAGGGGAGAGGCTATTCCGGATTTGATTCTGACAAAAAGAGAGGAACTAGTTGAGAATCTGAAGATGGAAGGCAGCTAGGGTGAAAGTGATCATGAAATGATCAAGTTAACGATTCTAAGGAATTGTAGGCGGGAAAACAGCAGAATAAAGACAATGGACATCAAGAATGCAGAGTTTAGCAAACAGAGAACTGGTAGGTAAGATCCCATGGGAAGCAAGTCTAAGGGGGAAAAAAAGAGTTCAAGAGAGTTGGCATTTAAAAAAAAATACAACACATTATTAAGGGCACAAGAGCAAACTAGACTAATGAAAAGATAGGACGTATGGTAAGAGGCCACACAGGCTTATCCAGGAGTTCTTCCATGAATCATACAAAAAGTGGAAACTAACTTAAATTACAAAGGATGAATATAAAACAAACAACATGAACAGGTAGGGACAAAATTAGAAAGGCCAAGGCACAAAGCGAGATTAAATTAGCAAGAGCTCTAAAAGGGTAACAAGAAAACATTTTACAAATACATGAGAAGCAAGATGATGATCAAGGTCAAGTAAGGCCCATTACTCAATGAAGGGGGAAAGACAATAACTGTAAACACAGCAACAGCTAAACTGTTAAATGTCTTTTTTGTTTCAGCTTTCACCTAAAAAGTTATGTTGTGGAAAACTGACCACACAATTGATTTTGATTAGACACCCTGAGGCTTTTTTATTGATTAATTAAACATGCATGCATGGGGGAGTTAGCCAAGGCAGCCGAACCCCCTCCCCCTCCTCCCGACGGATAGAATATGAGAGCTTATATAGGCTAAAACCACAAAATTACATATACAACAAGGAGTCTGGTGGCACCATAAAGACTAACAGATTTATTTGTTTTTAACAAATAAATCTGTTAGTCTTTAAGGTGCCACCAGACTCCTTGTTGATTTTGTAGATACAGACTAACACGGCTACCCCCTGATACTTAAAATTACATATACTTTTTTAAAATTTTACATTTATATAAGGGATGAAGCAAAGCAAGCTTTTTTTTTTTTTTTTAGTTGTGCCTTTACGGTTTGCTCTGCCATCTGGCAGCTATTAATTATAGACTGTTACAAACAGTTAGTTTTGCTTTTGTAGTTTTTGTTTACCCTTTTTTAATTTTTTTAAACCCCCCACCCCCTTTTATTCTTTCTTTAGGCCACACATACAGTTTACCTGACCATACATACAGTTTACTTGACCAAAGTTTGGCCAAAGTTTAGGCCTTAGGCCATTTTCCTCCACAATTTCCCTCCTTTGGCGCCATTTTTGGCCTAAACTTTTTACATTTATGAGCCCATTGTTTTTTTTATTATTTTTATTTTAACTTTTGTTAAAATTTTTATTAACAATTATTATGCCACTTGCTTTTTTGCACTGGGCCTAGCAAAAAAAATTACATGCACAGCAATGTTTTTTGCAACAGCAATAACAGAGGCGTAATTTTAAGCCAACCAACACCATTACAAGTGTTAGTTCATTTATAGTGACGATACGATGGGGTTTGTGCACAATTTTGGTTACCGCACACAACACATCGTGACTAGTACACAAAGAAGACAGTTTAAAGGCTGTTTGAAAGGCACCCTTTTTTCTTTGATATATATTTTTAAGGATATGAATTTGCCCTTGTAAATTAGAAATTTTTTGCACTTTTGGTAACAATGAAAGCAGATTTTGGAAACGGTTGGGTACCAGGGTTGTTTAGTGGAATGGCCAGGGCCATCAGGACATTTTTTTTTTAATGCCCATCTGTTTGCAATAGTGACACGCGCCATTACTGGGTCCCTGGGAAGGTGGATGGTGGGGACCTTGGTTTGGCCATTTTTTTTCCCCCCGCCATGGGTGGCTATTGCTGGGTTTTTGCATGTTTTGGAGCTACAGGGTTATTAACTTAGTTTTAATGAGGTGGTGATAGTGTTGAGTTTTATTTAAATTTTTATTTCTACTTTGTTTACAGGTGCTAATTTTGGCCCAATTTGCTTTTTTTGGGCAGACTGTGAGAAGTGCTTTTTACAGCCTGTTTTTAATTTTATTTATTGTGTTTTGTTTGTGGCCTGGGTTTTTTATGGGCCACTGGGCTGCCTGATAAAGGCGATTTAATGTTTTCCTAAGCAGGACTTTTCTTAGAAGTTGGTTTAAGTCTGCCCAGGTAGGGTTGTATTAGTGCATGACAGGTTTTTTTTTTTTTTTTTTTTGGAATTTAACAGTTTTTTTTTTTATTTTTGGAAAAAATTTTAATTAAATTATACAATTTTGTGGGAGACCAAGGTGCATGCACAAACACCAAGGTTTTCTGACCCGAAGCGCCCGGGAATTGGCGCATGGGGAACATTTCCTCAGTACAGGCAGACACTGTCTGAGGGGTACATGTAAGGGCTTTTGATACTTAAGGTGCTTAATATTTTTTGCCCTTGGGGCCTGTGGGGGCTGGACAACAGCTTTCTGCCCAGTTTTGTCTGGGCGAGGTGCTCCAGCAGCTGCTTGCATAGGCTGTGCTGGAGCAGCAAACTGCCTGCTTTTTAGAAACAGGTTTACAAGATTGTTAGGAGGTGCGGAGGGAATACTTTAAAGGGGCTTTGCCTTTTGAAGGGGTCTAGATGGGTAGAGGGGTATTTGCTGGCCAGCAGGGTTACGGGAAAGAGTTAATTTTTTTTTGTTTTCTTTTAGTTGGGTTTTAAGCTTTTTTTGGGAGTCCTTGGGACTCCTTACTTGAGAGTTATGGTGCCGTTTTAATGTTTTTTTACACCAATAAAAGTATGCATTAAACTGACCTTGTCCGACTTTGTTGGCAAGAAGTGCGCCTTTGAGGTGCACAATTTTGTTAAGGTCGAAGCTTCCTTTTAAAGAATATTGTAATTTTGGATTATTTTTGGTATACCAATTTTATTTTTTTAGAAACTTGCAAGTAAAAGGACTACAATTTAGGTACATGTACACTGCTGGTGTACCTTTTGGCGGGACGGTGATTCCTTTTGACTCACCGTCCCCATATTATATAGATAGTTTACACAAACAGACAGAGACAGACAAACACAAAACAGACCAGGGATGGTGATTCCACACCGCCCTCTGGCGAGACGGTGATTCCACACCGCCCTCCTTTTTTACAGCTTTCCCGGTGAGTTGAGGGTTATTTTAGATCCTCCGGCCCCCAGTATCCTGACTTTCCTGACGGGGTGGCGCTTCCGTTGAGCCCATCGCCCCAGGACCTGACACTTTTACACAGGTTTTTTACACAGGAAAGGCTTGTTTAGGTGCGTCCATGACTGCCTACACCCCCGTTTAGCAAAGAGTGTTGGCTAGTTTTAAAGAGAACAGCGCTGTTTACTCTGTTGCTTTTGGTGGGGCGTTTGGACCAGTCAGTGGCTCTTTAGACCGCCTTTTACCGGCAGAGGAGGGGAACCAGAGGGAAAGAGGGTGAGGAAACCAGACCGTATACAGACGGTAGAGGGCAGGGTTATACCGGTCACAGGGTTTGCATTCGAGACACCTCTGGTCATGAGCACCGAGACGGCAGAGGACTCGGAGCATTTTCCTGTGACCCTTACTCACACTGGTCTATTGACCTTCACTTTCACACTGGGACACAGAAACAGGTTTATTCATGACCTACCTAGCCACACCCACTGGCTCTTCCCGGGGAACCAGAACCAGAGACAGAAGGGCGTCAGGCGTGTCTGGCAGTAAAAAGTTCAGATTCAGCGTGCAACTTACCCAACCCTGAGCCTACAGGCAAATTCTCCACCAGAAACCCATGATAGAGATTTCCAAAGGTCTTTTACATTTTAGATGGGCCCTGGGTCTGGTGGGAGATTGCCCGCAGTCCTCCGGTCTAGGAGAGTCTTCTGTGGATCCCGGACCAGCCCCCAAATTGTTGTGGAAAATTGACCACATGATTGATTTTGATCAGACAGCCTGAGGCTCCTTTATTGATTAATTAAACATGCATGCATGGGGGAGTCAGCCAAGGCAGCCGAAACCCCCCCCCCCCCCGATGGATAAAATACGAGAGCTTATGTAGGATAAAACCACAAAGTTACCTATACTTTTTTAAAATTTTACATTTATGTAAGGGATGAAGCAAAGCAAGCTTTTTTCTGTTTTTCGTTGTTGTGCCTTTGCGGTTTGCTCTGCCACCTGGCAGCGATTAATTATAGACTGTTACAAACAGTTAGTTTTGCTTTTGTAGTTTTTGTTTACCTTTTTTTTTACCCCCCCCCCCTTTTTTTTTTTCTTTAGGCCACACATACAGTTTACCTGACCATACATACTGTTTACTTAACCAAAGTTTAGCCAAAGTTTAGGCCTTAGGCCATTTTCCTCCACAGTTATAAGTGATCAGATGACAAATATAGAGAACACCAGTGTAAATGAAATAGGATCAGAAGCTAAAATAGGAAAAGAACAAGTCAAAAATTACTTAGGCTGTGTCTACGCTAGAGAGTTTACAGCGGCACAACTGTACTAATGCAGCTGCGCTGCTGTAAGAACTCCTGTGTAGCCGCTCTATGCTGACAGGAAAGGGCTTGCCCATCGACATAATTAAACCACCCCCAATGAGCAGCGGTAGCTACATCTATGGGAGAGTGTCTCCTACTGACATAGGACTGTCAACACTGGTGCTTCTGTCAGTGTAACTTATGTCACTCAAGGGTGTGTTTTTTTTTCACATCCCAAGAAACATAATTTATATCAACAAGTTAGATGTCTGCAAATGTGGCAGAGCCTGATCAAATACATCCTAGAACACTTAAGGAACTGGCTGAAGAGATCTCTGAGCCATAAGCAATTATCTTTGCGAACTCATGGAGGACGGAAGAGATCCCAGAGGACTGGAAAAGGACAAATATAGTACCTATCTACGAAAAGGGGAATAAGGACAAATTATAGACCACCCAACTTCACTGCAGTACCTGGAAAGATAATGGGGCAAATAATCAAACAATCCATTTCTAAGCACCTAGAAAAAAATAAGGTAATAAGTGAGAGTCAACATAGATTTGTCAAGAACTAATCACATCAGACCAATCTTATTCTTCTTTGATAGGGTAACAAGCCTTGTGGATCGGGAGAAGCAGTAGATGTGATATATCTCAACTTTAGTGAGACTTTTGATACTGTCTTACATGACCTTCTCTCAAACAAACTAGACAAATACTGCCTAGACAAACCTACTATAAGGTGGGTGCATAACTGGCTAGAAAATAGTACTCTAAGAGTAGCTATCAATGGTTCACAGTTGAATGGAAAGGGCATATCGAGTGGGGACCCACAAGGATCTGTCCTAGGTTCGCTTCTATTCAATATCTTCATAAATGATTTACGTAACAGCATAGAGAATACACTTTTAAAGTTTGTGGATGATACCAAGCTGGGAGGGGTAGCAAGCACTTTGGAGGACAGAATTAGAATTCAGAATGATCTTGACAAACTGGAGAAATGGTCTGAAATAAATAGGATGACATTCAATAAGGATAAATCCAAAAGTAATACACTTAGGAAAGAATAACCAATTGCACAAATGCAAAATGGGAAATGACTGCCTAGGAAGGAGTATGGCAGAAAAAGATTTGGGTTATCATGCATCACAAACTAAAGAGGAGTTGAGAACACAAAACTGTTGCAAAAAAGTGAACACAATTCCGAGATATATTAGCAGGAGTGTTGTAAGCAAGAAACAAGAAGTAATTCTTTTACTCAGCACCGATAAGTCCTCAACTGGAGTATTGTGTCCATTTCTGGGCTCCACACTTCAGGAAAGAGGTGGACAAATTGAAGAAAGTCCTGAGGAGAGCAACAAAAATGATTAAAGGTCTAGAAAAAAATGACCCTTAAAAAATGGGTTTGTTTAGTATGGAGATGAGAAGACTGAAGGAGGACATGATAATAGTCTTAAAATACATAAAAGGTTGTTATAAAGAGAAAGATGATAAATTGTACTGAACTACTGAGATCAGGACAAGAAGTAATGGGCTTAAATTACAGCAAGAGCAATTTAGGTTAGACATTAGGAAAAACTTCCTAACCATAAGGGTAGTTAAGCACTGCAAAAAATTACCTAGAGAGGTGGTGGAATGTCTGTCATTGGAGGTTTTTAAGAACAGGTTAGAAAAACACCTGTCAGGAATGGTCTAGATAATACTTAATCCTGCCTCAGTCCAGGGGACTGGACTAGATGACCTACTGACATCCCTTCCAGTTCTACATTTCTATGATTCTATAAGCATAACTTTTTATGATCATTGGGTACATTGACTTTGTGCTTAAGTCTTTGCAGGATCAGAGACTTAGGTCCAATTCAGCTCCCACTGAAATCAATGGAAGTCTTACCATTGACTTTAATAGGGAATTAATTGGGCAGGATAAGTTGTGAACACTAAGTAGGTTTTCTAATAGCCCCTTATTTGTGTTCTACTGGTAACTGTTGGTTTTCTTGCAAAACTCCTATACTCTTTCATATCTTCAAGGGAGGGGTTAAATTACATTCTATGGGCCACAAACTGGCCCATTGTTGCTTGTGCTAACTATCCAGAGACACTGGGGTATTGTCCAGAAAAACTACACTTCCTGAGAAGTGAAGGGTGAACTAGCTGGTTTTTTGAAACCTCCAAGGAAATCCTGAATTGAATAACAACAATCCCTGCCTCTCTCCTTCCTCTTCTTCTAATAAACAAATTGTCACAAGAGCTCTGGGAGACATAAGAAAATTCAGATAAGTTCCAACAGGGGACCAAATATGATTCTCTTTTATAAGGTTTTGTCACAAAAAAGCAGAAATAAAATATTAATTCAAAGAAAAGAATTACTTAGTACACAACATGCATCCTTTGCACACTGAAGTCAGTTGCAAAACTCCTACTGAATTCAGTGTCACAATATCTGGAAAATATCTCATGCATACAGTCGTGGTACCCTTTTATAGGACCACATTTAAAAAATAGAGCAGTGTAAAAACACACAGGGTCAAACTGACTTCACTTTACACCAAGAATGACCTTGACCCATGATGTCTCCATGAGTGCCTGCTGGAAATCAATAGCGATGCTACACAAGCAAAATGGAGGAGAAGAGGGGAAAAAGTTCATAAAGAGGAGTCTCAGACAACAATAACTAAAGATTCACTGAGTGAGCCAAGGCCAGCATACATTATATAAAGGATGAAATAAGCCTGAGAAGATAGCAATGTAATTCAGGGTCATAAAGCCAAACCTTTGCAGGTCCAGATCAGGAACTGTTAAGATGTTATATAGCACTGCAACATTATTAAATACGAGGAGGGCAGAGTACAAATGCAGTACACAAATAGTTTGTGGTCTCTTCCACCAGTCTATCTGCATTTGATTCTAGGATATTATTAATAATGTATTATGTGTATTATAGTAGCACCCAATCAGGATTAGGGGCTGCAGACTGTATATACATAAGACACTGTTTGCCCTAGAATTATTTTTAACTAGAAGACCAACAGAAGAGAAACAAATCACTGAACTGAAAGAATTACTGTACAGTACATATTACACCTTCGTCACACAAACAAAATCCCACACAGATGACAGAAAGGAAGTAGGAGTATGCAGTAGGAACTCACCTTACTGAAGCAGCAGAGGTTATCTCACATCTCACCTTTCAGATGCCAGTAGAACTGACTGAAGCAGTGTGTAGAAATACAAATACATGGAGATAATTTTATTGCTGCACTTGGCTGCTGATGTTGCTGTTAATAGAGACTCATATGCCACCTGCTGGAAGAAATCTCTCTCACACTCAATTTTGAAGAAAATGGGGCAGATTTTCATCTTGTGAAATCCTTGATGTCAAAGGAGCTGATGATTTACCTCAATTTATATTGATTTACACCAGCTGAGAATCTGACACATTGTTGGATTTGACCCCGGAAGTCATTGTCATTTTACTGCATGCTCTTGATCTGCAAAGAATCCAAAACATAGGAGGAGAATATAACCGGACTTTGACAAAAATGCCAGAAGAAAGCCTAGCTGGGGGATTGAGGATGACGACGATAGGGCATCTTTTAAAAAAGTAACACTGGGCCAGCTCCTCTGCTAGTGTAATTTGGAGTAGTGCTATTGTAATTAGTTGACTGATTAAAGCAGCCGAGGATCTGGCCCATGACCTGAATTATCTTTTCAATTCCTGTCCTCCCGTGTCACCTCCCCCTCCACACCTGCATATGGGAGTAGACATGACTGAGTGAGGCACTAACCTGGGCATTTGTATACTCTCGTGCTACAGAGAAATACAACAACTTGCTCACATAGTCTCCATTTCCTCTGTTACTTTATCTAGGCTAGCAGAGAAACTCCTTTTGTTTACCCTGTTGGAGTCCAATTGACTTCCTTGAAAAAAGTGGTTACTCACCTTCCCGTAACAGTTGTTCTTTGAGATATGTTGCTCATATCCATTCCAGTTAGGTGTGTGTGCGCCGCATGCACAGTTCGCCGGAAGGTTTTTGCCCTAGCAGCACCCGTCAGGTCAGCTCTGGAGCCCCCTGGAGTCACGCCTTCCAGGCACCACATATAGGGCCCTGCTGACCCACCACCTCTCTGGTTCCTTCTTGCCAGATACTCCAACAGAGGGAAGGCGGGTGGGTTTGGAATGGTTATGAGCAACACATCTCAAAGAACAACAGTTACGAGAAGGTAAGTAACTGTTTTTTCTTCTTCGAGTGCTTGCTCATATCGATTCCAATTAGGTGACTCCCAAGCCTTAGGAGATGGGGTCGGAGTTTATGGAATCACTGATTGAAGCACAGCCCTGCCGAACACTGCATCATCCCTGGCGTGCTGGGTGATGGTGTAATGTGAAATGAAGGTGTGGACCGAAGACCACGTAGCCGCTCTGCATATCTCCTGGATCAGTACCTGGGCCAGGAAGGCCACCAAAGACGCCTGAGCTCCGGTGGAGTGTGCAGTCAGAGCAAGGGGAGGGACCTTAGTGAGGTCGTAATAAACCCGGATACAGGATGTGATCCACAATCAGGGCCGGCTCTAGGCACCAGCAAAGCAAGCAGTTGCTTGGGGCGGCAGATTTGCAAGGGGCGCAAGAATCCAGCATGGGAGCTAAGAACCAACAGGGGCCCCTGGGAGCTGTAGTTCCTTGGTTAGCTCCCTGCCTATAGACCCTGCCCTGGAGCAGGGAAAGAACTACATTTCCCAGCATTCCCTTGGCCACTAGCAACAGGAAGGGTTGTGGGAAAGGCCTATGGAACTGAAATCTGCAGTTTGATGTGAATGGTAGGAACAGAGCCAGCTCTAGGTTTTTTGCCACCCCCCCCCCCCGCCCACACCCCCTACTGCCCCAGCCCTGAGCTCTTCCCTCCCACACATACCCCCTGCTGCCCCAGCTCTGGCTCCCACCTGCACTCCCCTGCTGCCCCAGCCCTGGGCTCTCCCCCCACTTGCAACTCCTGCTGCCCTAGCCCTGGGCTCTTTCCCCCGCATCCCAGCCGCCCCAGCTCTGGCCCCCATCCGCACCTCCTGCCACCCCAGCCCTGGGCTCTCCCCCGCCCCACACCCCCTGCAGCCCCAGCTCTGGCCCCCACCTGCACTCCTCTGCTCCCCGAGCCCTGAGCTCTTCCCCCCCACCCGCACCTTCTGCCACCCCAGCTCTGGGCTTTTCCCCAAAGAAGGAATTGGAGGGACTAAATGGACGGTGCACCTCTCTATCTGAAGCCTAGCAAGGGAGGTATGTAGATCCCACTAGAATTTAAAATGAAAAGTAAGGGAGGGGAGGCCCTGGACCTGGGCAGCTTTTAGATACAGCACCAGGCACTTAGGAGGATTTCCACTTCTGAGCCATGGAAGCAGAAATTGACTTTTCCTCTCCAGATATAGCTAATATTCAGAAAGGGAATCTAGCACCTGCCTTCCACATTTGAACACCCTCAAAATTCAGGAGTGGCTCAAGCTCAATTTGGGCAGCTGTTATTTCATTTCTCCCAAATCAAATGTACTGATCCACTGTAACTTGCTGTAGAAAAAGTAGAATAAATTGAGCAAGAAATGCTTCCCAGTGGTTATTAGGACTGGAATTGCTATTTTCAACAGCCATTGCTTTTTTTGTTGTTGTAAGTTTTAGTTTTATTTGTTTAAAAGAAAGACCGTGATAGTGCATTCCCCATAGAAACAAAGAATGGAACAAAAGAATAATAAAGGCACCTCAACTTTTCCCCATTTATGTAGGGCAGTCTTATAATGTGTATCCAGATATCCTCCAGTCACACAAGCTGAAAATTGTTCCACTTTACTGCAGTTCTGTAACCATATGGGAACCAATCCTGTCTGTGCTCTGTGCACACCCAAAATTCCTGCTGAATGACCCGCCCTGGGAGCGAGTTACCAGTGACCAAGGGCTGGGGCAGCAGGAGGGTGCAGTTGGGAGGGGGAGAGCCCAGGGCTGGGGTGGGGAGCAGCAAAAAAATTTTTTGCTTGGGGCAGCAAAAAACCTAGAGCCGGCCCTGTCCACAATGATATCCTTTGCGTGGACACTGGGAGGCCTTTCATCCTGTCCACCACAGCAAAAAACAGCTGGTTCGACTTATGGAATGGCTTAGTTCGTTCAATATAAAAACTCAATGCACGCCACACATCCAGGAAATGGAGCCTCTGCCCATGGCTATTGGCATGGGTTTCAGGAAAAAGACCAGAAGGAATATGTCTTGATTGGTGTGGAAACTAAAACACCTTCAGGAGGAACGCCAGATGGGGTCGCAGTTGCACCTTATCTTTGTAGAAAATGGTATATGGAGGGTCGGATGTGAGAGCCTTGAGCATGGACGCCCTTCTGGCTGATGTTATTGCAATCAAAAAGGCCACCTTGTAGGAAAGGTAGAGGAGTGAGCACGTAGTTTGGGGCTCGAACAGGAGCCCCATCAGCCTTGAGAGTACCAAGTTAAGGTCCCAAGCAGGGGTGGGTTGGCGAATAGGAGGATATAATCTGTCTAACTGCTTGAGGAAGCGCCACACCATTTTGTTAGTGAAGATGGTGTCTCCATGCTCTCCTGGGTGAAAAGCTGAGATGACAGCCAGGTGAACCTTTATTGAGGAGTGAGACAAGCCCTGCTGTTTCAACTTTAGGAGGTAGTCCAAGATAAAGGGGATCGACAATTGTGTTTGAGGGATATGACTCGGCAAGCACCAAATCGTTAATCTCTTCCACTTGGCTAGGTAAGTCACTCTGGTTGAAGGCTTTCTGCTACCCAGTAGAACCTCCCTAACGGGGTCTGAGCATGTAAGCTCTAGCGGGTTCAACCACGCAGCTTCCAAGCCGTGAGGTGGAGAGACTCAAGATTGGGGTGTTGAAGCCTTCCATGATGTTGCAAGATTAGGTCCGGAACTAGCAGTAGTGTGATTGGAGTGTCCACCGATAGCTGCAGTAGGGTGGTGTACCAATGCTGACATGGCCAGGCCGGTACCACCAAGATCACCGAGGTTCCGTTGCTCCGGATTTTGAGGAGGACCTTGTGAATCGGTGGTATGGGAGGGAACACATAGAACAGGCAGTCCTTCCATGGAAGGAGAAATGCGTCCGCCAACTAATCTGGGCTGTGGTTTAGGAAGGGGCAGAACAGAAGGTTACTCACCTTGCAGTAACTGAGGTTCTTCCAGATGTGTGTCCCTGTGGGTGCTCCACTGCAGGTGACAGTATGTCCCGGCACCGTTCATCAGAGATCTTCGGTAGCAGTGCCTGGTCGGGACGCACGCACTCAGCTGCTGTCTCGCACCATCGTTAGGGTCTGCCTGAGCACCCCCGTCCCACACACTCCTCAGTTTCTTCTCTACCATAGAGATGTCAGAGTAGTACTCCAAAGTAGAGGGGAGGAGGATGGGTAGTGGAGCACCCACAGGGACACACATCTCGGAAAACCTCAGTTACTGCAAGGTGAGTAACCTTCTCTTCTTCTTCTTTGAGTGCTGTCCCTGTGGGTGCTCCACTCCCGGTGAATCAGTACCCATTATGGTTGGTGTTGGAGTTGGAGTTTGGAGTTGCGGCAGTGGCCACTGTAGCGAGTACTGTGTGGCCTACTATGGTGTCTGCTGTGGTATCCTGTGTGATAGCATAGTGTTTGGCGAATGTGTGGTCAGATGTCCACGTGGCCATCTTGCAGATGTCAGTAATAAGTACACTATGGAGGAAGGCAACGGATGTTGAAATCGCTTGAGTAGAATGAGTTCTGATGCCCTCGGGTGGTTGAGCATTCTGAATCTGGTAACAGGATCTGATGCAGTCAGAGAGCCACTTGGAGAGTCATTGCTTAGAGATAGCCGGACCCTTCGTTCTCTTGATAGTGGAGACAAATAGCCTAGAGGATTTACGAAATGGCTTAGTCCTGTCTAGATAAAATGCGATTGCCCATCTGATGTTGAGGGTATGTAATTTCGCTTCCTGTGGAGTCTTATGAGGTTTGGAATAGAATGCAGGAAAGTATATTGGCTGGTTAAGATGGAAGGTAGATACCACCTTGGGGAGAAATTAGGGTGGGGTCGTAAGGAACATAGTCTTTAGAGAAGGTCGCGTAGGGAGGGTAGGCCATCAGGGTGCTTATTTCCCCTACTCATCTCACTGACGTTATGGCAACCAAGAAAGCTACTTTCATAGACAGGTGGAGCAGGGATAAGGTAGCTAAGGGCTCGAAGAGAGGTTTGATAAGATCTCGGAGGACTAGGTTGAGATTCCAGGCGGCCACTGGTGGATGAATCTCAGGGAACAGATTTTGTAGGCCTGGGAGGAAGCGCTTTATTGTGGGGTTGGCAAAAAGTGAATATCCGTCCAGTAAATCATGGAAGGTGGTGAGAGCCCCAAGGAGTACTCTGAGGAGCTGAGTGAGAACCCATCCTGTTTTAGTTTCAAAAGGTAGTCCAGGATGTCAGGGAGGGTTATGGTGTGGGGCATTAAGCGTCTATGGGAGCACCATGCAGAGAAGCATGTTGTGACACCCGGGCAAGTAGGAAGCGGTGAGTTCTATGTGATGTTGTATGCACCAATTCTATAATCGGATGGCTTCTGTGCATAGGGAGTAGGATTGTGCTCCCCCCTGCCTGTTGATGTAAAACATACATGCTATATTGTCCTTCAGGATCCGAATGGATTTGTTCCTTATAATGGAGAGAAAGTGAAGGCAGGCGTATCTGACTGCTCTGAGCTCTAGGAGATTTATGTGCAGACATGTCTCCAACAGGGACCAGCGGCCCTGTGCTGCATGTTCCCCAACTGATCAGGGAAGCATTCGTGGTGAGCACGAGTACTGGGGAGCGTTGATGGAAGGGAACGCTCTGGTTTTGTCCACCAAGGTAGGGAGGACAATACATTCGCTGGAGGAGTTAGTGTTATGCAGAAACTGTGTCTGCTGGGTTTGGAGTTGGAGTTGAGCCAACCCTGAAGACATCTCATGTGCAGCCTGGGATACTTGACCACGAAGGTGGTGGCTGCCATGTGGCCGAGAACCTGTAGGCAAGTTCTTGCCTGTATTCTGGGGCGAATGGACAGCGTGCATATGAGATGTGTAATAGCAAGGAATCTGTTGTGTGGGAACGAGGCTCTGGTTCGAAATGAGTCCAGGTGAGCTCTGATGCACTTGATCTGCTGTGTGGGTGTCAGGGTGGATTTTTGGAAGTTTATTTGCAGACTTAGACCGCAGCATAGGTTCCCTGCAGAAGTTACATTTCTTAAATCCTGGGGACCCTGGCATTATTGAACTAGGAATGCCTTGGGAGGGTGTCTCAACGGGAGACGAACCCGAGGAAAAAAGTTTGTTTTGTTTTAAATAGGTAAGTATTCTAAGGGAAGGGAAATAACTGGGATATTTCTAATCTCTATGTCTTTGTACTTATTTCCTTCAGTGGCCAAGGAAGAGGTTCAGCACTGTCCCGAGTCCCGTCTTCAGCCGAGCATGGTTGAGAAGGAATGCGGGGGAGGGAGAGGAGCGAGGCGGGCGGAACACGCACGCTCAGGCAGACCCTAATGATGCCGCGAAACAGCAGCTGAGCCTGTGCATCCCGACCAGGCACTGCTACCGAAGATCTTCAATCAACGGCACAGACACACACCGTCACCTGGAGTGGAGCACCCACAGGGACAGCACTCAAAGAAGAACTGTAGGCAGTTCCTGTTAGCCCTCATGGTGAACAGATCGATCTGGGGAACTCCTCACCGCTGGAAGATTATTGTTTATCACATCCGGGCAGATAGACCACTCGTGGTTATGGAAAGAGCTGCTGAAGTGGTCTGCTAGTACCTTCTGCGACCCTGGAACATAGGACGCTTCCAAAAGTATGGAGTGTGCTATGCAGAACTCCCAGAAGTTGAGGGCTTCCTGACACAGAGGAGAGGAGCGTGCTCCCCCCGTCTGTGGATATAAAACATTGCTGTTGTATTGTCTGTCAGGACCGATATGCACTTGCCCTCCAGGAGAGGCCAAAAGGCCTGACATGCCAGCCGGACCATTAGCAGCAACTTTAGTCTGTGATCCCTCTCCTTCTTCGTGCGGAGGTAAAAACTCCTACAGATCTTGCATCTGTCTGCTTGATGGGACTCCCCCAAGCACTTTAGAGAAACCAAGCCCTGTGTCCGAGGTATGCCCCAGGCCTGGGAGAGGGACAGGGAAGCAGGGGAGGGAAACACTCCACAGGTACCCAAAGTCCACTTGTCTAACTAAAACAATTTTTAAAAAACTATCTTTAACTAAGCAACAGAGGGTCCTGTGGCACCTTTGAGACTAACAGAAGTACTGGGAGCATAAGCTTTCGTGGGTAAGAACCTCACTTCTTCAGATGCAAGTAATGGAAATCTCCAGAGGCAGGTATATATCAGTGTGGAGTTAACGAGGTTAGTTCAATCAGGGAGGGTGAGGTGCTAGCAGTTGAAGTGTGAACACCAAGGGAGGAGAAACTGTTTCTGTAGTTGGATAGCCATTCACAGTCTTTCTGGCCACACAATAGCAGATGTTAAGGTAGCCATCTTACAGCAAAAAAACTTCAGGACCAGACTCCAAAGAGAAACTGCTGAGCTCCAGTTCATTTGCAAATTTGACACCATCAGATCAGGATTAAACAAAGACTGTGAATGGCTATCCAACTACAGAAACAGTTTCTCCTCCCTTGGTGTTCACACCTCAACTGCTAGCAGAGCACCTCACCCTCCCTGATTGAACTAACCTCGTTAACTCCACACTGATATATACCTGCCTCTGGAGATTTCCATTACTTGCATCTGAACAAGTGAGGTTCTTACCCACGAAAGCTTATGCTCCCAGTACTTCTGTTAGTCTCAAAGGTGCCACAGGACCCTCTGTTGCTTTTTACAGATTCAGACTAACATGGCTACCCCTCTGATACTATCAGTAACTATTTACAGAAAATATGCTAAAGGATCGCTCGTTGAAAACGAGAAACGAAATGTTCCAACGACCGCCACTGACAGTAATAAGGAACTGGAGAGGCAGTGGGTCGGCAGGGCCCTCTATGCAGAGCCATGAAGATGCGACTCCAGGGGGCTCCAGAGCTGACCCAACAGGTGCTGCTAGGGGAAAAAACCTTCCCACAAACTGTGCACACGGCGCGCACACACCTAATTGGAATTGATATGAGCAAGCACTTGAAGAACAACTCTGGCAATTGACACCAGCTCAAGATCTGGCCCTAAGTGCCTCAATTACCTTGGACATTTATTTTATTTCATTGCACTGTAGTTGACACCAGTCAGAAAGGGCAAAAACAAAACAGCAAGTTAGGCTCTTTAATGCTCGGTACTTGGACATATGCTTGCTCATACAGAGGAAGAAAAACACACTACCTATGGATTTTCCATTGTATGTTTCATTGATTGCTAGAATAATTTTGTGTAGACCATTATCATATCAGTAAAGTCTCACCTTCCATGCAGACTGGCACAGTGATGCTATAGGAGTCCTTTGGGTTCTGGAAAGGCAACCAAAGTTAAGTGTGAGAGGCATAATGTTGCTAGAACCAATTCTGCTGTTTCAATGATGGATGACAATGGGGAACTGTCCAGCAAAACACCTCCTGAAGAGCAACATGCACTCAGGTGCAATCTCAGGGTATGGTTACACTTGCAGCTGCACAGTGCTGCGAGTTAAACCTGTATTCGTACAGCTGAGTAGGGAAAGCGCTGCAGTCTGTCCACACTGACAGCTGCCAGCGCACTGTCGTGGCCACATTTGCAGCGGCACTGGGAGCAGTGCATTATGGGCAGCTATCCCAGCGTTCAAGTGGCTGCAATGTGCTTTTCAAAAGGGGTGGGGTGGGGTGGAGTGTGACAGGGAGCGTGGGGGGAGACAGTGGACTTTTGGAGTGCCGACACTGTGTCAGCACCCTGCCTTGCAAGTTCCGACCCCCCTCCCTCTTCCACCCCTCTCTCACTCACTGAAAGCAAACAGCAGCTGTTTGTTTTTTTCTCACAGACCAGCTAAGCAGCCGCTGGCAGAAACGGACCCCCTCCTCCCCCCTCGCGCCTCCTCTCTCTTCAAGCAAACATTAGCTGTGGGCGTTCCAAAGGGAGCCCCCCTGCCTGCCTCTACTCATTCAAAGCAAACAGTAGCTGTGTTTGTTTTTTTGATAAGCAGCTCTCGGAGCCTCGGGAGTTCACAACAAAACAAGGAGAGGAAGCTTCCCTTAAAAGGATTATGGGGAGTTTCTGGAGGTCAATCACTGTGTAATAAGGTTACTCCCCATTTACACTGGAGCACCAGCATCTCAGCCACTCTGCACCAGCTGTTAATCCTCTCGGGGAGGTGGACTACCTGCAGCGTTGTAGCCACGGAGATACAGCACTGTACGTGCCTTGCCAGTGTGGACGGGGAATGAGTTACAGCGCTGTGGGCGGCTTTATTGTGCTAGAACTCTCAAGTGTAGCCAAGGCCTCAGTATGAGAAAGTCTAGGCATTACTGAACATCACCAAAGAACCACTGCCTTTTCTCCCCTCCCTCCACTGAAATAACACTGGGCCCAGTCCTCGGCTGGTATAAACAGGCATAACTCCTTTGAAGAGATTGGACTCTGCATGGGAAAAGCTGCCCGCCTGCATGGAATTGATTGGTGGATTAGGGTTATAGGTAATAAAAGAGATGCATCCTTGTGGGACGTACTAAGGCTCCAGTCCTGCAGCCAGATCAATATGGGCAAGCCCCTGTACCTACAACAAACTACCCCCAGGGATCCATGACAGAATCAGAACCTCAATGCGGTGTACTCTTTGTATTGATTGTTTTCTTTCTATTTAAAAGTCATGCCCATAGATCAATTTCTGGGCTCATTTGCAATAAACCGATAAAAAACCACCACTATGATGGACCGGCTAAGCCATTCTAAATAATATGGACAGCCCAACTCCCACTGCACAGAGGCAGCTTGGGTGTGGTTGCCGGGTCCATCTTCCTCTTGCCATTGCGTCCTTCTCTTGCCAGCTTGCTATTCTGCAGCTAAGGAGAAGCTGAGAAGCAGTCTCATTCTTCAGCTGTTCCCTAGAGCCTTAGTTCTACAAGAAGCAGGCTATCTGGGTAATAGTCAATAACAATAGTATGAAGCAAAGGACAATCAAATATTTACTTGTCTGGGGCTCTCTCAGACATGGCAAGCAAGGTATGTGCTTTCCACAAGAGATTAATCATTGTACACACTTTAAAATATGCAGAAGCTCATTAATATGAAGTAATAATGTGCCAAATTCTGATACCAACACAAACACCCTGCATCTGATTACAGGGAAAAAAAGCATTACATCCCTGTTCCATAACTGGTGTTCAAGATGTTAGGGTTAAGAAATGTATTTTGTTCTTTGAAAGCCATTGTGTAATCCTCTCCCTTGGGGGAATGCTTAACTGGCAACAATGTTAACAGCTTCCTTCAGGAATCTTTGACACTTTGCATTCAAGACACCAAGGGGGTTGTCTTTGAGTAGTGCTCAGTGGCCGCTAGCTGGCACCAGCTAGCCAAGCTCTGTAACTGGAGCTCAGCTGGACCTTAAATGGAGTGGGAAACGTGAAAGGGTGCATGGGTGTTTTTCTACTTTTCATTATAGACCTCTTGGATCCAAACAAAATCCTGAATCTGTTTGCAACCACTTAACTTTGGAAAGTGCTGCATGTGACAGGCTGACAATTTCCTGTAACATGCCGAATGAACTTTGTTGAATTAAGTTACACCTTATTAATACCACAGGCAGGGAAGGAGTTAGTTACTGGCAAAGGGACCCAGGTAGAGAGCGCATCTTGCCAGTTAGAGTGTTTGCCTCTGGGCTAATTGGGGCAAACACTTAAGCAGGAAGAGGCAACAGGCCATCTGGCTTCCTCAGTCTGAGGAAACGCCAAAGCCTAGAAAGGTGTAGAAGCTGTTGGTAATCTTAGAGACTAACAAATTTATTAGTATTATATGTATTCACCAGGGAATTGGGGAAGGTCTCTCAATATGAATACATATTTAAATCTTAGAGACTAACAAATTTATTAGAGCATAAGCTCCGAAGAAGTGGGCTGTAGTCCATGAAAGCTTATGCTCTAATAAATTTGTTAGTCTCTAAGGTGCCACAAGTACTCCTGTTCTTTTTGCGGATACAGACTAACACGGCTGCTACTCTGAAACCTGTTGGTAATCTTGTTATCAAAGCACCTTGGAAGGAGTGAGAAGGCTTGAGGAGACACCTTGGGGGGTGGAGAAGCTTGTTTTCTTTGTGACTTCCTGATTTATTTGGCCTTCTGCTACACATTCCCTGTCTCACACAGACCATATACACTCTAACCCTTCTTGGCCACAAGGGAAGCCTCAAAGAAAAATCTCCAGCCTGGGGCCCCATAAAATAAGTTAGAAGACATTGTTAAACTCTTGCTGACACCTATGACTTCCTTCATTCCTGAAGTTGTAGTGACATCTAGTGTTAACATTCCCCCCACACCTTTGTTAAACTCTCTTGATCCCCCCATCTTCGCCTCATTTTGGAGAAAAGCCTCATAAGATGGAAATTCAAACTATGTCTAAATGCACTGGCAGGATACTAAGGTAGATTTGTTATAAATAGAGCTGATGTTAGAAGCTAGTATTTCCAGGATTCAACAAAACTTTCCACCTCAGGAGGTGACTGATATTCCTCCTTTTAGCAGAGATAAATACCGGGGTCACATTTTCTTCAGTGACTTCTTCCACACACGGCAACAATTTGTCTGGATGTTTGTAACTAATTGGACTAGTAGATCAGAGATTAAAATGTGTTCTTGGATGGATGACCACCGTGACATTGTATTCTACATGTTTACAGAAATATGCTTATAAGTGTAAATATAACAACCGGAATATGCTTTATTCCAGATATGCCATGTGACATATCTTTGCAAAGGTTATGATCTACTGAATATATTCATCCTATTTGTATGCATGTATCATTTTTATATCTAAAGTTATGAGCGCTGGCTCTATGCTTGTATTTGAAGTGTTTGCTACAGGAAACACATAAAGGGAGGTTTGGCCAACATACTGTGAAGAAACTATTCAAGTAATGGGGAGTACTTAACTAACACTGGACTTTGGGAGACGCCAATCCACATCTGAGCTTTCCTGGGAACGTTCAAACTAAAGTGTAAATAATGGTGTCGGCCTGCAAAAAACTGAATAATTCATGGACTTGCCCAGGTGGCTACAAACTCCATCTTGTTGCTGTGATTTTGCACAGAAGAACAAAGGGGTTTCCGCCCACAAGAGAGAGAATATAAAAGGCCCTGGTAGCCTCTCCATTTTGGTCTTCAGCTGGCTCAAGAGATGGCCTCTCCACCCCAAAGAGGTGCCTGAAAAAAAATGGAACAAAGGACTAACTACAGGGGTGTGAGTGATTGCTGGACCCACGCCATAAACTACAATGTTGGTATGAAAAGGATTGTACCTGAGATAACATCTAGGGTGAGAAGCTAGTATTTGTAACTAGATCCTTAATGTATTAGGCTTAGACTTGCGTGTTTTGTTTTATTTTGCTTGGTAACTTAATTTGTTCTGTCTGTTATTACTTGAGACCACTTAAATCCTACTTTTTATACTTAATAAAATCACTTTTGTTTATTAACCCAGAGTAAGTGATTAATAACTGGGGGGACCAAAAGCTGTCTCTCTCTATCAGTGTTATAGAGGGTGGACAATTTATGAGTTTACCCTGTATATATTTATACAGAGTAAAATGGATTTATTTGGGGTTTGGATCCCACTGGGAGCTGGGTGTCTGGGCGCTGGAGACAGGAACACTTCTTAAGCTGTTTTCAGTTAAGTCTACAGGTTTGAGGGTGTGGTTCAGACCCTGGGTCTGTGTTGCAGCAGGCTTGCGCGTCTGGCTCAACAAGGGAGGGTTCTGGAGGCCCAAACTGGCAGAGAAAACGGGCTCAGAAGCAGCACATCAGGTGACAGTCCCAAGGGGGTCTCTGTGACCGAACCTGTCACAAGCACTTACTGGAAAGTGCAGCACCTCCCCCAAAGGTGTCCAAATGCAATTGTTTCAATTATCACCCACAAAAGAGGACAGCTGTGGTGAACACTCTCTTTTCCTTTATAATGTTCACAAAATTACAGGACCTACAGGAATGGGTGATACTGGCTTACTCTACACCCGTTAGTTTGTAAATGGAAGCATAAGCCTTTAATTCTCTTTTGAGCTACCAAAATGATAAATGAAGTTAGAAAAAACAAGGAAGGGGAATTGTGTCTATGGTGATTGGGAAAAAAAAGGGGGGGAGGGAGCATGAAACCTCCTCCCTTCTAATTCCCATCCAAAATAGTCCAGCTTAATGATTTTGTCATCTACCACCTGTAGTTTGTTTGGCAGGCTATGTGAATGGAATCTGAGGTCCCATGCCAATTTCTAGTGGACAGCTATCTGCACCATGAAAACGACCAACAAAATTGGTATGCTTGATTGTTGTCTCAATAGAAAAGGACAGGCAGTGAAAGAGAAGGTAGACTGAAGAACACTCAGACAAATCAGCAGGAATCTGAGCTATATCTGTTTGGTGTTGAGGGTTTGGTTTCCACTGCAGCATCTTTGCCTATGTATTCAGCTCCTTCCATGACAGCTCAAATTCACTGTAAGAGTCACTTGCTCACTTGAAAAACTATCAGGGAGATCTGAAGCCTGTTGCTTCTGCTACTGAACCCTAATGAGCTATATTGTTACACTACATATTCTAGCCAACATTCTAAGATCTAAAGTGTGTCCAAAACACAATTCATGCACCAGACAAACAGTTTTCATGTCTGTCACCATCTAGGCACACTACAAGTGGATGTTCTTCAAAGGTTAATTACAACACAGGCTTAGTAGCATTTTCTAAATCATGCTTTATTAGGAAAAAAATATTATCTTGCCAAATATATAATGGAGTCATATTAGAGAAGGGGAAAACTAAATTTCTGGGTGCAACACTTGTGTACACAGTTTTTGTATAAACTTTTGGTTTTGTTGCTATCAATAGAACAAATTAAATTGCTTTAGGCTGAAATGTGCATAGTAAGTCCTCAATAAGGTCACATGGTATTAGTACTACTTAAAAGTGCTGTTAGGGCCAGAAACATGGCTATGTAAGAGCTGCACATTCTTACTCAAAACTTTTACTCTCGGTATGCTGAGTAACACCTGCCTAACTTTCTGGCGTAGGTTTGTCCTTTTCTTAGGTGTCCAGTACTAACATATAAGTACGCTGATGAGAGTGAAAGTTCCCTTTCTGGTTCTTGCACCCCAGAGCTGTTACCTATTTTTGGTTGCAGAATTTGTTATTGGTGATAAGGGGCAACACAACAGGACTTCAGACAAACTGCAGCCACAGCCATTTTTAATCGTAATGGGAGCAACTCTAAATGAAAGTCATTGGTCCAAACATGTAACCAATATATTTTTTTTAAAAACAGCATGACTTTTAGAGTATAGCCAAACGTAAACATTCCAGAGAGATAAAAGAATTACCTTTAACTAGAAAATTCTTTATTTTAAGTGAATAAAAACCACCCTCCCTTTTATTTTAAACGTAACTGGCTTTCACCTTCCCTCATACAATGGATCTCAGCATGCAATACTCCATTTAGATCTAATCAGAACCAGTTATGTTAAAAAAGGTGAATAAATCTACAATGTCACTCTACCTGTATGATTCAAAGTTTCCTTCTGCTGGTGGCTGGGTTGACTTTTCAGGCTCCTCTGAAAGTAAAAAAAAAAAAAATCTGCACAGAAAAAGTAAAAACGCTCCCTTAACCACACACAACTTTTCCACATAAAGGTTCTGTTTCATTTATCTTGTTACACCACACTTTCAAAACACAAATTAATTTTCAAAGTAAAATCATGCCTTTAGTATTTGTCCAAGAACAACAAAGCCTTTCACCACATTAATTACATAACAAAACAGTTTTGCAAAAGCACATTCCACAACTGCAAAGGCTGCGCTTCCTTTCAGCTGTCACCACTGACCCAAGATCTCCATATTTTCTAAAGCTTATAACTTGGTTGTAAAAGTTTGCTTCTAGCTGAAACTTCTTTGACAGCAATTTATTGACATTACGTAGCAAGCGAAGAAATTTGAAACAATTGCTCGTTTGCGGTCTTAATATCACTTTTTAAAATGCAAAAACTGCAGAGTTTTGATATATTAGATAAATGCTGTAAGGCACATTTCAACACACCTATTAAATTGTCAGTATATTTTAAAAATTAAATAGAAGTCCCCCCCCCAAAGAGTGATCAACACAAACAGCTCAGCTCCAACTTAGGCACCTACATGAAGTGGCCAGACTTCTAACACTGCTCAGAACTTAGCAGCAGGTTGTCTACTGCTGGGCATGATGCAGTTTTAAAGAGCTGGCCACTTCTTTAGATGCCCAAATGGGAGTTGCTGGGCTCTTGAAAATCTGGCAAAAATCTGAACTGTCAAATATTCACATGAGCAGACTCTAAATGCATGTTCCCCCAAACAGTCCCCGCCAGGTGTCACATTTCAGTCTTCAAGAAAAATACATATTTTAAGTCTTCTTGGAGGGATTTTCTGAACCACAAGAAAACTGACAGATTTTCTTCATGTAAGGTTTGTGACTCAAACTGAATATATACTGAAAAATCTTTTAATCCATTTTAATAAGTTCAGATAGAATGCATGTGCACACACACCCACTCCCTCACCTCAGATCACACAAGATCCCTAAGCCATTTTTCTGTCACTTGGACCCTAAATCCAACAAAGCATCTAAGCATGTGTTTAATTTTAAGCAATTTTAATTTTGAAATCAATTGGACGACTTGCTAGTTTAATAGTTTTGCTGAATTGGAGCTTCAGCTCCCTTCGCTCCACTGACCAACTGACTGTATCCCTTCTTCCTGGACATTCCTCTGCAACTGGCAGCTCCACGCTACCCCTGGCTCCGGATCCTGTTTCCTCCACTTGTAGCAGGGCCCCTAGTGGAAGCAGCAAAGTTGCCTTGTTATTTCCACCTATTTTTACTGGCTACTAGGCTCTTCTTTGCAAAGAAGAGCCTGGATATTTGAAGAAACAAGAATCAGCAGCCTGGACTACATGAACTGTCAGTTCTATCAGATCACCAGTACACGCTCTGCAAAGTATCCCATGGACAGCAACTTGGAAACCCTGGATTAAAATATGGCTTTTATCATTGTATTTGAAGTTAAACAATACTAAAGAAATTCCTGTTTACAGAAGCATTTTTGACATTCATTATAGCCATTACATGCTCCCACCTCTTTTAAAGGGGTGCAATCCATTTGCATTCAGAGCCACAACTTTGCTTCTCTGTATGTCATTGGGGTTAGTGAACTTTGTATAGCTTTTAAATAACAAAGTTCAAAATTAAAGATGCTATGCAGTACTTAACTCAGATGGTTAAAGAAAACTTGTTCGTTATGAATAAAATGTCAGACTAAAACAGTGTGAAAACTATGACACAAGATGGTACTACCTAGAAAAACAAAGCTAATCTGAGATTTCTATATTCATTAAACAAAACATCAGTCCCAATGGAATTAAGTCAGTCTTACCACATATTATCCAAGATACAATATGTAGCCTCTTTGATCAATGCACCTATCTGATATAATGAACTACACCTGGGCTAAGATCATCATTACAAAATAATATCCAAGTGTTTTAAAATGGTTAAATAAGGGGTTTCACAGACTGATATGCTACACAAATCTAGTCAAGGATATATTAACCATATGGTTAACGGATCAACTGTGCTATCTAAAGTGCTTCTAACCAAACAAACAAAACCCTCCCACAAAACTATTTTAACCCAGCTAAGAACATCACGTGGAAATAATATCCTCATGCATGTAAAGAGAAAAGCAGTAATTACTTCCCTAAAAGAATTAACCAAATCAAGCATAAACCCTCTTTTAAAACTACTACTAGAGGCCTTGTTTGGCCATCTAGTATAAAGCACAACACATTACTACATGAAAGATCACAGCTCTCTGGGCTGGAAGAACTATGGAACGAGCATGTTCAGACACTGGGAGCAGCATGCAGCACTTTAACCCACTTAAAACAACTCTAGAGAAGTCTAGAGCTCTTCAGCAGGAGGAAGAGTTCCCATGACTGCAGGTGTGGGGAAAGTGGGTGACCATGACAGACTACCTCCACCAAAAAAAAAAAAAAAAAAAATTATGGCAGAAATATAGAACATATATTGTGGGGTTTGTTTTTTATTAACCAGGAGAGCTGTGATCAACAAACCCTACTTTTATTTAATAGCCAAGAGGTCCAAGAATATGCAATGTGGGCAATGCAAAAGAGGCTCCATGGCATTAACTTCCTCCTTCTCCCAAAATCTCACCCACCCACAGGTATGTTGTGAGACTAGAATCTATGGACTGAAAGAGGGTGGACAATTCATGCCACCCTCAGCTTGGCAGGGATTGAACAGCATAAGATGTGAGCAGGATTGCTCCAGAGGAAGGCATACAAAACCTGAAGGCTGAACTCCGTGCTTCAATTGAAATCCTGGCCTCTACACTAAAAAGGTCCATGTAGGGGAAAAGGTAGTCCTCCATTTTCATAGTTCATTCCAAAGTTTTAAAAATAGATTGCTCTGAACTGAGGAAACAACCACCTGGTGAAAAGCAGCTGGGCCTATTGCAGATCACTCCACAAGAGTCTATAATATCAACATGGTATGGAAGTAGAATCTGGGTCTGACTGAGTTTACTGATTATTAGAAATAAATGTAAGTGTATGAGATTGACACTTCTGTAATATGGAAAGAGGTTGGATAGGTGGTTATTAGTGTACAGGGACAAAGTCATAGAAAAAAAATTACTGATCCCAGGAGTAGAGACACCTTATCACTACTATTAGAGAACCAGTATCTGTGGATCCATCACAAAGCTGACAGAAGTAGTTAAGAGTAGTTTTCAGATCTGTACTATGAGGAGCAATTTAAAAACAGCATCATATAATTAAAAACTTTAAAGAAATCATCCTCTAAGTGATACAAGATATATTTAATTCGTTTAAGGCAAATCTGCATCAAATTCAGTTTCTTGGCTTATGGTATCATTGGGAGCACATCTTCTGGAAAAAACTTCAGATTGTTTTATTGTAGAACAGCATTAATTTTCTGCCTCAAGGTTTTCAGCTGTCTTATGTGAAAGAGGTCACTAAAGTGGTTCAGCAATGATCTTCCACAGCTCCTGTGAAGAGGGAAAAAAAGTGTATTTTCAGAATGCACTCAGGTCACTATATCATGATAATTATTAAGGAATATTAAATTAGTTTCAACACCTGCCCCTTACATAAATTGGCTTGCAGCATGCATAAGGTAAGTATCATCTTTGAAGACTAATTAATTTAGCTATTATTCTTGGAGCTTTGTACTTATAGCTGCAGCAAAAGAAGTTGAATCTACCTATTCCTGAAGTTAGCAAGGGAATTCTGTATTCTAAATAATTAACATTGCCATAAATTAAATATCATTACAATAATTTCACAAATTCTGGGGTCTGCAGGAGGTACGTTTTTGCTGATAACCTGTTCTGTGTTTTTTGCTTGGTTCTGCAAATGGTTCCTCATAATGCCTTCAAGGGTGTAACTGAATATATGCACTCAATATATTTTACTACAAAAACACGAGGAACAGGAGACGTTGAAAAGTATCTCTATTTCTGGCTAATGAACAATAGCAGATGTGTGTTTGCTAAATGGAACATTAGAAAGAAGACTGTCTTGGTCACAAGTGTAATTTATAGGCAATCCTCCATCACCACCATATTTTAAATTGTGATTAGAGATTTGACCTATAGTTTCAAGTAGAACAGAAAATTAAGTTTTTATTACATACAGATTACTAAAGACCTACATGATCAGAATATAATCTTTGGCAAAAAACATTTATGAAGTCAACATATGAAACCTAGAAAATACATAACACAAAAATAGTATGTTATTTCTTATGGTTTTGGTCATTTTACACATCAAAGCTGAATTAAAAAAAATAACTAACTATGAAACTAGGGCTCCGTCCAAATCAGGTCCTATTACAGACAGATATTTTAAAAGGAAAAACACACACACACACACACACAATATTTGACCAAATGAGTTTCATTCTTTATGAACCTCCAAGAGATTCAAAATCTAGTTCAAGGTTACTTATTTCTTCTGCAACAGCAGATAATAATCACTAACGTCTAAAATGGTACAAACTGTTACATTCTCTATGTGACTTTAGGTATTACTGAAGTCATACAGTTGGGACAACAAAGCCCTCTGGTAAAGTAAGTAAATATGGAAACCATTTTAAAATTACTGCATTTGGTAATTTTTAAGATTATTAAAATTTATGAATAATTTGATATTCTCTCTTTTTCAGTACACTTTAAGTAGCAAAGTTTTTTGACTCAAAACTTGGAAACGAGCTTTTCTTACATAGAGAAACATATCATGGCACTATTATAGACATTTACTAGCAAATAAATGAATATATTTTAGTTCTGTTTTGTTGTTACTATGACAATCATGTTTTCCATTGCTCTAGTGAGAATGTTCATGATGCAGATTATATTAATTTACTCAAAGATAAAATAATGCTTATCAGCATAAGCTTTGCCACGGTATGTTATTAATTGATAAAACCTTGATATGCTAGGATATAACCTAGCATAAAAAAATGTAAATATAAATGACAGGTCATTTCTTGGGCAACAAATAGCTTCTTTATGAACATAAATAAAATGGTGAATTGTTTGTGTTTTTACTCACTATATTGGACTAAACAACTGAAAACTAATTTGATGTGGTTCTCTTAACACATTACATTTAGTTTGATAAATATCACTCACCAACTGCTCAATCCGTTCATAAACAAGAAATTGGCAGAAAGCAAGCTTAATGGGCTCAGAAGTATATTTCATTTTGCTATCTTGTAAGGTTTCCAGATCATTCAAAGTATTTCGAAAATGATTGTAAGCTTCACATGTAATGTCCATATGTCTTAAGGTGAAGTTCAGCCTGGCAAGAAAGTATCCATTTAAAATGATATCTCAAAACATTTTTCCTGCCCCTTGTATCTTAAATAGATAGTTAACTTCCCCAAATATAGCAGCAGAAAGAAAACGCAATATAAATTCTATTTATTGATGTCAAACAATAATGACCATGTTCTTTTCATGGCAAATGTGTTATTTTAATTAGGATCAGAATACTGATAGTTTTGGATAATATTTCTGTCTCATAAGAAGAAACTACCCTTCCTTCCCACCAATTGTAGGCCATTTTCTCCAAGTGAATTCAGTCTTGTAGTTTTTGTTTCTACAGAAATTATGACAATGCCCACATAGAAACCCATTATTTGCAGCTCTACAGAGACTCAAACAAGGCCTGTTACTCACATTTTAACACGGGAATACGCAGTCACATTCATTCTTACTCAACAAAGAACACAAGGCAAATTAGTACAAGGAATTATATTAAAAGACTAATATGGCGTGAATTAAAACCCACAAATAGTCTATATCTGCTTATTTAGCTACATTTACGTAACTCTACCCAAGGATGGCATGACATGATACATAGCAAGAACAATGATAGAGAATCGTAACCCTTTCTCTTGATTTTTGTAGGTTCAGAACCTTAGAATGCTAGGAGGCTAAAATGCACCGAATATTCATTGAAATGTCTGATCAGTTAACGTTATGAGAATCAAAAGATTTAATTTTGAAGCAAAAACAAAGATCTTAAGGAAGGTCAAGGTGGGACTTACCTCTTTTCTATTGATAAGTAAATTGTGCAAGAATTTTTCAAGTTGTGGGTGATTTTGTACAGTGTTTTGAATAAAGCATCTGTTAAGTCATCATCATAAAAAACTAAAATACAAAAGAAACATTAACATAGTGATGAATGTTTGACTGTTTTAGTCATACATGATCTTAAACATAAAACAATCATCCTTATTTACGCAGATTATTTCTAATGAACAATCTTTGGGACAAATCCAGACATTGATGTAGCAGAAAGTAGGAAGAGCTTTTAATGGCAACAACTGACCCAGCTATATTAATCACAGTTGCTTTTTGTCAAGCCTTCACCGGTTTCTCAAATGTCAATGCAAATCATTAGCCTGGCAACTTGCATTATCCATAAACAGGCTCTCTCCTGACCAAGAAATACCTTACTGTACGTCTTAAAGGAAGGAGGAGACAAAAATCCTGAGGCCTTATGTCTCACATCAGGACAAAATGGTAGTGGTTCCACTGAACTCAAAGTTAAACTTGTGCGAGAAGAGAATCAGGCCCATCAAGTTCCTTAAAGTCAAAAGATATAGTACGCCAAAAAAAGCCAACCAGGGACTGGTTACATCATCAGCAACAAAATCATATGATGTATAAGAAACTTTGCCTCCTGATCTGACTGTCTAAAGACACTAGGCGGGACTTACACAAACAACTGAATTCAACAAATTCAGGCACTACTTACTATGAAACATACTGCAGAACAGCTACACTGAAAATTATCACCAATTTAGGATAGAAACGAAAAGCTGAAAGTGTGATCAAATTAATAAAAAGAGCAAACAGCATGGTTTTCAAGGAAAAACGTCTCTTTTTTCCCCAAGGTCTACAGTGAAGGGTACAGAGTTCAAAAAATACCATCTAGATAATTTTCATTTTCTGAGAGATAAGATGTGGTAACTTCACTACTGACTGTATGAACTGTGCTCCGTTTATAACAAATTTGCTTCAGAGAAGTTAAAATTTCATATGTGGTAAAAGAATATCAACACAATCATAACATTGCCTGAAAATTTTTTTTATCCAGTATTGTTAGAAGTAACACCTATGACAATTATAACCCAAACATAAGAGAAACATGTCCCATCAGTCTATTTACTTCATTGCCAATATTTCGCTGTTTCTCCTCTATGGTGAGATCAGTCTGTTAGCTTGTTCTGTTATTTGTATGGGTCTTCCACTCAGCAACAGGACAGAGAAAAACCCATGTAAGAAAATAGGAAAATATAAAACCACACAAGTTGGCAGGGAGACTCTGGGCAGATGTAGTTCAAGAAACTAGTTGCAACTGTTTTACAAAATTTACTAGGTTTCAAGTTGCTGCTTCCGTTAAACAGTTTATCCAGATTTTGTTACAATGTTTATCATCACAAATGAAAGAACAGGCTATGTTTCAATTTCTAATTTGTAATTATAACCTATAATTTTTGAAGAAAGACAGTAAGATACTTCAGATAGTGAAGACTATCATAACTCCGTTGAAGTCAATTAACTTCAACAGAGCTGTGATAATTTACATTAGATCTGGTCTACTTTCAAAAAAAAAAAAAAAAAACCCAAAACTGAGTTATCCTATTCAAAGTTAAGTACTTGACACTTGCACATTCAGATGTCACTTTCATCAAGTTCCTGGCTTCAGTTACATTCTCTTACCATCAGCTGCCAGTATCACCGTGGTGTGGTCATGCAAATCAGCAATCTCTGCTTCAGACCAACTGTAGGGAGCTTCAGGGTCTATAACAAAGAACATACAAATGGCCTTACTGGGTCAGACCAATGGTCCATCTAGCCCAGTAGCCTGTCTTCCAACAGTGACCAATGCCAGATGCTTCAAAGGGAATGAACAGAACAGGGCAATCATCGAGTGATCCAGCCCACTGTCCAGTCTTTTCTAAACCCAGTTATACTTTTGGCCTTCACAATATCCCCTGGCAATGAATTACACAGACTGACTGTGCATTGTGTGAAGTAGTACTTCCTTTTGTTTGTTTTAAACCTGTTGCCTATTCATTTCATTAGGTGACCCCTGGTTCTTGCATTATGTGAAGGGGTAAATAACACTTCCCTATTCACTTTCTCCACATCATTCATGATTTTATAGACTTCTATCATATTTCCCCAGTCATCTCTTTTCCAAGCTGAAAATCTCAGTCTTTTTAATCTCTCCTCATAATCTCTTCATCATTTTTGTTGCCCTTCTCTGTACCCATTATTATTATATCTTTTTTGAATTGTGCAATCAGCACTGCACGCAGTACTCAAGGCGTGGGTATATCATGGATTTATATAGAGGGATTATGATATTTACTGTCTAATTGTCTATCCCTTTCCTAATGGTTCCTAATCTTGTTAGCTTTTTTGATTGCCGCTGCACATTGACTCAGATCTCTTTCTTGAGTGGTAATAGCTAATTTAGAACCCATCATTTTCTATGTATAGCTGGGATTATGTTTTCCAATATGTATTACTATTTATTTATCAACACTGAATGCCATCTGCATTTTGCTGCCAAGTCACTCAGGTTTTTGAGATTTTGTAATTCTTCACAGTCTGCTTTGGACTTAACTATCTTGAGTAGTTTTGTATCATCTGCAAACTGCCACGTCACTGTTCACCCCTTTTTCCAGATCCTTTATGAATATATTGAACAGCACTAGTCCCAGTACAGACCCCTGTGGGACACTATTATTTATCTATCTCCATTCTGAAAACTGGCCATTTATTCCTATCCTTTGTTTCCAATCTTTTAACCAGATACTAACCCATGAGAAGACCTTCCCCCTTATCCAATGACTGCTTACTTTGCTTAAGAGCCTTTGATAAGGCACCCTGTCAAAGGTTTTCTGAAAGTCCAAGTACAGTATATCAACTGGATCCCCCTTGTCCACATGCTTGTTGGCCCCCTCTAAGAATTCTAATATATTGGTGAGGCACTATTTCCCTTTACAAAAGCCATCTTCCCCAACAAATCATGTTTATTTATGTGTCTGATAATTCTGGTAGTTACTATAGGTTTAATCAATTTGCCTGGTTCTGAAGTTAGGCTTACTGGCCTGTAATTGACAGGACCATCTCTGGAGCCTTTTTTAAAAAAATTGGCATCATATTAGCTATCCTCCAGTCATCTGGTACAGAATCTGATTTAAGTGATAGGTTACATACTACAGTTAGTAGTTCTGGTATGGTCAATGCAAAAGGCATGTGGCCTATTGAATGAAGATTCCACTGCCCTCACCCCACAATAATCTATCTCCCACAACAGGATGTGGTGTTACTAGGGCAGCAGTAAAAGCCACAGCCACAATGGGGAGAAAGGAGTGGATGAGAATTCACAGAAGGCTCCTTGGGGTTGGGTACTGATGAGTTTGTTTACATGAAATTCCTATCCCCTTCAGGAGCTCCAAACCCCACTTTAATGAAGTGCTCTGCTTTCCTTTCTCCATTAGGACCGATTCTTCTCAGAATCAGTTGCCTGGGGTGCAAAGTTTTGCTTATATGGTAATAAAGTCTTGCTGTATCCCTTACTACCATATAGCCAGATCTGAATATTTGACTCTCAAGCGATTAAAAGAAATATCACAATAAAGAAACAAAACAAAACAAAAAATGTGAATTTTGATCAAAACTCCTACTTAATTTTAGCTATGCATTTTAGGTATCCAAGAGGCAACATTGCTACTACATATTCAATAAAGTTAGGAGTCAGCCTGAAAAGTCCAAAAACAGAACAGTAATTTTTTTCTTCTCTCAAAACTCCATCTGCACGAATGGGTTTTTTTAATCATAAAAGAGAAGCATTTCTGAAGGCATTAAATCCAATTACTGCTTCTTGGATGATTACATTGAGACAGGGTCCAAAGAAAGTGTAGTAGTCTGTTGCATACAGCTGCTTGTACAATTTAGTGATGACAGCTTCATTGTAAAGAACCTACAATTTTAATCCAAGAAAAATAGAGGTTCCTTTTATTGATACCGGTATTCATTGCGCCCAAATTAGCTGTGTTGATTTTCATTTATTCAGAACAAAAAGGCCCCAATCCCAGTTATGTGTGCCCTCACCAAATATTTAAAGTATAGCAAGTTCACCTCAAAAAAAAACAACCCACCCTCAAAAAAAACCCACCTCAGACAAAATTGCATGCATCCCATCACAGAGCTACTTAATTGTTCTAACCACCCCACCCTGCCCTTCCCTTCCCAAAGGTTTGGAAGAATAGATGGGTTTTGCATCCAGACAGGTCAATAGATTGGGCATTAGTGTATGTGTACGGTGTGCATAACGTATGCTTACACACACACTTCACCACAACATTAAGATAAGATCATAATGTGACAGGTCTAAGATCCTGGAAGCATGAAAACTTCAAAAGACTACTATAGTGAGGAATGCCAGATACTATAGTCCCATGGAATATTCATAGACTTTGGTACCTCTTAAATACGGCATAGATCTTTGGGAACTAGGGATTGCATTCTGACTCCATGCAGAAGAGATACAGAGCTTCCCCAAGGAACTACAATCTATGAGGGATATGTTTTGCAGATCCTGGGACAGATAAGCAACTCCATAGAAGTACCACCCCCGAGAGGGTATTGCACATACTGGTTCTGACCAGGTTCAAGCAGCACAGTAGGCAAAGAATGGGCTTTTGGTAACAAGGGGCAGCCTGAACTGACTCAGGGTGCCTCATTTGATCCTTGAACTGGTATGAGACTGTAACCAGGAGGACAAAACACTGTTGGAAGAGTTTGAAGGACTGGAAACCTACCAGTATCTCCACATGGTAAGCTTAGCAAGGGTGTAGAATATAGTGGTTTGTATGTTTTTTTGTGTAATGATTTTGTCCTAAATAAATTTACTGTACTCTTAAAGCTGGGTGGTCACTCTCATAAGCTCCTGGGAGATAGCAGAAAAGCAGGAATAAGACTAAGGTCAGAATTGCTGGGATAAACACAGTACATTGCAATAAGACAGCAAGCGTGAGTCCCCAGTCTGGAGGGAGATGGATACGAGTCCCTGCTCATAGAGAACTGATGGCTGGAGGCCTGAGATCTAAGGGGGCACCCCTTGAGGAGACCACAGAGGGAGAAGAACTGTGACACTTATTGGTTTAATGAGGACTTTCGTAACTCAATACTCCTGCTCTTGGAAATGATCACTAATTTCAGAAGGCGCCATTCCGACTTATTAAAAAGTGATTTTTATTAGAACCTGATGTAACTGAAGAGTTGTTAGCTGCAGTTTAGTATGTTTAACTATTTCAAAACTATAATGGAAAACAGTTTGAATTAAACGCATCACAACTACTTACCTGTACAGAACTCATCTTTCAGCCAGTCCAGCTCTTTTACCTTAACTTCACCTCCTGTACACAAACAAAAAAAACATAGCTGATGAGCAAATTAATTGCATCCACCCTTCAGATGGCAACTTAGTGGAGATCAAAGGCCAAAAATCAGCAGTGAAATGGTGCGGTAAGTGGAAAAATAGTAAAAAATTTGACATGAACTGATTTGGCATTCAGCCAAACCAGTGAGCTACACATGCAGGAGAAAATGATGGGAGAAGTGCAGAAGAGGGTGCCTGCTTTATCTTATGCTCTCCTGTTATCTCCCATCCCTTTGACACTTGTTTTATACATTCCAATGTGAAACAATTACATCACTTCACCATTGACACTCAATTTACACCACTGCTGACTTGGGCCCAAAGACTTCCATGACTCCCAATTATTCCAGGTGACTCTTGAAGGATTTCATATTACACAATAGCTTTGTGCAGCAACCATGGTTACCTGTATCTGATTGGAAGAGAGCAGTGCTCTGAATGAGTCCTGCGCTGTGCTCAGAAGAGCAGCAGTCCCAATGTGGACCCTATATAGAGTTTTCATATCTTTGTTTCTATGAGCCATATTTTCAATTAAGATACAAGTTTCATTATTTGTAAACATTTATAAAGTGCAGTGGTTCCCAAACTTGTTCTGCCACTTGTGCAGGGAAAGCAAAGGCACAAACTTGCAATTGAGAAACAACAAATGGTTCTTACCTTCTGGTTCAGTAAGATGTTTGTTTAATGTTACATTTTGCTCACACATAGCCAGAAGATCTTCACCAACATCTGCAAAAAATTAATTGTACTGAAAACAATATTATATTCAGAATGTGCTGAAGCCCTAACCTACGTGATTGAGCTATCCTCTCATCCCAAGAAGCAGTCAATCTCCAGGGCCTATTCATAGTTCTTGTGCTCTCTGCTGACACTGCCAATAACAAAGCCCAATATTAAGGCTAGCAGTGATGAGCATATTTTATGATCTGGACACTTCTTCATGAAGAGCTGAACTTAGACTGCCAAACATTTTCACACAGACAACTAGCAGCTAAATACACAGGATGTATCTGAACAGGAGACCTAGAGCTGAAAGGCTCTCACTATCCAGAAGAGCAATCATTTTTGTAAAAACAACAGTTTTCTAGGGAGTTACAATCAAAGGCAGATTCATTTCTTCTGGAAAACAAATTTAGGCAGGATCCACAATGTTAGTTGTTCTTAGTATTATCTTTTTCAGACTTTTTGGCTGTTTTAAAACTGCAGTTTTAGCAAAAGCTAAGTTAATACGTAAATGACTGACAAGGTTATCTCCAATGTGCAGCTGAAATTTCAATGGCATATCAATAAAATAAGATCCACAAAGGAATACAAAAATAGCCATAGAACTGGTTTTTCATTTGTTGGTATCAATCAAGTTTGAGACACTATGAAAGCTGCTCAAATAAAATTAAAATTCCATTTCACACTTGTAAGAAGGCACCACTTCTTTTTTGTGTCATCTACTGAGAAATTTCATGCACGGTATTATCAATAAATCGAGACCCTGTTATTTGGTGTCAATATGTATAATCAGAAAAAAAGAAAGGACTAAAACAGAAAAAACCCAGCAGAAATAAGAGATGCTTCATTCAAATTTCCTGTGCTTTTACACAATTAGACTCTTTTTCATGTTAGTGTTTAATTAAAAATAATTGCATCAAAGTACCTGTGCAGTATACAGTCTTAGCAACCATTGCCATGACAATGCTTGTAATTCCAGTGCCTCCTCCAAGCTCTAGTACCGTGCAACATCTGAACATATCCCGTTTGAACAAGATATAATCTGCAAGAAGAAAGGCTCCTCGCCAGACCTTCATGAGAGAGCAGAAGGCATAGAAAGTTAAGACTCTGATGCACAGTTCACGAAGTGCAGGATACTATGAAGAAGATACGTACTTGTTTACCAACATCTTCCAATGTTGTTGCCATTGTATGCTCTGGTAAAATGAAAGCAAAAAAAATGAAATAAGTATTTTAAAAAAAAAATCTTTAGTTATGACTCTTATTTATGTTACTTGTTTAAAAAAATGTGGTTAAACTTAATGTCAAAGGACACTATCTTTACCATCTGGGATCATATTCTTTAAGTTACATGAATAAGGAAATTTTTAAAAATTGTATTTTTAGACTTGCACATAAAACAGTAAAAAGTAGGGTGCGTAACACTATGCATGCAGTCTCTGAACATAAGCAAGGAACTGTTTACAGTAACATAACAATGAATAGGTATTTATAAGTGGCTGTTTTTATGTTAGAACATTTATCACAGATCTTCCATTTAACCGTATAACAGGTGGACTACAAGCAGCGGTAGCATAAGCTTCTTTTGTAATTTATCAACCTGCCTCAATCCTGACTTGAAAAAGACAAAACTCTAGGGATGAGAGATATTTTGTTGTGCACTCTGAGACTATCAAAAAGTATACTAAGGTAGTGCCAGCTATAATGGTGGTTTGAAAGGTGGACAACTACCCTCCAACAACTGGACTAAGATCACATATATGCCACTGAAGAGCCAAATGTTAACAGCTTTTGTTCAATAACATCTTAAGCTGGTATAGTTCAGTTGAAAAAGCTTTCTGGAATTTTGGATCCCTGGAAACCATCGGACCAATTCTGATTCCCTGTATAACCAATACCCTTCCTAACTAAAAGTTTTAAATAGAGTAACAGAAGCACTGTTATTGTAGCCATGTCGGGCCCAGGATATTAGAGAGACAAGGAAGGTGAGGTAACATCTTTTATTGGACCAACTTCAGTTGCTGAGAGAGACAAGCTTTCCAACTTACACAGAGCTCTTTGCCCTGAACAAATAATCATACTATGTAAAGAACTGCACACCTGAACATTTTGCTTTTGTAGCTAAAACATGAAAGAGGCAAATAAATAGATCACACTCTTCTTGCACTACTGATAAATACCAGCAAACGTGAATTGACAATACAAACTGCCATATACAGCAATATGTTTACAATATGTCCCCCTGTACTTCAGGATTTATTATAAATTTAAAAAAGAAGAGAACCCATTTGACCCATATTAGCCATAAAAACTACACATCTTAAGCTAGCCTTAAAAAGAGAAGAAAGTGTGTGTTTTTCAAGCAAATGAAAAGATTCCAAACCTAAAGAATGACAACTTGAGTTTATGCTTTGCAACCACTAAAGGCCAATAAAAGCTATGTTTCTTGGAACATTCTGAATCACCAAGCTGCTGAATCAATTACTATTGAACAAATTTATGAAATGTGCTTAAGTATTCAAAGTACATGTAGTTTCACAATATTTGGTGAAAGGTGATATGTTAAGCATGAGAGCTTCTTCTTGATCTATAGATTAGCACAAAAACTATTGTGCTACAGTAGCACTCTTGCTACTGCAGTAACACATAGCCCATGTTTTCTTTTGTATGAACGAAGGTAAGTGATTAATGTCTGTGTATCAGCCTATAAGCTTTGCTTACCTATTTTAATAATATTATTGTGGATACTTTCTTGCTTTGCATCTTCAAAAATACCTTCTCCTCCTTTAGTCAGAATTATGGGATATACTTTATCCCTTGAAAGATCCTCCACTTCTGGATCAGACACATATCGAGGTCTTCTGACCACTTCCAAATCCCCATCATCATCCAGCAGAGCTTCTATCCCTTTAAAATTATTTGCTTCTCTTCCATTTTTGTTGAGAAAATCTAGATTACTACCACCTTTGTCACACAATTCCTTCCCACCTCTGGTTTGGTGTCCCATATTTTCTGTTGTAAGTTCTTTTTCATTTTTTCTCTCAGACTCCCAATTATTTTTGTTCAAAAGAAGCTGGAATTGTGACAGAAATACTAAAACAAAAACACAAAAAAAAGGACGTCAAAGACAAACAAAGAAAAATTAAAGACAGAATCAATATGAAAACTAGCATTTTCAAAATGTATTTCAGTATAACATATAAAAATAAACATAACAGGATTTTTTTGATAAATCACTTAGTTTACATGAGAGCTAAACCAGGAGATTATGAGACAGCTCTCTGAACCTCGAAAACTTGGCACTATGATTACAGTGAAATATGTTACTCTGTAAACATTAACAACTATTAAAATATTTTATAACTAAATACAATTAATGCTGACATTTCTGTTTGGAGGCAAATTTTTAATGATCAATTACGAATTTAATTTAATCCTTGAAACCAGGTTTAATTGTTACAAATAAGTAGGTAAATTTAAGATAAGATAAATAAGTGCAATATACGAGCTAGGTATTTATTTTTCATCTGTAGATCACAAAGCACCCTCTGATTGTAAATTACCTGGCTGTCCAACAGTATTCAATCGCACCATGAGATGTCTTTTGCTTGGCGTATGTAGATGAACATCAGAAAGTACAGTGTCGCTTCTAAATGTGATGTCATCCATAGTCTCTTTCTTTGCCACATCTACCATGGTATGCTAGGGACATCTAAAACAAGACAACAGCACCTTGTAAAATGCGGTCACAACAGGAGATGCTTCTCTTCTCAATACACTTTATTTAAAATGTTTGTTCATTGGAATAACCTCAAAAGACAGTTCGGGTGAAGATCCCAGGCAAGTCAGAATCATGCAAACTTAGTACATCACTCACCAATAAGATATTTAAAAAAAACAACAACGTAAAGCGGGATGTTCACTGTAAAAACAAATCAATATAAATATAGCTTTGAGTTATAGTCTGGTAGTTTTAAAAATTGCCATATCATTCCTTATAAGAAAAAACTAGATATCATTTATGCATTCAGTAAAGTTGCTGACATCTCATTCTGTCCTCTACAAAACTAAGGTTTCAATGTGCTGTCAATACCTGTTAAAACCCAGGATTTTATAGGCTGACAAATCGTGCACCAAACTGTTTGGAAAGAGACGTTTTGTTTGTTGTTGTGTAAAAAAATATTGTACCACATTCTGAAACCACATCAAACAGGTCTTTACTTTGGTACATACATACACAGCTCAAAGTTTTCAAAGTGACTAATGGCTTTTGGTAGCCAGCTTGAGATAGCTTTAAAAGGCCTGATTTTTAGATGGTGAGCACTCAGCACTTTCAAAAAGTCTGGCAACTTCAATGCATTTCATTTTGGGCAACCAAAATCACCAGTCATTGTTGCAAGCTGTGGCCAGAGTGTCTAAGTGTTTCACTACAAGAGCAAAGTAAACCCCACCTCTTGGCAACATCAGTATTTCAACATACTGTAGTGAACATAGGCATTCACAAATCTGATTTTCTGCCCTGCAGCTTCAGAATTAGAGGGCAAAGAGCATTTAAAAATATTAGTTACATTCTTTCTAGTCATTCATCCATACATGCTTAGGTGCACTAATGTCAAGGGCAAAACCATGCTCCCTCTATAGAAGCAAACACATACATTCATAGAAAATAACCCCTCACTATGGAAATGTTTTTCAACATTTAAAAATCTCTATAACTTACATGATAATTTTGAACCTTATCTGTGATCCTGTGGATAGACAAACACAAACATCAGCTGTTTGGTTTCTCTTTTCAAAAATGGAAACTTTTGGCCCCTTTCTTATAATACATTTTGCGGACAGTCTGTTCTAACCTAGAACTGTAACTGAATCAATAGAAAAAATGCAGGTGTTTTTTTTTTAAAACTGTTCCGAAATGTGGTCTTTTATCAGAAGTGTTAGGGAAGCTGATGTGTAGACCCTAGTAGAAAATAAGAAACTAGAAGAATGCGGTAAGCTCTGGGGTAAATATAGAAGGGATCAAAAGTATCTTGTATTTTGGCCCTTGGTCTTTGTAACCAATAAAGCAAGGAGTATAAGCTATTTCAAATAAAATTTGGGCTCCTATGTGTCTTCTCAAGCAAGTAAACTTTCCCTGACTATCCATGACTCTTAAAGAATCTGCCTCTCTCTTCACAGGTAAGAGTTACACATTCTAGTGCAGGGGTGGGCAAACTTTTTGGCCTGACGGCTACATCGGGTTTCCGAAATTGTATGGAAGGATAGTTAGGAGAGGCTGTGCTTCCCTAAACAGCCAGGCGTGGACCAGCCCCCACCCCCTATTTGACCCTCCCTGCTTCTCGCCCCCTGATGGTCCCCCCAGGACTCCTGCCCCATCCAACCTCCCCCCGACAGTCCCCCTGGGATTCCTGCCCCATCCTCTCCTTCCTGACTGCTCCCCCAGGACCCCACTCCATCCAATCACCCCTTCTCCCTGCCCCGACTGCCCCCCGGCACCCCACCCAATCCCCCCGCCTCCCTGACTGCCTCCTGGGACCCCTGCCCCCATTCAACCCCCCTGTTCCACACCCTCTGACTGCCCCAACCCGTATCCACACCCCCGCCCCCTGACCACCACCCTGAACTCCCCTGCCCTCTAGCCAACCCCTCCTGCTCCCTGCCCCCGACCGCGCTGCCTGGAGCACTGGTGGCCGGCGGCACTACAGCCACGCTGCCCAGAGCGCCAGCCGTGCCGCCTAGCTGGAGCCAGCCATGCTACTGCACAGCACCGAGCACCGGATCAGGCTACGGCTCTGCAGCTGCACTGCCGCCCAGAGGGTAGCGCCGGTGGCACAGTGAGCTGAGGCTGCGGGGGAGGGGAGTCAGCAGGGGAGGGATCGGGGGGGCTAGCCTCCCAGGCCAGGAGCTCAGGGACCCAGCAGGAGGGTCCCGTGGGCCATAGTTTGCCTACCTCTGTTCTATTGGAAAGAGATGACAACTAAAGGGAAAAATGGAGTGATGCAAAATCTTTTGAATGCATTTCTGATGAGGAACATGAGATCAGGACAAATTAAAAACAAGATATACACAAGATGGCATATAACTCTTGGTGAAGCTACCAACAGTCACTTTCCACTCCAGCACACATCATATAGGTATACTTTAGCTCCTGCTCCAAGACAAAAGTATCACAACAGGGACAAGCCACTAAGGATACCACCAGTGGTTGGTCCTTTAAATTTCAAATAATAGGTATCCCCCCTTTTCTCATGAAAGCTCAGCTGCTTGTGCGCTCCTCCACAAAATGAGGCCCAAACCCCTCTATGTGCTTTCCTGATGAGGAGTAGGCTTTCCCTCCATGGGAAATAAGATAAATTTAAATTTTCTATTTGTTTTAAATTAGGCATAGTGTTTCCAGTCTAAAAAGCAGTGTCTCAATATTACAGCATAGAAATGTTCTGAGAACATAATAGTTCTTTTGCTGTCACAGAACAAAAATAGAAGATAATCTCTTCTTAAACATCTCTTTACCCCATTTCATCTGTATCATGTTCATCTTAACTCATTCTTATTCTGGGATTTTTAATATGCAGGCCATGTGCTGAGTCTTCTCCAAGGACACAAACTAGAGTGTAAACCTTATGAATACTAGAAAATGTTTCTTTTTCCTGTCTGCATTTATCACTTATTTGTGATCAGCAGTATTTTACAGGCTGTATACTTAGTAAATAAAATAAAAATAGTTAGCCCACTCCAAAAAAAAAAAAATCATCACACCACCACATGAACCACTGTTTAATTAATGAACATGAAAGGCTATTTCAGTCTGAATAGCTACTACCACTGGTAAACTTACTAGACAAATACCAATTCTGGTCATTTTTAACTAAATATTTTGTTTCACGTTAGCAGAAAAACTCCTTACTTTCAAAATATAGTTGTAAAATGAAAGTAGAATGATTTCTTTATTTTTATTTTGGAGGGGGGTGTAAAATTCCTTAGCAAAGACAAGACCTATAAGGACAGCTACAAGCTACACTTCACAACCTGGATGCAACTGCTGTATTTTGGGCATTCCCCACCCGCAGGCGTCTCAATGTTTCAGGCAAGGAAGCAAGATGCTATTTCAAAGAAGTAGGTGGTAAGTCGTAAAGGCAAGCTGTAAAGGAAAAAAATGGACTCGTGCCTCATCTCCCTCTACCCCGCTGCTTCTTGATGACAATTCAAGACGGCGTGGGATATTTTGTTTTTCCCATAGCCGTACAGAAAGGAGAAACACGAATTCTGCTCTGTACCTCTTGCGTTTCTTTTCAACTCGGATGGGGGGAGAGGGGGGTTTGCTAACTGGCTTTCTCCAAAACACTCTTAGTTAACCAAACAGAACACGCCGGGCTGCCAAAGGTGGCGAGGAACTCCTTGTTTCAGGGACTTCGCTTCCCTTCCCTGTAGTGCGGGGCGGGGCGGGCTGTGCCTGTCACAAACAAAGCCGCGCAGGGCTCTCGCTGACAGCGCGTCCCACCGAAGCTGCGGCTCCCGCAGTATGAGACACTCCCGCGTCCCCCGACCCCTCTGCACCGCCTGCCATGACTGCGGCAGCGCCGCGGTGTCACCAGCTCCCCAGGCCCGGCATTCCCAGCCCTGGCGGTCTCCCCGGGCAGGCCCGGGGCACGGGAGCCCGGGGTGCCGGAGTTTCAGGCCTGGGCGCTTGCGGGGAGAGGCCCGGCACGCTGCGGAGGAGCCCGGCGTTACGGGACCGGAGCTGGCGGGGAGGGACGAAGACTGGGGGGAGCCCGGCCCGGCGCTGCGATGCCTCCCGCGCTGCCCCGCCGCTCACCTCCCGCGACACAGCTGAGGCGGCCGCCATTGGGCAGCCGCCGCTCCTGCATGACGCCATCACCCTGCGTCCCGCCCAGGAGGTGAAGGGGGAGGGGCCTTAACAGGGACGTGGCCAGTTGGGAGCCAGAGGGGGAACAAAGCGGGGCAGTAGGGACCCGGATGCTGCTGCTGTTCCCCCACTTACCCAAGAGCCCTCTCGCTAAGGGGCGGGGCTAGGCTGGATTAGCGCCTTTATGGAGTCTGGCTCAGTGGCCCAAGGCCTGACTTTTAACCTGCCCCTCCCCCTGGCTTGAGGCAGCTCCCTGCTCTTTGGGTACCTCACTGCCCCCAGGGCTGCCCCAATGGCTCCTGCAGCCTCCTGCATTTTCACATCCGCCTGCTTCCCCCCCCCTCCCCCCCCGCACGTGGGTGTTGAGAAGAGTCAGCTCCAGCGCCACACGTCTCTAACGGGCTGGCTGCCATGGCCGCTGGGTGGTTTGCACAGTCACTACCAGCACTGCGTATCTGATGAATCGGTGCTGACGTAGGATGTTCCCTAAAACCCTTTGGAGACACCGTAGGATTGTCTCCATAGCGTGGCAATGCAGGCTACAGCGGTGTGATCAGGGCCAGCGCTTCCACTAGGCGACCCTAGGCGGTCGCCTAGGGCGGCAGGATTTGGGGCGCGGCATTTTGCCGTCTCCGGCGGCAATTTGGTGGCGGCGGGTCCTTCCGCTCCGTGTCTTCAGGGCGCTTTGATGGTGGGTCCTTCACTTGCTCTGGGACCCGCCGCCGAAGTGCCCCGAAGACGCGGAGCGGAAGGACCCCCCGCCGCCAAATGCTCTGAGGAGGAGCGCTGCTGCTTAGGGCGGCAGAAACCCTGGCGCTGCTCCTGGGTGTGATTGCTAAGGCACACTAACCTGTTACAAATTAGTTGGTCTGTGTAGACCAGCAGTAGTCAATTATTTTGTGTCAAGGTCCAAATTTTTTGGTCAAGGTATAGTCAAGGTTCAGACTCTAGAGAAAATAATAAAAAACAATATAAAGAGATTTTAGGGTCTGTACAAAAGTGTCTGGCACTCCAGATTTAGCCCACGGTTTGCCTATTGAATACCTGCTGGTGCACACTAAAGGTTCCCCAGTGCACTGTAATGTAAAGTTTGAAATGGTAGTACATTAAAGTGCACTAAAGAACCTTTAGTGCACACCAGCAACATCCACATGGACCAATTAATGCACAACAGATTAGTGTGCTTTCAAAGTCACACACCTGTAGTGCACATTGCCCCACTGTGTAGACAAACCCTTATTAGTTTCCTACAAGAGTGATAAGGGGCTCAGAGGATGAGGTAGCCTAGTAATTAATGCATCCAACTTGCAGCTCTTTGCCCCTTTGTCAGGATAGTAGCAATATTTGTGCCTGACCTTAAGCCAGGAATCTTCAGCTTTCCATCCACTTCTGGGCCTTTACCCTTTTAGGGTGTGATGGGGTACCTGGACCCTCCCTCTCCACTGTGTCCCACCTCAGGGCCCTGTGGGAAGCAACACAGGCACGGTTGTCCCTATAGAAAGTCCAAATTAATCTCCCTACCACAATTTCCCTTCAGTTTGGGGTGTGACCCTTATAGTCCAAACAGTCTCCCACCCCCCCCCCCAAAACAAAAGTCCAAAGGTGCAAGGCCCTGCATGATCTGCTGGTTCTCAAAGAAAGCCATATTTAAAGAAGGTATTGCCTGGGGGGCCTTACCTGCTCTCCCCTCTCAGGCTCAACCTGCAGGAAACCAGTCAGAAGAATGGCTCCTCTCTCTTGCAGGTTGTCTACCACCCTTCACCTTGGCTTCTGAGTTCCCTTTTAATCAGCTCCTCCAGTCACGGCATGTTCTGCAGGCCCAGAGGCTGGGGCTACATAGGCCAAGTATTGTCTTTTAACCTGTTCAGACAGTGTGAGGTTTTTGTACCTCATCACAAGGCCCCATGAAGATCCTTGGAATTACATGCATCTGGTAGCAGGAAAATCAGGTCGAAGAACTGTCAGTTACAGCAGACTTAACGTGACCTGATTTTGACAGCTGTGCCTGTGACTGGTCCTTGAGAATCCCTTACGCCTTATAGGGTTGCCAGGCATCTGGTTTTCGACCGGAACTCCTGCTGACCGAGCCATTAAAAGTCCTCCTGCATCCTAACTCCCTCCCTGAGCCCGTACCCCAACCCCCTGCCCCATCCCTGAGCCCCCTCCTATACCCCAAACCCCGCATCCCCAGCCCCACCGCAGAGCCCTCACCCCCAACTGGAGCCTTCACCCCCTCCCACACTCTGAACCCCTCGGCCCCAGCCCAGAGCCCCCTCCTACACCCCAATCCCTCATCCCTGGCCCCACCCCACAGCCCACACCCTGAGCCCTCACTCCCTCCCATACCCAGCACCCCTCATTTCTGGCCCCACCCCAAAGCCCTCACCCCCTTCTGCACTCCAAACTCCTGCCCCAGCCCGGTGAAAGTGAGTGAGGGTGGGGAAGAGCGGGGGGATGGAGTGAGCAGGTGGCAGGGTCTCAGAGATGGGGGGGGGCATGGTGAGGCCTTGGAGAAGGGAGTGGGGCAAGGGTGTTCGGTTTTGTGCGATTAGAAAGTTGGCAACCCTAACACCTTAGCTGCCTCAGTTCCTTATATGTCTCTATAAGGGTTGTCTTGGGATAGGTAGGGAGGGGAAAGGTTGTGAGGATTAATGAGTTAATGTTGGTAAAGCACTCCGAAATTGCAAAGCATTCATTTATAGACTTTTTCTGACTTTCATCACCATACTAGCTGAGTCTTCCTATAAATACTATCAGCAATGCTGACTTTCTAATGTGCTGTGGGGTGCTCAAACCCGGCTTTGCCCCAGTCCCCGTCCCCCCTCCACCCCTTCCCCGCAGCTCCCACCCTGCCTCTTCTCACCCCTGTTTCACCCCCACCCTGCCCCCACTCCACCCCACCTCTTCCCCCCCCGTTCTGCTCCTTCCCCCGAGCGTGCCCAGCCCTTGCTCCCCCTCCCGCTTCCCCACAGCATCTCCTGCCATGGAACAGCTGATTGCGGCAGGTAGGAGGTGCTGGGAGGGAGGGGGAGGTACTGATTGGTGGGGCTGCCAAGGAGCAGGAGGCGCTGGGTGGGAAAGGGGGTTGGCTGCTGGGGGGGGGGCTCAACACCCACCATTTTTTTCCTGTAGGTGCTCCAGCCCTGGAGCACCCATGGAGTTGGCGACTATGAATACTATGGATTATCAGGAACTTTAGGCTGTGGAACTCTTAAGGTCCACAACGCACAGTTGTAAGGGAAGAGAAATATCCAGCCTTTCACATCCATTATTGTAATTACTGTTATAAATTATTTTGGGTCAGCATCAGAGAAAAGTGCTTTGAAGATTTTTTTCTTCCTTTCATCTGCCTCTCATGAAAAGACCAGAATATTATTTTGACTCGTGGGGTGCTATGCAGCCACTTAAGTTATTACAGGAGCCTCTCTGTGCTAGCATAGTCCCTGCTGCTGCAAAGTGCTAAAACCATTCATAGAAGCAAAGCAGGTCATGTTCATTATGAAACCTTATCAATTCACAATAGAGAAAAACAACCCAAAAACTACATCAGTAAATGTCACGAACAGTGTATCTAAAAAGTTAAATACTATTACTTTACACAAAGAAGATTTTAAACCAAATTGCAAATTATATAACAATTAATTAGTTTTGGAACTTCTGTCCCAGGGAGTCTGAAGAACAATGAAATGATCAGGCCTCTGCATGTTATTTACCCAGTAAACATTATAGGCCAAATCTTGTGGGTGGCAGAGGGGTCTCCAAGGAACCGGAGTTGCATTGTGCAGAGGTCCAGCTGTGGAGAGGCTCTGCATATGAGGGCTCTTCTTGTGGTACAGGATTCCACAGTAGCTCTCTGTGTCTCTGCCCAGGAATGCTTTGGGGCCAAGATAGGCCATGGATGGGAAGTGGTAGGGCACTGGGCCCAGCTGCTTGATGTTGGCCTAAGTCCCCTGCAGAGGGAGAGTGGAGGATGCTAATGACGTTTCAGGGGACAGCTATTTCAGAGTGGCACTGCCAGTGATTTTAAAATTAGGCAGAACTTTTATAGAAATTAATCCTATTTAGTGGACAGGAAAAGACCAGACTGTGCATCTGCCAAATCTGGAGCTAGGAAAATAGAAGCCATACCTAACGCTTACATTTCAGAGCCTTTCATCCACAGTTTCCAGGAGACCGATTCCTAACGAAGCTGCTCTCATAGAATTCCCAGCAGCAATCATAGCTCAAATCAAAAACGATAGTGATGGAATATGTAAGGGTAAAGCAGAAAACTGGGAGACTGCTGGTGTGCAGACATGGCATTAGGGAATGGAGGCACAAGCAGGCACAGCTTCCAAGCTTGATAGATAAAGTGCAGGCACCTGTCTCAGCTTGATAGATAAAGTGCTACCCCTCTCCCTTCCCTTCTTCTTGTTAGGGGATTGATAAGCTTACATAAGGAATGTGGGGTTCTAAAGAATACCTTTTGGGTAAAGCAGTGTTATCTCCACCTCCCTTCCTTTCCCAGCTACACAAACAAGCTCGGGGTCATGGTCACTTCCTCCCTTCCCTGCAAACTGCCGATCCAGGGAATTAGTGGCGGCAATTAATGTAAAGAAATGTATCTTCAAAGTAAAAGTTATCTGTAGACTATGTTAATACTGTAAACAGTAATCAGGGACTTAATAAGGGTTTGGGGGGTGTTGTAGTAATTGTAAATATTTACATAGTAACTTAGATTAAAAGAGTGTGTTGTAACTAATTCAGTACTTACTCGACAATTGGGTCGAGGGGAACAAGTATGGCAGTAAAGGAGCCCAAATTCGCCTCTGGGTCAACTTGCTCATTCTCTAACATCTGGCGCCATGAACAGGATACCAGGGGAGAGTCGTGCCTGATCACCACGTCTCACCATGGATTCAATGAGTAAGTTGAACAGGCCCTTTACTGCAACCCCAGTTAAGGAGTTTGTTAATAAAGTGGTGGGGAGATGGGGGGGGGGTCCTTATGCGGCCACCCCTTGGGACTGTCAGGATTGGCCAGCCATCCAGGGGTGGGTGGAAGCTGCCCTGGCATCCAAATGCTCCCAGGATAAGAAAAAGGCTGTTTTGTTGCAGGCTTTGTGTGAGAGTCTGTCAGGTTTATGGGAGTAGGTTACGAGTCTTAAAAGCAAGGTCTCCAGCAAATTGCCGAGGAACAGTGCACGGTAAATCATCACAGTGTGCTGGCAGTCAGAATGGCTGAAAATTGTGTGGACGATTTTAATCGCCTAAAGTCTGAGAACCTGGCCCTGAAGGGTCAATTACCCACCCTCAGCACCTCCTGCACTCTTATCCCCTTCTCTCCCCTCAGCCCCCCCTGATTATGAAGACCCCGATTCTCTAATAAAACCCATCTATCCTGTCATGACACGAACTATGGTCAGGATGGAACAGGAGAATCAGGCTGCTAGAAACGAGGTGGCAGAGCTCTTGTGCTGGTCTGGTGGCTCTGAATGCTGAGGACGGTGGTGATCCTACTATCCGGCAAGAGGTTACCATCACATCAATGTTGGACGGGGATAGGGAAAGCCTGTACAGAGAATTGGGCCCCCACCCCGAGAATGGAACATGTTCCTGCGATGGCTAGAGTGGGTGTAAAGCCGGCTAAACCAGTATACCAGAAATGATTTGGTTTTAGCCTGGGAGACACTTTTAGGTCCCATGGCAGTGGCTGTAGGCCTCCAGAACAAGGGTTTCCAAACAATTGTCCTGGACACGGCCTGGATTCTCTTCAGGGTATATTCCCAAACAGCGGGCTTGGTTAAATTAGCCCCTATACCGGGGGAACACCCGCACGCTGTTATTCCCTGCATCCATGTCTGGATTAGTATATTTGATGACCTCGGGGATGAATGGCTATTACCCTCTGGGAACGGTGGGGGAACAGCCCTTCTCGATGTTTGGCTTCAATGCCTAAGTCCCCCACTCTGTGATTGGCTGGAGTTACAGGCAGGACCCTTCCAGGCTGACAACCTGCCTGCATTAGTGGAAAGGGCCTCTGCGTATGCGCGACAGAATATGGCCTTGGACACCCCTGCATCTCAAAATGGACCCACCGGTAAGGATACCTCCACCCAGATCCGGCACTTGGAGGAGCATCTTGATGCCCTCCTCAGGGAGTGTGGCCCAAAGGTTCCAGCCCAGTCCCCTAACTTCCTCGGGCTCTAAGGCCAGCCCTGTAGCAAGGAAAGGAGACTGGCCCTGCCCCAGTTGCCAAGCCAATAATTTTACCTGAAGGGAGACATGTTTTAAATGCGGGCATGCACGGGCCCCTGCTGTGGCAGCCATTGACTAGGGGAGCCCTCAGGACAGTCCACGGAGCTGGTCTCTCAGTTCGGCCGCCTGGTAATCTGGGGGCAGCTGAATGGTGGGCCTGAAGGGACATATCTTTTGGATTCTGGATCGAGCTTATATCTGGCACATGGTCCTGCCTGGGAATGGGGCCAGCAAATATCATTTGGAGGCGCTATGGGAGGCCAAAATTCGGGAACTGAACAGGACAGGATATTCTCGCCGTCCGAGGGAGAGCCTTTTGATTCTGCTCCCTGGGTTGTTGGCCCCAATATCCAGCTTAATATCATAGGGGTACCCAGTTTAAAGCCCAGTTCATTGACCTGTGTAACTGCCAGCTGTGGTCCATCCCTAATGGGCACGGCCAGGTGATCCCCCATGGAGCTGGTAAGCAGTGTAGCAAAAGGACCAAAGCCGGGAATCATTCTTTCGGGTTGGGAGGACCTGCCGGGATGGGCAATGGACAGCCTGGATGCTGGGCAGCTCCAAATTTTAGTGAGTATCGAGGGGGGAGCTCCTTCAGCAGTTAAGCAGTACCCCATCCCTCGAGTGGCTATCCAGGATCTCTCCATTACGATGGAAATCCTAAAGCAGTGGGGGCTTATTGAACCCACCACCTCCTGCGCTAATGCCCCCGTATGGCCCGTATGTAAACCAGATGGGTCTTGGAGGCTAACCATGGATTACCGGGAACTAAACTATGTCACCCCCCTCCTCGCCCCACTGGTGGCATGACTGCCCGAAATGTTCGCCCAAATTCAGTCAGGGGACCAGTGGTTTTCCAACGGATTCTGGTCCATTCCTCTGGCCCAGGAAAGCCGATGGAAGACTGACTTTACTTGGCAGGGGTCTCAGTTCCAATGGTGGGTTCTGCCCCAAGAATACAACAATACCCCCACCCTGTTTCACCCGTTCAAGGGGGTTCTGGATGCACTGGGACCCGTAAGTTAGCGATGTATTCAGTATGTGGATGATATCCTCATCCTGGGATGGGAAAAGGAAGAGGTAGCTGCGGCTACCCGGGAAATAATCAAGTCTCGGGCAAGCGGGACTAAAGCTGAATGGGAAAAAGGCTCAGCTGGTCCAACCCTCAGTAACCTTCCTAGGGGTAACCATTGAGTCGGGTAGGCGGTCTGTTGATTCAAATCGGGCAGCAGTAATCACCCAGCTGCCCCGTCCCACTGATGCTAGGGCTCTAGATTCATTTATTGGACTAACTGGGTTCTGCCGAGAATTTATTCCCCGGTGCAGCACCCTGCTGCGACTCCTGCAAGCTCTGCTCCGTTCTCTGGATTGGGAGTGGACCCCGGACTGTGAAAGAGCCTTCATGGCACTGAAACAGCATATCGCCTCTGCCCCTGGTCTGGCCAGCCCCGACCCCGAGAAACCCTTCATTCTGTACCCAGAAGTCTTTGGGGAGGAAATTGGAGTAGTGGCTTGTCAGCAGACAGGGTCGCATCTGCGACTGGTAGCATTTGCCTCCCGGCGACTGTCAGCTGTAGAAAGCAAGTACAGCCCCTGTGAAAGAATGGGGCTAGCTTGTTACTGAGCACTGGAAAAGGTAAAGTACTTAATCGGGGAGTGGGAGGGTGAAGGAGGTAAGGGGAAGGGGAGGTCATTCTGTGAACATTTCATACTCCAGGCAAACTGGTTTGTTCTGGTGACCTGCTAAGAGGGGGTGTATCTGATACTCAAATTGGTCGATGGGCAATTGCGTTGGAAAACAGCCAAGTTGAACAAAAGCAGCTAAAAGTTCCAGAGCGTCGGGTTGCTGGACTGCTAATCAAGAATACACCCCATACCTGCATGATCCCAGAGTCATAGATTCATAGAATATCAGGGTTGGAAGGGACTTCATGAGGTCATTTAGTCCAGCACCCTGCTCAAAGCAGGACCAATCCCCAACTAAATCATCCCAGCCAGAGCTTTGTCAAGCCTGACCTTAAAAACCTCTAAGGAAGGAGATTCCACCACCTCCCTAGGTAATCCATTCCAGTGCTTCACCACCCTCCTAGTGAAAAAGTTTTTCCTAATATCCAACCTAAACCTCCTCCACTGCAACTTGAGACCATTATCCCTTGTTCTGTCATCTGGTACCACTGAGAACTGTCTTTAGAACACCATTTCAGGTAGTTGAAAGCAGCTATCAAATCCCCCCTCATTCTTCTCTTCTGCAGACTAAACAATCCCAGTTCCCTCAGCCTCTCCTCATAAGTCATGTGCTCCAGCCCCCTAATCATTTTTGTTGCCCTCTGCTGGATTCTTCCCAAATTTTCCACATCCTTCTTGGGCCTGGTCCCCACTAAGCCCCCACTTCGGACTAAGGTACGCAAATTCAGCTACATTAATAACGTAGCTGAATTCGAAGTACCTTAGTCCGAACTTACCGCGGGTCCAGACGCAGCAGGAAGGCTCCCCCGTCGATGCCGCGTACTCCTCTTGGCGAGCTGGAGTACCGGCGTCGACTGCGAGCACTTCCGGGATCGATCCCAGAACATCGATTGCCTGCCGCCGGACCCTCCGGTAAGTGAAGACGTACCCTTGTAGTGTGGGGCCCAAAACTGGACACAGTACTCCAGATGAGGACTCACCAATGCTGAATAGAGGGACATGATTATGTCCCTCGATCTGCTGGCAATGCCCCTACTTATACAGCCCAAAATGCCATTAGCCTTCTTGGCAACAAGGGCACACTGTTGACTCATATCCAGCTTCTCGTCCACTGTAACTCCTAGGTCCTTTTCTGCAGAACTGTTGCCTAGCCATTCAGTCCCTAGTCTGTAGCAGTGCATGGGCTTCTTCCGTCCTATGTGCAGGACTCTGCACTTGTCCTTGTTGAACCTCATCAGATTTCTTTTGGCCCAATCCTCCAATTTGTCTAGATCCCTCTGTATCCTATCCCTACCTTCCAGGGTACCTACCACTCCTTCTAGTTTAGTGTCATCTGCAAACTTGCTGAGGGTGCAGTCCATGCCATCCTCCAGATCATTAATGAAGATATTGAACAAAACTGGCCCCAGGACCGACCCTTGTGGCACTTCGCTTGATACCAGCTGCCAATTAGACATGGAGCCATTGATCACTACCCTTTGAGCCCGATGAACTAGCCAGCTTTCTATCCACCTTATAGTCCATTCATCCAGCCCATACTTCTTTAACTTGCTGGCAAGAATACTGAGACCATATCAAAAGCTTTGCTAAAGTCAAGGAATAACACGTCCACTGCTTTCCCCTCATCCACAGAGCCAGTTATCTTCTCATAGAAGGCAATTAGGTTAGTCAGGCATGACTTGCCCTTGGTGAATCCATGCTGACTGTTCCTGATCACTTTCCTCTCCTCTAAGTGCTCCAGAATTGATTCCTTGAGGACTCCCCTGAGTCCCCTGAGTTTACAAGTTGGTTCCGGGCCCTTTCCTCCGATCAGGTCAAAAATGGGGGTGAGCTCTGGTTTATTGATGGTAGTTGCCACCTTATCCCTGCTAGCAAGCGGGTTACGGGTATTGGAATAGTCAGCCCCCGGCAAAGCTGGTCCTACTCCCTTTTGGGGGGAAGTGCACAGTGGGCTGAACTGAGTGCCCTATGGGTCTTGCTTCACTTATGGGAAGACTTTCCTTTCACAGGACAAAGGGTGATAGTCCTGGATAGTGAATATGTATTCCAGGGGGCTACCAAGTTACTGGGGGTGGTGGGCCTCCCATGAATGGTAGGATACCTTGGGAACCCCCATATGGCATCACAATCTGTGGAAAGCACTCTACGATAAAGTTCATAATCCAGTCCTCGTGGTTAAGGTAAAAGCTCATCGGAGGACAGGATCTGGAGCAGCAGGAAATGCGCAGGCAGATGCAGCGGCTAAAGCTGCAGCACAGCCGCTCCCAGCCCAATACCAGCCAGCTGCCCCCTTGGAAACACCCAGTGGCAGCCGTCTGCACCCGGAACCAAGCAGAGTGGGCTGCTGCCTTTGAGCGAGAGCAGCGGGACTGGGAAGGTCCTACTCCTCCAGGTCTGCAACAGGAGAAAGGGCTGTGGGTCAGGGAGAAGGAGGGCCAGTTGGTTCCCTACATACCCCTTCAGTGGAGGGACACCTTGCTGCTATGGGTACACGGCTCTAAGGTGGGCAGACACCCAAGGGAGGAAGAAATGATGGGTATGGTAAGCCGCCTGGGCTGGTGGCCTTCGTGGAAAGGGGATGTTAAAGCCTGGCTAGCCGCATGTCTAGAGTGTGCTCGACACCAGCCAGCCCCAGTTGGTCACAAAGGAAAGCTCATGGAGCGACCCTTAACTGATCGTGGGAAAGAATACAGATGGACTATGTTGGCCCCCTTCCCCACGCTAAAGCTGGGTATCGGTTCATGCTGGCAATAGTAGAGGCACTCAGTAAATGGGTGGAAACCTTCCCTACTCAGGACCAAACCACCGCCTCATGCTTGTTACCCAGGTCTTTGTACGCTGCGGGGTTCCCAGGATCATGGATACGGATCGAGGGCCAGCATTTCACAGTTCCCTGTTGAGGCGTCTTGGTGAACTGCTGGGTGTGGAGCGGCAACTCCACATCCCCTACCACTCTGAAGCCCCTGGGCAAATGGAATGCATGAATCGCATCATGAAGGAAGCACTTCGGAAGGGTGCCAATCTGGGAGACACCAATTGGGCTGAGCTCTTGCCTTTTATTTTAATGCATATCCAAGCCCGGCCTGCCAAAGCCACAGGCTTCAGTCCTCATGAACTGCTAACAGGCAGACCAATCAGTGGGAAAGCCTGCTCACCTCCCCGCCAATGGAACAGGTTGTGCAGGCAAACATGGAGGATTGGATCCTCCAACTTCAGGAGCAAATCCGAATATTACACATGAAGGCTGCCCAATCAGAAGGCAAGGCTAAGGCCAAAGCCAAGGCCTGGTACGATCTTCCACACAATCCTCTGGATCAAATGGGGATGTTGGTAATGTATCGTGCTCACGGTCCCCACCCTTTCCCAGTGCCTCGGTGGGAGGGTCCTTATCTGGTAGCTCACATGATTCATCCATCTCTGGTGTGCTTATCCCATGAGGGTCAGCACTGGTGGGCTCATGTCTCTCAGGTAAAACGCTATAATGCCTTAACCAAATATCAAAAGGAATGAAGTGATTCTGTTTTTCAGGACTATGGCAATTCCTGTGGCTATTTCCCATGGCTGCCTGGGTCAGGTTTGATCAGCCTCGTTATCCAGCCCCTGATCCAGTGAATATTGGAATGCAACAGGAACCAAAGTACTACACCTCAGAGCAAGTCCGATAGTGGCCCTGGTATCGAAGGCAAACAATTCCTTGGTGGCAGGGAGGAGCTTGTGGTTCAACAGGTTGTGGTACTGGATACTACTGGGGGTTTATTCCCTATGCTCGCCAATGTAGATTTGGAGAGGTGGGATTAGGGTGTGAGGCCTTACCCGAAGCAGCCGAAGTGGTCAGTGACCTTAGGCCTACATCCTTTGTGCTACCACACACTATGGCCCATGGGGCACGCACGGATACCCCATATCAATCCACTCTCCCCTCCCCTAACCCACCATCTACTGACCCTGACACCCTCAGTGCCTGGTGCCAAGCATACTTGCAAAATGGATGTGGCCCGACCAATCACTTTGTCCAGTGGTTTAATAATGGCTCCTTACAAGCATCCGAATATAAGTTCAGCAAGGTGGACGCTTAAGGTGGGAGGAATGGGTGGTCACTTAGGTCATTTTGTACAAACCACTCAGGCTTGTTTTTGTAGGAATGTGTACCTTTCTCTCCTCGTTAACCCTGCGGAGAAATGACCCCCTTCTGCATTCCTCTAAATTCTTCAGGCCTGGCACCCTCTTTTTATTGGACATGTCGTGCTGCCCCCTTTTGGACCAAGGGAAAATGCACTCTAATTAAACCTCTTCCCCTCCCTACTCCTCCACCTCCCTCCAAATTGTTTGTAACACACCTATTCCCATGGTGGTCTACCCCCATCCAAAAACCTGTGGTTCTTAATGCATCAGGTTTACAAATATCTATCACTCTGTTCCCCACTGACTGGTACCTCAGTAATACATTTGCTAACTGTTCTCGGTTTACCAAAGTAGGTGAAAGAATGGTGCTATGGGCAATTACAAACTCGGTAGAAAAGAACACCCCAAAACAGCAAGCTCTCACCCACTACCTATGGGAAGGTTGGAACTCGCTGCAGGAAGCTGACTCAGTGGCTCGAATTCAACGCCTGGAACATGTCCTGGGGCTATTGGATGGGGGGGATTACTGCAGGGGTCTGCACTTAGCTCAACTGACCGTCTGTTGGGAAATGTCATTCTAACTCTTGAGAATATTACAGAATCCCTTATGAGTGAACTGGTGAACAGTGTCAAAACTATTTTGTAGGGAGAAGCATGTGACCAGGTTCAACAAACCCTCACCAATCATCTTGTAAACCTCTTGCAGGATGCCCGCCGGGGTTTATGGCCATCTGGTTTAGAGGGGACCAATGTAGCAAATCAATTAAAGGTGTATTGGTCCTTTAGAGTCACCTGATAGACAACTTGGGGGACCGTACACTGGGTTGGTGTACCCTTACTGCCAGGGGAGTGGCTGGAGGAAAATGGACCTCGGCCACCCTTTTACAGCCAAGGCTCGGGAGTGGGTTCAAATGGAAATGGTCCCAAGAACCCGTGTGGCAGGTGCTAATGGAAATTAATGACACACAGTTTCTGATGGGGTCCGAGGTGTATTATCCATGCATAGGCTTAGTGTGGGTGGGACAGGGAAATGCATGGGAGGGATGGCCGCAGGAACTGCCACCCCTGCAGTGCACAGAACCCATACCCCCTCAGCGTTGGGTACAACAGGGAAATAAAATTTGCTGGGAGGGATCAGCCATGCTTAATGGCCAGGTTTTGGAGGGTGGAAAGTATGTGGAGCAGGTGGGCTTTGGACCAGGAACCTTTTCCTTGCAGCTGGGAAACTCCACGGTATCAAATTCATATACCAGCCATGCATCGACTTAATGTAACTGGACACCCAACGATACCCACTAATTGGACTATGGTGGTACCGAAAACCACCTGGATGAACTGGGACTATTTAATACAGTTGCTCAGGCAACTTCCAGTTCGAGCATCACCGAACGCAGATTTTGGAAGCCCAGGCCCTTTGAGGAATGAATGCCTTCCGACTGGCTACTGAACTGCCTGCTGATTGTACTTGGACTGATGTGGCCTGTGCCCTTCGGACAGGCCTAATGGACACTCATTCGCTTCTTGGTCGTATTACCCATGTTGTAGGGGTGTTATTCATACTAATTGTATTATTAATTGTAGTCATGGGGTGCTTAAAATGATGTGCTGCCTTAGCCACTCCCCGGAAGCCATACTTGTAGATTCAGTGGCTTACACCCTTTTGTGACCCGCCTTCTCTCTCTCCCCGTAGCATGACTGGTGGACCAAGGCTAACTGGAGCCAGGGCCTCCAGCCCAAGTGCCCCGCCGTTCAGTGTGTGGGAAGGAGGGGTGCGTGGGCCCTTCTTTGAAGAGAGTGGGGGAGTGTTGGGATATGTAAGGGTTAAGCAGAAAACTGGGAGACCACTGGTGTGCAGACATGGCATTAGGGAATGGAGGCACAAGCAGGTACTGCTTCTAAGCTTGATAGAAAGTGCAGGCACCTGTCTCAGCTTGATAGATAAAGTGCTACTCCTCTCCCTTCCCTTCTCCTTGTTAGGTGATTGATAAGCTTGAAGCTGCATAAGGAATGTGGGGATCTAAAGAATACCTTTTGGATAAAGCAGTGTTTTCTCCCGCTCCCTTCCTTTCCCAGCTACACAAACGAGCTTGGGGTCATGGCCACTTCCTCCCTTCCCTGCAAACTGCTGATCCAGGGAATTTGTGGCAGCAATTATTGTAAAGAAATTTATCTTCAATGTAAAAGTTATCTGTAGACTATGTTATTGACGTAAACAGTAATCAGGGGGCAGGGATTATTATATTCAGTATATAGTTAATACTGTATGGGCATTCATATTACTCAGTAAGGGTTTTGGGGGTGTTCTAGTAATTGTAAATATTTACATACTAATTTAGATTAAAAGAGTGTGTTGTAACTAATTCAGTGCTTACTTGACAATTGGGTTGAGGGGAAGAAGTATGGCAGTAAAGAAGCCTGTCTACTCAAATCCGCCTCTGGGTCAACCTGCTCATTCTCTAACAGAGAGCGTGTCCTATATCTAGCTGACATTTTCATCGTGTAACTCATTTCACAGTTTCTCTCTCTCTCTCTCTGCAGGTACTGTACATTACTGCCAGGGATGCAAGCAGAAGCATGATGAGAATTCAAACAGTTTTTAGTTTTAATTGATAAAATCTCTCATCCACAAAGTGCTGATTTCTTTTCTTACATCTCATTTCTTCCTCTCCCCTCACCTTGTTTCCCCCTCCCCCCGCTGTGTATCAATCACATCCTGCTAAATAACAGTATTATAGTTCCTGTGGAATTAATGTGCCATAACTTAATTACTGAATATATTCTACAATTTAATTTTAAAAAGTGAACGTATAAGTGGTGTGAGGTGCCTAACAGACAGGCCTGCTGAAGACCGAAGCCCTCTTTTATAAAACATGGGGCTGGGGGGCACCCCACTGCTAGGCTCTGTGGGGTAGGGGCTGTGAGGTGTCTGGGCTGGGGGGAACCCTTCAGTGTCATACTAGGAGCTCATGTTCAGCTGATTATCCACCATGATTTCCAGATCATTTTCAGAGTTACTGCTTCCCACAATAGTGTCCCCCATCCTGTAAGTATGGCCAACATACTTTGTGCCTAGATGTATACATTTAGCTATATTAAAACACATATTGTTTGCTTGCACCCATCTTACCAAGCTATCCAGATTGCTCTGTATCAGTTTCCTGTTCTGTTCATTATTTACCATTCCCTCAATTTTTGTGCCATCTGCAATCTTTATCAGTGATGACTTTATGTTTTCTTCCAGGTCATTGATAAAACTGTGTTAAATAGCGTAAGGCCAAGAACTGAGCCCTACAGGACTCCACTGGAAACGTACCTGCTTGATGATGATTCACTATTATAGTTTGAGACCTGTCAGTTAGCCAATTGTTAATCCATTTGATATTCTAGTGTTCATTTTTTTAATTAAAATATTATATGATACTAAGTTAAATACCTTACAGAAGTCTAAGTATATTATATCAATATTATTACCTTTATCAACCAAACTTCTAACCTCATCAAGTGGTTTGATAAGATACATTAGCCATAAACCCATATTGATTGGGATTAATAGTATTACCTTCCTTTAATTCTTTATTAATCAAGTCCCATATCAGATGCTCCATTATCTTGCCCAGGATTGATGTCAGATTGAAAAGCCTTTTGTTACCCAGGTCATTCTTTTTACCCTTTTAAAATATTGGCACAATTAGCTTTCTTCCTATCTTCTGGAACATCCCCACTGTTCCAAAACATATTGAAAATCAACAATAATGGTCCAGCAAGCTCCTCAATCAACTTTTTAAAAACTCTTGGACCCAAATTAGTGAGACCTGCTGATTTAAAAATGTCTAACTTTAGTAGCTGCTGGTTAACATCCTCCCGAGCGCCTACTGAAATGGAAACAGAGTCGTCATCATCATCATATGATATGCAAGTCCTCTACCTTATTTCACTGCTTTCTGCTTCTAGTCCTTAATGTGTTTGCATGTTGTAAAGAGCTTCAGATGCTTTTAGAGATAGCTCTACAAATAAAATGAAGTATGTTTATAAACCTTTATATTCTTAACTGCACTCTTTTGTGTCTGATGCTTAGATGGAGAATTTTCCTTAGGCAATTGCTGCAAAAAACCCTCTAATTCCTGCTCTTGCACTTCAGTCAGTTGCCAACCTTCCCCTCCGTTATAGCAGTGTTGAGGCCGATGAGACATTTGAGCACAGTAATCACATCAGAGTTTTCAAGCTGACATTCTTGCTTGTCCATATTTTATATTTTATTAAATTGCTTCACTCTGGTCTGCTTCTCTTCCTACTAATAGACTATTATGGTTACTATTCTCTTTAGGCCCTTTGCTACCAGCATAATACAAGCTACACACATTTTCCCTTATGTTTCCCTATAGATTAAGCAATTTTCTCTTTCTTATCTTGAAATGAAAAGCATTATCTTTTTCTGAGCAGTTCTTAACAACTGTGTATTTTTCCCCTCAGCATTTTGATGATAGCATCTAATAACAAAGCTCGCTTTAGATCTTAAAACATTACAAGGCAGAGCAATCTTTTGTCAGCAATAGATTTGTGATGCTAGCTTTCCTTATTCAATCTAAAAGCATAGAACTAAAACCCTATTAAATGTCAGTGCTTATTTCTTACAAAGTCCCATATATCAATAAATTGCTGCCTCTTGTCTGAGCCTTACTAAACTTTTATTGCTTTCTATGCCAACTATCCACATTGTGATTCAGAATGTCAGCACTGCCAGCCTCATGTGTTAAAAACTCATGAGACAGACACACAAACAAAAATCATGACACTGTCTTAAAAAAATCATGAGATTTTTTAAAATACGTAAGTATATTTTAGGATTTTTAAAATTTGCCTTCTGGTTTCTGAGCCTTAGGGTGCACTGTGACCATGTTTCCAAGCTTTTCTCCACAGCCATAAGGGCTAGAAACTTGCTTTGTTTGAAAAAAATAAAAGCAGAGGGTTTCCCGTAATCACATGATTCCAGAAGCTAGGGCTTTAAGAGAAAAAACAAATCTCATAAGAATTGCAATAAGATCATGAGATTTGGCAACACTGGAATAACAGCAGTAATAACTTCTACCTGAAGCTGCATTAATTTTTGCCCATTTCTTCCATGCTAGGAAACTGCCCTTAAAAAGGGACATTACTACCAGGGCTGTTGACAGGAAATGTCGTTGCACAGTGGCTCCAAGGGAGCTGTGCTATCAGGGCACAGGACTTGGTGCAGTAGGTATAGAGAAGAGAATATCCATGCAGATGACCCTAGGACAACCATGTAATTTGGGGGCAAGCCTAGCCCTTTAGAGCAATTAACAATATGTCTACACTGCAATCAAAGCATATGATTCCAGGACACATCGACATACCTGAGCTAGCTTTAATGGTGCTCGCTTGCCTACTGATAGAAGTGAAGCCATGGCAACATGGGTGTACAAGCTCACCTGAGACCCTGGCAATTCCTTAGATCACTAGTCTGTGCTGAAGTTTATGCTGCTGTGGCTTCACTGTTATTATTATGTAAATCAGATTAGATTAAAGCTACTCGATATTCCTGGTGAATCAAGATGGAACAAATAATGGAGGTACCTGCAGAAATCAAAAATGGCCAGCAGGATAAGACCTAAAACAGGAGCTGGAGGCTTCATGAATGAAATTCAAGGAGTATCTGGAGGTTTATCAGAAAGGGGTCACATAGGACTTGCAGCCAGAGGTGAAATCTCTGTTGGAGCAACAACTACAAAACATCCAGGCAGATCTGCAGCTGGGCTTCCCAAACTCCTAGTCTAGAATGGTAAAATGGAATGATGAGGTGACCAATAATCTGGCTGCCATAGACAAGAAGTTCTTCCGTGAAACAGTGGAGACCAAGCAAGTTTTAGTCAATCTGGAATTTGCCTACAGAGATGAGCTGCAGCAAGGACTTACAGAGCTAAAAATTCAGTGACAGGAGGAAATCCAAGGGTCATAGACCACAGTGGAAGACAGCCATCTAGATGAAGAATTGAGCCAGCCAGAGAACTGAGTAAAACCAGACATTTACAACCGTTTTCTACCCTGCTTGTAACCCATAGAGACCCAGAAGGGAGAGGGCAGGCTATAGCAGCTCAGTGTAAAAGCCCACGATTTTTGAGGGGGAAACTCTCTGGGTGGCCTTAATTGGCTCAATTAAACATTATAGCTCAAATGAATGGCTGTGAAGGGGGACAGAATGGTGGGTTTCTAGCAGCCAGCTTGTGTTCCCCAGCTCTAATTGTGCTGCAGAACTTACCCACATAAAAGAGATTGAACTAGCCAGACCTGGTACAAGCCTTGGGCCTAGCCATTAATCTGAGTTGGCTTGGGCACAGCTAAGGGCTTGAAGAGGGAAAGAAGAAACCCCACCTGAAGTTGCAGAGGACCTGTGACAGATTGTCCTCCTGGCATATCTGGATGCCACAGATAGATGCTCAGCTGGACTTGCAGATCCAGATCAGAGAAAGGAAGCCAAAGACACTCCAGCAGGCTGAGGAATATGTGATGGGCTAATTGACACAGGCTCAAACATAACAGTTAGACCAGAAACACTAAAAAGGCACAGGAACAGGGGATCCAAAACTGAACCACCTAATTGGTCTCCAATGGAGACAGTGACTGGAGCAAAGGCACCAGTCCAGAGACTGGAAAATTGGGTTTGAAGACTGGACCTCTAAAATTTGAGTAAGAAGTCTGGATAGCTGAAATAGTGGATGAGCTAATAATTGGCTTGGATTTCATTGTGCCCTAATAGCTGTATAATCAGGAAAGGTGTCTTGAAAATTCACTCAGTGGAAATCCCTTTGAAAGATATGGCCCAGGCAGACAAATGTTTTGCAGACACTTAGTTTGCAGTGAACAAATTGCCCTGCCCTTAGGGGCAGTAACCATTATAACACCTACATGCTGTGGTAGCTTTCCTCCAGGGGACAGATGGTAAGTAGTTGAATGCTGTTTTGAGACTTGGGGTCTTGGTGGAATCTTAGCTGCTAAAGTTCTTGTGGATCTGAACTGATTCCTATTCGTTTACTGAATGTTTCTGACAAGCAGCAAATAGTAAAAAATGGAAACTGCAGTTGTAAAATAGGAACCAGTGGATCTGGTAAATTCTGGTATAGAAGAAAACTGCAATGGGGGAACAGATAAAGGTGAGTTCCCAGAGTTCCTATTAGACTTGTTCCAATACAATGCACTACACTTAGATGGGAAACAGCAGAACAGTTGAAGAGACTTTCTTGCTAGGAATCAGTTGTTGTTCTCCCAGTCCCACAAAGATATAGGTTGTACTGAACTGGTCCAGCACAAGATTGATACTGGGGGTCACCAACCCACTAAACAGCCACCTCACCAGTTACCAATAGCAAAAAGGGAAGATGCACTACAGGCCATCAAGGAAATGTATCAAAAAGGCATAATTGAGCCTTCATCTAGCCCTTGAGCCTCACCCATCACCCTGGCTAGGAAAAAAGTCTAATTGACACAGGCTCAAACATAACAGAGACTGGGTAGCTGAAATAGTGGATGAGCTAATAATTGGCTTGGATTTCATTGTGCCCTAATAGCTGTATAATCAGGAAAGGTGTCTTGAAAATTCACTCAGTGGAAATCCCTTTGAAAGATATGGCCCAGGCGAGACAAATGTTCACAAATATAAGAGTCTGTGGACAATAGAAAATTAAATGAAACCATTTTAAAGGATTATTACCCATTACCATGGAAAGATGATACCTTGGATGCTGCAGCAGGTTCAATCTGGTTTTCCACACTGGATCTTAAAAGTAGGTATTGGCAAGTGGAAGTTGATCCAAAAGACAAGGAAAAAAAACTGCTTTCACAGCAGGACAAAGCCTGTGGCAATTTAAAGTGATGGCTTTTGGCTTGTGCAATGCACCAGCTACATTTGAGAGGCTAACGGGGAGGGAATTACGTGATATGCCCCTCAGCCTGTCTGTTGTCCATAGATGCTATCCTTTTACATGCTACAGCCTTTGAGCAAGAGCTAAAACATTTACAAATGGTCTGTGATAATCTGAAGATGGCCAGTATGAAACTGAACACAAAGAAATGTGAGTTGTTCCAAAAGGAGGTAATCTACCTTCAGCATACAATTAGTGAGGAGGGAATTTCCACCGACAAAAGGAAAATTGAGGCTGTACAGAGCTGGCCAACTTCCCAGACACTCACAGATGTGCAGAGTTTTATAGGGGTCTGATCCTATTACAGAAGGTTCATTTGTGGGTCTGCCTATATTGCAACACCACTGCATAGGTTGGGTGAGAAAGGGAAACCATTCCAGTGGCCAGCAGAGCATGATGTCGCATTTTCAGAGTTGAAAGAGGCTCTAATGATTGCTCCTATCTTGGCCTATCCATGTTTCAAAACTCCTTACAGAGATGATAATGCTTATGCAAGTGCAAGGGACCTGTGGGGTAGTTTATTATATCAAAAGTCTAAGTTCTCCTGAGAGAAACTATTGCACCACCTGAAAGAATTTCCTTGCAGTTGTTAAATCTATAGAACTTTTTCATCACTACAGTATCTGTATGGGAGAAGTTTATGGTCAAGACCTACCACCGTGCTTCCCTGCAGTGGCTTCTTAGATTCAGGGATCCTACAGGACAGCATGCCAGGTGGGTGGAGAATAAGTAAGTGAGTCACGACCCCATTTTAATGGGTTCGCCAGGGGCTGGCATTCGCCTTGCTGGGACCCAGGACTGAAGCCTGAGTGTGTGTGTGGCTCCCCTTTGGCTTTGGATTTGCCCCTCTGCCAGGGGCGGCAGGACTTGGGTGGGCTCAGGCTTCAGTCCCCCACCTCCTGGGGTCGTGTAGTAATTTTTTTGTCAGAAGGGGGTTGCAGTGCAATGAAGTTGGAGAACCCCTGAACTAGGCTCTCATTGTCAGGTGTTCCTAGATTCCAAGGCCAGAAGGGACCATTATGATCATCTAGTCTGACTTCCTGTGTAAATCAGGCTATAGAGTTCCCCCAAAATAATTCCTTCTTGAACTAGACCCTACCTTTAAAAAGGCCCCATCCAATCTTCATTTAAAAATTGCTGTGATGGAGAATCCACCGTGACTCTTGGAAAATTGTTCCAATGGTTAGTTGCCCTCTCTGTTAAAAATTTACACATTATTTCTAGTCTGAATTTGTCTAACTTCAAGTTCCAGCCTTTGGCTCTTGTTATATCTGTATCTGCTAGACTGAAGAGCCCATTATAAGTATCTACATGGGGAACAAATATTTGATAGATGAGACCAATTCAACTCAACTTTCCTCTTTGTTAAGCTATACAGATGGGCCCTTTAACACAAGGCAGAGCTCAGTTTGCCCTGGGATGACACTGTACCAAAGAGCTATTGAATGGGGGAGAGGGGATGCCATCTTTCAGCTCACACTGAGGAACACAAGCAGACTGTAAAAAACTCAGTATTCTGAGAAACAGGCCCACAATTTCTCAGACGCTTACAGAGTGTACGTAGCCAAAGCTCTTCTACTGCAGAGCTCATTCTATTTTATGTCAGACAAGTCAGTGGGTTACACAGAAGGTCTCCAACCTCGGAGTGCAAATGGGACTTGATCCTGTGCACAATGTAGGCTTAAAGAATTACATTTTAGTGCAAGGTAAAAACCATGATGAGCAGGGGAGGGAGCACACAGGAACTCGATCCTGCTTGAGTGAGAGCATCACACTGCCCACTGCAGGAGTAAAACCAAAAAAGGGAATGTTTGGCTAAGACCCCCATCAAGAATGATGGCTTAAGCCCATGATTCCTCAGAAACACTCATTCTCTGCTGCCATCCTTTGCTCCTTGCTTTCCCTCCCCCCCAACAAAACCCTCTGTACTTTTGAGAGTAAGGAAGTGGGCATGTAGATAGCCTGAGACATACTCTGTTTAGTGCGATCAAAATAAGAACGGGTGGTGAAGTTCTGGTCCCACTAGCTCTTATCCTTACTTCCATGGAGAAGCTTCCACCCATGTTTGTGCTGCAGTGCAACAACATTGCAATCTCTGCTCCCCATTATGTAAACAGATGCTATAGATAATGCAGATGGAGGATTCCAGGAAAGCTGTTGCCATAACAGGTACAATCTCTCTCTTTCATAAGTGTATTATTTTTCTAGTCACACCTCTCCACTGCCAGATAACAATACTCTGGTGTCTGAATTTAACTTTCTCCCTGCCAGCATCTGAGGGGAAGTATGACACGCTGCCTGACATTTGCTCCTCTAAAGATCTGCTTTGATCAAGCAATCTGAGTGGTAGAATGAAGTTGACACCAAAAAAAAAAAAAGTAGAAAAATCCCAAATAAATTGATATTAATATACCTAATATTTCTGTTCAGGACTGAGTGCATCTCTAATTTCCCAAGGCATACTGACAAAGTGAATTGCATTTTTCCATAGATATGCCATTGTCATGAGCCCAGACACTGAAAATATTGTAAAGTTTAAGAAACAAATAGCTGAAAGTAAGTTCGGAGCTCTCATTTCAAATTGTATTTAATCCAACATGGATGCTGACCTTCTGATCTTACCGTTTTAAACTAATAACTGTGGAAACTTGCAAAGACTGCAGGATTTGTCCCATTATGATTATTGCAATAACATTATTGGAATCAATGACAAAACTCCCATTAATGTCAATTTCATCCAGGGGCAGGATATTTAGTACTGCCACATCAGACAGTTCTTAACCCTGGCCTGCCCCAACCTCCAAAATATAAACACCAATTTGTCAGCATGTGTGGAAATGACAGTTGAAATAAGCCTTTTTCTGGTTCAGTGTCATCACAATTTTGACACAAAGCCAGATTTTAATTTTTATAAATATCATATTTGTTTTTACCTCATACAAAGTAGCACCTAACACAATCAAGAGGAGATATTAGAATTAGCTCGATGGGATCACTTGGCAACTGTGTTTTCACATGAGGGGAAAAGTAACAATTTCTCTCCCTTTATCGTTTTGGCTTCCTTGAGTGTGTAGATTCAGATTTTGATTTTCACTTGAGGCAGCATTGGGGGTTGGGGTGTATGTGCAAGATAGTGTAGTTCAGATTCAAGCTCAAAGCACCCTCCGAATGTCCAGATTATTTTACTATTCCCAGACAAGAATTACATTAAAGTGGAACTAAAGCCGAGCGCACACGCCAGTAATTTAGGGTAAAACATCAGATGAAATGTGTGGCTCTGTGTGGCATATACTCCGTATTTCATTGCGTGAGTGAGAGCCACAAGAGCCTTGATACACCAGCTGGTGTGCAGAATCCATAAAATTAAATTCCTTGCACCATGTTCTTGTCAAATGGTATGTAGGTGCAGCAGGCAGCATAGCTACCCTGTTTCCCCGAAAATAAGACAGTGTCTTATATTAATTTTTGCTCCCAAAGATGCGCTAGGTCTTATTTTCAGGGGATGTCTTATTTTTCAGAAATGAAAAATGCCTTATTATTGGTGGATGCCTTATTATCGGGGAGGTCTTATTATCGGGGGGATGCCTTATATTACAACGAGAGGCAAAACTGTAAGTAGGCCTTATTTTCGGAGGATGTCTTATTTTCGGGGAAACAGGGTAGCAACTGGCTTTTGGGCCAGTGCTCCCCCCTCTCCCCAGTAAACAGTGCCAGAACGGTATTGATCCCAGATGTTCAGACTCTCCCAGGTGGAGTTCCTAGGTAGCTGATGAGAATTTGCCTCTGAAATAAAATACTTGCAAAACAGGTGGGTGCACAGCACAGGGTGTGTGTGGGGGGGAATCTAAAATCCAGTAGACAAACAGGTTCTCTGTGGCAGACATCTAATTTTCCAAGCCTCCAGGAAAACAGTAGACAGTGGTTTCTTTTCTCCTTCTTCCCAGCCTGAGCTGCAATTCTGCCCCGTGTTAGTGTTTTAAAAGGTGACTTCAGTCCACGTATACAGGCAACAAAATATCCTTTAGCTCAAAGCAAATAACCCACAATGCATTTCTTTTCTTCATTAAATATGATATGGCTATTTAACGCATGGATTTACTCTACTTGCTTTACAGCATCTTCCTACCATTGAATCATTCAAGACAAAAGATGGAGAAGACATCTTAGATCATCTTATCCATACTCTCAGGGCCCAGTGCATGTGGGTTCTCACAGGTTATTTTCTAGTGCTCATGTCCAAGCTGATTTGAAATATCCTAAGTGATATTTAGAACAACAGGAGTCCCAGGATTTGAGATAGGAAACAACAAATGAATATTTCTGCAGTAAGAAAAAAAGTCATGTCAAAGAGCATAAAATCTTGTCTTCATCTTCTTTCATTTCCACTACACTATGTCAGTAAAACACTAAGCAATTTATTGTAGCATAATACTTGCTAATAGAGGTTTCATATCCTTCTGCAAGAGAATTAATTGGTTCTTGACCCTAAATAAACTGATCCCTCTAGGCTAGATGATGATGAGGGAGTACAGAGACATGTTTCTTTGGGCTGATCTGGAGTGTACCTGCTCTTCAAATGAGAGAAATCTCAGGATTTTAGCAGACTCTCTCTTTAACACACAGTTATACTCTAAAAGGGTAAGAGACGATTCCATCATTCCGCTCAGCTCTGCAATCCAATTTATTTTGAAGCACTTCAGACTGAAAGGTTAGCCAATCAATGCAGTTCTCAGCATGAATAAGCTGTGCAACATATTTCAAAAATATTGTGTAAAGTTTCATTTAAAAAGAAGGTACAATCTAAACATATCTTCCAGCAAACATAATGGGGTGTTATAGAGGATTGGCCAATCCTACAGCTAGAATAGGTCAAATTCATCCCTAACATAACCTCAGGGAAGTAAATGAAGTTACACCAGGGATGCATTTGGTCCAATAGAGCCATTTAGTACAGGCAATACACATCAGTGCCACTCATAGAAATTACAGTTGTTTGCAGATTTTAAGATCAGAAGGGACCATTAGATCATTTAGTCTCACCTCAGCCTTGTCTAATCAGACTTTCATTTCCCATTTCACATAGAAAGGCCAGGCCCTGATTTCCACAGTCTTGGAAAAGTCCTTGACTTTTCCTCCCCTTCCTTCCATGTTCGTTTGAAAATGTACATTCTCAGCTTAGGCAGAACAAGATACTCAAAAGATTTTCACAGGTTGGTGTTCTCGTTTACATTGGCACACACTCTTGGCAGAGAGCTTAATGGAGAGGCTCCTTTCTAAACAGTAGCTGTCTGTTGCCAGATTTTAACCAGATGCAGAAGATTTTCTACTATGGAGGATTCCTGAAACTTACTATCCAGTGCTCAACTGCTTAGAGTAGCTTTCCTTTCCTAAGGGTTGGCAGCTAAGCATCTAGCTGCCCTTTAGAATAATTTTCTATTGGACATCCCAAGAACAGCACTAAAGTAGGTATCTGGGCCAGCTAACATTCTGTAAGTAACCTAATCAGTTCTTAAATTTCCACCATGCTGGTATTGGTGGGAAGGTTCCAGCCTCCAGACATAACTGGCCTTCTGAGCTTCCCATTGAACATCACTTCTGAGCTTGGAAGTACACATCTTGCTGGAATGTTGTATTTGTGACTCTGGCTGCCCCATAGGGCAGACCATGAGGTTGATTGAGAGAAGAGAGGTAGGAGTGAAAATGTGCCACAGAGATGGCACTTCTTTCCTGCTCCAGCTGAGATCCTTGGGCACAGCCAGGGATCTCTCAGTGCAGAAACCAAGAACAAAGCCACATGCAAAACCAGTCAAAACAGAGCTGAAGTGGTACATCGGCCCTCTGCACAGGAGTGAACTTGATCCACAGAAAACTGGAGGGGAACTGCTGACTCTCAGATCTAGTTCAGGAAAAAGCCTCCTGTTAAAGTCATTCCTGAGAAAGCTCTACATAGTGCAGCTTATTCCAGGGAAAATGTGCTGTTTTTTCCCCTATTACAATATATTTAAGCTGTTGATCTGAGGAAGATGAGGCTCATATTTTAAATATACAGGCCAGGATTGCTATGAACCTCATCTCTTCAACTCATATCTGGAGTCTCTTTGTGCATTGAATAATTTCCATGGGAGTCTTCTCTTGTCTCCAGTGCAGTATACTTCTAGTTTCTCCAGGACATTTTTACTCCTTATCTTGAGTCTCTTCACTCTCATTTAATGAATGTTCTCCCTTCAGCAAATCAGCATGTGTAACACATCACTGCTTCTCTCCAACTGAAACTATGCCATGTTAATGGCGTGGATGTGATGTCATACATAATACCTGAGAGCAGAGGTGCCTGGATTGATTCCTGCGTGGTCATAGCTCGTTATTTACAACTAATCACCGTGCACACATTTGCTGAGATAGCTGAAAAACATGCTACCTATCAGATGCTACTATTCATGTGTTACAGACTGATCCACTGAGGGGCCGAGTGCCTTCAATGGGAGTCACAGGTTCTCAGGACTTCGTAAGACTGGGCCCTTGGGTATTTTGCCACTACCTGTAGTAAATGGCCTTTTCGTGGTGGAGAAATACCTAGATGTGACCATCAGCAATTCCCCTTTGGTTTGATATTTATTTTTCTACTCTTTGTTTAAAGATTGGGCCAAATTCAGAGCAGACTCTAGCCTAAGTTGGCATAACTTCGCCTTCTTCCAGCCTTCTCCACTCATTATTTTGTACCATTTCAGTCTCTGAAGTCTTGAACAGGGCCGGCTCTAGGCACCAGCAAAACAAGCTGGTGCTTGGGGCGGCACATTTTTAGGGGGCGGCATGGCCGGCGCCAGAATGCTGCCCCTAAAAATGTGCCCCAGCCGCCCTAGCTCACCTCCGCTGCTGCTGCCACGGCGTGCGAAACAGCTGATTCACGCGCCGCTACTCGCCCTCCCTCCTAGGCACTCAAACCTGGGAGGGAGGGGGAGCAGCGGTGCGTGAATCAGCTGTTTCGCACGCCGCGGCCACTCGGAGTCTCCCCCTCCCTCCCAGGCTCTCAAACCTGGGAGGGAGGGGGAGATCCCGAGCGGCCGTTTCGCGCGCCGCTGCTCCCCCTCCCTCCCTCCCTCCTAGGCTTGAGAGCCTGGGGAGAGGAGGCAGGGCTGGGGATTTGGGGAAGGGGCGGAGTTGAGGCAGGGCCGGGGGTGGGGTAATTAAAGAAGGGGGGGGCGGCCAAAATTGTTTTTGCTTTGGGCGGCAAAAATCCTAGAGCCGGCCCTGGTCTTGAACCAACTTACTAGTGGGTAACTCACACCTCTCCCATGCATCTCCTCTAATTTGGCCCACTGCATGTAAAGTGTAATTCACACACCAAGGGGCCCCAGGAGAAGAGTGTAGCAAGAAAAGCAGCTAACAAAGGGGTGTAAGAATGTATATAATTAAAGTAGGCCATTCCCTACTTTAAAAAAGGGTTACTCACCTTTGTAACTCTTGTTCTTCGAGATGTGTTGCTCATATCCATTCCAATTAGGTGTGCGCACACTGCGTGCGTGGCCGTCGGAAAGTTTTACCCTAGCAACACCCAGTGGGTTGGCTGTGAAGTCCCCTGGAGTGGTGCCCTCATGGCACTGGATATATACCCCAGCTGACCCAGTGCCTCTTCGGTTCCTTCTTGCTGGCTACTCCGACAGAGGATAAGGGGAGTGGGTTTGGAATGGATATCAGCAACAAATCTCGAAGAACAGTTACAAAGGTGAGTAACCGTTTTTTCTTCTTTGAGTGCTTGCTCATATTGATTCCAATTAGGTGACTCCCAAACCTTACCTAGGCAGTGGGGTCGGAGTGAAGCAACGTGGACTGCAGTACTACTCTACCAAACACTGCGTCATCTCTGGTGTGCCGGATGATGGCTTAGTGCAAGGCAAAAGTGTGCACTGAGGACAAAGTCACTGCCCTGCAGATCTCCTGGATCAGCACCTGGGCCAGAAAAGCCACAGACGAGGCCTGGGCCCTTGTGGAGTGAGCGGTGAGGGCCAGGGTTGGTACACCGGCAGGTTCATAGCAAGCATGGATGCAGGACGTGATCCATGAAGAATGCATTGAGAGGAGACCGGGAGGCCTTTCATCTGGACCGCCATTGCAATGAAGAGATGGGTCGTTTTCCTGAATGGCTTTGTGCACTCAACGTAGAAGGCAAGGGCCCTAGGGACATCAAGGGAATGCAGCTGCTGTTCCCGGGGACCAGCATGCGGCTTCGGATAAAAAAACTGGAGGAAAATGTCCTGGCTAGTATGGAAGGCCAGCACCACTATGGGAAAAAAGGCTGGGTGAGGTTGCAGCTGCACCTTATCTTTATGGAAGACCGTGTAAGGTGGTTCCAAGGTAAGGGCTCTCAGCTCGGACACATGCCGCGCCGACGTCATGGCAACAAGGAAAGCCATCTTTCAGGAGAGGTAGAGGAGGTAGCAGGTGGCCAGCGGCTTGAAAGGGGGCCCCATGAGTCTGGAAAGGACCAGGTTAAGGTCCCACATGGGGACCGGCTGCCGGACCTGAGGGAGAGGCGGTCCAAACCCACCAACCATGGGATTGACGAAGACAGAGTGGCCAGACACACCCGGGTGAAAAGCCGAAATGGCCCAAGGAGAAGCCTGACAAAGGACACCGCCAGGCCTTGCTGCTTCAGGTCCAGGATGTACTCTAAATGAGAGGCACGGGCGCTTGGAGAGGGGGCGTGCTGTGCTGGGCTCACCAGCACGAAAACCACTTCCACTTAGCCATATATGTGGCCTGAGTGGAGGGCTTCCTGCTGCCCATCAGTACTTGTTGTATGGATTCTGAACACAGAAGCTCTGAAGGGTTCAGCCACGCAGCATCCATGCCGTGAGGTGGAGAGACTGCAGGTCGGGATGGCAGAGGTGACTGTGATCCTGAGTGAGCAGGTCAGGAAGAAGAGGCAATGGGACTGGGGTGTCCACGGACAGTTCCAACAGTGTGGTGTACCAATGCTGCCTGGACCACGCCGGAGCCACCAGAATCACTCGCACCCTGTCCCTGCATACCTTGAGCAGGACCTTGTGCACAAGGGGGAATGGGGGGAAAGCGTAAAATAGTCAACCCGTCCATGGGAGCAGGAAGGCATCTGTGAGAGAGTCCGGGGAGCTACCTTGGAAGGAGCAGAATGCCGGGCACTTCCAATTGTTGCAGGAGGCAAACAGGTCGACCTGGGGAAACCCCCAACCTTTGGAAGATGAGGTGGATGACATCTGGTCGAAGTGACCACTCATGGGAGTGGAAGGAACTGCTGAGGCGGTCCGCCAGAGTGTTCTGGACCCCGGGCAGAAAGGATGCCCGGGGTGGGCTATGTAGAATGGAGTGGGCTATGTAGAATGGAGTGGACTATGAATGGAGGTGAATGGAGTGGGCTATGTAGAATTCCCACAGTCAAACGGCCTCCTGACAGGGGAGAGGAGTGGGCCCCCCCCCGCTTGTTGATGTAGAACATGGCCGTAGTGTTGTCTGTGAGGACCACCACAAAACGACCTTGCAGCCGCTCCTGGAAACCTTGACAGGCCAGGTGCACCGCCATCAGCTCCTGGACATTGATATGAAGGGAGAGCATGGACGGAGGCCATAGCCCCTGCCTCTGAAGGTCTCCGAGGTGGGCGCCCCATCCCAGGGCTGATGCATCCGTGACCAGGAACAAAGAGGGTTGCGGACTGTGAAAGGGAACTCCTTCGCATACCAGCTGTGGACCTAGCCACCAGCGGAGGGAGGCAAGGACCTGCTCCGGGACAGTGACCACCAAGTTCAGGCTGTACCAACCTGGGCGACAGACTGATTCGAGCCAGGCTTGCAATGGGCAGAGTTGAAGTCTGGCATGCCTGGTTACATATGTACAGGATGCCATGTGGCCAAGAAGACTCAGGCAACTTCTCGCTGACGAGGTTGAGAAGCTCTGAAGGCTCCGGACAAGGCCCACTATAGTCTGAAAACAAGCATCTGGCAGGAGGGCTCATGCCTGCACGGAGTCCAGAACCGCTCCAATGAATTCTATTCTCTGGGTCAATTCTAGGGTCGACTTTGCCACATTGAGGAGGAGGCCCAACTGAAGAAACATGTCTGTGACCAAGCGGAGGTGGGACTGCACCTGTTCTCTGGTGCGTCCCTGGATTAGCCAATCATCGAGGTAAGGATATACCTGCACCCACCATCAATGAAGGAAGGCCGCCGCGACCGACATACATTTGGTGAACACTCGGGGGCCATGGAGAGTCCAAAGGGAAGGGCCGTGAACTGATAGTGTTCACAGTTGACCACAAAGTGGAGGAAGCGTCTGTGCACCGGATGAATCGCTATGTGGAAGTACGCGTCCTTTATGTCAAGGGCGGCGTACCAGTCTCCAGGATTCAGGGAAGGTATGATGGTGCCCAAGGAGACCATGTGGGACTTCAACTTTACCATGAACTTGTTGAGTCTGTGCAGGTCCAGAATGGGCCGAAGCCTGCCCTTTCCCTTGGGGATTAGGAAATATCGGGAGTAAAACCCCTTGCCCCTCAGTTTCCTCAGAACTTCCTTGATCACCCCCCTGGCGAGGAGTGCCTGAACCTCCTGAATAAGGAGTTGCTCATGAGAAGGGTCCCTGAAGAGGGACGGGGAAGGAGGGTGGGAGGGCGAAGAGTCAATAGTGCCGGGTCTGTAGCCTGTGTCCCTAGACGCCTGTGTCCCTCCGGGATGCGTCTCCACAGGCGGATCCAGGGAGGCTGGTCTCTGCAGAGGCAGCCACCCTTTTCCGTCTTCCGGTGCCGCTTCTGGCCAGGAGAATGGGAGCGGTGCTGGGCTGATGTTGCTGGTTGCGGTGCTGGGGAGCATTGGTGCGGCAGAAAAAAAAAAAAAGCCGCGCTCGGCGGCAGCTCTCACGCCGCCGCTTCATTCTTCGGTGGCAGTTAGGTGGCAGGTCCTTCCCTCCGGGAGGGACTGAGGGACCTGCCGCCGAAGAGCCGGACGTGCCGCCCCAAGCACCTGCTTGCTGCGCTGGTGCCTGGAGCCGGCCCTGACTATAACTGACTGACAAACAACTATTAACTATTAGGTATACGCTAGGGAGAGTGGAGAACAAGTGAAGCAGGACTCCACAGTTCCAATGACCATCACAAGTGGTAAGAAGGAACTGAGGAGCTGCTGGGTCGGCTGGGGTATATATCCAGTGCCATGAGGGTGCCACTCCAGGGGGCTCCACAGCCGACCCACCGGGTGTTGCTAGGGTAAAACTTTCCAACGGCCGTACACACAGCGTGCGCACACCTAATTGGAATCGATATGAGCAAGCAACCAAAGAAGAACATACAGCCTTTTCTGGTTGCTTGACATGTAAGCATACACCACGTTAGGCTTCCTGACTGATTTGCAAATGGGGCTAGTTGAGTCTGAGCTAAATTCTGCCCTCATTTACATCTGCGCAACCCTTATTCTTTCAGCTGGATTGCAAGGGTACAAATGAAGGCCACAGAGCCGTGGTTATAGTCATTCACATCCATGTTGAGTGGCTGTTCAGTGCTTCCATTCTGATTTGACAGCATTTTATACCCACCCTAGTTTAAATGACTGCACAAGGTGCAGAGCAACAGAGAATCAGGCCCCTTTGTTGAACTAAGCACAACCTTACACCTCATTGCTAAACTTGGCCCTTTTAGGAGATTCCTTGCCACATTCCTTTTATTTCCTCCCAGGATCTCTCTATTTTAGATTAGGATTGTGGATACAAGAGTGGCTCAGTGTACACAGCTGGATATGTAATCCATGTCCTGCATGGTCCCTACTCCTACAGCTGGTACTCTGGTTAACCCATGCACCAAGTTCTTTAGGTTCTCGTCGTCTCTAAGAAGCATTTTTAAAATGAATGTTAGCAACTTAGCATTGCAAGGTGCATGCTTTCCTTCTCCTGCATGAAACTGGCTGGCAGCCAGGCCTGATGGAGCACACCATTGTTTGCTGACCAAAGGACACAACCTCTTCAGCAGACCCAACCAAAAGTAAAACATCATGATCCTGGAGGTTGTGCTGATGAATTCATCCACCGCCATCGAAGGATAATGAAACACCGCAAGGTCAAGTGCATTTTCTAAGGGACATGACTCCAGGGTCTTTTGCTCCATATCTGTCTGCAAGTCAAAAATTGTTTGGTTGTGTTGACAAGAACATTGATTCCTCCCGGTTTTATGTGCAGGGCTTTTACACCTTGGACTCATTGGGCTTTATTTTTTCCCCCTGAATTGCTTCCACTCCATTGTCAGAGCTGTCACCTTTTAGTGCTGCAGGTTATCAGCATCTGTTCCACCTGGTCTGTGCACTCTTCCTGGCTGTGAATCTCTCTCTTAAAGGGTTCTGTAAAAACTCACTTGAGTCTAGACTGTACTACTCTGTGCTTCGTCTGATTGCTATCAATGGACCAAATTCTGCCCCTCAGAGTTCGTTAGCTGGAATCCCATGTATGCATCTGAGGACAGAATTTAGTTCTGTCTCTGTAAATTGATTTCAAGAGCACACAACTTGCCAGAGAAGGAACTAGGCAGGGAAAGTGATTGCTTTTTACCTTCAACACTCATTTCGCTTACTGTCTGGGATTTTTCCAGTGTTTCTGAGGGTTTGAAGTGGACATTAGTTTTCCTTGTTTTATTGCAATTATTAATATAGCACTTGAGATGTGCATGGCATTTGACAAAGGTATAAAAGACAAGACACCTTCTTACTTATGGGAGCATATCATGCAGCAGGCTTGCATGATTGAGTCCTAAATTAGAAAGTTAACGTACAAGACAGACATCAGAATGTGGGTGTGGGAAGGGAAAAGTGAGGCCTAAACCAGAGGAAAGGGAACAATGATATTAGGAGAGCTTATCTTTATATAATAATTACTATCTACTTTTCTTTTAGAGAGATCATGAGTAAGGCTGTGAGTTTGTCACAGAGGTCACGGAAGACATGGATTCTCTGACTTTCCAGGACCTCGGTAACTTCAGTGGCCCGTGCAGCTGGCCCAAGGGGTGCAGGAGTAACTCAGGCAGCCTCTGGGCCAGCCGCACTGGCCGCTGCTGAGGCAGTCTCAGGCCACCGTGTCCCCTTCCCCCAGCAGAAGCAGGAGTTTGGGTGGGGGGCTCACAGCAAGGGGTTGGTGTGCAGGTGGGGGTGAGGGCTCTGTGCGGCACTTACCTTGGGGGGCGTTCCCGGGAAGTGGCAACATCCCTTGGCTCCTAGGCAGAGGTGCCACCAGGGGGCTCTGTGCTCTGCCTCCGCCTGCAGACATCACCCCTGCTGCTCCCATTGGCTGCAGTTCCTGGCCAATGGGAGCTGCGGAGCTGGTGTTCTGGGTGGAAGCAGCATGCAGAGCTGTCTGACCGCACCTTCGTCTAGGAGCTGAGCGAGGGGGATGTCGCCACTTCTGGGGAGGCACAGAGCCGGGTAGGGAGCCTACTAGCCCCGCCATCCCCCACCAACACTCATGGCGCCCCCCTGGCTGCATGCTGCCACCCACCTCCCGGGCCGCTGCCCACCCTCCCAGCACCCGCGGTGCCCCCTACTCCCTCCAGCATCTGCAGCGCCTCCCTGGCTGCCCCTGCCCAAGATTTAATCAGGAGTATATAGTACAAGTCCTGGACAGGTCATGGGCCATGAATTTTTGTTTACTGCCCATGACTTTTATTAAAAATACCCATGACTAAAACGTAGCCTTAATCATGAGATAAAGATCTGTTACATACATCTCTCTCTATGATCATGATTAGATGGCAATGGAGAGTATCAGAGTGGAGAGGATAACATAAATCTACAGGAGCTGAAAGCAGTTGGGTGTGGGGGAAAGGGGGATCTTGTATTTCACATTAATGATGCTTACGCTGGGATGGTACTTTACATATTCAAAGCACTGTGCAGACATTTACTAGTCCTCACAACACCCCTAGGAGATAAGTAAGGATCATCCCTATTGTACAGATGAGACAGAGACTTTACCAGCTATATGTTATATTGTTTATCAGCTACACCCCTCCTTTCAAAAAGAGGTTGGTAAAATATAGGATTTTTTGGCTCTAGTCAAGCACTCACAGGAATACACAATATGATCACTTCAATGAACTTTCCCTCTCCTACAAAAGAATTTTGACAATCTTAAAAATAGAAAGTGTATCTAAACCAGCTGCTTTAGTCAGTTTCTCTCCTAATACAAATGGTTGTATGTGAAAAGTGCTAACTACTTGCAAGTCACAGAAAACTAAGGTGAAGTTTTCCCACATTTGCTTCTCTCTCACATGTTCCTTGTCAAATAGGATAAAAGCAGGAGTTAAATGGTATCTAGGCCCAGTCCTGGTTCTCTGCATGGGGTGAATTTCACCCGAAATACAGGTACAAGTAATAAGTGCACTTAGCTGAATAAAGTAGCAAGGAATAGTGCAAGAAAGTTTTCTTTAGCCTGTTTTGGAGCTAAACTGGACAGGAAACATTTTCCCCATCCTGCAAAGATTTTGAGATTTCTAAAGTGTTTCCCATCCCAAACCAGGACAAAAAGTCAAAAATTTCCAAATGTTTCACAAACTAAATAGCCAAAAAAATTTCTGTTCCAGTCGATTAAAACATTTCATTTTTTATAAATAGTGATTAGCTTACATTTCAAAATGAAAAATCATTTCAAACCAGGAAAACAGAATTTTTTGGTTAGAAAGGTTTCAAAAAAAAATCTCAAAACTTCTTTTTCCAAAAATACTTCAAGTCAAGAAATTCAGCAAAAATGAGCCGTTCCCATGAAAACTTTCAGTTTTGATAAATCTGCATTTAACAAACACATGTTTTGTTGCTTTCAACAAAACAATCTGTACCAATTGATTTCCTGGCATGTTTTATACGCAGTTCACAGGACTAAAGCTAGAGCAGTTAGACCACAATTCAGCAAAGCAATAAGCACATGCTTAGAGTGCATTGACCAGCGTTGGACAGGGATGGGGATCACTCTCATGCCTAGAGTTAAGCATCGGCTTAAGTTTGTTGAACTGGGGCCTTAAATCACTAAACATATTTAATTCAAGTAAGTCTCCCTTCCTCTCTTTGCACTTTGATGAATACTTCCTAGCATGCTGTACCTAGTGATTGGGGAAGCTAACAGGAAAGGGACATTCCAAACTTTGCGGGTCAGAAATGTCAGATCAAATAAGCCACTTTCCTGGGGTAACTGGTGCAAAAATAAACCAACAAATAAAAATAAAATGGCCTTCAGTGGTCCTTTTTTATTATAGCTATTGCATTTTTAAAGTGTGGGAAGGATTTTCTTGTGGCGAAAGCACAAAATTAGGCATCATGAGTTCTAGGTTCAATTCCCAACTCTGCCACATATTTCCCATCAAATGCTGGGCAAGTTACTTAACTATTCTGGGTCACAGTTTCCTGTATAACAGGGATAATACTGGAGCATTGAGAGATCCAATTTATGACTAACTTAAAGTACTTTGAGATCTCCTAGTGGAAGGTGCTACAGAAGTGCCAAATATTATTATCTGTGATGATAATGCAACTAATTGCATAAGGACACTTTGTAAGGGAAGATGCAGGGCAGAGCACAGCATATGCTGCAATGTTTATAGAAGGGGTGGGCAGGGGGTTGTAACTAAGAAGCAAAATGATCAGAGCTCTTTGCAGACTGATAACAAAGCCCAAACAATCTCAGCATTTGCAGGTGACCTCCTGTATACACTCCAGAGTTCACTGAAGTATTTCTTGTCATTTCATCTCCTGATGCAAACATCTGTCAACTGTAAGTGATCGCTGCCCGTAGCAACCCTGTCTTGTGTAATGACTTACATCATATTTCTAGGCTATCATAACAACTAGTGGGGCTCTTCTAGACTTCATCCACACCCCATATTTGTGCCTTATGTGCATCATTAGACAATTTTCCACATGAAACCATTTTTTTGATGTAAGATATGATGGCAAATAGATTTTTGGGCTCATGACTGGATCCTGAGGCACTGTTTGTAGCACATTAATATCCTTTTTCAGCGTTCACAGCCAAGGGAACACATGGGCTACAATGGTCATATTGCTTTAGCTTCAACAAAGGAAGCTTTGGAATGATTGAACAGGGATATTCTGAAATAACTCTTTTTTGACATTGCCTCAAACTAGACTCTGTTTTGAGATGTCTATTTCATGAATACAATTTAAATAATTCTCTGATGACACTACTTTGAATTGCAGGGTTAAAGATCTGATTGGAAGTTGTATTTCCAGCAAATAGCTAAAAAAGCCTTCATTATAATTTATTGTGTTTGAGCTGAACAGGAATTTCCCAGCTACCCACATATCAAATGCCACCAGTTGCAAGCCTTCCTTCTCTTGTCATGGATCAGTCTAGCTCTAACCATACAGACAGAGCCTCTGTATAAAGCGTTTCCCCACTACATTGGTTTCAAGTACATTTTCCTACATTGTAAAAAGCATAACAAAGGATGTTTCATATGTCATAAACTAAGTATTTCTGCTGAGAGTCCAGAAATACCTAATGTTTTCTTTTTTTTACAAGAAGTTTGATAATGACAGTTGTCTCCCACTTTTCACACTGTTTTGATAAATTGGTTCATTCAGCGACCATTATCTAAAAGTGATGATTTTCCCAGAGACAGCTCTCCGGGCATCCTTAACCAACCTATTCATCTTGTGTAGGTTGGATGGAAAGCCATTTGACACATTGCAATGGGATCAAAAGAAGCCAAAAAACCCACATAGCACATTTCCGTTTAGTGCCACGAGAATACATAGGGCAGAAAAAGAAAAATGGAATGACACCACTTACGTTATTCTGCTACTTGAAGTAGCTGATAAATAGTCAAGGACTGATCCAGCATGCTATCACGTAGCTTGGGAGATTCACAAGATCACAATCAAGGTGTCATGACAATATTGTTTACCTCGACATATGAAGAAAACTGGGTCACAGATGTGTTAAATTTTTGTTTCATAATTAGAATAGGCTGGATTCTGCTTTCACACTGGACTTCAGTGGTGTTTATTCCTGATCTACGCAGGTGAAAGGCCTTGATCTAGCAAAGCATGTAAGCATAGGCTGATAGCATGCGCATAATCCCAATTATGATCCAGTCACTTAGACTCATAGACTCATAGACTTTAAGGTCAGAAGGGACCATTATGATCATCTAGTCTGACCTCCCGCATGATGCAGGCCACAAAAGCTGACCCACCCACTCCTGGAATAATTCTCTCCCTTGACTTAGCTGTTGAAGTCTCCAAATCATGATTTAAAGACTTCAAGTCACAGAGAATCCTCCAGCAAGCAACCCCTGCCCAGCAAGCGACCCCTGCCCCATGCTGCGGAGGAAGGCGAAAAACCTCCAGGGGCTCTGCCAATCTACCCTGGAGGAAAATTCCTTCCCGACCCCAAATATGGTGATCAGCTGAACCCCGAGCATGCGGGCAAGATTCTCCAGCCAGACCCTCCGGAAAAAGTTCTCTGTAGTAACTTTTAATATCCCATCATTGACCATTGTTACTAAATTACCGGCGATGGCACGTTATTGACCTATTGACTAAAATCACGTTATCCCATCAAACCATCCCCTCCATAAACTTATCAAGCTTAATCTTAAAGCCAGAGAGGTCTTTCGCCCCCACTGTTTCCCTCGGAAGGCTGTTCCAGAACTTCACCCCTCTGATGGTTAGAAACCTTTGTCTAATTTCAAGCCTAAACTTCCCAACGGCCAGTTTATATCCATTTGTTCTCGTGTCCACATTAGTACTGAGCTGAAATAATTCCTCTCCCTTTCTGGTATTTATCCCTCTGATATATTTAAAGAGAGCAATCATATCCCCCCCAGCCTTCTTTTGGTTAAGGTAAACAAACCGAGCTCCTCGAGTCTCCTTTCATACGACAGGTTTTCCATTCCTCGGATCATCCTAGTGGCCCTTCTCTGTACCCGTTCCAGTTTGAATTCATCCTTTTTAAACATGGGTGACCAGAACTGCACACAGTACTCCAAATGAGGTCTCACCAGTGCCTTGTATAACGGAACCAGCACCTCCTTATCCCTACTAGAAATACCTCGCCTAATGCATCCCAAGACCGCATTAGCTTTTTTCACGGCCACGTCACATTGCCAACTCATAGTCATCCTGCGATCAACCAGGACTCCAAGGTCCTTCTCCTCTTCTGTTTCGTCCAACCTATGCGTCCCCAGCTTATAACTAAAATTCTTGTTAGTCATCCCTAAATGCATAACTTTACACTTCTCACTATTAAATTTCATCCTATTACTATTACTCCAGTTTACAAGGTCATCCAAATCTCCCTGCAGGATATCCCGATCCTTCTCCGAATTGGCAATATCTCCCAACTTTGTGTCATCCGCAAACTTTATCAGCACTCTCCTACATTCGGTTCCAAGGTCAGTAATAAATAGATTAAATAAAATTGGACCCAAAACCGAACCTTGAGGAACTCCACTGGTAACCTCCCTCCAACCTGACAGTTCACCTTTCAATACGACCCGCTGCAGTCTCCCCTTTAACCAGTTCTTTATCCACCTCTTTGATTTCAAGGGGACTATTCACATACTTAGAGTTAAGTGCATGCTCAAGTGCTCTGCTGGATCAGGGCCTGAAGTGAGATCAGAATCAGACCCTGTACTTCCAGTAGATGCAGAGAGAGCATTTAGGAATTATGTGTTTGCCTGTGAAAGCTATGATTTAAAACTAATTTGTGGAGCATACTTAAAGGGGAAGTTTTGCATATTTCTCTCAGTGACACTGCTCAGCCATATTCAGATGTATACATTCTTCTTCTGGGGATTCATGCTGTCTAACACCAGCCATTCCCTGTCTGTTCACAGAGTGTGTTCATATTTCAATACTAAACTGTCAGTTTATTTGAATTAAAAATGTTCCTATTCACAGATTTTCTTGTTGGCATCATATTCTATGAAATTCAAAAAATATCTAAATAAATCTGAACATATTTGTAGGTCTGAGTTCTAAGCATTACATAATACTTTTGCTAATGCAGTTTTCAAAACCACTGTGGACAGGGGCGGAGGGGGAGAAAAGAAAGAACCTCTTCATTAGGATCCATTAATTCCTAATGTAATATCTGCACAACTTAATGACCCTATTCTAGTTTGATCATCCTTACTCAAGTATCGCCTCTAGATAGAAATTGTAGTTCCATCTATAGGTGCACATTGAATGCATAGATAGGGAGATTTGTTCATTCACTGGTAAGTGGTTACAGAAATTGTGTGTGTTTATGAAGAAATACCTTTTTTGTCAGTCAGTAACACACATAAGCACGTGCTGAACTTTAAGCATGTGAGCAGGTCTGTGCTAGAGCAGGGTCAAAATGATGTGCTTATTTGTACTTTAAATTAACAACAATTACAAAAGGCTGATCTAAGGCAAAGAAGCCGGAACCCAAGGAGAGGAATTAGCCCACTGTGAGGACCTGGCCCACTGTGTTGTATACCCTGTGCATTCTCATAGATAAAGTATATTTACCATGTTCCTGATGCAAAGTATCCCCACATCGACTCACCAACCTTCCTGGCAATACAGCATGTTGTGGGGAAGTGTTCAGACATAGTCGCACAATGAATACTTCATATCTGAAGAGGAACAGCTAGAGCTCAAGTTTCAGAGTAACAGCCGTGTTAGTCTGTATCCGCAAAAAGAAGAACAGGAGTACTTGTGGCACCTTAGAGACTAACAAATTTATTAGAGCATAAGCTTTCGTGGACTACAGTCCACTTCTTCAGATGCATATAGAATGGAACATATAATGAGGAGATATATATACACACATACAGAGAGCATAAACAGGTGGGAGTTGTCTTACCAACTCTGAGAGGCCAATTAATTAAGAGAAAAAAAAAAAAAAAAACTTTTGAAGTGATAATCAAGCTAGCCGAGTACAGACAGTGTGATAAGAAGTGTGAGAGTACTTACAAGGGGAGATAGAGTCAACGTTTGTAATGGCTCAGCCGCTACCCAAGATCCATAAACCTGGATATCCTGGACGCCCCATCATCTCAGGCATTGGCACCCTAACATCAGGCTTGTCTGGTTATGTAGACTCTGTCCTAAGACCCTACGCTACCAGCACTCCCAGCTATCTTCGAGACACCACTGACTTCCTGAGGAAACTACAATCCATCGGTGATCTTCCAGAAAACACCATCCTGGCCACTATGGACGTAGAAGCCCTCTACACCAATATTCCACACAAAGATGGACTACAAGCTATCAGGAACAGTATCCCTGATAATGTCACAGCTAACCTGGTGGCTGAACTTTGTGATTTTGTCCTCACCCACAACTATTTCACATTTGGGGACAATATATACCTTCAAGTCAGCGGCACTGCTATGGGTACCCGCATGGCCCCACAATATGCCAACATTTTTATGGCTGACTTAGAACAACGCTTCCTTAGCTCTCGTCCCCTAACGCCCCTACTCTACTTGCGCTACATTGATGACATCTTCATCATCTGGACCCATGGAAAAGAAGCCCTTGAGGAATTTCACCATGATTTCAATAATTTCCATCCCACCATCAACCTCAGCCTAGATCAATCCACACAAGCGGTCCATTTCCTGGACACTACTGTGCTAATAAGCGATGGTCACATCAATACCACCCTATACCGGAAACCTACTGACCGCTACACTTACCTACATGCCTCCAGCTTCCATCCAGGACACACCACACGATCCATTGTCTACAGCCAAGCTCTAAGATATAACCGCATTTGCTCCAATCCCTCGGATAGAGACAAGCACCTACAAGATCTCTATCAAGCATTCTTAAAACTACAATACCCACCTGCTGAAGTGAAAAAACAGATTGACAGAGCCAGACGAGTACCCAGAAGTCACCTCCTACAAGACAGGCCCAACAAAGAAAATAACAGAACACCACTAGCTGTCACCTTCAGCCCCCAACTAAAACCTCTCCAGCGCATCATCAGAGATCTACAACCTATCCTGAAAGATGATCCTTTACTCTCACAGATCTTGGGAGACAGACCTGTCCTCGCTTACAGACAACCCCCCAACCTAAAGCAAATACTCACCAGCAACCACACATCACTGAACAAAACCACTAACCCAGGAACCTATCCTTGTAACAAACCCCGATGCCAACTCTGTCCACATATCTATTCAAGTGACATCATCATAGTGTTGAGTCTGAACTTTTGATGAGCTTAAACTTAACCCAGACTTGATGTCTCTGTCTGAACTTTTAATCAAAGCTCTGACCTGCGAACTACTCATGACATCCCCCTCCCCTTAAGTAGTCATCTCCCCTTTTCTCTTTCTGAATTTACATTTTAACCTGTTTTATCCTGTAGAATCTTGATTGATTATACATGACCATTATGATCTGTTAATCACTTTGTTTACTTCTGTGTATAAATATTGATGCTCACCCCTAATAAACTTGCCACACTTACTCTGAAGCTTTTCAAGCTAAGGATAGTGTGAGCCCGTTGATCAACGAATTGGTGTCTGGTCTCTGACAGATTGTGAGCCCCATACCAACTCCGCACGAACTCGGGTGCTGGAGAGGTGAGTGAGGACTTGCTTTTTACCTAACAATTTGGGGGCTCGTCCGGGATTTCCTTCTGGTGCGGTGCCTCTGTCCAGTGGTCAGACCACTCATATACGAATTGGCAGGCGCCACGGGAGATTTCTCCCAGCCAATTCAATATTGAGGGGTCGTGTACTGGACAGCAGGGTAAACGCCAGTTGGAGGGCTCCTGTCAGACACCATGGGTCAAGGGACTAACGTGCCTCTTGAGAGTCCGTTGGGGATTGTAAATAAGTTATGGAACGAAGGGAAACTCCCAGTACAGACAGGAATGTCTAGGAGGAAGTTGTACACACTGTGTGTAAGGAATTGGACTGGGAATACCGCGGTATTGGCCGACCCGGAGATGAGGTGGCCTTCGTATGGCTCTTTCGAACAGGCTGCCTTAAGAGGAGTAAGGAGCCAGATCGAAAAAGACCATCCGGGACAGTTATGTTACTGGTTTTGTTGGGACACAGCAGCAGAGCTGTGGAAATCTTTAAAAATTATGGCAGTCAGGTATTCTCCCGAGAGTGAACCCCCTCCATGTTATTTCGATGAAGGGTGTAAACCACGGCGTGTTTTGACTCGTCAGTTGGTCCCCACTGCACCTGCCCCTATTCCTCCGCAGGGGGACTCTCTCCAGGGCGCAGAGGGGAATGTGCAGGACTCCAGATCGGAATCTCTGCAGAGGGATAAGGGGGAAATGGAAGGGCACACCTCGGGAGGAGTAATTACTAGGCAAAAGATCAAGCAGATGCAGCAGGTTGCATACCCCTCCCCTGGGGACGCCCAGAGGGTCCGGTCGCATCCGCAGATACTTACACCAGGGACGAATACACCCCTGCACCACCAGCTCAGCCCGTTCCCCAGGCCTGGATCAACTACGGGCAACAGCAGCAGCTGCAGCAAACTCAGCCTCCTCAATGACGGTACCCCGGGGGCGAAGGCAAACAATGTGATGGTCTTATTTCCTTAATGTCTTTAGCCGGCTCCTTCCTCACTTTCTCCCCTCCCAGCAAAGAGCCTCGTCTAACCCTTTCAGTCCAGGGACTGCCTGTCTCCTTCCTCAATGATACTGGAGCTACTTTCTCTCTTTTAAATCATGCCCCCTCTCCCTGGCTATTCTCTGAGGTTAAAACTGCAACTGGGGTGGAGGGCAACCCACAGTCTCTGGGACTCACTTTGCCTCTAAATGTTATTTATGCTGATAAATGTTTTTCTCACCATTTTCTTTTTTCCCCAGCTTGTCTGATCCCTTTGATGGGCCGGGATTTACTCTGTAAGCTTGAGGCTACTTTAACCTGCACTCCTGAAGGGGTAGGATTATTGATGACAGTGTTAGGAGATTCGGCCCCAACTCAGGGTAATTGGGAACCCCCCCCCTCTCTCCCCTGACCTCACTGACTTGCTTTTAACCCTCTGGGGAATTTCTGACACTGATGTTGGCCTGCTCCTTTCGGCAGAGCCAGTAAGGATTCAAGTGAAGCCCTCCTTAACCCCCCCCGTCAGTCCCTCAATACCCCCTGTCGCTGGAAGCCCGGGAGGGCATCCGCCCCATTATCGAGGGATTCATTGCACAAAAGCTAGTCCGCCCTCAGCGCACTCCCTGTAACACCCCTATACTGCCTGTCAAAAAGCCTCCTAAAAAGGACGGAGACCCTATCCGTTGGCGCTTTGTACAGGATCTACGGGTTGTTAATCAGTATGTGGTCCCTCTTCATGCAGTAGTTCCTGATCCAGCTACTATCATCAGCCAAATCCCCTGGGATGCTAAGTGGTTCACTGTTATTGACTTAAAATCAGCCTTTTTCAGCATTCCTGTGCACCCAGACTCTCAGTATCTCTTTGGTTTCACCTGGGAGGGACAAAGTTATGTCTGGCAACGACTTCCTCAAGGCTACAGAGACAGCCCCATGATTTTCAGCCAATGCCTCCGCCACTACTTGGAAGGCTTCACCAGTCCGCAGGGATCCACGTTAGTCCTATACGTAGATGACATCCTATTAGGTAACCGCGAAGAAGCTGCCCTCCGCATCGATGGTAAGGCACTTTTATTATACCTACACACCAGAGGCCACAAGATAGACCCTAACAAGATTCAGTGGGTCTCACAGAAAGTCCGATATCTGGGCTTCCTGTTAACCCCAGAGGGGAGACAAAGGGACCCAGTCCACATAAAGACTATCCAAAACTGCCCTCTGCCAAACACCAAGAAACAACTTCAAGGTTTCTTAGAATTAATTGGCTTCTGTCACCCCTGGTTGCCGTCCTGCGGGGAGTTAAGCAAACCGCTCCACCGACTCACTGCTAACCTTGCTCCTGACCCTTTGCAGTGGTCCCCGGACACAATCCAAGCCTTTCAGTTACTCAAGGACAGTGTGGCCTCCTCCATGTCTCTCCGCCCCCCCCAATTACAGCAACCCTTTCACCTTTTTGTCCACGAGAGGGGCGGAATTGCTAGTGGCGTCCTTACCCAGCTGAGCGGGCCCCACCATTTCCCGCTTGCTTTTTACTCTCAGCAGATCGACCCTGTCGCTCAGGGAACCCCATCCTGCACCCGGACTCTGGCAGCAGCTGCCCTGCTGATCACAAAGGCAAAGAGCCTGACCCTGGGTCATTTTACCACGATTTGGACCTCTCATGCCTTGTCAGCCCTTCTGCGTAGGGGCACAACCCAAGTCTTTTCGGCCCATCGTCAGCAACAGCTAGAGGCCGAACTCTTAAAAGACACTAACCTAATTTTTGAAAGGTGTGGGCCCCTTAATCCAGCTACCTTGCTTCCTGACCTGCCAGTCCTCCAGGATCAGCACGACTGTTTGGAAGTAGTTTATAGCATCTTACAAATAAGGGACCTGGCTTATGCCGGATGGCTGAGCCTGCCTCCCTCGCTCCACATACCCCGTGGCAGTTCACTGGCACCATGATAAGGGGGGTCACTACGGCACGCACGCCCTTGTGGACACCATCGCTCGCTTTTGGTATGCTCCAGGCATTCAACCCTACTGCCTGTCAATAGTGAAAGCATGCAGCACATGTCAGCGTAATGGACCTGCTCCGCCTCTTAACAAAATTAAGGGTGGAAGACCTCCGCCTGCTGCTCCATTTCAACATCTTCAAATTGACTTTGCAGATATGCCAAAGGCTTTTGGGGAAAAGCACCTCCTTGTTTTGGTTTGCCCTCTGACTTCCTGGGTCGAAGCTTTTCCTACTGCTAATTGTACTGCTGCCACAGTGGCGAAGATTCTCCTTAGAGACATTGTACCCCGTTTTGGCATCCCTCTCGTGCTTGACTCAGATCGCGGACCTCACTTTACTGGTCATGTCCTTGGCCGTTTAGAACAAGGACTGGGCATTTCACACTCCTTTCATACACCCTACCACTCTCAGTCTAGCGGGAAAGTTGAGCGTATGAATAGGGAGCTTAAGTTTACATTGGCTAAATACTGTCAGGAAACAGGATTAAAGTGGCCTCAGGTACTTCCCTTGGTCCTGTTTCACCTTCGTACTCGCCCAACCCGTGTATTGGGATTATCCCCCTTTGAACTGCTCTATGGACACCCCTCTTTCAAAGGCGGGGCGCTACCACGTGCTGATGTTTCACTATTGGGAGGGGATCATATGACCGCGTGCCAGTTTCTCTCCCTACAGGCTCGCCTCCGTACCCTTTGGAAAGCCTCGCAGTTTTCCCAGACCGTGCCGCTGGAAGAACAGATCCACCCGTTCCAACCAGGGGACTTCGTCTGGGCCAAAAAGTTCGTTCGTGGCGACACCCTCCAGCCGAGGTTTACTGGACCCCACCAGGTTCTTTTAACAACCCAGACTGCAGTGTTCCTGGAAGGACGCAAATCCTGGATCCACCACTCCCACGTCAAGCCAGCCGTAGTGGACCACAGTGACGGACCAGCAGCTCTTGCCACCACTGAGGACACTGCCTCCGACCAGTGGACCAGCTTACCTCTTTCAGACATCAGACTTAAATTGACTCGGCAAAAATGAGAGGACCTTTTATTCTGACAACTGTATGTTTTTTATTATGCCTTTTTAGTTTATTTTCTACTTATGAAGATAATGCTTTTATTAGATATTCCCATGAGGTTAAAACTCGTATTTTAGGAAATAGAAGTAATTGCTGGGTATGTACTCAATTTCCAGTAAATGCAGAACAGGGACTACTAGAATCTTTAACCAATGAAACTGCGACCCTATTTGAGAATCAGGCCGGGGAAATGTCCCAGCTGCGCCAGTTAGCTTTGCAAAACCACATGGCTTTAGACATAATGTTAGCAGCCCAGGGAGGAACTTGTGCCCTCATAAATGAAGAATGCTGTGTTTTTGTAAATGACACCTACTCTGACACTTTTCAATGTACCAAACATCTAAGGGAAATGGCTAAGAACTACTCCTCTGGCTCCCTTGCTCCCCTTTGAAAATGTAGAAAGCATCCAAAATATTTGAATAAATGGTATTCTATTATTGTTTAACAGTGCAATTAATTGTGATTAATTTTTTTATTCTAGAAATAATATGAGTGGTGGAGGAAACTGAAAACAAAACCCAAAACCCAACTGATTTGGAGATTTAAAAACAGATTTTGCTGGGTATCAGTAATTAATACAAGTTTAGATAAACTAACCTGTTTACACTGTCTGAAAGGAGGAAATCGGGCTTTAGCAGAAGAATTGCTATTTCTAATCCAGGCAAACAGTGACATTTTGGCAATAATAAGTGTTTGTAATGGAATTGATTGTGTGCTGTTTCCTACTTTTAACTTTCATATTCAGTAAACAATTTGGACGTTCCTGAATGAATGAACTCAAAGTTCTAAAAATCAATTTCACACATTCATCTCTCCATTAATAACATATTAATCTCTGTAGTACTTCTGCAGCACAGTGACTTCAAGAATCTCACTTGGACTATGTAAACATTAATTAAAAGTAATTGAACCAACCAGGGCTGCCCTCCGCACAGCTGTCAGGGAGCTAGTTATGGGCTTTCAAATGCTCAGGCTGGTATTTTGCCAACCCCAGGGAGGTTAGAGCAGCCTGCTCTCAGCTACACCAGCCAGTGATGGCTCCCAGGGAACTGTCAGTCAGATTGGGATTGTCAGAATACAGTACACTCTGGCCAATGCCCCTCAATACCCAACATGTCAAGAGGTGGAAGTGTGGGGGCAGAAGTCAGTTAGGCCAGCTGTGATCTCCCTCACACTGGGGAATGCTCAGTTGACTAGATCCAGCTGTTTTCTGGCCCCTGTGCACCACTATGTCTAGGGATCCCCATGGTTGCAGATATGGCAGCATCCTCCAAATGGTTACTGGTTGTCACTTATGTATTCAGTAAAGGCAAATGTGACCAAGCACAAATGACTATTTCCCCCTGTCCACGAAAGCCAGTTCAAATCAGAGGCTCCCCTTGGTCAAAGATCCCATGACCCTACTGTCCTAGCTTTTGAAGATTTTTGGAAGAATTCAATAAATTAGAAATTAATCTCTGGAAAGGGAATTTTACCATTTTTGATTTCCTCGTTTTCTTGATGGGATCTTTATAATGATTTTGTCAGGATGCTTTGATGCAGAATTGCCTGTCTAAAAATGTGCAACAATTTAGTTTTCTTCTGGGATTTCATCTTCCCTCAGGACAAGGATTTACATTTGAATAGACCACATTGATATGGAAATTAATCTTCCTTTGATATATCCTTGCATGTTCGCTCATCTATCATTATGGCCTAATTGTACAAGCACTAAGTGTTTACTTCATCAAGATATTAATTACTATGTTTATGTTTACCCAGATTCTGCAAAGACATCCACAGTGATTTAGCTTTACAGTTAACTCTCCTTGTACGCCTAAATTGTGTGTGGGAGTATGTGCGCGTGCTGGATTAGGGCCTTAGGACAGTAAATTCTTCAGGGTAGGGACTCACTCTTACCATGTATTGTACAGCACACAAAACAACTGGGTCACACTCCTCCTCAGGAGCTGCTAAGAAAGACACCATAAATAATCCTGCATTTTCTTTTTTTTTTAAACCACCACTACTCATTATTGCTTGGCATACTGTTCTGAGACATGAATTGAATCTGCCTTCCTCCACTGTGAAAATATGGGAGAAATACATGCAGTTATTTCATGTAATGGCACAGCTTGCTACTGCTATGAGTTTTAGGGCTGAAGGAAAACGTTAGAAAGAAACTAAAATGTTCTTTTTGTACAAAGCTTTTCATAGAACTTTTCAACAAAACAAAATGAAAAATTTGAGGAGTATTTTTCTCCCTGTCTCTGGAAAAAAGGGGGGAATCCCCCAAACAACTGAAATTTAGTCCAGCTCTAGTGTTTTGGGCGTGAACCCTCCCTTCAGTGAGGCTAGCCCCTGCCCTTGCCCCTTCTGCCTGAGACCCTGCCCCTCCTGCCCCCCTCCCCCACACATTGCAGCCCCAAGACCCCCCTGCGGCCGAAGGAGCCCCAGCCACTCCGAGCCCCAGCCCAGCCCAGACCAGCTGCCCCGAGTCCTGAGTCGCCGGCCGGCCAAAGCTGCCCCAGGTCGCCAGCCGGCCCAACCACTGGCCCAACCCCGGGCTGACCTGAGCTACCCTGGGCTGCTGGCCAGCCCAACCCAGCCCTGGCCCCTGGTCAGCCTGACCCCCGGCCCGACCCCTGGGCCACCAGCCAGCCCAAGCCCCAAGTTCCAGGCCACTGGCCTGAGTTGAGCCTCCGCTGGCTTCAGGGGAGAAGGGGAGCAAGGGTGGGGTTTTGGGGCAGAGGTGGGCAGGGCCATAGCCTGGGTTAGGGAAGGCTTAGCCTTCCCTGGCCTATTATACCTGCCGCCCATGGTGTTTGGATCAGCCATTTCAGCAATTGTATTCTCTGACATCCTTTACTCCTCTGGATTTCATTAGGAGAAGAATGAAGGCATTTATTAGAGACTTTGAATTAAGGATTTGCTGGTATGAAGGGGTTTGTACACTTCTGGTTTATATTTATGAAAAATAAGCTAATAACATTTCTCCTCTTTTGTATACATTTTATATGGCACTTCTCTTTTGTATGTCTGAAAAGACTGATAGAGCAAATAAAAAGTATGACTACATGATTCATTGTAACCTTTGACCACATTGTCTAATAAGGAAAGTCTATTGGGATGCTATCAAAATATATCCATAAGTTTGTTTGCATGCTACAAAGTAGTATCTGTCTGATTTTGAAGATTATTGTATTTGAGTAAGGACTCTCCTTTGCATAAGGCAGCTTTTCCTTCTGATCATCATCTTAGGTTTATGACAGTCCATTGACATGGAATAGATAATTATGTCACAAACTCTGCCTTGTGATAGGCACTCTTAAAATAGATTTATTTCAGAGAACAAGTAAATCCAGATTGTTTGTAAATGATTGGTGTTCGACCTAGGAAGACCCCTGAGACTCAAAGTGAATTACATTCAGCAAGAAAAGAAAATGCCTCATAGGCCCTGTCTATAAGATGTATATATTTTACACTTGTGTAGCTACAGCAAAGAGAGTCTCCAGTGTAGATGCTCTGCACTGGTTTAAGCATAAAATTGCACTGGTGCGATTTGATCCGGATAAGTGACTGAAATCAACTGACTTCAGTCATTGGCTCAGCTCCATAAGCAGGAGATAAGGTAGCAGCATGGCCAACATGTTGAGTCACTCAGAGGCACACACTTGTTCTATCACATGCACATTAGTCTTTCAGAAAATCTTGTGATGGAAAGAGATGCACACATCTGAGATATCTATGCTCTCAGATGCCGTACCCACTGAAGCATGTTGAGTTTACTACAGCTTTATATAGTCAGATGCTCACTGCACCTTGTGCTTTATTGGAAGGGGATAGTCAGAGGTAGCAATGATTTGGCAACAGGGTCAGTTTTAAATCCATATTTAAATTGGTACTTACTCAAGAGGTAGCAAAAATGCATAATTCTTGGTATTAAACCTACATTTGATTATTTTGTTACTGGACACAATCTAGAGCAGAATGATAAATAGGATGTATCATACTGTTGTCATCAATGTCTTTTGGTAACATTATAGTGTCCATATATTATGAAATAGCAAATGTTTTGCACATAGTGAGAATATTTTGTCTGGCCATCTTCAAGCACTTAATGGATATTAAGCCACACAACACATCTATGGGTGACCACAACCAGTATTTTGCAAATGGGGAAACTGAGGCACAGGGTCACTAGCACATGACTCAATGGCAGAACTGTAAACAGAACCCAGAAGAGCTGGCTCTTAGGCTTGCTCTCTGACCACTAGAAATACACTCCCTCTTACAAGATGTGTCACAGCTGCTCTTATTGCTCATATTTTCAGTGACTTTTTTTCCTAACTGCAAGATACATAGAGCTGAGCCATACACTACCTGAAAGGTATGTATTGCAGCATGTTTCCCTCGTTGCCCCCTCCATTCTGAAATGGATTAAAGAAACCCACCTCACTTAGACCTACATTTGGAAAGGCCAAAAACAAACAAACAAACAAAAAACCAAGTACATTTCATCATGAATTAGCTGGAAAAATAGACCCACAAAAGTGTTCAAATGTAAGAAAACATTTTCAAACACGTCACAAGCTGTTTTAGTCTGTGCTCCCACATCCTCCCCATAAATAAGAGTCTGATTTGCACCAAGGGAAGATTTTCCATTCCTGTGTGAGACAGCTATGCTGAGATTTTCAAAGCTCCTAGGAGATCTGGATACTGAATTCCCATTATTTTCTAATAAGTATTCGAACCCCTTAGGGAGGCTTACGATGACAACCCTACCCCAACAAATCCCATCCTCCTTTAAAACTCTTTTGAGAGGTACTGATGAAAAGGGCTATATAAGTGCCAAGTAACACTGGTCTACAATTTTTGAGAAGTTGTCTGCTTCAGAGATAAAATGTGCTATTTATTATGTATTTTGATGTGCTGAATTCAAATATGACAATTAAAACAACTGATTGGCTACTGTTTCTAAGATATTTAAGTTTTTACATTTTATGTCTATGTATTTTGTGTAGATAGTAGAGTTTTAATCATAAATTGTAAACCTAGGTCTTTTCATGTGTTTATGGTTGCTTTACATGATAATATTTCACCTGTCCTGTTTATGTAACACTTTAAAAATCAGCAAAAGGGTTATATAAATAAAATTTATTATGAAACAAAAGGCAAAAAACTATTATGTACATAGTTTAGTCCTATTCAGTGTCTACTTGGCGCTTCTTGGCTTGTCTCTTGTATTCATTAAATGGAGCATCTCTTGTCACTGTCCAGCAATAGTCTGCAAGCATTGATGGGCTCCATTTGCCCTGATAGCGTTTCTCCATTGTTGCAATGTCCTGGTGAAATCGCTCGCCGTGCTCATCGCTCACTGTTCCGCAGTTCGGTGGACAAAAATCTAGATGAGACTGCAAAAAATGTATCTTTAGTGACATGTTGCAACCAAGGTTTTTGTATGCCTTGAGGAGGTTTTCCACCAACAACCTGTAGTTGTCTGTCTTGTTGTTTCTGAGAAAATTTATTGCCACTAACTGGAAGGCTTTCCATGCCATCTTTTCCTTGCCACGCAGTGCATGGTCAAATGCATCATCTCGAAGAAGTTCACAAATCTGAGGACCAACAAAGACACCTTCCTTTATCTTAGCTTCACTTAACCTTGGAAATTTTCCACGGAGGTACTTGAAAGCTGCTTGTGTTTTGTCAATGGCCTTGATAAAGTTCTTCATCAGACCCAGCTTGATGTGTAAGGGTGGTAACAAAATCTTCCTTGATTCAACAAGTGGTGGAAGCTGAACACTTTTCCTCCCAGGCTCCAATGACTGTCAGGACCAGAAGTTTCATCCTCTTCCTCTTTCTCATCTGACTCAAGTGAGAATGATTCTGGTGCACCAGGAACCGGCAGTCCTTCTCCGTGGGGTACTGGGTGTATAGCTGATGGAATGTTTGGATAATGCACAGTCCACTTTTTCTTCTTTGACACACCTTTCCCAACTGGAGGCACCATGCAGAAGTAACAATTGCTGGTATGATCTGTTGGCTCTTTCCAAATCATTGGCACTGCAAAAGGCATAGATTTCCTTTTCCTGTTCAACCACTGGTGAAGATTTGTTGCACAAGTGGTGCAGCATATGTGTGGGGCCCACCTCTTGTCCTGATCTCCAATTTTGCAGCCAAAATAAAGGTGATAGGCTTTCTTAACCATAGTGATTATATTGCGCTTTTGTGATGCAAAAGTCACTTCACCACAAACATAGCAGAAGTTATCTGCACTGTTCACACAAGTATGAGGCATCTCTGCTCACTTTGGCTAAACAGAAATGTGTCCCTTTGCAAAATCAAACACTGACAAATAAGAGAGCACGACACTGTATGATTTCTAGAGCTGATATAGGGCAATTTGTTCAGCAGAGTGATGTAAGCTTCGTTATGATTGCATCATCCATGACTTCTAGGAATAACATGATGCACTTCATATCATGTATGACACAATACCAGCTTCAGATTGCATCATTCATTGTTTTGCCTAAAAAGCAAGTACTGTCCAAACCCAGTCATAGATTAATTCATAGATCCAGTCAAAGATGTATTTTAGTCATTTCTGGTTTAAATTAAGATCCTTTCCCTTTATAACTCACTTATCCTCCGCCATTCCCAAGTCAAGGGTAGTATATACTGACCCAATAGCATATCTTGAAAACTAGAGCCAATCAACAATTTTAAGCATCATTTTCGTTCTCAGTGACCCAGAATTAGTAAAGTTTGACTACATTTATTTCAGAAACATTTTGTCTGTAGAGCAGTGTAATTAGCGAACAAACAACATCTGCAGGCATTCACCTGTTAAGGAAGAACCAGGGGCTCACGATTAAGATTGCTCTCAACTGCAGTTATCCAGTCCCCAGGGCATTGCTGCATGCAAAGGACTTCTGCTCCTGGCATCAAGCACAAGGGCAGGAAAGTTCCCCCCTTAATGCTGCCCTGAGGACACTGGACCGGTCCTTCAAGCCTGCCACGGAAAGGCTGGAGGGAGAGCAGGGCAGATGCACGTACAGTGTAACTGCCAAGGAGAGCAGGAGACGCCGGCAGGGCTGAGAGAGCCAGTGCAGAGAGGAGGGGTGTTGCAGGATCTCCCCCAGCAGCAGGAACTGCTCCCAGCAAGAAAGCCAGCTGGGCTGGGAGCTGCTGCCCTTGCATCGGGCTGCTTCGCGCTCCCAGGGGATTTGGTCCCCGTGCCTTACACGTGGCCAACGCGCCCCTTTGCTCGAGGCAGGACTCTGCGGCGGAGCTGTCCGTGGTGCTGACCCGTGAGCCCAGCCCCAGCACAGCTCGCCCGGGGAGGGGGCAGGTGGGACAAGGGCTGGCCCAGAGCCTGCTGGCCGGGGAGCTGCTCGGAGCGCAGACACAGCAGCGGTTCCGCTCACTGCCGGCCGTGCTCCGGGGAAGGCGAAGGGCTGGGGCTGCAGGCGGCAAGCGGCGCTCGTGGCTGGGATCGCGGGCGAAGCGAGCCTCCCGCCTGGCGTGGCTGGGAGGGGACCGGAGCCGGGGCTGCGGGAGCTGCAGGTGGCTGGGTCCTGCCGACAGCCTCGCGCTGCAGCCGAGGGGAAGGGGGGCGGATTGGGCGCAGCGCGGCTGGCCGCGCTCAGTGCCGGGGCTGTCCCCGTCAGGAGCTAGGCAGCCGGAGACTCAAGGCAGCAGCACCATGAAGATCAAGTTAAGTGGCCTCGCCGTGTTCGTGGCCCTGGCGGGCGTGTTAAGTTTCATCTTCCTGGTGGTAGCCATAGGGACCGACTTCTGGTACATCATCGATGCCTCCAAACTGGAGCGGTCAAACAATTCCTCGGGGGCGCTGAGCTCGCACTCGGGACTCTGGCGGACCTGCAGACGTGAGTACACCTCGACCTCCTGCGGCCCTCTAGGGATCCACAGGGCAGCTAGCTGCAGTGTCCTTCGAGGGGCACAGCCCCTCAGCGGCGGGGGTCAGCTCTCAGAGTCACACTGAACAACGCTACTGGGTGGAGTGTGTCCCCATCCCTGACACTGCCTGGAAAATCTGCCCCCGGCACTGCATCTCTGACTCCTGAAACAGGGGCTACTTTCCCCGCTTAATGAAGGAGGCTTATTAAATACACACAGTACCTAGGTATTGTTATGACAATTACCACGGCCTAATAAGTACAGTGAGGAAGATTAAAACCCTGAGTTGCATCTCTTTATCTGTATTTAGGTACTTTAGAAATCTCACCAATTGATTAGGTGGCATATGTACCAGAAAAGCTGCACAAACTAGGTACAGTAGGCAATAAGATAGTGAGGTTATGAAGCTTTCTGGCCTCTTAACATAATCCATTTCCCCCCAAGTCTTAGCGTTTACAATAATACTTTTCAAAAGAAGTACAAACATGTATTTTTATGTAAGTAAAACTTTTTAAAAAATCATATACATTTTCATCATAAATGCAACCAAAATTAAGAAAGGCATCTCATGCCCTCTATATTAAAATGTAAAATTGTGTGGGTTTAAATGCTTGGGTTGACTGGGGGTGGGGGGGGGGGGGAACGCAAGCCAGTTTTGCCTTTTTCTTTAGATAAAAGGAATAATTTGAACTTTAGCCCCAAATGGTAAGATTTAAAATGACCAACAGCGATATTTTAAAGAAGGATATATTTAAATTGAATCTTGGAGCATATTTTACAGCTTTGGTCTATAATGGAAGGCTGATAAACTCCTTTGCTGGTGTGATAGGATTTTCCATTCTATTTACCTTCTCCTGACATGCAAATCACCATGATATCTGAATTAATTTAAATTAAAATAAAATCACAAACACACACAGTAATTAATGTTGCCTGGCTATGAAAAAGCTTTCAGGTGGGATTTTCAAAAGCATCAGGGTTGACCTTTGCTCCCATTCAGCAAAATCTTGGCACCACTGAAATCAATGAGCGTATGGCCCTCCTGAAGTCAATGACAAGGATTTCACCCAGTGGGAACACATTTAGGCCAGTACTGAAATTCTCACCCTTATTCTCCACACACAAAAATAACTGCTTAAGGGGAGGACATAGAAGGATCTGTATGCACATGTTGAGAACACACGCTAAAGTCTTCTATTTTCATTTGCAATACAAACTTTGCATACTATTTTTCCCCTTCTCTATTAGCTAGGAGCAAATGCTTCCCTTTGATGAACCCTTTCTGGTACGAGAACATAAACATGACTGCTTCGCACAAACAACTCTTAAGTGAGTAACTTTTATATTATTTGCATGTCTTCACCCCCCTGCATCACATGGGAAGAAAGCAAGGACCTATGTCTGGGATATATTGTATGCGCTTTGGGGCAGGGTTTTCACTAGGTGTGTACACAGCACCTACCACAATGGGGCCCTCATCCCTGAACAAGGCTGTAAGGTGCTGTCACACACAATGAATATTATTAATAGCTCAACTGATGTCAAGTGTGTTCCTAAATGACTTCAATAGGATCATGTCTGGACCCAGGTGATTGTGCATCAGTGTATGACCTGAAATATCTTCAGTACTGACAATAGGATGTGCACAATTTAGGGCTTGATATTGCAAGCTGCCGAGCACCTCGTAGGAGGTAACAAGCACTCTCAATTCAAATGAAGTAAATAGTTGGCTGTTGCTCAGGATGAAAGATCTACTAGTGATATTTTACTATTAGCAACTATTTAACCTCTGACCCTGGATAAGTCAGTTCTCTGTGCATCAGTTTCCTTGTCATTTAATCCCTCCTGTTAAGTGCTTTGAGAACTACAGATGGAAATAAAACGACACCACATGATTACAGAGTTATAAGGAGGATTCAACAAAGAACCACCAACTCTTGTGTTTTTGTACCTGGCATTGGCTACCCCATCAATCCTAAGAGATATTGCATTGTAGGAGAAGGCTGATTGGACCAGCATTTCTCTTCTGCTGCTGCTCCTCCACACTGAAACCTCCCCAATGTTTTCTTGGGGACTGGAGAACAAATAGGAGCATGGCTCCCAAGTGAACCATGCTACCATGAAAGAAGGCTGGGCAGTAGTGCAGAGTCACTTTGCTTGCACACCAGCTTTACTTGGCCTGACATCTGTAGGATTTCCTAGTGAATCTTGTGTGGGGTTCTGCAGGGTTAGGAGGCCACACAGCCTGTCTATTCTTCTTATGGGCCTAATCCTGCAAGGTGCCAAATGGCTCCAATTCCCATCAACCTTGCCAGATTAGGCCGGGGGCAGGCTGGGAAGTTGCAAAGCCCCTCTATTTCCCATCCACTACAATGAATGGAAGGCAGCTCCATAAGATGAGAGTTTTTTGGCCTGTTTCCTCGTGTGCTGATAGGGCCTGAAACTTGGCATAGCTGGTGTCAAGTGCAGACAGCATTATTGCCTTCATTACCCTACAGAAATGCCTATCACCAGTTGTTGATTGTTACCATTAGAAGTAAACATCATGGCACTTAAGACAAAGGAGATAGTGCCTATATATATGGCAGGCAAGCATCTGGTGATTGGCAAACAAAAGATAAGTTGTGGGTGAATTTTTTTTTAAAATGTCAGAGATGTTTCTGTCTCTGAGCTACTGATGTTTGATTTAAACTGTACCCCAAAGTGTAGTTTTCTTCACAAGCCTTTAGATGCTTTTATTAAACAGCAGACTCAGGCAGGATGTCTATTTCCCATGGGATTTTTTTTTTAAACAAACAAAGACGGACTGACAATCTTAACTAGATTAGTTTTCTATATTTTGACCTGGCATTCCAGTTTGCACTAAAGTCCTCTTGTGAGTGGGTATTTGGGCTCAGTTCTGCAGTCCCACTGAGCCCGATTCTCCACTGGCTTGCACCTTGTGTAGCAATTTATACCTGCACAAATAGTTGTAAACTGATATTGCCCATGCTAGTCATTTTGCATAGATGTAAGTGATTATGTAAAGTACAAGGTAGTGGCAGATCAAGCCCCTTGACATCAGTGGGTGTTTTACCTGAAAAAAGATTGCATACTGTTAGAGCTCTGTATTTTTCAGACATGCAAAATAACATGAAATAGAACCAAAAAAGTATTAAAAATTAAAAAACAAACAAACCTCACCCCACAGCAGCATCATGACTGGGAGCGGAGGGCAGCTGGGTCAAATTTGAGTACGTGGCACTGCAACCTGGCACAAGGGGTCACAGTGTCTCTTAGGTGTGGCCCAGCTGTCCTTCTGCCATGATGACAGAGGGGCAGCCAAGTCAAACTTGAGTAGCACTGCACCAGGTTGCAACTCCCAGAGCACAGGGTTGGAAAGGAGCCGCCCTTGAAGACTCACTCTGCAACCCTGCACCACCACTTACGGGCATAAAATGAAGTAACATAAAACTCCAAAAAAAAATCAAAAAAAATAAATAATTCCACAGGGCTCCACATTCCATCTTCTTCTTCAAAATGTTCAGCTAGCATCTATGTGCTGCTGCATGTATTTTGCAGCATGCACGTTAAGATTCATAATATACTTTGGTGATTTTAATATTTCAATTCTCCCAAGCCCCTGCTAGCTGCAAGCTACAGAACAGATAGAAACATATCAACAGGTACCATATGTCTTTGAGATACAAGTTTGTATACCTGGAATTAGGCCACACACATTTTATGTATGGCTTGCATACTCCAGCCTGGGAGACACTATTTTCAAAAGTGGAGCATGGTTATCTTTCATGTGCAGAAGCTGAAGGAGACAGGGTGAAGATACAAGGAGCCATCTTTATTTTGCAACCACCTGAAATATTTCTAATGTCAATGTGGTGCCAACAAGTCCTTCCCCTTATGAAATATGACTATACACAAGTAGATCAGTGATCAACAAAGTCCAACCAGATGATCTACTATAATGAGATACCCTGGCCATAGTAAGAAGCTATAGCAGTTTCCACTCACCAAGACCTGTAAAATGGTACTCAGTGGGCACCTGATCATACAGTAAGAGAATGCAATTGTTCAGTACACTTCTCTCACCCTAAGGGTGAAGCTTTTATGCAGGTAAGGCTCCATTCCTACAGCTGTTATAACATAAGCAACCTCTCAGTCCAGATCCCATTCCCAATTCCTCATCCATTGTCCCATGGCTCCCATCTGAGTTAGGGCCAACAAGTCTTTTGGCTTCACCTCCTGTCTTCCCGGGCTATGTTTGTGTCACCACAGACTGCAGAAGCTTTTACTTAGATGGGAAGGGATAGCAGGCAGGCATGAGATAGCCAGGAATTATGTACATGGAGGTATAGGCCTGGTCCCAGGTAATGAGGAAGCTGGATGGGCCTCGCACATATTAATTTGCATAAGGTCCTTCAAAACCTATGACCAGACCTCAGCAGACCTCACTAAGTTGCTCATTAACTTTTCCTTGCAGTTCCACTGCTCATAAATTTTAAATCCAGACTGTAAAGGGAATGTGACAGCTAAAATGCTAGGTGCTCTTATAGTGTGTGGGGGGACCTTAATGAAGGACAGTGCCTCAAAGCTCAGTGTGTAGCAAGTACCCCACCTCAGAAATCTGAGCACACTTGAAGTTGATTCAGCAAGTAAATATAGTCTTTGCTCCCTCTACAAATGCCAGGAACCACGAGCAAACTGGTCAAGCAGGGTTTCCATTTTCGACTATTTTAGGATGGCACCCTCTGCCCCACCAATGGTCCTTCCATTTTGGTTGAAGACAATAGTTGTGTCCTGGGTGCGGATGAACCACTCTAAAAGCCAGAGATCAAGAACCCAGGTATCCCCTGGCAAGCTGGACCCAAGTCCTACAGCAAGGATTCTGGTTGTGGTGAGTCTCCAGTGTAGCAGATTAGCAATTCAGCGGAAGCTGGAGTTAGATTTAAACATGAAAACAAATAAAGCACCAAGCGCAGTAAGCCTTGTACTATTGAGCATACACTAGCCTATTGTTATTTGTGTTGCAATAGCAGCCAAAGCACCCAGATAGGATTGGGATCCCAGTGTCCAGTGCAATGCAGGTAGACTGAGTCCCAACCCCAAACCTCTACATGTTCCATTTTCAATATGCATAGATATTTGTATGGACAAAACAGGCTTCACTGCAGTTGGTAGGGGGAAGCTGAAGGTTTTGTCAGCAGGAGATGTGGGGAAGGGTCAGATCTTCAACTTTGGAAGGTATAAGTAGCAAAGTGATTGGCTGTTGGCATTTAAATGAGGGTTTACAGGAAACTTCCCAGTGAAATGAACTGGACAGTTAACACCTCAGTTCTGGTGTCTCAGCTAGTTTAGGCTGTTTTCAGACACAGAAAAGCAGTGTACTGGTTGGCACTTAATTCACATTTGGAAGTTAGTTTCACATTGTGAGGGCTAGAAGTGTAATTTAAGCAACAAAGCTTAGATTTCAAAGCACAATTTTTCAGCAAGAGCAAGATTCTGCAGCCACAGAGTCGTAGAATACAAGGGGGGTTCTGCTTATGATTAGACAAATCTTGTTGGTTTGGAAACAAGGAAACAGGTCTTCAGAACTGTCAGGAAATGGGAGAGAAAGAGGGGATAGAATGGACATGAATAAAATTGGATTTATAATGATGGTTTAGACTTAGAGGAGATTTGCGTATCTCAAAGAATAAAAGAATTTTTCATACTAGTTCAATTCCCATTAGTAGAAAACATGTAGAATGGCCACTAACTTACAGAGTGCCTTACATATTTTGCATGGACACTAGCAGTTTATTTAGAAGTGACATGCTCATTGGTTAGCATGATGAAAGACAGCCCAGTTAGAAGGACTCATTCCAATAAAGGTTTGGTTAGAATATAATACAAACTGAGTTTAGAGGTTTTGCATTTCAGCAGAATTAGACTTTATACCTGCCTTTATGCAATCCATTTACTTGGGCTCCACACAGATGCTGGAACTTGGTTGTAATAAATACACTGCTACCTTGATATAACGCGACCCGATATAACACGAATTTGGATATAACGCGGTAAAGCAGTGCTCCAGGGGGGCAGGGCTGCGCACTCTGGCGGATCAAAGCAAGTTCAATATAACGCAGTTTCACCTATAACGCGGTAAGATTTTTTGGCTCCCGAGGACAGCGTTGTATCGAGGTAGAGGTGTATAACAGTTTGTCCAGAATTGACTTACATTTAAGTTACTCTGAGCTGGTAAGATTGGCTGATTAAATGAATTGGAAAACATTTGGATACAGATTCATGGTTTTTTTTTGTTTTTTGTTTTTTAAAGGCCGTTGTTGAGTCAACTAGATAGGCAAGCAGCCTTAAGGGGTGCATCACTGATGTATCAGCTAGAGCAGCGGTTCTCAAATTTTAGCAACCTGAGGACCCCCATTTTGATTTAAATTTTTTCACGGACCCCCAAGTTGCCCCACTCAGTCCTTGAACCTGCCCCCACTCCATCCCTTCCCCCAAGGCCCCACCTCTTCCCTCCCCCGCTCCACCCCTGCCCCTCCCCCTTCCCTCCCAGTGCCTCCTGCAGGCTAGGGAACAGCTGTTCCAGGGTGTGCAGGAGGCACTGGGAGAGAGGAGGAGGAGGAGTTGATCAGTGGGGCCAGCAGCCCCAGTCATGGTTCTGCTCCATCCCCTGAGCATGCTCCGTCCCCACTCTGAATAAGTCTCAGGTTATCAAAGTCTCTTTCAGTGTCAGGGGTTGAACTGATAAAAATAAAGTAGTGATGCTCTCCTAAGCTCCATCCACAAACCGGTTTCCTCAGAAGCCAGATGCCATGCACAGATGATTGGGAAGTTCTTCTTAATAACCCAATCTAAAGCCAATTGATATCAACTGAGACACTCCCATTCACTTCAATGGGCTTTAGATCAGGGCCAATAGGATCCTCCTTCATGTGCTTACAGCAAAAGTGATATATTTATCAATACTGACATTTAAATTATCGTTGTCAGGCTTCAGTTACCACGTGGAAACTGTACAGGCACAGTTCAACTCCACTTCTTACATAGTCCCTTTCCATATACATCTCTCATCACAGGGGTTCTCCAAACATCTAGCCAGGCCTAGAGAAAATAAAGGTCAGAGAAGATAAGTAGTGTCTTTCAGCCATTGCCCATTCTAGAATCTAGCTCTAACAGAAGCATTTTAAATTAGAGCTGTAGCCAGATATGAACACCCATGAGCTTTGGCAATGTGAGGTTCTGGATCTGAAATTAGCAGCCCAGCCCTCCACCCCAAGTTATGTCTTCCATAGGTAGTGAGCACAGCATGCCCATTCCATATGGAAAGACATATTTCAGATTCAGCAAGACAAATAATGACTATAAACCCTCCATGAGAGAGAAAGTAGAGATTTCTTACTCTGTGGTTCTCCATCTTGAATATCCTCTCACAGATCAGAGCCCTAGAAGGCAGAATTCTTACAGAGACAGCTGCAGCACACTGAAGTTGTAGCTACACACACAACTGGTGTGTAAATGTTCAGATACCTTTTTTGGCACTTTTGGTTTCAGGCTGAATATGGAACTGGATGTGTCAAGAAGGCTTGGGAAAAATCTGTGCACTGGGCATGAATGAGAGCAGGAGTGCTGGTGAAGGCAGAAGTGTCAAAAGCCTTAGCATTCCCTCCCCCAAATTTCTAATAGCTCAGGAGCCGCTGAGTCCTGACAACTTGGAAAAGATCAGGTGTGTAAGCCAAAGCTATTTGTGCTACCGGTGCCATTATTCAGGTAATCACCTCACGTCTTGTTAACCTTGATAATAGGAGAAGTCATTCTGCACATGGTTAAGCTACTCAAGCAATTTCTCTAATGGAATTGACACAAGCTACATTTTCTTCTACATTAGGCTTCCATTTCCTCTCTTTCCACTTTTCTCATTTTCCCTCCAACCCCACAAACACCTCATGGGATATTTATACATTCTTCTAAAACACTGGCCACTGTCAGATATGGGACAAGATAAACCAGTCATTTGTTCCCGCACAGCAATTTCTAAAATTCCTCTCAACTGGAGATGTAGGTTTTCCTCTGCCCTGCTAATAGTAGCACTTGGTGGTGATGATGGAAGAGAAGATCTCATTCATGCCTCTTCTTCTCTACTTTAGAGAAACCGATCGTTCCTTTTCCTACAGTTTTGACTTTGGGGCATGACAGAAGCTTGTTGGCCTCATATGGAGAGTGCAGGTCAAATTGTGCTTTTGGGCCCATTTCTGCAAGAATGCACTTTGCCAACAGCAGCACAGGATGTGGCGGTAGATACAAATCCGCCATACAAAGGGCCTGAAACTTGCTTGCTAGCAAAATAGCTTATATTTATATAGTGCATCCAAAAATTTATGAGTCATTATTAATGGCTCATATACAGATCACTTGGTTTAGCTAACAGAGGTGTTTACTGGAGCACAACGATTACAGGTGGAAGTTGAAAGCAAATATTGTAGCCAACTACTATTGCAGGGGGAAATTCAGATACATTAGTCAGGATACAGTTACATAAGTACAAACCAGTCAGGACACTGACTATTACAGAAGCCGACCATAGACTCTTTAAACCTAAACTGTTAACTACTTGTGAGAATTAAATCAAATCTGAAAGACAGAACTCCTGGCAGTTAGCTACCTTAATACTGTGCTGGGGCATTGGTTCAGTGAGTGATACAGAGGGAAGATCACCTTCTGCAGAACGGAAAGGTTGTTCTGCAATACCTGGTGTTGCTTTTCCTTTACAGTAGGACAAAGGAAAGCACTAGCATTCAAGATGCATTTATCATAATCTAGATAGTAATTAGAGTCCTGTGGTTACCTTTACGATTAAACAGCACTTGCCAGTGAGAGCTTCCTTTAAAAGGTGTCTGTCAGCTAGCAGCAAAACAAAAGTCTGTCCTAAATTGCTAATGTGATTTCCTGTTTCTGGTTTTGGAGGTGAGGAGAGAGAGAGAGAGAGAGAGAGAGAGAGAGGGAGGAGAGGAGCTGCCTTCATTGGGGGGGGGGGGAGGAAAAAACAAAGAGTCTAAAAGGAAAAAAAATTTTTTAATGGGAAAAAAATCAACTTTTGGAATTTCTCTCATTACTATGAAAAAATATTGGAAATACATTTTAATTTACCAAAACCCCTAACTTTTGCTAAGCAAAAAGTGTCTGTAATGATTTGAGATGATTTTTAACTCCACAAAATGGACACAATTTCAAAAATTTTCAACCAACTTTAATGAGAATTGCTCCCCACACTGGGCCCAGTTGAAGATGACAACCAACCTGACCTGCAGGGGGAATTCACCAGCAGATACCTTACTGCACACCTTCTGTTAGCATTTTCTGACAAAAGTCTGCTATAAACTTGAGTTTCAGTTTTCAAGAAGTAAGGAAACCTGACTCTGGGCAAACATGCTCATACTACTATAAGCTGTACAGTGCTGAAAAGAATCCTAAAAGGAGCAGATAAGAACCCCTTGATCATCCTTCACGTAGGAACGAATGACACGGCTAGGTTCTCGCTAGAGAGAATCAAGGGAGATTATGCCAGGCTGGGGAAGACACTTAAGGAAATCGAGGCTCAGATCATCTTCAGTGGGATTCTGCCTGTTCCTAGAGAAGGGCAGCAAAGGGGTGACAGGATTGTGATGATTAATAGTTGGCTAAGCGAGTGGTGCTATAAAAAGGGCTTTGGGATGTATGGCCACTGGGAGGCTTTCGGGGATAGAAAACTTTTCTCACGGGATGGACTTCACCTGAGTAGGGAAGGAAATAGACTTCTGGGAGGAAGGCTGGCTCATCTCATCAAAAGAGCTTTAAACTAGAAATTTGGGGGAGAAGGTTGGGAGATGTCCAGTTAATCTCCGCACCAGATTATAACATTGAGAAGGAGGACCATGAGATAAGAACAGATATAGCCGGGGGGACGAGACTGGACATAAGGAGGAGCGGGGGGATGGATACTAGACTAATAGGTCATACTAGCAGTACGGTGTCCATACCAAATGGGATAACAAATATGAGAGAGGCCAAACGGCATAAATTAAGATGTTTATACACCAATGCAAGAAGCCTAGGTAACAAAATGGAGGAATTAGAGCTCCTGGTCCAAGAAATGAAATCAGATATCGTAGGAATAACTGAAACGTGGTGGAACGGTAGTCATGACTGGAGTACAGGTGTGGAAGGGTATGTGCTGTTTAGGAAAGACCAGATCAAAGGTAAAGGTGGGGGAGTAGCATTGTATGTCAATAATGAAGTAAACTATAAAGAAATAATAAGTGATGGAATGGATAAGACGGAGTCTGTCTGGGCAAAACACACACTGGGTAAAAGAACTACTAGAGCCTCCCATGGGATAGTGCTTGGGGTGTGCTATAGACCGCCAGGATCTATCCTGGATATGGACAGAGAATTCTTTAACATTTTTAGGGAAGTAAATACTAATAGGAACTGTGTAATCATGGGAGACTTTAACTTCCCGGATATAGATTGGGGAACAAATGCTAGAAACAATAATAGGGGTCAGATTTTCCTAGACGTTATAGCTGATGAATTCCTTCATCAAGTAGTTGCTGAACTGACGAGGGGGGATGCCATTTTAGATTTGGTTTTGGTGAGTAGTGAGGACCTAGTTGAGGAAATGGTTATAGGGGACAACCTTGGCTCGAGTGACCATGAGCTAATTCAGTTTAAACTAAATGGAAAGATTAACAGAATTAAATCGGAGACTAAGGTTTACGATTTCAAAAGGGCTAACTTTAATAAATTAAGGGGACTAGTTAGGGAAGTGGATTGGACTAACATATTTAGGGATCTAAAGGCAGAAGGCGCCTGGGATTATTTCAAGTTGAAGTTGCAGGAGCTGTCAGAGGCTTGTATCCCGAGAAAGGGAAAACGGTTCGTGGGCAGGAGATTTAGACCGAGATGGATGAGCAAGCATCTCAGAGGGGTCATTAAGAAAAAACAGAAAGTGTACAGGGAGTGGAAGATGGGAGGGATCAGCAAAGAAACCTACCTTATTGAGGTCAGAGCATGTAGAGATGGAGTGAGAAAAGCCAAAAGCGGTGTAGAGTTGGACCTTGCGAGGGGAATTAAAACCAATAGTAAGAATTTTTATAGCCATATAAATAGGAAGAAAACAAAGAAAGAAGAAGTGGGACCGCTTAAGACTGTAGATGGAGTGGAGATTACGGATAATCTAGGCCTGGCACAATATCTAAATGAATATTTTGCATCAGTATTTAATGAGGCTAATGAAAGGCTGAGGAATAGTAGAAGCGAGACGGATGGGAATAAAGGAGTGGGGGTTGACATTACCGTATCCGAGGTAGAAGCCAAACTCAAACAGCTTAATGGGACTAAATCGGGCAGACCGGATGATCTTCATCCGAGAATATTAAAGGAACTGGCGCGAGAAATTGCAAGCCCGTGAGCGATCATTTTTAATTCATCTGTAAACTCGGGGGTGGTACCTTTTGACTGGAGAATAGCTAATGTGGTTCCTATTTTCAAGAAGGGGAAAAAAAGTGACCCGGGTAACTACAGGCCTGTTAGTTTAACATCTGTAATATGCAAGGTCTTGGAAAAAATTTTGAAGGAGAAAGTAGTTAAGGACCTTGAGGACAATGCCAATTGGGACAAATTACAACATGGTTTTACGAAAGGTAGATCGTGCCAAACCAACCTGATCCCCTTCTTTGAGAAAGTAACAGATTTTTTAGATAAAGGAAATGCGGTGGATCTAATATACCTCGATTTCAGTAAAGAGTTTGATACGGTACCGCATGAGGAATTATTGGTCAAATTGGAAAAGATGGGGATCGATATGAAAATCCAGAGGTGGATAAAGAACTGGTTAAAGGGGAGACTGCAGCGGGTCGTACTAAAAGGTGAACTGTCAGGTTGGAGGGAGGTTACCAGTGGAGTTCCTCAAGGTTCAGTTTTGGGTCTGATTTTATTTAATCTATTCATTACTGACCTTGGAACCAAATGTAGAGTGGGCTGATAAAGTTTGCGGATGACACAAAGTTGGGAGGTATTGCCAATTCGGAGAAGGATCGGGATATCCTGCAGGGAGATTTAGATGACCTTGTAAACTGGAGTAATAGTAATAGGATGAAATTTAATAGTGAGAAGTGTAAGGTTATGCATTTAGGGATGACTAACAAGAATTTTAGTTATAAGCTGGGGACACATCGGTTGGACGTAACGGAAGAGGAGAAGGACCTCGGAGTCCTGGTTGATCACAAGATGACCGTGAGTTGGCAATGTGATGTGGCCGTGAAAAAAGCTAATGCGGTCTTGGGATGCATTAGACAAGGTATTTCTAGTAGGGATAAGGAGGTGCTGGTTCCGTTATACAAGGCACTGGTGAGACCTCATTTGGAGTACTGTGTGCAGTTTTGGTCTCCCATGTTTAAAAAGGATGAAATCAAACTGGAACGGGTACAGAGAAGGGCCACTAAGATGATTCGAGGAATGGAAAATCTGTCGTATGAAAGGAGACTCGAGGAGCTCGGTTTGTTTAGCTTAACCAAAAGAAGGCTGAGGGGGGATATGATTGCTCTCTATAAATATATCAGAGGGGTAAATACTAGGGAAGGAGAGGAATTATTTCAGCTTAGTACTAATGTGGACACGAGAACGAATGGATATAAACTGGCCATCGGGAAGTTTAGGCTTGAAATTAGACGAAGGTTTCTAACCATCAGAGGGGTGAAGTTTTGGAACAGCCTTCCGAGGGAAACAGTGGGGGCGAAAGACCTTTCTGGCTTTAAGATGAAGCTTGATAAGTTTATGGAGGGGATGGTTTGATGGGATAAAGTGATTTTAGTCAATAGGTCAATAACGTGCCATCGCTGGTAATTAGCAACAATGGTCAATGATGGGATATTAAAAGTTACTACAGAGAACTTTTTCCGTAGGTCTGGCTGGAGAATCTTGCCCGCATACTCGTGGTTCAGCTGATCGCCATATTTGGGGTCGGGAAGGAATTTTCCTCCAGGGTAGATTGGCAGAGGCCCTGGAGGTTTTTCGCCTTCCTCCGCAGCATGGGGCAGGGGTCACTTGCTGGAGGATTCTCAGAGATTTGAAGTCTTTAAATCTTGATTTGGGGACTTCAACAGCTGAGTCAAGGGAGAGAATTCTTCCAGGAGTGGGTAGGTCAGCTTTTGTGGCCTGCATCATGCGGGAGGTCAGACTAGATGATCATAATGGTCCCTTCTGACCTTAGAGTCTATGAGTCTCTGCCTGTATTACACCACTGTGCACTGATTAGCTAGCCCAGCCCCTGCATATAGCTCTTCGAACTGAACTTAAGGACCAGATCCTACAAACAGGAACCCTAACTGATTTCTGAACTAACATCAATTTGGGACAGAGCTCATGTGTTCCTATGTATATAGAGCACCAACCCTATGGGACCCTGATGCTGACTGGGGCTTGTGGGTGCTACAGCGATATACACATTTTAATAAAAGTGACTTCAATTTTATATGAATGTTATATAGTTTGCAGATCCCTCAAAACAGATCCTTCTCAAATCATGGGCGTCTGCTAGTACACCAAGATCTTTTAGCCAGTAGCTTTTTTGCTATATTTTCTAACGGTAAATTGATAAAGGCTTTTCAATTCTATTTTGATTTGGGTTTAAAAATACAGTCAAAAGAAGTGTATAATTATTTGCTGCTTGAGCAGAATGAGGCCTTTTGGCCCAAATGGTGCTTTTGATGCCAGCAGATCCAGTTTCCCCCCGTATGAGGTCCAACCAATGGGCACTGCCACAGGCCTGTAGGGAGGCGCTTTAATGCAACCATGATCTTTCATCTTATGTCTTGAACCTGCAATATGCTCTGCATCTATGTGAATCCAGATGCAGGGCTGGGGGGATCGCATGTAAGGAACCAAATGACAAAGATTAGAGTGAAGAAAAGTCTAGAGGGAAGACCATTATTAATGGCTGAAATCCTGGTTTGCTTTCACATACTGTGTGCACCAAAGCAATAAATGCATTAGACACCAGCAAAACATGATTAAATCATTGTCAATTCCAAAGTCACTTAAACAATGTAAACCTCATGGCCAAGGGCTGATTTCCTGTCACAACTCATTTGTTACCATTCTTAGGCACTCCAGAGCCATCCAGTGATCAGGTGTTAATGGCCACACACGTTTTCCATCCATATAGCTAGGAGAAAATGCTTTCCTTGTTATGATTTTGAGAATAGTGTGTGCAGCTGGGCATGGATCAGCTTTTTAGATTATTTTTACATGAAGTACCTCTTAACATTAGCTTGCTTGGAGCTATAGAGCTATGGGGAATTTAATGTTTCCTGTAGAGGGACAATAAATCTTTGCTGCAATGTCTTACCTCCTAGTTATGATAACACAGCAGCTGCTGCCTCTGTTTCCCTCTCAAACTAAGTTCATTTAGCCCTCTGGCTAAATTAAGACACATATCTTTCCAGCATAAGGACAGTTCAACCACCAGCCACTAGTCCACCTTAAAAAGAGTTATTTATTTCTGCTCCCCTTTCCGGAGTATAACAGAGGTGCCCAGTCCCTTGATTCCCCTCTCTGGGGTTGGATCACTCTGGCTTTCTAGTCAGAGCATCACCCCTGCCATGTGGTACTTTACACAGTCCTGTGGCTGTCCCTTTAGGCCTCTCCCAGAGCTGCTGCCCCCCTTTCATCTGGAGAGTCCCAAGAACAGTTTTGTTCCCTTTATGAATTAAGGGATCTTACTTACGACTCTGCCTCCTTTCCCAGTACACCTTGCTCTCAGGCCTACAGTACCCATGATCCCTTGGAATTAGAGTCTCCAAAATCCCCTCCTTTCTAAGCTGAAATCAGTAACAGTGCAGAGTTGGACCATGCTTCTTAAAGGGCCAGTTCATCATGGTACAAATTAACTAATATAATTAAGTGTTTTTAGCTTCAATCGTGTAATAGGTATTTAGTATGCTATACTGATTTTATTTGTTTCTGAGCTACTGTGCTTGGTTCCCCACAGAAATTCTTCAGTGATTTAATGATATTATCTCAGACTCCGAGAGATCTGCAGTGACTATTACTCCAAATGAATCACACTACTAGGTGAATGTTTTAGGCTAATGAAACTCTCAACTCAAAACAAACAGAACATGGGGCTTTGGGGAGAGAAAGGGAAGGACATATTTTATTATGTATTGTCATTCTACAATGATATTTTCTTCTTCCTTCTAAGGCAGTAATGCTTATTGCCTGTTTTATAGTTTTGGCATGGCTATGCCAGATACTCAAAACCAAATTCCCCCTCCCCCCCGCCTTAAAATAGTTTTTTTTGCAGTCAACACAATAAGATTAAGCAGAGAATGGAGTTAAAAATATAGAGCCAGATCCTAAATTGGCATAATCAGGAAATCAGCTGATGTAAATGGAGTTAATTCAGTAAACGCTCGTAGGGGCTACTTCCAATAATCAACTCCATCTTGAATGATCACTTTAAAATATTTTCAGATCTGGACAAATACTGCAAGAAATTTCCTGCAAACATTTGGTTGAAGTTTGAAATGAATTAGTTTTGGCCACTTTGGTAAGTTTTAGCATTTGTTTTCCAGAAACATTTGAATTATTTAGTTTGATTGACTGATGAGATTGTCCAACAAAGAGTGAAAACAAAAAATGAACAAATAAAAACAAAACAGGCTGTTCAGGAAATGGAGTGGGTATCAGCAGGAATCACACCTGAGCCTCTTGCATTGACGGATCACTGAGGCCAGAAGTGTTCTAAAAGCTATTTAAAATGGCATCCTTCCGCAGACAGTTTTGTCACGTATGGCACAGTGTAATAGCTTAATGACAATCCAGAAGGCCTGAGTTTGGATCACTGAACAGTTTCCATGGCAGCATTTCAGAAAAAGTTTCCCAGGCAATGGCTGACTGTATTGAAGTGGAACAAAATGGGCATTAGGCTTTGGATTCACAAAGTATAAATGCTAAATGCATTGTTTAACCTGATGTTGCGCAATTAACTAGGAGATTTCAAATCACCACATTTTCTTATAAGCCACTGGAACCCAATACCACACCTAGAAAGAGCAGTACTCCATCCTGGGAGGATGCCTGGGTTTCACCTAGGCCAGTGGTTCTCAAACTTTTTTTTCTCGCGGACCACTTGAAAATTGCTGAGGGTCTCAACGGACCACTTACTGATCTTTCCAAATGTTGTTTGTACCGTTAGCTAACTATTGTAGAGTGCTTTGGATAAAAGTGATATATATATATATAAAAAATAAAATTCAGATTTTTTATTCTACAATAAAAGCACACAACTCATATTTTAATATTTTACCTTTCTAATGCCTCTCTCCCTCACCGCAGCAGCCCTCGAGCAAGGGCTAGGAAGGAAGGGGGTCTCTCCCCCACCACAGCAGCCACAGAGCTGAGGCTGGGAAGGAGGGCCATCTCTCCCTGGCAGCTGCAGCCCTGGAGCTGGGGAAAGTCGCCTCTTTCTCTGGCTGCCGCAGCCCTGCATGTCCCAAATTCCCCCCACCCCCTCTTCTCACCCCACTGCCCCCCTCCACCTACCCCCTATTCCCCCCCCCAAGGCCACCACCTCACCTTACATGTGCATCTTTTCCAGGGTCCAGGCACCTAATTAGTGGAGCCATGCCTGTGCAGCTCCACTAATTAGGTGGGTGGGCCTTCATTCTCTTTGGTGCGGCCGCCCAGGCACGTACCTTATAGGGAACTATCTGTAGACCACCTGAATGGAGCTCGCGAACCAGTGGTGGTCCACGGACCACAGTTTGAGAACGTCTGACCTAGGCTATCCCTCAAATTTGTTTCTGGTGGAGAAGGCATTAAAGAGTCTGTGTGATTTTGCGTGTGACTGTAACTGGAGATTAACATTAGCTAGCCAAGCCTGCATGGTTAGACATGGAAAGTGCTCCATCACTTTGCGAATCCATTTGGAAGAAGGATAGCCTGAAGTGGATTTCTGTTCCCTCTGCAGTGGGTTCTGTCTTTTAGTACAAGAGGACGTACTGTATCCAGATCCACTTCTTCTTGCAACATGCTTATTATATTTAAATCCAGAACATTTTGTTAAGACCTTGACTCACTGAAGTCAAACTAGAGACAGGAAAGCAACTGTTCATTAGCCCTTCTATCCTGCTATATCAGCTAGCGAAGGACAGCATTCTGAGAAGCTGTGAAGCAGGTAACAGATCTGGAATGAAGTCAGCCTTGCTGCTCATGGTCTCATTCTACAGGTCCAATGATAGCCTTTGTTTACATGGTGCTACTCCCAGCAATGTCAGTTCTGAGGGTAGAATTGAGCCATTACATTTTTACTCGTTTAATTTAGTTGCAGTGATATTACGCTTTGCCCCCAAAAGGCCAGTTTCTCCTCTGACCTGCGCAGGAGTAAAATAACTCTATTGAAGTCACTGAAGTTACGCAGATGTAAAACTAGTATGAAAGCAGAATCAGGCTCAGTGTCTACTGGAAGCGGAAGGCTGGGCTTGAGCCTGCTCTTCTTGTGTCCCAGGAATGCAGGATTATCACTCCTCCCAGCCCCCCTACCAGAACCCAGGCCATTGGAATTAAGTTCCAGGACAGTTTTGGAGATATTTTTATTACTGCCACTCAACACACCATGTTAGGTTCTGTGGTACATACTGAATACCAACTAGAGTTTAACTCTAAGTGACATACTGAGCCATAGCCTTTAGTTTGTGTGGGAGTTGATTTGAAGCTCCTTTGGCTCTTAACATTTGTTGACACCTGGCACGCTTAGCTCCAAAGTGATTCCTAGGGTTTCTCAGATGGCAACAGAACAAATGGCTGGTCAAACGTATCAATCTACTGTCCAAGGAAGTTCCAGAGAGCATCTTAGGGATCAGTAACACTAAGGGGAGACCATCCATCTGCTGAAGATTGCATCCAATGTAAACTTTAGCTTGAGGACCAGAAAGCATTAACGCAGGGATTCTCAAACTGGGGATCGGGACCCCTCAGGCGGTCGTGAGGTTATTACGTGGGGGGTCATGAGCTGTCAGCCTCCACCCTAAACCCCGCTTTGCCTCCAGCATTTATAACGGTGTTAAATATATAAAAAAAAGTTTTTTTAATTTATAAGGGGGGGGGGTGTCACACTGAGAGGCTTGCTAGTTGAAAGGGGTCACCACTACAAAAGTTTGAGAAAAACTGCATTAATGCACACAAGTATATTTAATCTTCAGGAGTCTTAAACTTCTCCAACCAATGCAGCATTTAGAGTTAGATCCAAGGTTCCTTTAATAGAGGTATGTCGATTCAGGACAGGTCATACTCATCATTCAAAGCGTGTGGATTGAGAGAGTCACTGGCTGTTAAAGAGCATTCTCTGCAAACTTTGTTTATTTTCATCTGGTGTGCAGTGTGGGAGAGCCAAAGTGAACTGATAATGGGGATCTGGTTTCACACCTTTGGGGTGACAAATCAGAGGGGAACCGTTTGAGTGTCTGGTAACTAAGAACTCAGGAAGAATGCATTTGGGGAGACCTGTGACTGCAAGGGCAGTTGGTATCAATCTGCAAAGCATAACGAGGCTGGTGAGAGCCAAAGTGAGACCTTATGCTCATGAGCAGGCTACTGGTGTCAGGGAATAAACCCATAACTGCACCGCACAAAGAGGCCAAAGTTCTAGGGCAGGTGGTGACATAACCCCTTCCTGTTCTGGGTGGACCCCAAAGTGTCAGAGCCAGATCCTTAGCTGCTGTAATGTGGTGTAGCTTCATTGCCTTCAATGGAGAACTGTTGATTTATACTAACTGAAGGTCTGGCCCATTACATTTAAACTCTGCTCCACTACTGGCAACCCTATAGTGCATTTAATCTTCAGGAAGCCTAAACATGGGGTAGTTGAGGTTAATGATTTTATGGGGATGATCATGTGAAGCACCACATCTGAAAGCTACATTATAGGGTCATGTAGATAAAGGCAGACGGTTGAGGTGTAGGGGAAGGACCACATGGATCATGGCCCCGTAGGATTATGATACCAGCCTCTACCCCGGGAATGTTTCCCCTCTCCTATCGTGGGGAGAGCAGGGTTGTGGTGGAGTTAGTTGGTGAGCTACTCATTGTGCAGAGTCACTTCTTTCTTGTGCTCCCTCCACCCCATGTTTGAGACATACCTGTCTCCCCATGTGTGCTCATCTCCCCCACTCTGAGTACATGTCCCTGAGAGATCCGATTGCTCTCTCCTGCAGCATACAACCTATATCATGCTATAGAATGGACCAAATAGGCAGGTAAGATTTAAGGGGACTAGGTGGGTTGCAGCAGCAGCTGGCAGGTAGGTGTCAATGGGGCAAGCAGGTGGATCTCAGCATCTGGATGTCAGAGTGGGCTGCTGACCATCCTTGGGGGCAGGTGGACAGTAGCAATGGGAATGAGAGTGTGTTTCTTGATCTTGGGGTGAGCTATGTAGATCATGGTAGGTAGGTGCTTCTTGATCTTAGGAGGGGGAGAGATGGATATGAATAAAGAAGGTTTATGAAGGGAGTTTCAATGCAATAGGAAAATAGCAACTCTGTTTACACAGCTGTTAGAATACCCCACCAAAGTGGGTCAGGGTGAAAAGGTCAACACAGACAAATGTAAAACATTTAGTATGGGAGGAAAGACTCAAGATAAGGCAAATGTACTAAATGAAATGGTTATCTAAAAGACTGATAGCTAGAGAGATGCAAGGGTTATGGAAAAAATTCAGATCAACCATTAACCCAGTGAACAGCTGCAGGGAATAAAAGCAAACAAGAAACTATGTCGATTTAGCAGAAGGACAGAATATTAACAGAAGACACAGAAAAGTATTTGTTGGATCCCCCTAGGAAACTGAGTAGTGCTGGTGTGAATATTATTAGTTATTGGTCTATTGTAGGCAGGGCTGGTTGCCCAACATTTCCCATTGTAAGACCCTGCTTTCAGTTGTTTATAGTTTTGTCAAACTTTCATTCTGAGTTATCTAGCAACCCAAATGGTTAATTGTCTTGGAAAATTTCAGCCAAAATGATTCAGCTGTTTCTGAGAGGGTGGCTAGGAAAAATGTTGTTTTGCCCATGTCAAAGAGTTCTGAAGACCTTTTTTTGGAACATCTCCAGTGGCCACTTTTTGTAGCAGGGACTTGAAATTTGGCAGAGGATGACCTTTGTATCAGGGATAAGCCTTTTGCCTTCCCTGTGAAGAGTTGCTCAAGTCATAAGCCTTTGGGGGGGGAGGGGGGAGAATACTGCTGCTTGCACATGCTCAATAGAGACTTACATTTTAATATTGAATTCCCTGGAGATTCCCTGCACTGGACATGTTTCAGCCTGGGTCTGAACAGGACTGTCCTTGAAATTGCAACTAAGACTGCTGTGGGCTCTTCTGGCTCCAGGTTCAGACACCTGAAGTGAGAACAGGGAGCCTGTCTTTCAAGGCTTCCCATGCTAGGCCCCCCACAGTGTGAAGGAGGAAGCTGTCCAGTTCAAATGAAGAGGGGACAAGAGCCAAACCAGAGAGGTGGGGGAAGAGAAGACTGGTACTGACTCAGCAAGGAGACTGGGATGAGAAACCTGAGGAGTGGAGACTGGAATGGCAAGGATAGTGGGACTGGGACAGGGATCCAGGACGTGGACAAAGAAAATTTGGAGGGGGAGGGGACAGAAGAGTCTGTGCCCATTAGAGAACACTCCCTCCAGGGCCTGGAATGGAACCAAGATTCTCCCCATTCCTCTTCAGCCAGCAAATAACTGTGAAACCCACTAGCAAAGTTGCAGGTCCACCTAGAAGATGATAACCTACTATTGCTGTCAGTTACATAGTTAGCACAAATAGCA